>NC_062227.1:49709888-50909888 GCF_902686445.1 Sciurus carolinensis | reverse complement strand
GGGATCATGTCACAATGAAAACCAATGTTCCTACCCCCTTGGCCATCAGTGGGATGCAAGCCTCATGTGTCCCCTTCATTGTTCCCTGAGCTGTTAGCAGCATACTAAGGGGAAAGAGGCAGACCCTATAGTTCATACATACAGCTGTAAGAACAGTCAGAGGAGCTATAAAGTATTGTAAGTGGCAAATGTTCAACTAAGAATTAAAACCAACCATCCAGAGAAGAACAAACTCAAGACAGATGAGATTTGTCTTTCTCCCAGGAAGAAACCAAGATATTCCTGATAGATAGATCTCAGAGAACCTTAGCAAGGAACACCTGAAGGTGATGCAAAGCTCTGGATCTGCTAAATGAGCTAGTGTGTCAGGGGTGTTCTGGTCTGGCAACAGCTGTTAAGATGTTATCTTGATATTGCCAAATTTCATATTTGCTCCTCAGTTCTCATCTCATATAACTTCTCTAAGGCATTTGTTACAGTGCCTTTATCTTCATTCACTTCTTTTCTTGGTTTCTAAGGTGTCTTCCTCGAGGTTCACCTCAGCTGCACTCCCTACTTCTGTTTCTTCTATCATTTTCTCCTCGCTTTCCCAACATCTACATGTGGGAAGGTGCTGTGGCTCTACCATTGAACCTCTTCCTTCTCTAGCTACACCATGTAGGCAATCTCATGTAGCCAAGAGGTCATAAAACACCAAATACATTCTGAAAACTCCTGGATTAATATTTCTACTTATTAACTTACCTTTTTCTTCAAATTTGTTTTAAACCTTGCATTAACAGAGAACTGTTTCCTGAACACCTTATGTAAAATACCATTCTTCCCGCCCTTACCTGCCCTCCATATTCACCTTACCCTCTGAATTCCAGATTTAGATACCCAACAGCCAACTAGACAATATTACGTAGCTGTTTAATCAGCATTTGATACTTAATACATTTAAATCCAAATTCTCAACCTGCTCCTCGCAAGGCATGTTCTTTATCAGTTCTTCCCTTGTCAGTAAATGATAGTCCCATTCTTTTTCATTTTCTCAGCCACAATTTATTTAATTATCCTTAATATCCAACTAACTCTCATACCCAATCTGTCAATCAACTTTTTGGCCCCAGTTCCAAAATAGATCCAGAGCCCGCCATGACTCCAGCCACCATCATATCTCATCTGAGCTTATTCAGTATTTTCCCAACTAATCTGCTCCACCCTTGTCCCTCACCATCTGCTCTTTATATTATAGCCAGAATTACAGTTTTAAATCAAGATAATTTCTCTGCTCTAAAACAACCAATGATTCCTCAAGTCATTTAAAGCAAAAGCCAAAGTACTGACAAAGCTCTTTAGGATCCTGCACATCTTTCCTCAACTCTTTATGATTTTCAGGACATTTGCAAAAGTGCATCCTACGTAGAGTTGACAGTGAGTGGGTGAAAGGGAGAAAAGGTATGTAGTACCAATCATTGAGCCCCACACAGTTCTTCTCTTTTCCAAGCTGAAGTATTTAAGTGCTGAAAATGAAAACTAATTTCCAGAAACCAAAACTGTCCAATGAATAAGGACATTGGAGTAACTCATCATACTGCCACTTAATATTCCTGAGTACATCTCAGAAAGGACCTAAACCTTTCCATGCTTTTAAATGATATAATACTTAAGGCACTAAAAAAATTACCAGGATGGACAGAGTTTCCAGTCCAACTTTTCATCATGGCTTGAAGAGTCATAGAAATGCAAGAGCAGGCACTTAAGTTTGAGCTGTTTCTATTAACTTACTCTGCAGCAAATTTTAATGCAACTTGTGTTTTCACTTGGCCTTGATTCAAGACATTTTTTGAAATTGTTTCTCTTCCTCAAGAATTCTCTAATTCCTTTGGAGCTGGAGGATGCATAGATAGACTTCAGGAAAGGTACTATCTTAGAAAGTCTATGACATTTAGAAAAACAAATGAGAATAAGTAATGCTACTTCCAACCATTCTGCCTCTGTGGAATTCATACTGCCCTGTAATAAAACAGTTTCAAGTGTTCACCAGTATTTGCTTCAAGTTCTTATTGCACTGAGAGAGATTAAATATCACCATCTGTTATGACTATCTGGTCATGCTTTCTGCAAGGTAGTCACTCAGAGCATAGAATGATAACATATTAACTTGCATTGTACAGGTACTATTGCATTTAGTATCAAATTTAAACACTCTTATCACCACATAGAAGAGTGCTTATTATTTTATTTTATAGACGAGGGATTAAGACTTAGAAAGTTGAATTTTCACACCAAAGTCGCATAATAAAGCCACAATAAATATTGACCCTCAATCTTTCAATCATTTTCACCATTCATCTGTAGGCAGGAAGTCTTTTCTGTGTTCTTTAACCCACCCTTCTCAATTTATCTACTTTGTAATCATAGATTCATTCTGTGATTTGCTTACCAATCCAATTATACAATTAAATACCTATGCTTCAGTCAAATGATCATTTGTCTTTAGCAAAAAATGTTGAATATCTACAAGGGATCTGATACCTAAGTCAAGAAAGTCCATTCTTGACTGCTCAATTATTTCACTAAATATAATTATTTTTTTTCTTCATATGATTTTGGGAGCTTCTCAAAGCATAAAGATCACTAAACCTATCCTTGCAAGCTTAATGTCAAAGTGAAGAACTGGAATACAGTTTCTCTAGAAACAGTGCCTGGGAATCCCCCACATCCATCTCAGTAGAATAGAGCCCCTGACCATCAGACAGACACATATGCAAAGTAAATCCAATGGCCATAATTTTATTTCTACTATGAGACTTTGTTACCAATTAAGTTCTCTAGTAGTCTTTTTGAATCTTTTAAGTAGTTTAAAGCATTTAAGAGAAACTGATGTACAGTCACACATATATACCTTATCAATAGATTCTACATCAGTGGTTGAACCAACTGCAAATTGAAAATATTTTTTGAACTGCATCTGTACTAAACATGTATAGACTTTTCTTCTTTGTCATTTTCCACTAATCAATAGAGAATAACAACAATTTGCATAGCAGTTACATTGTATTAGCTATTGCAAAAAATTTAGATCTGATTTAAAGTATGTGGGAAGATTTCATAGGCTACACTACCATGTATGTAAATACTATGCCACTTATAGAAGGGTCTTGAGCATTCATGAATTTTGGTATCTATGGGGGTCCTGGAACCAATCCTTTGTAGACATCAAGGGAAACTATATTAAGTTGGGAAACATTTAAAAAGGTTCTCGAACTATGTTTGAATTTTAGGTATATCTAATTTGTTAGATTCATAAGTTTTCAGTTTATTGATTGTGTAAGTAGGATGCAATTGTTTAAAAAATCATTAATTGTTTAAAGATCTCAAAGATTGTACATTCCTTTAGCATACTTGAAGCCATACCCCAGAAAACCATAGAATTGTGTCTAAAAGTAATTTCCAAATTTCATCTTTATCCTTTATTACAAATTAAAAGAGAAATAAATTTAGTCTTTTAAAACAAGAAGTTAGTAGTAATTCTCAATCCATGGTATAAACATGTGGTCAACACAGATAATTCATAATAGAAAAAAATGAAAAACCCTAAACACAAATAAACCAACACAAAATGTGATGTATATATGACAATTATATAGAGGACCAAACACATTTAATTATGACTCAAATCTTATTTGCAAACATTTATCTTTAACTCCTCATAAAACTGTGATTTTTCTTTGTTTTTCACTCCCCACATGTGATATTTCAAGTCCTGGTAGCCTGATTATCTCTATTAGAGTAGCTTCCACTATTTTTATATCACTGGGGCTCTAAGTTCTAAAATCATCTATAATTTTTCCTGTTCTTTTAATTGTTGTGATAGATACATACCACGTCTTACATTTCTTCCCTCTTGCATTTGGTTCCATTCACAATGTCATCACCCAAATTCAGACCTATTTCATTCCCAACTTGATTATTTCAATTGTGCATCATTTACTGCCCAATTTTCCACCTCCTGTTCCTCACAGTCTATGGCACATGGCATAGCAAGTGGATTACTCCTTAACACAATTTTACACTTACTCCATGATCAAAACCATTCTTCTTTCCTACCTTATCCAACTTCAACTGTTTTCTCACTGCCATCCTGTGCTCCCCATATTTGTAGCGTCTCAGTGTGTGCCAGGACATCATGTTCATGTCTGCATGTGTGCCTTTAGTCAAATCACATAATAGTCTGCTTAGACCCTGGGCCCTTAAACACTGTAGTTCCCATAGTTGAAGCCACTGAGCCCATTCAGAGGTTAGATCTTTAGGTCCAGCTGCCAGGAAACTGAAACATAGGACTTCTACTTCTACATTAACATTTCAAAAGTATATTTCATTGCATCATAATTCTGTGAGATGTTAATAGAGCTCTCTTTCTCTCTCTCTCTCTCTCTCTTTCTCTCTCTCTCTCTTTCTCACACACACACACACACACACACACACACACACAAACACACACAAGATTGGTAAAGATGAGCTTGGAAAATACTGGCCTAAAGTCTGTCTTTTCTCTGGAATTAAATAGACTGTTGTATGGTGTGTTCTCTAGGACTGTTCTGTGCCAATGTATGAAGCAGGGAATATGATGGAATTCCTTGCTGGGTGAATATCTTGTTGTACCTCAGCCCTAGCAATTGTGTCACTTTCTTATTACCCTAGGTGTATATTACTGTGAGGTCCTAAATATATCCTGGCTTCTTTGAAACTGGGCCCCAGCCTTGTTCTCTGTGTTAATCAGTTGGCCCTCTCTATAATGAAACATCTGAGATAATTAACCTATTAGGAAAGGTTTATTTTGGCTCACAGTTTTGGAGGTTCCAATTCAATAATGGGTGGACCTATTGTTTTGATGTCTGGTGGGGTTGCCAGATGGTCATAGTTGGGAGCATATAGTAGAGTAAATTGTTTGTTTCATGGACATGAAGCAAAAGAGAGTAAGAAACTTACCCTCAGGAACCTAAACAACCTTCAACTAGGCCCATGTTGAAGGTTCCATGTCCTCTCAATAACACCAAGCCTTTGACACACGGACCTTTGAAAGAGTTTCAACATCCAAACTATAGCATTCTCATATTCTCTTCTGAGAACATGTGTCCTGCTGGGAACCACAGTCATTCTTATTGAGTTCATACTACATGCTCCCCAAAATCATTGGTACTTATCACTCACTTATGGGAACTGTCTCATAACGCCTACTGCTGGGACTCTGACCAAATTTGGTTCAGATTCATCACTATGCCCCTCTTCATTTTCGTGATCATTTTGACAAATTCCAAACATTACTTTGCAAATTCAGGATACTGATACAGAAAGAACTGAATGAGAGACTAGTTTTCTTCATTTGAACCATCTCTATTATTTAAAAAAATCAGATCCAATTATCTGCCATTAATAAAAGGGCAGATAGTCTTCTTTCAAATATGAAGCAGCTTGCGCATCATCCCAGACAGTGAGAAATGATGAGGCCAACAGTCTCTTACAGCTAGGACAATGAAAGTCTATGAACTGCCAAAACTCTGTGACAAACAACCAGTTGTACAATATCAGCTCAATTTGCAGCTTGAGGGCTTACTGCATCCTAATATGACTCTCATGGCCTGGATAATTCTACAGTCATAGGCCATAAAAATGCACCAATCTTCATGTTAAAAATAATATTTATGACAAAAAAATACAAAGAATCTTAAAATCAGAACAAATCAAAAGACTTTAACAACAACAATTAAAAAAAAAAAATCTTGTGGGATCAAGTCACCAAGTCTTTAGCTGATGGTTAAAAATGGTCTGGGAGGGACCTTTCAAATCCAAATGAAATGTGTACAAGATTTCAGATCAGAGACAAGAGATAAGAATACAGTTCAGGAAAAGAAAGGCTGGACATGTGGGATGGAGTTGGACTATAGAGGCAGGGGAGTTTTTATTCTAATTTCCTTTTCTTTTTCTCTTCAAAAACTCCTTTTGCTCAGAAAATAAATTCTATCACCGTAGGCAATGTTTTCAGCCCCAGCTCCTTTGCAAGCCCAACATGCTCACTGCCATCTCTTCACATCTGTAACATTTAACTTTAATGCCTCTGCCCCTGAGGAGGTGCTGAACACATTTCAATGCACCAGCCATGGATATGGCCTGAAGAACTAGCAGCTTGGCAGCGAATCAGCGGGTGACCTTTCCTATTGACACTGTCTGCAGAGCAGCTTGGCCACATGGACAGGAATAAATCTCTTCTTGAGTTAGCCTCAGATGGGAGCTGGGAATTGCATACCCATTCAGCAGCATCAGATTTATTAAGGAGAAAGACTGTCCATGGCAGAAGGTATGGAAGCTATGAAAGTAGATCCAGAGAGTAGATCCTCCCTACTGTGACAGCTGCATATGCTGTGTTCATTTGTGTCTCCACCTGGGAGCAAGTCCCTGGGTTTGTGCAATAATTTCCCCAGTAATCAACCCTGGAATCTGGATGAATATGCTTCCTGCTGTCCCCTGTTCTCCTTAGATCTGGGTGGTCATGTTCCCTGGGTCCTGCAGCTGCCCCATTTTGGGAAATGTTAAGACCAACCTTTGCTTAAAATTGAGAGCTAGTAAAAATTTTCATCCCCTCCAACCTTTGATTTTTACCCTTTGCTTTTGGCAATGGTTTTGCATAATTTGCAACAAATTTGAGCCAAATGAGAAATGGAACTATTGAGCCAAATGAGTCACAACTATTCATTGGTGACTTTCAGTGGAACGTTTATAAGGTATAAGGCTTAAAGATGCTGCAGATCAGTGATTTAAATATTTTAAATTGCCTAATTTGTCTTTTAAAAACAAGACTTCAAGGAATTTCAATGTAGAAGAAAAACAATAGCTATTTTCTTTTCTGGTTAAAGAAGGTTAATGTAGACAGGGTTATAACTCTTCTTTCCCAAAGTAGTGCCAGGCAGACATATGCATCCTGTACCTCGGAGGTAGAGCATAAAAAGTCCTACTCATAGAAGGGGTTACTCTTAATCTGTATTTTTATCATTAGAATTTAAAAAACCCAATTCTTGGACAAGAGGTGGGGGCGTGGGGAGAGGTTGATTGATGGGTGCTTAGTTATAGTTAAAGGTAAGACTTTCTGGTGTACTATTGCACAATAGAGTAACTATAAACAATGATAATGTACGATATATTTCAAAGAGCTAGAAGAAAAGACTTTGAATAATTTCCCCATAAACATGACAAATGTTTGAAGAGCTCAGAGATATTTTTAACCTGATTTAAACATGACATGATATATACATGTATGGAAACATCTCATGGTACTAAAAAAAAATATGTATAGGGTTTTTTTTATATTTTATCAGTTAAAAAAATAAATTGAATTTACATTATTTAAAAAGTCCAGTTTTTGGTGCCAACAATAGGAATGTGAATAATACAAAAATACTTCTAGTTATCTATGCAATACTTTCAGTGATTCTGAAAGAACAATTGCTTCCCTAGTTGTGAGTTAGCTTGCATTCTTATACTTCATTAGCGTGACAAGTAACTGCACCTCTTAAAGTTACTCAGGGCTCCTTTAACTGGAATAGCATTAGAAAAATAACAGGAGTAGCATTTGGCCTATATCCACACCCAACCTCCACTCTGCTCCCAGTTGAAGCCATTGTTTTCAATGAGTTTATGATTTTTTTGTTTTGGATGGGGTTCAAAATAAGCAACCAAGAATATTTCAGTTGTTTACTGCCATAATAGGAACATACATAAAGTGCTCTGGGAAATCATATTCAAATTATTGACTACACTTGGATTATAGGAGAATGTTCTAAATGAAGGGCCATCTGAATAGGCCTTAGAAAGGTGAGCTTCCATCATGGAAGAAGGGGACAGGTAAGAAGACTGAGGAAAAGAACAGAGGCAAGCAAGTGCCTGAGCACTCGGTGCAGCCAGAACACAGGGTGTGGGGTCCTGAGAGGCATGTCTTGTCTATGTGTCCTTCAAGTAAGCAACATCTTTGGTACAAAATTAACTAATACAAGGGTGGACCAAGAGTCAATTGGTTTTCACTGGGCTAAACAGTTTGGTACAGACTTTCCATTCAATGGGAGCCACTTACAGTTTTTTAACCATAGTATGATGATTAGAACCTGTTTCACAAAGATAATCCTGGTTTCAATTATGAAGACAAGTTGAAATTCATACACTTATGCCAATTCAATGATAAAGGAAGGCATTTTAAAGAATCTAGGAAATGACAATAACATGATTATAGCTAACATTTACCTTAATATGTACCAGGCATATTTCCAAGCATATTATCACATTATCTCATCTAATCATCATCATAATCCAATGGGAAAGGTAGTACTATTATTAACATTTTAGAAGTGAGGAAACCAATAGAAGCAACTTACACGCTTCTAAAACTACTTAGTGAAACTCGCCTATGAACACAGAACTTGAATTAAAATTATTAGGATCCAGTGACAATAAATAAGACAGTAAGTGGCCAAAGATCTGGATGGTTTCTAGCTTGGGAGACTGAGATATCATAATGCTATTAAGTGGAAGGAAAATTTGGGGGGAATGAGTATACATAATGAAATACTGGAAACAGATGGCCAGGAAATTGAAGGAGGGAGGCCAATAATTTAATAAGAAATTGCTTCAGATATTTTACAAGGTTAATTTCCTTTATGTGGGCAATTCAGAGTCATAAGATATATGTAGGTAGATAACTATCTAGATATATAGGTAAATTGTATTTTATTCATTTTAAAAAGTCCTTTTGAGTTTTGAATTTGAATTTATGTTCTAGCATGCTACATTTTGAAAGGTGGTTTACTACCATACTTGATGCCTTCTGGACCTGTCAGAACTTAACCTCTGAAACAGATTCAGAATATAAACAACTATAAAATAAAAGAATATAAATGACTATAAAATGCAACATCAGATTTTTTTAAATGCATGAAAAAACATTAAGACATTTGGAAAATGTTCCAAATAGGCAAGCTTTTCAAAGAGATATTTCAATTAAGAAGTGACCTGAAATATTATCTAGTTCAAATTTATTATCTATATTTAACGAAGGACAAAAATACAAGAAAGACAATGTAACTAATTCAAAAAACTTCATTCACATTGTTGTATGTTAGTTACCATAAATTAAATAGAAAAAAAATTGCTATGGAAAGGGTAAAATGTATTTTCAGCCTATACTCTTTTTTAAACCACTGAGAATGATAAACATCTATAATTTTCTTTACCAGATCAGTATAAGCATTGTTCATACCACTATATTTTAGGAAAGGTACTTTTAGATGGAATGTTGAAAAGCAATAGTGTGATCCTTTTAGGAGTCTAAGCCCATATCTAACTGGGGTCATATGGGACCACTCCTTGAAGACAGGTAGACAGGTATATCTTGATGTTTCACAGACATCTTTTCTATCTTAGTGTTTTTCCCAGACCTCGAATGATCTTCACCTATTTTTGAGATCAATTTGATTCTCAACAAGTGTAAAATGTTAGAGCATTTGATATCTGTTTTTAAAACTCCAGTAGTTGATACTATGCTGCCTTTTTTGGTAGACTCATTTCCTCTAAGAGGCAGTTAACTCCTGAAAAGCAAAGAAAAGAATTTTTATTTTTTTTCTTTTATTTATAGCATTGCCTATCAAAAAGCAAGAAACATAGAAAGTGCTAAAAATATTTATTGATATACCTTGCCTCAACATGATTTAATGTACTTTATAAATCAAAAATGTGCAAAAGAAAATATTTTTTGAAATCTTATAATAAACAATGAAGGGAAAATAGAAGCTCAGAGTTACCTTTCAAGAATCACAAGGTATAAACATTGACTTGCCTTACAGAAAGAGAGAACAATGGATATGAAAAATAGAGACTTTTTAATGAGATGTGATCACAAAACAAAGTCAATAATAGTATATTGCTGAATGAATCTAATATATTCTAACTAACTGTATGGTATGGTTTAGGTATGAGGTTTTCTCTAAAGAAAAAACAGCCCTATTTCCAACAGTAATAATGACAGTTCTACATTATTTTAATCCTTCATTTCTTAATTATACTGATTGAAAAAATATACAGTGTTTTAGTCAGCTTTTTCACTGCTGTAAAAAAAAAAAAAAAAAAAAAAACAAGTTAGAGGGGGGAAAGTTTATTTGGTACTCACAGTTTCAGAGGTCTCAGTCCACAGACAACTAACACCATTGCTCTGGACCCAGGCTGAGACAGAACATTATGGCAGAAGAGTGTGGTGGAGGAAAGCAGCTCAGAACATGGCCTCCAGGAAGCAGAGAGAGTTCTCACTTAGCAGGGACAAAATAATACCCCAAAGGCATGACCCCAGTGGCCCACATTTTCCAACTATACCCTACCGTCTTATAGTTAATATCCAGTTAATCCCTGTGATTGGTGCATTAACCCACCAATTAGGTTACAACTCTCATATCTAATCATTTCATTTCTGAATGTTCTTGCATTGTCTCACACATGAGCTTTTGGGGGATACCTCATACCTAAACCATACCATACAGTTAGTTAGAATATATTAGATTCATTCAGCAATATACTATTATTGACTTTGTTTTGTGATCACATCTCATTAAAAAGTCTCTATTTTTCATATCCATTGTTCTCTCTTTCTGTAAGGCAAGTCAATGTTTATACCTTGTGATTCTTGAAAGGTAACTCTGAGCTTCTATTTTCCCTTCATTGTTTATTATAAGATTTCAAAAAATATTTTCTTGATATGCTAAATTGCAGTTTCTGGCTAGAAGAGAAGTCACTTTTTTAAAAATGGGTTAGATTAAAGTTTAGAATCCCATTTGTTTACAATAAAAAAATAATAAAGTACACAGGAGGATGTTCTTGGGTCATGTGGAAAAAAAAAAAAAGAAAAGAAAATGAACTGATTGAGCCCAGGGTTGCTGATGTCCCAAGTACTCTGGTTTTCCATCCAAGAAGTATTTGGGTTATCTTACACCAAGGGTAGGTGGAATATGCACATGATTCCAACATGTTCTTGCTGTGAACATGTTATCAGAAGTCATTTAGACCTAAATAGAGGTATTTTGTAAGCTCAGAAAACCAAAAGATCTGTTTTTACATGTTTCATCATCTTTTGTTAAATGATCAGGAAGGTTTGTGTAACCCAGATAAAACAAACACACCTGAATATTTCACTATATTGCATTATTTGTTCATTCTTGCCTTTTAAGAATTTAAACAAAAATTCAGCTACTTTTGTTTTATAGTCATAATAGAGGATTTCATTGGAACAGAGTGGGAAGAAATTGAGGCAGGAAAATCAAGTTCAAGGGCAACTTGATGAATTCTCTTTGCCTTCTGGTTTGGTCATAGTCTCCAGTGAATATTTTGTTCCTATGTTGGAACAAAACTTTCCTCTGTATTGAATGCCTAGAATGCCCTTTCTTTTCAAATACAAATTATAGTATTGACTGCCCTCCCTCTGGCCCCTTGGCCATATATATCTCAGCCACCAGCATCCAAATTTCACCTCGTTCCATCAGAGAGACATCTTCCAGACATCCATATGTACTACTGTCTTCTGGCAAAAAGCAAACTAAAAAAAGTAAAAGTAAGGACTAAAGTATTGTATTTCAAGGCAGAAGTAATTACATATTTTATCAGGGAAATGACCTTATTTAATTTATGAAGAGTTACTCTGGTTCCTCCATAGAGAATGGATTCCAAAGAGTAATGAACAGAAATGGGAGACCAAGCAAGAGACATTGAAATAATCCTGGTTACAGTGGGAATTTCTTATAGAGAGGTGGCTTTAGAATTGGAGAGAAGTAGACAGATTTTGAACATATTGATTAGAAGAATCAAATATGGGGAGTGACGGTAAAAGAGGAAATAAGGTAAGAGATGTAGGAGGTAACTTCAGGTGCCAGTTCTCTCGGCATTCTTGATGATCCATTGTTTTACAAACCATTCTGGTTCATTTTGAAAGACCATTGGTATTGCCTGCCAATTCCTGTTCTTGATTCAGTCCTGACCTTGATTGAAACTTTTTTAATATACTCATAACTTCTTAGTGTTACCTCTACACATAAAAACATGTCTTTGTTTACCAGACAGATGTGTACCTAAATAGGGAAAAAGAACATTCATCTACCCATCTGTATTTCTACATAAAAATATCATCTTTCAAGGACTCTGGCCACTATGCAGTTGGAAACCAGGTCTGTCTTATGCAAACATTTTCGCTCATTTCCCCATATTCTACTGCCTCTATAGCTATTGGCACAGATTATAGGAAATATAAACACACTAGAGAAATTCATTTATCTTAGATCATTTATAATCTTTCAGGAAGAAAGATCTTTTTTACTTCATTATATGGATCAGTAAAGGACAAATACATGATCAGTTTTTAAAGTTTTTAAGCGGATTAAAAGAAAAGAGATATTTTGGTTAAAGAGATAGTAAAGGTTTGATCTAGAAAACTTAAATTCGTCTTTTAAAGTTGAATATATTCTGGTAGGCCAAGAGAAATTTGGTGAGCATTCCAAAGAGTAGGACCCATGAATAGGAGAAAGTAAAGAATTTGTGGAAGAAAAGCAACATATAAAAGGACCTAACACTTGTTGGGAGACTAAGCTTCCTAAATTCTGACACTTCTACATGCATCATATATAGTCTTATTTAGTCTGCATAATGCTGAGACAGGAAAATACCAGTGTCTTCATTTGTGCATATGAGAATTAAGTCTCAGAATAATTGAGATAATTTTTCTAAGGTCATGGAAAAGTAAGAGACATAACTAGGCTTTGCTCCTCTGTTTTCTAAAATTTAGAATTAACTTCACCTTGCTAAAGCTAGTTAGAATAAAAGTGGGCTGGGGTTGGCTTGGGAGGGACTTTGGATGACTGATAACTCTGGTAATGGGAATACATTGAAAACTTATAAGCAGAGTAAAAATTGCTTTGTTTGTTTTGTTTGTAGTTATATTAGCATCTTGAGAAATAGTTTCTGCAATAACTGGGCTTACCCCTGAGGTAAATACTTGGAAGTATTTAGTTATAGAAAGTTCTGGAAAGTGTAACTGGTCCCATTAGTTTAGAATTTCCTTTCCTAGAGTTTATACTATAAGCAATAAGAAGCTGTAACATAGACTCCACAGCATAAGGGTTTTAAAGTTTCAGTGCTGCAAAATAATTGATCATTTACTAGGTTCACTTCTTTTTAGGAAAGACAGACAGTGATTATAAGTCAAAGTTTTTGTGCTTTTTGGGGGAAATAACATCTGCTCTCTGGCCCTAATAAATATTTGTTAATTTTCTAATATGTGTTGGGGAAGCAGACGTAATGTTTAATTCCTTCTCTTCAGTCCTTGTCAGCATGACTGAAAACAAAGACTTTAGAAGTTATCTGGTGCCATAATAACCAGGATGGACTTTCCTGGGATTCTTCACAGTTTACAAAGCAATTGAACTGATATAATATCAGTGAACTGTGATAACATCCCATCTACTGGATGGATGGGGCAATGTTATCAACCCCTTCTGGGGAGAAGAGAGCACACAGATTTCCCCAGGCCATGCAGGTCATTGTGCAGACACAGGACTAGAAGTGCACCAGGACACAACAGATACCTTTTCCCAAACCACCATGGTAGAAATGTCAGGGACAATGTGCCAGCTTAGGGAGAGTAATTGCTGTTGGCTGAATTAATAGGAAGTAGCATTCGAACTGGGCCTTGAAGAAAGGTGAGCTGTAGGAGCTAGAAGAGGGCTCAGGACCTGGGAGAGTATCTGTGGGTCTCTTCCATTGACTGACTAATTTCTTTAACCAAGAGTCATATTAATGATATAGTAAAGAACAAATCACTTTCTCATGTGTCCCTTCTACAGTGCATAAAGCAACAACCATGATGTCTAGATATGGAGAAAATTGAGAGGAAGGTCTTACAGAGGAAAGATTGGCTTTAAATATCAAAAAAGCCACACACAGTGAAATATACCTGTAATCCTAGCAACTCAGGAGTTTAAGGCAGGAGGATAGAAAATTCAAGGCCTCCAAGGCCAGCTACTGCAAGTTAGCAAAACCCTATCTCAAAAAAATAAAGATAAAAAAGGCAGCATCAGTGGAGGGGGGTCACCTGGGGATGTAGTTCAGTGGTAGAACTCCCTCGGTTCAATCCCCAGTACCAGAAAAAGGGGGGAAAAAAAAGAAACCTCTGCAACTGTCTTAGTCAACTTTTTCGCTGCTGTGACTAAAAGAATTGACCAGATAATTTTAGGGAAGGAAAAGTTTATTTGAGGGCTCACAGTTTCTTTCTGAAGTCTTAGTCCACAGAAGCCTGGCTACATTCCTTGGGGTTCGAGGTGAGGAAGAACATCATGGAGGAAGAGTCTGGCAGAGGGAAGCAGCTCACATGGTAATCAGGAAGCAGAGAGAGAGAGATCCCACTTGCCAGACACAAATATATACCCCAAAGACAAGCCCACAATGCCCCACCTACTCCAGCCACACCCCACCTGCCTTCAGTTATCACTCAGTTAATCCCATCAGGGTGTTAATTCACTGATTGGGTTAAGGCTTTCACAACCCACAAGCCTCTGAACCCTATTGCATGTGAGCTTTTGGGGGATACCTCACATCCAAACCATAACAGCTACCAACTATACCTGGATTTTTAAATTAATGACTTGCACTCAATGTTTTGAAGTCAGGCCTTTTCCCCTGTTAGGTGCCCCTCACTCAAGTAGAGCTTTAAAAACTTTCATTGGATTTTATCTATTTTTCCTCAGAACATTTCCAAGTCTGTTGTATAATATCCTCTGCTGAGAGACTTCTGGACTATTTCTCAGAATTACCTTGAGATCTCTATAACAGCTATGCTCTGGCCCTTCTGCCAGCCTGGGGCAGCAGGGCAAAGCTGTGGGACCAGGAGGCAGAGCCGGAGCAGCACTCAGGCCCAGCGTTCTCTCAGCAAGTATAACTTCCACTGGAGTTGTTTGCATCTGACAACATCCCCATCAGACCAGACTGTATTTACTTTTGCCTCTTGCCCTGTCAGCCGGCAGAACACCATAGTCCCCCATCTTTCAGCAAGAGGAGAAGGTTATCACTGGGCCAAGTGAAGAAGGAAAAAAATATGAGACAGTTGTCAAAGTTAGTAAAGTATGAAGATCTGGGCCATCGATTCGGGGATCTCCAATGCTCTGTGGAGTTCTACCTAAGTCAGAGGAAGAAATAAAAGAAACACTACCAACATAACAGCTGTCGAAGTGTCAGAATAACACTCTGAAAGTCACTGGGTGCAGGAGGTGGGGAATTCTCTTTGATAGGGTTCAGATAAGATCAGGAAGAACTAAGTATCTTCCCAAGAAGACTAAAATAAGAGTATGTTAGTACCAGGTGCAAAGCAAGATTGCAGATAACTTCATTGCCAAGCAGGATCATACAGGTGTGCATAACAGATTGGACCATATCCAGCCTCATGGGCCAAAGTCCTGACATAATTCAGGACCTGGAAGAGAGATCAAAGAAGAGATACTTTACCACTAGCTATAATAAAGAACCTATCCCATAGGTCAAACTGAGATAGCCAGTGATATCGGCATTAGTCAGGTGGCAGGAATTGGAAACAATTTAGGAATGCTACAGGAAGATATAAGGTAAGAACAAAGTTTCATCTGAAACAAAGATCGAGATACAAAGTATAACATTACTGAGGAAAAATGAGTGAGCATAAAACTGGGTGCCCTTAATTGAAATAGAGCGAATGGAGCAAAGGAAATAATCTTGCTCTTTCCATGCAGGTAGAGGCATAACCGGTGCATAAATAGACAATGGGAGTCCACTCACAAGAGGACAAATTGGTTAGTAAAAAAGAAAGCACTGGATGGTAGAAGGACGCTTCAGAAGAACTGAGGCAGTCAGGCCTGGAGAAAGGAAGAGTCAAAGAGAAAGACGACGGATGTCTTCGGATAGTATGAGCACTATTGCCTTGTAATTAAAATTACTTTTTCTTCAAGATTATAGTTTCAGTGTTCAAGTTTTATCTGCTAAATGTTTCCTCCCATTTTTCTTTAGCTTCTCAACCCTCTGGTTTTTATAATTGTATGATGTAAATTAAATAATGGGCAGAAACCAATACATCTGAAGGTGGCAGAAGGAAATTAGACTGGCAAATTCTCAGGAGTAAAGTCACCTGAGCTGAAGACAAACAGACTGGTGTGTTAGGAGCAATGTGGGGCAGTGACAATGTGGGATGGAAGGCAGAGGGGGATTATTTTGAGCCTGGAAAATAAAGAAACCCCTGGAAAATGGGAGAGAATAGGGGACTGGTATAATAGTTTTGAGTACTTTATAAAGGTACCCAAGGGAAGCAGAAAATAGTGGAAAGTACATTGGATAAAGAATGAGACTACTTGGACTTGAGTGTCAAGTGTACTATTCCCTAATGCCATCACCTTGGAAATTCAGTTAACCTTTCTTAGACTGAGTTCCTTGTATGTCTAAATACATGTGGGAAAAGGGCACATTTTCTGTTTTCTAAAAATCACAAATCCAGGCACACTTCTCCCCCCAATGGATATGGCTCATGGTAAACTGATTTCTTGTCTTGTTTTCCCCATCCTAGACAAAGTCAAAGCCAAATGAGTTGAACGGGTGATTTCTTAGAGCACTGCACCAGTGAATGCATCTCTTCAGCAACCCGGGTATATGAGGCATCATTGCCAACAGATGGCTTTGTGCCAGGAATTCCTTGTGCATAATATCCTAAGTTGTATTTCAATTTGTTTATAAAATTTTATTTGTCTCATTTGATTTTATGTCATGGTAGATGAGACTATACCCAGTTTGAGATAAGCAGCTTAGGTCAAATGTAGCTGGTGTCCTATGTTGCATTTCTGTGAGGATCCATTAGCAAACTCAAAGCTATTTCTCAAAAGAAAATCATTTGTTCTGAAGATGGTTTATTTGGCTCTGCTCCAAAATGCTAGGGAACTCAACTAAAATTTCCCATCAAGTCCGTGATAAGCCACACAGAGTATCCTGTTGTGCCTCAAATGTTTTCAGCAGCACTAGATTCTCTGGGTCATGAAATCCAAGCAGTAGTACTGCTGGTTTGCAAGTTGGACCACCCGTAGAACCTTCTCTTTCTCAAGGCTACCAGCACCATGGACAGATAAGTTGAAATAGTTCTCTTTTGTGTGATATATGTTGCTTCCAAAATCCAAACATTAAATATGGTGCTTCTGTCTTAACGAGAGAGGATGCAGTGTGCTGCACCTTGCATTTCTCTGGGGAAGATACATCCTTGGATGCTCAAGCAATATCAACCAGCATCTGTCCTAAAGTGGCAGGCACACCTGTGTCTTATTGAACTATGTAGAACACACCTACTTCCTGCCCACCTGGTCCTATCAACATTATGCCATTAATTGGGCAGAATAACATGTTTATAGAGGAATTATGCAATAAAGAAAGCTTCTGAGGACAAATTCAAGGTATATAACTATGATATAGCCCAGATCAAGATGGCTATGGCATACCGATATCCTCTTCAGGAGCAAAGAAATACTTCCTGATGTCTTCTGTTTACAAGGGAGCAGGGGAGTAATGGCAAACAGTTTAAAGCTAAACAGCTAAAGAGCAGTAGCCAAAAACTGGAATAATCTGCTAACAATCATGGTAGTGTATCTCAAACAATCATTATAATAGGATCAATTATTTCATAACATTTACATTGATAATCCATTTCCATTACCTAAGATCCTTCAGTCTCACAGGAGAGTTAAGTGGAATATAATAGAAATAACCATCTTTGAGTCTTTCAGGTTTATGAAAATGGACTAATCTCTGCAGTTATTCTAGAGATAAAATATTTCCTTTCATTCTAAGGGCTTCTGCTCAGTTTTTAATAGTCATGACTCCACAAGTCAGGAGGCTAACATGGGAATTATGCTTATTGCTTAATATATATCCTTTCTATCTATTCAAGGGTGACTACAGAATGAATTGGTGAACTTGCTGGGCCCATTATAATATGATGTCAAGCCTGAATTTACTTTATCACCAGATATTCACCAGTCTCATCTATGACCTCTGGAACAAAGAACTATTCTCAATTACCAGAGAACAGCAAGTTTTGTAGAGCCAATATTCATTAATTTACCCAAAGACTATATTTTTCTTAACAGTCAGAGCGCAATAAACCTTGAATTTGCCACATATCTCTTTGCAGAAGATTGGGAAGATTTATAGTGAATACTTGGAAAATTATTACAGAGTTTACAGTGTTTGCTGTGGTTTTAATGTTTGTCTCCTCCAAAACCCATGTGAAAATTTAACGGCCATTGTAGCACTCTTAAGAAGTGGAACATTAGAAGGCAATCAGACTTAAAGGATCCCGACCCCATGAGAGCAAATTGGCACCATTAAAAGAAGATACAGTTGGCTCCCTCTTTCCTCTTTTGCACTCTTGCTTTTCACCATATGATGATGAAGCAAGAAGATGCTCAACAAAGGTTGGCACTTTAATATTGGACTCTCTCATCTCCAGAACTGTATACCAATAAATTTCTATTCATTATAAATTGTCTAATATTGGGTATTTTGTTATAGTACCCCAAAATAGTCTTAAGGCAGTGTTACGGTTTAGTGTAATGTGTCTCCCAAGAGCTCATGTGTGAGACAATACAAGAATGTTCAGAGGTGAAATTATTAGATTACGAGAGTTGTAACTAAGTCAGTGGATTAATCCACTTGAATGGATTAACTGGGTGGAAATTGTAGGCAGGTAGTGTGGGACTGAAAGAAGTAGGTCACTGGGAGTGTGCCTTTGGAGTATATATTTTGTCCCTGTTGAGCAGAGATCTTTTTTACATCCTGCCTCCCCTCTGGCCCAGAGCTATAGAGTTGGCCAACCATGGACCAAACTTTTGAAACTATAAGTCAAAATAAACTTTTCCTTCTCTAAATTATTGTCGTCAGGTCTTTTGGTCACAGAGATGCCAAGTTAACCAAAACAGACAGCATCCTTTCTTACATAGGCTTAGAAATCCCTTTGAATGTTGCTGGTCAGGATTGCACATTGGTTGAGGGACTGTACTGCAGTTACCTATATTGTCGATTCAAGTTAAGCTTCTCGTCATCAAACCCCTAGTTATTCTTTTCAGGTGTACAAATCAAGTAAGATTTCACTTCACTTATATCTACCCATTTCTGCTTCAGGAACCCCAAGATGAATTAGCCATTGATGAAATTTCATGTAGACCAAATTATTCTGCTTACCAATTATGATCTTCTGCTTTCAATGGTAGCATACCCTTCTTGCTTCTGAACACTATAACCAATACCTTTCTGTTGTTACTCTGAGTATCCCAAACAACATTCACATTGAGATCACAAAGTCATTTATATGGTAGCACGTCCCACATTTATCCCAGGTAAAAGATGACAGAAACTGAATTACTCTTTAAAGCTTTTGGTGCTGCAATTATCATTTGTGTGTGTGTGTGTGTGTGTGTGTGTGTGTGTTATTCAGTTTTGATTTGTATTTTTCTATTGATTTAGTAAAAGGAAATCAATATGTAGAATAGATACCTGAACTCCCATGTTTAGTGTAGCACTATTCATAATAATCAAGATATAGAAGTAATGTAAGTCTCAGAGGAAGTAAAGAACAGACTTGTGATTACCAAAGTCTAAAAAGTATTCAGGGGTGGGGAGCAGGAGTTGGAAGTAGTTAATTAATGAGTAAAACTTTATCATTACATAGGAGAAATAAGTTCTAGTGTGCTGTCACACAGTAGGGTACTTACAGAGAGTAATTTATTATGCATTCAAAAATAGCTAGAAAAGAGAATTTTGAATGTTTCCAACACAATAAAGGATAAACATTTGAGGTGGTGGATATGATACCCTAATTTGAACACCACACATTGAAAACATGACTTGAAATATTTCATAAATATATACAATTATTGTGTATCAACTAAAAGAAAATCAGTTGGATCCTTAAAGTCTTAAACTTCAAGAGATCACAAATTCTTCTGGTCCCATAGGGGCATTATCTTCTCAAATCATTACTTTTTAGAGGGTCTCCTTGCCCTCTAAACTGGTAACGCTTTTTGCAGGCTCTGGCATTCTCCCCGCTCCAGACTAAGGAATGATGATATCCCTCCTTGGCTTTGTGCCAGTTCCTAAGTCTGAGAATACATAATCTGAAAAATTTCCCCATAGCATAACTTTATAACTTTCAATAAAGTATATTTTCTAGCAAACGATTATATTTTTAAAAAGTTTGTAGCTGATGAAGTGTGGAAAAATACCTGATTTGTTCCAAATCATTTCAGTTCTCCTTGCTAAAATTTGATTGATGCCCAAATAAAATAGGGTAATTTTACCACATACCTGGAATACCATCTGTTGCAAAGAATAACACTCGGCTGTAATTCCACAAAACTCCATCCAGTAAACAAAGTTAGAATCAACTCTTTCAAAGTAGTGAGAGGACTGTCCTCATTCAAGGGTGTTGGGGGCAACATATTCCTCTCACTGTCCTTGAGTGAGACATCATTTTTTTCCCTCAAAGGAAACTTTGCCAGCACATCTTCATACACTGCTACTCTCGTTCTCACATAGATTTGCTTGTGTGTTGCAGGATCCAGAGAGAAAAAG
This sequence comes from Sciurus carolinensis, assembly GCF_902686445.1. Lineage (NCBI taxonomy): Eukaryota > Metazoa > Chordata > Mammalia > Rodentia > Sciuridae > Sciurus > Sciurus carolinensis. The sequence goes on along the minus strand of NC_062227.1, from coordinate 50,889,200 downwards.
AGATAGACTTTAAGCTGCTAGATGAAATCAGTCATCTCTAACTTTCTCTCCATCCCAAAGGGGAAACACTATTTCTAAGGTGACTCAGGCAGTCTGAGAAAGGGGCCAGCATGTCCACTCTAAGATAATTCATCTTAACATATATGATGCCCTTGCAAGTAGCTGGCACTCTCAAACTGCTATTGATGTTTTGTTTTCTTTATCTCAAGGGAGGAAATAGGTCAGCCAGGCTGGACGCAAGCCTGTCAACAATTTGATTTATGGGGCCTGTGTCCTAGTTTCTCTCCCAAAACGTTAAACAAATAGGCTTTCATTCAATCATTACAGTTTTATTCCTTTGAGGTTTGGGGCTTTTAATCCTTAAGACATTGATTAAATCCCTGTTAGTAGTCACAAGTTGTGTTAACATTACCCTTTGCAGAAATTTCTAAGATTGGATCATCAGATAAAGACCTGAGAGAATAAGGAATTTGGGTAGAAAGACAGACAAGACTCTGGGTTTTGCTGACTTCCCAACATTTTCAAGAGAGGTCTTTGGTCATACAGTGTCTCAAAACTCCTCCAGGGTCCTTTAGGTTCCAAGAACATTTATTTGAAGTAGGCTGGCTTAGGGTACATTCACTCTACAGCAGTAGAATAGGAATAAGAAAATCAATTTCTATCACTTGGGAATGAATCTCTTGACCTGGGGTGAAGCATTTCTCTCTAGGCAGGCCCCCGACACCTTTAGGAAGACAGCTGGAGCCAACTGTATGTTCTCACTGTTGCCCACATTCTGAGTGGCAACAGTTCCCCACTCTCCATTTCGAAGCCTAAATTCTTTTTTCAGGAATGACCTTTGAGGATTTTCATCCAGGATGTAGCCTTTTAAAATCCATAATAAAGGCCTGTCAGATACTGTGTGACACTATAACATATTACCCCAGCATTGGGATCAATCACAGCCCAGGGCCTGAGATTCAATATATCTCGTTGAAAGGATGCAAAATTTTCAGAATACATTATGGTGAAGTTTGCAAATCCCACAGACATAAATTAGGAAATCTGCTTGATATACTTGCATGTCACCGAATCTTTGCTGGGCACCTTGCTGAGTGTGAAGACAGCGAGGCTGCTTCTGAGGCCTGAAAATTTAAATAGGCAGCTCCACACACTGACTTTGTATCTCCAACAATCCCCGGGACTCTGGGATTACTGATCCTTGACCTCCTCACATCCTACTAGTCCCATACAACTTCCAAGTGGATGATTTCTTCAGTAAGAAGGAAAAATGGTAGGAAACAGAAAATGAAACAAATATATATAAGGGGATAAACAGAATCAGAAATTCATTTTTATCTCAATGAGAAATATGGAAGAAAAACTGGGAATTTTGATTTGGTTAATATTGTTCTATTTGGGTAGCCATTGTTCTTGCTTCTGATGGAGCGCGACAGCTCAGAAGTTGCCTTCTCAGACATTTTTCACCTCCAATTTGCTCAGAGGCTGAGGTTTTATAACCTGACTGAAACTGCACCTCTACCTCAGAGTTTGGGGTTCCTGCAAAACTTCTCTGTGCTAGTCTGGAAGGGCACCGCTGCAAGCTCAGAAACGTCAGAAATGACTCTGGAATTGGTGGGTGGTTGGAGATGAGGAAGCAAAGCCAGAGCTACCACCCAGTGACTTCTGAAAAGTCCTAGTTCCCTAGAGAATATCACCCAGCCCTGTGTTTCTCTGACTTCAACACCCACAACCTTCTAAAATGTCAGAGTCATCAATTATTTGGTGTTAATGAAGTCAGGGAGATGAAATTATGAAACCCGACAGAGAGCAGGCCTCTGTGTCACTGTTTGTGAAGTCTTGGCTGACGAGAATGACCCCGCACAAAGCCTGCTTGCAAATGATTACTTCTCTTCTCCCGGTCCTTTCAAAGTTCAAAGTAGAGACAATGATAACCCTTGCGAAGGAGTTATATGCCTCGAGGTTTTTAAACGATTGCAAAAGATCTTGCAAAATAAGGATTATGAACTAAGCAAATGCATTTCTCTAGTGACTCAGGCAGTGACAGAAAACAGATCCAGAAATCCGCGTATTTATTTGACTATAACCATGAATAAATAAGGTAAAAATACAGATGGAGCCGCAGAGCTGATCTCCTTCTTGCAAATTGATTTATGTCTGAGGCAAAGAGAAACCAAATTATTCACAAGCAAAATGTCATCAAATCATATGCTATGCATGTGTATACAAACACCTTTCCCTAATTCACTCAGATAATTAATAAATCTATAGTAAGCACTCATCAAAATGTGGACTATCCCCCAACAACTACAGAGGGAGAGACCCCAAAATAATAGTGGCTGACGTCAAATAGTAGTGTGGTTCTCTCCTACATATAAGTCTGTTTGTCTGTCTGGAACCAGAACAATGACCCAACAGAGATGGACATCCTAGATCCTTCCATCTTGTGACTCTGTCCTTTTAAGAATTCCACACTTTTTGTCGTGATCCAAGATGGTTCATCTCCACATTCACATTCAAGTCCTTGGGAAAGAGCTCAAGAGGATGGAGAGGTCACACCCATTCCCTTGGAAGTAGATGACTGTGAATTTGCTCACATCCCACTGACCAAAATTTAAACAAATGGGTACACCTAAGTCCAAGGAAGTGTAAAACTTTTAGTCTTTATTTGGGGCATCCATGTGTCTAGTTAAAATTTAAAAGTGCTAAATCTGAAAGAAAAAGAGGATAAAAATCGAAAGATAAATGGTCCTATTGGCCATGCAGGACAGCCACACCCACTATGAAATAGTCTCCACAGCCCAGGTCCTTCTCCCTGCACACTTCCGTGACCCTCCACTGTCTTCAGATGCTCAGTACTTTCAGGATGGCCCCCTGCACATCCAAAGACACTGCTTCATTTATCCTAAAAGCAACTGCTCTACCTGGCCCTATCCTCTCAGGCTTTTCCTCAGTGTGACTGATATGTGTCAGCAATAGAAAGGCATTAACAGAAGCCACGACACAATATCAGGAAAACTCACCTTGAAACTTTTCTAGGAAAAGTCTGTTTTCTGGGGCAGTGATACTCTGGGAATTGTCTTCTTGAATATTCCTGATCATCCTGAAAATCTTGATTGTTTGACAGGTTTTTCGACAGGATTATTTTTAGAAATTTAAGTAACTTTCAGAGAAGTGACAACATGTAGTCATCATTATTAAAAATTCGTTCTTATTTTCCATCTCAAGCTTATACTTGTTTATGCATATTATATATATATATGTATATAAAAACATATATACATATGTACATACATAGCTCTACACATTTTAAATGCTGGTTACTTTGTCATATCTATGTAGTTAAAATTATCTGCATAATGCATAAAAACCTGTCCGTTTGTACATTTTAGTACATTAAGACCTGGACATAGAAAGAAATCTTTATTTTTTTCCACCGTTATTTTTTTCTGTTTCACATTTTGCATTCTGGCCTACAGTGCAAGTGCACTAATCGCTTCAGCTTTGGAGTGATACAATGCATTAAAGTGGCTTTTATGATTGATTAAATGCTCCAGCTCTGCTACTACATTTAATCAATGGCAGCAACCTGACACAGCTTCATTGGCTCCAAGGCACTGCAGATTAAGCTCCACACATTTTAGCTATTTCAGAACAAATTATAATTTTTGTAACTACAATATTTTTAGAGCTCCAGAGAGTGACAATTGTTTCTAGAAAAATGGCATATTCATTTTTATTCTAATTAATTGGAATGCCTGACAATATTGCAAGGTGTACTTCACTAATGCCTTGACTTTGCAAAGGCTATATTAATGCTAATTCCATGCTTATTCCAATAGTCTGGGGTGACTCATACAGTAAATGGTCATTAAAGACAATAGTAAAGTCCAGCTGCCAGAGACTGAATTTGCAAAGTCTTGGAGAGTTTATACTGAGAAAATTTCTCCTGCTTACTTCCTTCATGAAAGGCAAACAGGTAGCTATATTATACCTCATATCTCTTGGCTCAGGTGAATAGAGAAGCTCGTTCTCCTTTGTATACATGTTTACAGAATGAAGTGATAGCCACTCTCCCCCTCCTTTAGGGATCATGTTCTTCCCTAAACAACTGGCCCAGGTACACTTGCTTTAAAGAAAGAGTAACAGACTTTTAAGCACACTCTGAAAAGAGATCTAAGGACAACTACATACCATCCTCTCAAGACGTGATCTACTATGGTTTGGATATGTTTTGAGTGTCCCCAAATCTTTTTATGTAGAAGTTTAATTCATTTTGTGAGGCACTGTGAAACTGGAAACTGTATCGGACGATTGTGTTTAGAACTGAGTGATGAGGAGATAAAATCATTAGACCCCGTGATAGAATCCTGGTTGCTTTATGAGAAGAGGGAAGGAAACCATACAGACCCACACATAGACAGACATACTTCCTGTTTCTTATTTTCTTATTATGTGATGACATGTACCACCTCAAAACTCTGCCATCAACAAGGTAGTGACCAGAGGTAGCCCCTGATCTTGAATATTGAAAATAAAATTTTTCTCTTCTAAGGAGAATACCTCTAGTATTTCATTATAGTTTTGAAAGATGATCTAATACATGATCCAATATTTTTGTTTTTGTCAGAGTAGGAACTATGTAATATAACTTTATATCCCTCTCAAGAAATACAATTTCTTCCTAAAGTGGGTGTTTTAACGTGTGTGTAGCCTAAATGTCCAAAGAAATCCTGAAAAACCTCAAAATGATCATTGGATGTAAGAATCAAAATAATTAAGATAGCATCCCTTTTGTTTTTAAAACTAAAGGACATTCCTAAGTGAACTCTTATATTCTATTGATTTCCACATCTTTAAAGTATGAAAATGAAAGTATTTTCTGGAGGTGTTTCTAACAAAGAAGCCAAGAACATTGAGCAACTTATATTCATATATTCACCAAAAAATATAACATTCTTCTGCTTGGGAAACTAGAGTTGAGGAGAGATGAAACCAAAAATCAGGAACTCTCCAAAACTCTCCAAAAGTATCAAGGTATTGAAAGACAAAGTAGAACTGTTACAGATAGGAAGAAACGAAGGGGAATTTACAACAAAATGCAGAGTAGGATCTCTGACAGGTTCCTTAAAAAAGAAAAATGGACAATATAAAAAAACTAATGAAATTCAAATAAAGACTATAGTTTAATTAAAAGCATTACAACAAAGATAATTTCCTAGCTTTAATCATTGTTCTATGATTATATAAGTTGCTAACATTATCCAGATGTGTTGGTGCACATTTGTAATGCCAGTGACTCAGGAATCTGATATAGGAGAATTACAAGTTCAAAGCCAGCATCAGCAACTTAGTGAGCACCTCAACAAATTATATCCTGTCTCAAAAAAATAAATAAAATAAAAACAAAGGAATAGGGATGTAGTTCAGTAGTAAAGTGCCCTAGAGTTCAATTCCCAGTCAAAAAAAAAAAAAAAAAAAAGTAATTAACATTAGGGTAAAGAGTGAGGGAGTTTTGGGGACTCTCCTACCTTTGTCAATTTTCTGTTAATCTAAAATTAACTAAAAATAAAAGTAAAAATTATATTTAAAAATGGATAATGAATGAAGTCCCCTCACCAACTCCTGGAAGATTAGCTAATCAGTTAGGATGGTTTAGAAATGCAAGCAATACATACAAAATTACATGAATGGTGTGAATCTATGTCATGTACAACCATAGAAATGAAAAGTTGTATCCCATTTGTGTAAAAAAATGAATAAAAAAATAATAGCTAAAAACTGGCAAGAATTCAGGGTGCTTTGAAAGGAAATTGGAATATTATGCAGCAATGAAAATCAATCACAGTTTATATAAAAATGGAAATAACTCTCATAATATAAATTTGATTGAAAAATATGAAAAAAACAGAAATGCAAGCAATAGGAATCCAATTCAAATTAGTTTAAAAAGAAAGAAATTGTATTGAATTCCTGGAATTCTGAGGTGGGTAGCATTATGAATTGGCACATTTGGGACTACATGTTCATTTCTCTGATTATTTCCTCTTCTCATAATGGTCTTATCTCAGGTTGGATTTCCTCAAGGGCTTTGATAGATTCCAGCAGTTACCAAAGCCAATATTCCTCCTTTATCTGAGAAAGAGGGAGAAATGGATCCTTATTCCCTTTCTCATAAGACCAAGAATCTTTGCAAAAGCCTCCAACTGTTTTGTTTTTAAATCAGAGAGGACAAAATTGGGACATATGTCCATTTTCATACCAAACACCAGCAAGAGATCACTAGATTTGTTTAACTAACCAGAGTTCATCTTTGAAACTGGGGGTGGGCTCAGCTTACCTTGAGTAACATAGCTGCATAAGGGAAAGAGAGAAATCTGAGCAAAATCTAAGCTCTGTCAGGAAGGAAGAAATGGCTATTTGGTCATCAACCAAAAGTGTTCAATTATACTTAGAAGAAATGGTCTTGAAATTTGAAAGGTCACTATTAAATAAATACAACCAGATACAGAGTACTACTTTACAGAGTACCCATGTGGAGAGCAATAAGCTAACTGAAACCAGAAATGTCCATAGATTCAAATGGGTTTCCAGACACAGAGAACTAGTAAACTTCAGGTTCGCTGAGGAATTCCAGACCATCCCACAGTCCTCACAGATAGCCACTGACCTAGGGCAGAGACCTTCTCCACCTTGGCTACCAACCTTTCCTGCAACATCTCATGGCTGCCTAGACTGGCCTCACGTCTGCTGGCTAGGAAGTTATGGGTTCGGTGCTTTCTTTTCGTCCTCTGGAGTGTGTCTTCACTCCTCTTCCTCATGGTAGACCTTCAAGATCCTGAAGGTGAATTCAACACTTGTCTTCTGTCACACTGAAAAACGTTACATTTCGGCATCTCCCCCGTCTGGCCACCCTTGTTGCAAAGCATGGAGGGAACACTCACCTCCATGTTTGATTTCAGTAATAAAAGAGCAGTTGGACCACAATTTGTAGGCAATCTGGACACTATATTAATGAATGCAGCCTCACATTATGTGTTTAATGTGTTAATATTATTTCGTATTATGTTCCTTGGGGAGTGAGGGGGAATGAGTTCTCAGATAATAAACCGCCTGAATGTGCTGAATAATGATACAAATGTCACTTCCATTCCTTCTCCCTCAAACTCGTGCTTAGTGGCCTCCTGGGGGTAATAACAATAAAGCAAAGTTAAGAAGAAAGTTGGGGGGGAAACTTAGCAGATGTTTAGCCTATTTGAGCCAGGGGACATGTTCTCCTACAAAGGCCCCAAACAGCCTTCAAATGGCAATAAAATAAACCTTGTTATTGTAGCTGAAGGAATCGGCCTGAATTATTGCCCTGCAGGCATTAGGAATTAGAATATGCATCAATCTATTCCGTGGCCTTGAGAGCAGGTCTAACTCAATCTTTGAGAGCAGAGGTGAGAGGAAGAGACTGGAAAATCATTATATCTAGCAAATCTCTGTCTCTCACTCCACACATTAAGGTGTCCTTCACACAAAATGTGGCTTCTGGGCAGAGCTGCCTTCACTGGAGAGTTGAATGGCTCATCTCACAAAGAGCAATCTGTTCCCATGTAGACAAAGAATACCTCTCTCCCCTAAAATAGAATTCTAATGATGGACCAGTCTGTCACAGCTGTATTGATCAGGCAGACGGCTGGGTGGGGACAATCCCAGTTGATACCAGCTATTCTGGCATAAATATTAAAAGTTCACCTCATTCTAAAAGTTGTCTGGATTCAAACAGTAAATTATATAGTCACTTGATATTGGTATGTTTCCAGATATAGCTCAGGATGTCCCATAATAAGACCTTACCTCCCCAGTAAACCTCTTATAAAGAACAAGGTAATCAGAACACACTTTTCATTTGTCCTCAGGTGGGAGAAAAGTGACATCCAACATCATCCAACTTGGTTGCCAAAGGACCAGCCATAGAACTCAGGTGTCCTGAGCCTTATTCAAAATCTTCACTAGAAAATGTTGGAGGCTGTGTTTGCTCTTTTCTTTTCCTGCAACCAGGCTGAATGCAAAGAAGCCCAACTAAAGGGACCTTGGTTTTTACAAAATTCTTCCTTCTTTTGGATGAAAGATAGTATAAAGAAACATAAGCTAATTTTTTTCTCTCTGCTTATAAAGTATTGTTTATTTTAAAAAATAGGTTTTTATTATTTTATTATTATCTATAATGTTACCAAAGAATATGTGGGAGGATCAGGGAATGTAGAGAAAAAAAAAAATTTAATTTCAGAACATGATGGGCGGGGGGGTCTATAAAGAAATAAATCCGTTTTTGTTGTGTCTTTAGAATGATTCTTTTAATTTATTTACTCTTCCCAGAATGTCCTTTCTATGTTTCTCCATTAATCTAGACTGTTACATATTCTTAAGGTCTCATTGAAACTTTTCCCAGAGTCCTGGTCTACGGTATTCTCTCTTTCTTCTGACTCTCAACCACTTATTCTATTCATGGTACATATTTATTTATAGCTTTCTAGTGTTTATTTTATTGCTAAATTTTCTCCTCAATGAGATGTAAACCTTTCTGGAGAGAGGAATCTCACCTTATACTTCTCTGTATCCATAGCACTGAGTACCGTGTCTACCTAGGAGACTTTGAGAGCTATCTCTTGAATTGCAGTTTATGATGATGGTGACCATGGTGATGACACTACCCTCAAATGACTCTATAATGATTGTCTGACTTTTGCATATACATTACCTCCGTTTTGCTTGATTAGCCTTGATCACATATCTTAAAGGAATTTTAAATCCTGTAAGTGAATACCTGTGTCTGCTTATAGAAAATTACATTCAAGCCTAGAGCTTCTCAGATATAGAAAGATGTTGACAAATTGCTACAAATTCAGTGGAGAGCTGCCGGATTGATTAAGGGGATGGAGGATTTGATTTATGAGCAAACATTAAAAGAACTAAATATGTAAGGCTGGGCTCTGCAGCAATTCTGAGTGGGCCTGAGGGATCTGACAACTGTATATTAGTAGCCAGCGGATGAAAACAGCATTGCAAGAAGAACCGCTTAAATTAGAGAAAAGGGCCTTCGGTGACACTCAACAGGGATTTTAATTACTGGGGAATAAATGTCCTGATATATGAATTCAGTGCTTCTTAAGCTTTAATGTGCCCACAAATCACCTAGGGATCTTGTTAAAATGTAGATCCTGATTCAGCAAGTTCATGGTTGGCCTGAGATTCTGCATTTCTAACAAACTCCCAAGTGATGCTGATGTCACTGGTTCAGAGACCTAGCATACCTAGTAAAGTCTCTTCTCTTTTAGAAATGGATTATAGAGCAGAATAAATTTCAGAAAAGGTATGTGAAGACAGGATAAAGTATTCTGGAAGCTACAAAGAAGGAGTTGGGTCACAAACCAGCCTAGGCAGGGCAGGAAAATGGGTGGTTTTCCCTATCTGGCATCCTGCACATTCTGTACAACACATACATACCCAGAGTCATTGCTTCTTTCACAGACTTCTCTCTGTTTATGCCAGATGACAGCATAGGAAGAAAGCATATCCACCCCCAGGTCATGATTAAAGGCAACCAGAAAGTTCCTTTTTGCTTCCAAAATTACTCCTCTGCTTTTGATTAGTGCCTGGAATCAATTATTCAACCTTACAATGAGTGACTTTTAATTCTATATTATATAATATATTTATTTATATTTAAATTTTTATTTATTTATATTATTTATATCTATTTAATTATATAGATGTGTGTGTGTGTGTGTGTGTGTGTATAGTACCAGGAATTGAACCCAGGAGTGCTTAACCATTGAGCCACATCCCAGTCCTTTTTATTTTTTATTTTGCGATAGGGTCTCACTAACTTGCTCAGGGCCTCCCTAAGTTGCTGAGGCTGACTTTGAACTTGAGATTCTCCTACCTCAGCCTCCTGAGCCTCTGGGATTACAGGCATGCACCACCCTGCCCTCCTTCTGATGAATATTAATGAAGGATGAAAAATATCATAAGGATACTGTGCCCTGAAGGAGTAGACAAAAAGAAGGGACACAAGGACAACCCACCCATTCCAAACCTGAGGATAAAGTGCACAGAACAGAGGCCAGTTTTCCAAGGTGCTCATCAACTCCTTGTTGACATCCAGATTTCCAGATTTCCAGGCCAGTATGGACAGTGCACCACACCTTCTTCTCTCCTCTCCTGAAAATCTTCATTGCTCAGGTTATCATTTGTTTCTTGCTCTCAGTATAACCAAGGAACATCACTCAACTCTGGGAGCAAATTGGTTTTTCTCACTTAAATTGTGCATCATCAAATAACTTAATGATAATGTTTCTTTCATCAGCTAAACCCCTGAAAGAGTTTCCATTTCTTTATTATGACTGAAGCAATTAGAACAAAAATTGGGAAGGTGAGCACCCCCCTGTTTCCTATGAAACAGAACAGCTTAAAGAGATGTCAACTCACTAATCACAAAAGTGACATTGGCTCACCTCCATACCAGTGATCAGCCAAATGAGCAGTCAGAACACTGCCTTTCGTCCCATCATGACCACCCCTGCTGCATTCCTTGTTTCCATTTGACTCCCCAAACTACAACATCTCCTGTTGTGGGGAGTCTTCTCACATCTAACAGTTCTTTGATGTACATCTTTTAATTTGATTCGCAAAAGAATCTTTAAGGTAAATATCATTATTATTATTTCCTATTTTTAGGCTAGTGAAACTGGTTCATAAAAAAGTTTATATCATGACCAATGTCACTGTCAATCTGGAATTTGGACGTTGATCTTTGAACTTCAAATCTCAATGATACACATCCTTGGTGAAGTTCATTATTTCTGTCCCCAGATAAGATGAGTTCAGAAATCATTGCTCTGTTCACCTAATAAAGTGGATTTGGGTGAGTTGTGATGAAATCTGTGTGTTCTTGTGTGATTTTATGATTTCCATCTCTGTTTCTTCAGTGTGCCTCCTTTCTTAGAAAGTACAGCAGATGCTGATGAAGACTCAATTAACTTGAACTGAAGTAACCACCTAGCAACCTTAATAGTTTACTCAATTCACTGGGTTAAGAATAAGAAACAGGAGGCAAGGAAACCAAACTGAAGCAATTTTATATCAAAAATCCAGCGCAAATCGTATGGTCATTATAGATTCAGAGTGAACGCCTCATTTTCTGTCTCTATCTTTAGTACAGCACGCTGAGAATTCATGACCATTAAGATGTCACCAAGGCTCTTTAAGATCGATCCCCAGTTTACAGAGACAAAATCAATGATGTTCAATAGTCTCTCCTTACTGAGACATAAAACAAATGTGGACACCAAGACAATGCCCAACAGAAATTTGGCAAAAATGTTGTGAATCTGGTTGAATTTTCAATTCCTCATGAGACATAATTGAACAAATTTCTTATTCCCTATATCTGCTGGTAAGCTTAGTCTTTATTGTCAATTCTATTTTCTTCTAACTCTTCTACCAGAACTGAAAATATCAAAGCATTCCCATCTCTTTCCATTGGGATGAGCCTTTGGATCAGTAACAAAAATCCCAGTCATCATCTAAGGACCAGTTTCTATTCTACTTAGCTCTATATAAACATTTGCTTAAGTCTTATGTTGGTCTCAGATTGACTATGTGGAAAGCAGGTGGTGCTGTCATAAAGAAATATATAAATGAGTATATACGTATATATAATGCATACATTATGTGATATTTTATTTAAAGAAATAAGCAGACATATTTTTCATGGTTATTATACATCTTGGTTGACTTACTTTATTTTCCAAATTCTAAAACCCATCAATACCTACAGAGTAATAAAATTAAAACTGGATAGTTTTGTAGACCGAATGCTATTTCAAACAAAAATACACTGGAGCAAGTGGGTAAATAAGTCGACCAGGATGAGATATAAAGATAGCAAAAAAAAGAAATATAGAATCTGAGGAAGAAATCAAGAGAACCAAAGATGATATGAAAATCCAAAGTCAAAAATTATTGGAAAATATTATATACATATCAAAATGGCTGAAATTGAAATGACTGCCAATACCAGATGTGAACAGGGATTGATGGAACTGGAACTCTCCCATTGCCTACAAGAATGTAAAATGGTGTCATCAACAGGAAGACTGTCGAGCAGTGTCTACTAAATTCAACATTAACTTACCCCTTGACATAGAAATTTTATTCCTAGATATACATTCAAGAGAAATTAATGCAAATGGCTACGAAAAGACATATACAATAATGACCAAAATGGGCTTTACTTATAATGATCCAAATCCAAATATTGTTGAAATGCCGATCAACAAGAAAATATGGACAAATAAATGATAGTATTTCCATACAATGAATATAATATGTAACAACATGATGTTTGTAGATATTAGATTGAAAGAAGCTAGACACACAAAAACACATAACGTGGGATTCCATTCTATTTAATGATTATAGGTGGGAAGGAGGCTACCCATGGAAAGGAACATGAGGGAACTTTCTGGAGCATTAGAAATATTCTGTATCATCTAGGCAGGAGATACATGGGTGTGTACACATGACAAAATTCACTGAGCTTTATTCACACTCTTAGAGTGCTTCATGTGATTTACTCTGCATACCACTTATTGTTATGTCACATTTTTAAAATGCATCTGAAAAACACAATGATTCCAAACCCAGTACCTGAATAGAATCCACACTTGCCTCCCATCTTTGCTTCCAGACTTCCTTTGAAGGCCCAACTCCTAATTTATGAAGAATAATTTCAGGATTCTCAAAGACAAAGACTCATTACAATGTCTGGAAACAAATGCCCTAGCAAACACCTAATGTTTAAACTATCCTCATCAGATGGCATTTGGCTAATGAGCCAGGTTTTCCATAGAACTCAAGTGCACATCAGACAAATGTCCACCGACCAATGAACAGAGCTGCAGTAATTGTCTTTCTTCTGGGTATTATGCATATGTATAGTTTTCATCACCCATGCAAATTTTTCTCTACTCACTTCATATCTATTTCCCTATTTAAAACTGTAAAGTCTGGTAATTTGCCATGGGAATTCAGGATACTTGTGAAAATGAATAATGTTCCATTACGTTTTAATCACTTCTTATATGAGTTTTTATTTCTCATCTGTGGGTTGCTAGTTTATTAAAAATTGGTCTAGAAGAAAATTAAAAATCCTTATAAAAGGGTGGCAGAGCTAAAATAAGATTTTTTTTAAAAAAAAAGGAGGCTTTGTAAGCGTAATATAAACCTATTAACCGCCCCTTCTGCTAATTTTAAGGTGAAACTAAATTGACAACAACTTTACCATAATGATGGATAAGGTGTAAACTGAATGAACAGAGTCTGAGGGGATAGACATAGCCTGATGACTGCTTTATAAATATAAAAAATATTCAACTGCAGATGCCACAATGATTTTTGGGTACTTGTGTTGCTTAGAATATTATACACTTAATTAAGGTGCTATTGATTCAAGATAGGATCCAGCTAACAAATTCTAGGTATCTAATACCAGTGACAGACAAAGTATAATTTGGTAAATTAGTTTTTTTTTTAAAGTTATTTCCATTACAAATCTCATCTTAGAACCACTAATTGTTTCCTCAACTAAAATAGCAATATCTTTTTATAGTAAAAAGTCTATGTAAGACCAGGTGTGGTGGCAAGTCCTGTAATCTCAGCAGCTCAGGAGACTGAGAGAGGAAGAATGCAAGTTCAAAGCCAGTCTCAGTAAAACTGAGGCACTAAGCAACTCAGTGAAACCCTATCTCTAAATAAAAATACAAAATAGGGCTGGGGGTGTGGCTCAGTGGTCGAAGACTTTTTCTTTTTTTTTTGGACTGAAGATTGAACTTGGGGCACTGGACCACTGAGTCACATCCCCAACCCTATTTTGTATTTTTATTTAGAGACAGAGTCTCACTGAGTTACTTAGCAAGGTTGGTTTTGAACTCGTGATCCTCCTGCCTCAGCCTCCCAAGCCGCTGGGATTACAAGTATGTGCCACCCTGTGCCCAATTCAATTGTCTTATTATTGAAAATACAAAGCATTACGATCCCTTCTATTTGCTGATTTTTAAAAATTACAATTTTCTTTTTAATACTTTTTGCAACTCCTATCATAGTTCCAGCATTTATGGATGAAAGATTATTTTAAGACAATTATAAACAGATGAAACCACGGCATGTCCAATGTAGTAGTATCTAATTAGCCCATGCCTCCACATGCATGGTGTGTTCTTCATTCTCCACATTTTTATAGCACTTTTACTGTATGCCACACCTTGTGAGGCTCTTAAGGATGCATTTCAAGGATGTCACTTCAAGGTGACATTGAAGCTTACAGTGAAGAGAATTTAATCAAATATCACACTATTGAGTGTGTAATTACTGAGATCGACAACAACAGTAAAGAAAAGTAGGGTCCAATAAGACTGAAGTCTCCAAAGTGACGTGAGCTGAGATCTGAGGACTCATGATGGGCAGAGAGTTGGATATGAGAGCTTTTCCAGCAAGAGGGGACACACAGGCAGAGGGTTGAGCTCTCAGAAACATGGAACCGTCAGGGAATCAAAAGACAGCAGCGAGCTGAGGACTGAGACAGAAAAGAGTGGAGGGAGAAGAGGCTGGGATGGCCTTGAGTGGCATGGGGAGCATATTTGGATTCCACTACAAAGGGACACTGTGAAGAAGTCTTATTAGAAAGAAGCTTACAGAACCACTGCAGCATTTTGAAAAGAGCATCACGTCACAGTGAGGAAGACAAGTGAGCGGGGTCCATCAGCATGCTGCCATGGAGTGCAGAAAAGAGACCCAAAAGCTCAGGTGACCCAGTCATCACAGTGGCTCTGGGTCCACACTCTAAAAGGCTATCACTCAAACACAAGTTGGGAATACATTTCTACTAGGAAGAACAAAAAACTATAGAACAAGAACTTGCAGAACTGTTAATTCCAGGACTGGGCCCGAGAGCATCCTCTAAGTGAGCAACCGCTTAAAGAACATCAGACACCTGACACACACCTCTTCTTTAGGACTCAGCTGAAAGAGATGGCCTCTGGCCAGGTTGGAGATCACTGAGCATCAGGTTTGTGAAAGGACAGCAATGTTAGCATACTTCTAGGCAAAAGGAGAATTCATGAGTCCATTATTGGTATGAAGAAAGAAAGAAAGAAAAAGGAAGGGAGGAAAGGAGGGAGGGAGCAGGGCAGGAAAGAAGGAAGGAGAGAAAAGAAAGAAAAGCAAAGGGAAAGAAGAAGGGAGGGAGATTGAGAAGGAGATGACCAACTAATACAGTAGAATGACCAACTAATAAATATAGAAGGAATATTGGAGTCAGAACATTATCATCTGGCAATTATTATAATAATTCAGAAAAGAATCATCAATGGATACTGATAATATTGGGTAAAACTTTGAAGAGTAGTGGGACACTTAAATAGTCTCAAAGTATATCCTGACAAGATACTTGTTTTATATTAAAGCAAAAATAGTAGCTTTCCTGTGGAGACACTACCTCCACCAAGGGGCTCCAGTTAATGATAGCAGTAACTGGACAGATCCCCATCAAATGTGTCCTGATGTGATGTACCCAGAAAAACACAGGATAGTTTCTGTGCTGTCCCTGCCCAAAATGGAGCTTGAATCTCATTATGAGAAAACCTCAAACAAACCCAAAATAAGAAACACTAAAAAATAATTGGACTGTATTTTTATAAGTAAATGTCAGGAAATAAAAAGATTGTAGGACTGTTCCAAATTAAAGAGATTAAAGAAACAAGGGTATACAATGTGATTCATAATCCAGGATTTTCTTTGGCTATAAAGGACATTATTGGGACAATATATCTGAATAAAGGTTGTAGATTACATAATATCATTGCAACAGTATTAATGCTCTGAGTTTTTGTGCTATGGTTATGTAAGTGGATTCCTTATTCTTAGGAGATGTACTGGTGTATTTGAGGTAAAGAGGCATCTTGTGACTGCAATATATAGACAGAATAAAATGGTGAAGCAAATGTGGCCAAATGTTCGCATTTGGGAAATCTGAGTGAAGGGTATATGGACTTTTTTTTTTTCTTTTCTTGTAACTTTGAGCATGAAATAAGGCAAAAATAAAAAGGTAACAGAAAAAAATTGAGATAACAAAAAGCAAAGCATAACAAAAGCAAGCATGGGCTAAGAGTGCACTTGGAGTCCTCATTCTCCCGCACAGGGGCTGCAGGGTCTTGGGTCAGGCACTTCACTTGTCTAAGTTTCAGGGTGATTTATAGAACATGCATATGAATTAAATTCCCTCTCGTGGGTTTTTATGA
Source organism: Sciurus carolinensis (assembly GCF_902686445.1). NCBI lineage: Eukaryota > Metazoa > Chordata > Mammalia > Rodentia > Sciuridae > Sciurus > Sciurus carolinensis. Next base: position 50,872,854 of record NC_062227.1, on the reverse strand, counting down.
AAATTAAGTAAGTTAATGCACTTAAAATGGCCAATATATCATTAAGTTCAAGGCAACAAAAAAGGGAAGAAAGCAAACTTGAAATACACAGAGGAGTTAGGAGATTCTGGGAAACATCTCTGGTCTCCACACTACTCATCTCTGTCACCAGAGCATTTTAACCAAGGCAAACCTCTTGTAGGGTTTCAGCCTCTAATTGATGTTCCCTAATGCCAGTGGCTTCTTCAGGACTTCCTGTTGATATGCTGAGATCTGCTAAGTGATGAGAGAGGCTCTATGACCAGCAAAAATTATAAAACTAAAACGAACACACTTAAACAGAGAAACATATTTGTAAATAGTAATGAATTTAGTGGTGGATGTTTTTAGTACTTACAGATGATGGTACACTCAGAATTGGTTACAATACTTTAGGTGTTGTATCCCTAACCAGCTCAGAGCAGAAGGTCTGTCTCCTTCACAGACACCAGCATTTCATTTTTTATAGGACACACGTCACTCTGGATAAAGGTGTCGTCTGACTGTCCCTGAATTCTTTCTCCCAGAACTGTTTATAATTTAAGCCCGTTTTCTCATTGCAGAGGTAAATATTTTGTTCTTCAAGAAATTTCTGAAGCTTTTCATCCAACAGAACTGTGAGAAAGAAAACTTCTTGAACTCCAGAAATCATGCTGTGGGAAATTTCCTTCTTCTCCCCATGCAAAAGGCCAATCTTGTCAAATAATTCCCCATTGTACAGGACAGTCCCTTTTTATAGTTCTCTCCCTGGCCCTTGCAGGAAACCATGTGGTCTTATTCATCATGTCATGTTTCAAGGAAGAAATCAGAAATCTATCAGCTTTCAAGGCCTGAGTGATGGGAGCAGGATCAAAAAAACACCTCAAATTGGGGCCGGTAAGAGCAAAGTTGACAACAGTTCCTGAGAGGCCATTCATTTTCCTTATTTATCACCTGTCAGGGAAGGAAGGAGAGGGAAACCAAATAGGATATAGGACTCAGTAAAGCATCCAGAACTTGACCTTCCATCAGGAGCATTGGTGAAGAATACAAGAAGAGTTTCACTGGGGACTTTCAACAGGATGTTGATGTAAATTATTACTTAAACTTGAGGCCCTTGGAGAGCAAAGGGGCCCGATTAATAATTATTCCAGAACAGCAGCGCTCTGATCTGCCCCAGGTAAATCAGTATATGATCACCAAAGTGAGGAAGATGTTGGGAGAGATTTAGTCTCATTTTACCAAATAATCATCCAGATTCAGAATTCTTTGTTTTAGAATATTAGAGTATACAAAACATTGATTTTATAGCTTTAATAGATCAATAGTTCTGCTTTTCAAAGTACACTTGATGATACCAAGAAACTGATGATTGAAGAAACATGAAGTAGCAGAGATCAAAAATCTTTGTGGGTATTGATAATTCAGTCAAGAACCTGGGATTCATGCTTGAAAACCACTGTATTATGGTTAGGATCTGGAATGTCCCCTGAAAAGCTCATGTTTTAAAAGCATCATCACCAATGCATCAAGGATCAGAGGTAGAACTTCTAAGCAACAATAAGACTCTGCCCCATTTGCTGGATTAATCCAATTGTAGCTGAATGGACTAGTGGGTGGTAACTGTAGGCAGATGGTGTATGACTGCATAAGACCCATATTCCCATGGGTATATCCCAGAGGCATGCTCAAAGGGACTATATCTTGTCCCTGTCCCCTTCCTCTTTCTGTCTCTCCCCTTCCTGGCTACCATGAGCTGAGCAACTTTCCTCCACCACATCCCTCTATCATGATATTCTGCCTTATTTCAGGTCCAGAGCAGTGGAGTCAGCCAACCATGAATTGAACCACTGAAACCGTGAACTCCAAATAAACCTTTCCTCCTCTAAATTGTTATCGGTTTTTTTGATCAGAATGACAAAAGCTGACTAACACACACTGCATCAGATAAGGAAAGTCAATCTAGTCTGCACCCAGACAATTATGACATTATCCTCTTATCACATTCATCTGAAAATAAGGACTCAAATATTATATCTTGAGCTTCCTGCTTACTCTCATTTATCAGACCATGATGCCTGAGTAGAAGTTACACTTCCTGAAATGAAGAAACACACATGGAGTCAACAGACTGTTACCCCCGTGGGCACTCAAGTCTGTGAATGAAGCAAGGCCTATGAACCCCAACTCACAATATGGTGAAAGAAAGCATACCAGAATCTACTGGGAAACTGCATCCATATAGTATAGAGTAAGGGGTTCTCTGGGAAGAAGTGTGTGTCAGTGAGTTCAGAGGAAAGGATGAACACAGCCTTCATGAATACCAAACTGAAGGACTGCAGAGAATTGTGATGCTGTCTGCTGTCTTTAGGCCACGATCCTTCTCTCCATAGAAACCCAGAAATTGCTTCATCCAGAATGTCCTGAGAGATTTCACTCAGGAATTCAATTGCCAGGTCCGGCCACACCTCTCTGGGATCAGCCTCTGCCTCTGCCATTCCAGGCCTCTGTCTCCATTCTGCTGGAAGGGAAGTAGAATTAGCTCAAAAGTTGGAAGTCTGAGAGGAAGTGTGGGTTTAGAGTGCTGGGCTGTCCCGTTAGGTGTCATAGGTGCTACTTAACCTCACATCTCCTGTACCCAGTCGGTCCTGGAATTAGATTGTTCTTTGCCTCTAAGATTTATATGGCTCCCTTAAAAAGGGGCATCTTTTTCCCATCCTCTCCAGATTTGGAAAAAGGGAAAGAATAGGAAGAAAGAAGTAAGAGGCAAGAGGGGACTAAGGATAGATGGAAGCAAGAAAGAGGAAATAACTCAGGGACATAAAAGTAAATGCAACATTTTGCAAACAGAGAAAGTCTAAATTATACTTTTCTGAAGTGGAAATCACACCCTACTAAATTTCTAGGACAAATTTTTACAGATGGCTATGTGCATACAAAGAAAAGGAGATTTCTGAGGTTCCTTCTCAGTCTTACTAGAGATGCTATGAATATTTTCAATCTGCCAGCAGATATAATAAACAGCACCATGAAGATTGTGAACTGTGATATGAAGAAAGGGGTAGAGAGCAAGCATGTAAGAATAATTCTTTAGTAGAACTGATTAGCCATTCCAAGCCACTCCATTCCAGGCAAAGAAACAACACATTATCCTCAGCCTCCTCAGTAACACACAATAAGCAGTGAGCTCCTTCAGTCAGGGTTTTTTATACTATGTTCACAAATCCAGTGGCCCTCTACTGAGCTCCTTGGGACACTTACCTTTCAGATTCAGATTCTTTTTTATTTTACAAGATAATACTGTGTATATATATTACATAAAAAGGCAAGTTTGATTCATGTATATTAATTTTTTATAGCCAAATATGTACATATCCACACCAAGTGGTACAAAACTATAATAGTCTTACTCAAGTTCAGATCAGGTTGTCTTTCAAACCATTTGTCTAACAAATTTATGAACAATTTTGGTTTTCATTTTTTGTTTTGTATTTTAGCATCCTGGATAAGGAGTTGTGAACTCATATTTACTTTTTTAATTTTTGTATTTGTTCTTCTTAGATATACATGACAGTAAAGTGTATTTTGACCTATGACACACACATGGAGTATAACTTACTCTAATTAGAATCTCATACTTGTGGTTGTACATGATGTGGAGTTTCACTGGTTGTACATTTATATATGAACATAGAAAAGTTATGTGTGATTCATTCTACTGTCTTTCCTATTTCTATCCCCAGTTTCCTTCCCTTCATCCTCCTTTGTCTAATCCACTGAACTTCTATTATATTTACTCTTAATAATCTTTGAAACTGTTTAATTTCAAAGGGAGAACTTAATACTATAGTATATGTTTCTGTCTGGAGAAACTGCCCATTTTTAAATACGCTTTTCTTCAAACTGACAAAGCTCTTTTGTCTGTTGAGGCAAAAATAAAAATGCCCATAAGATGATTTCTCCTGGTTTATCCTGAGACAGGGTGCAGAGTGTGAATAACATACTCTTAGGTTTTCTGGGTGAAGTCCTGTCTCTGTCCCTTATTAGTTCCATGACACCAAGCAAGTTACTTAACCTAGTCCTGCTCCAGTCTCATCTTCTGAAAAATGGGAATAAATATCAGTTCCCAGCTCATGAAGATGTCTAAAAATTAAATTTATGCATGAGAACACCGCCAAGATGTCAGTTGTCACTGTTCAGTTCACAGTGGTTCTCAGTCTCACAACAAAAAAGTATCTGTAAGACTTGGCCTCCCATGTGGTACTGAATCACCTGAAATAATTTGAGAAAACTGAGACACAACTGCTATTCTCAAGTACGCCTTCCCCACTGGCTGCTAAAGTACACGATTCTTGCTTACAAGAACTCTAGTTCAAATGCATAATCCTTGGAAGGAGTTAAATTTCAATGGGAGTTAAAAAACTAAAATTAAATTATCATAAAAGGAATATAAGAAAGAGAACATGGGATTATTAGACTTCAAAAGCATGTCATCATTCAAGAGAGAGAATGAGAAAAGTGATGTTCAGTCTGCTTACTCAATCGTCCTGCTCAAGGTTGAGGGCTAAGGATGAAACCATCTCCGAACCTGTTCACTTAGGAAAACAACTACCCTCATTTTTCAGGTATTGAAACCAAAATTAAAGATGTTGGTGACTTACCCAAGGTGGCACAGCAGCAGATTGTTTAAATTACAGATTATTGTGCATGTGCCCACTGATTCTAGACTTAACCTATTTTTTGTCTTTTGCGGAGTTGTCTACCTAATAAGTGCCAAAGCTGGAATTGAACCTAAACCTTCCAGGTGCAATCTACTTCACAGCTGACAATTCCTATCATGAAACTTTCTGATCATTTGCACAAAATGCAAATGTAAACAAGATTATAATGAATCTGATATTGAGAGATGGCAGGAAAGAGTGGATTAGTAGGGGCCTTGCAAAAAATTTAGCAGTTGTTGAGTCCTGAGTGAAGTACTAATGTGCTTTTTTTTGTCCATAATATTGAAGGAAATCGTATTTAACTGGGATGAAGATGAGATGAGTTAACACAAGTAAACTATTGGTAGAGTGTGTAACACACGGGATACACTAAAACAGTAGTATCCCTTCTTCCACTTTTCACTAATTGTCAAAACTGGAGTCCTACTTTTGCTCTGTCTTATCAATGTTCCATTCCTAGCAGCATTCAAAAGTTTCAGAAGAAATGAGGAAAGATAGCCAATGGTGCCAGAGGGGCGGGCAGGGTGGGGAACAAGCAAGGGCTAAAGCAACACAAAACAAGAATGTGGAGTGGCTGTGGATTTGGACCAGTAGTGGAGCACTTGCCTTACAAGCACAAGGCCCTAAGGTCCTGGTTCGACCCCCAGCTCTGCAGAAAAAGAAGAAGGTGAAGGAGAGAGAGAGTGGATACCTTGGGACAGAGAGAATGGTGTCCTTTCACAGATGATGAATACAATAAAACAAAAAACACTTGCCACTTGAGGGAGGGCATGCTGAAGCTCAGGAGGAAGCAGCTGGGAGCCTCCTCCTGGTATCCTATACCACTAAGAAGGACACAGGCATTTCAGGGCTCTTTATTTGCACAATCACAATGACAAGATACATTCTGTGACTCCCCTTGACTCTGACCTAGTCAGGAATTTCTACCCCTGTGCAACACCTTCTTTAGGTATCCAGAAAGATACTGTTACAAAGAAGGAAGCTCTAGAGCTCAGAGGTCCCTGTGCACAAAACAGCTAAACCCTAGTCTGTCAAGATGTCTGGGGCCCTGTGCACACAGGCAAGGGGATGCCCTGTCTCCCGGCCTCCAGCAGAGCTTTAGCAGTTACTGTGCAAGAATCTGAAGCATCAGCAAGGGAAAATACCAGAGAAGACATGGCCCCAGCACTTGGCAAGAGTCAGGTCAGGTTTTGTTGTTAAAGTGGTAACTACGGTTTCATCCTGCACTGATGTGTCATTTGTCCTCTCCCCATATTTTACCCCATGTCCAGCTACTGCCACCCTTGCCACATATACATGCAGCCTCTTTTGGGACTGTACATAGTACATCTGGTGGTGGAACGGCATCTTGAATACAAAGCCATATCTGACTATTCCTCCCCATTAATTTAATAAAATAATTCATTACAAATAAGAGACTTTACTGAAAGGCATGAGCACATTAAAACAATAAGGATTGGTCACTAATTTGAAAATATTACTGATGAATCATTACAAATGATTATAAAATAGCAAGTCAGAGACTCACCAGACAGGGTTCTGCCTCTAAAGTCAAGGATTTATGACCATGAGATGCTACTTTTGCACAGGCAGACTAATCATTCACATGTAATAAATAAGTATCAAATGCAAACATGGAAAGTGCAGAGAATCAAAAATATAAACTTCTAAAGGGTCAACTCCAGGGAACACACTCTTGAGTACAACGCAAGTAGACAAACTATACTGAAAGGCATAATAGAATCAGTTCTTCTTCATGATAAATATTCTATAAGACTGAATTTTAATTCCTTAAATATTCACATATCCAAAGTCATTGGTGATCTCTTAAAGATATATGCTTTCCTGCCACATTAAACAGAATCTCCTTCACCTATCTCAGCTCTATCTGACCTCTACTGGGAATTAGATGTCCGTGTGAGTTAGGGAGATGCGCAGGGCCCACGCTTCTGTGTGGGGTTTGATTTTTCTCCACCTCCCTCATGGATGTCCTCCTCCAAGCGTGTTCTTCTGCAATTTTCCTTCTTATCTCATGTAATATAAGGCTTACCTCAAGATTTCACTGATAGCTCAAGTTCTAAACGTAGGTAACTCTGAAGATGAAGGTCAAAGGGGAGGGAAGAGGACTTTAAAGAACTGGGTCTCAGAACCAAGGAGGTCTCACATAGGGCAAACTGTGGCCCTGGTCGAAACCCCATATACAAACATGGGTTGTCACAGATATTGGCAGAAAACATGTGACTCAGACAGGCTTGAACAGAACCTGGCCTTGGATACAGAAAGGTGTTCCAGCAAGAGCTGGTGGACTGGGTGGTGCACAGGTTGGCGTGCCATCTGCTTTGTTGACTGTTTAGAGCAAGTGTCCCCACCACTCACCTCAGACCCTGGTCCTCCCCATTGCTCCTAATTGTCTTCCACTTCAGGATGCCATCTTGATTCAGGTTCTAACATGGCTTCCAGGCCTGCTGTCACAGCTGCCTGCCTCTTCCATGCCTTTTACATAAATCCTGCCTGTGTCTGTGACCAGTCCTGACATTTGACCATCAGGTTCTCCCAGAAGCAGACTCAGATCAAGGGTTTAAATAAAAGCGATTTATTAAGAAGTATCCCCAGGAGAAAGCAGTAAAGGACTGAGGGGATCTGAATATGGAAGAAAAAGAAATCACCTAACCAGGTCCCAGGGGGAGCTCTGGAATCTAAATTACTCCTCAGAGTTTGTCACAGCAGCCAGCCCCTGGCTGTGATGGCCTAGGTTTTAGGGTTGGGGTGAAAACATGAATTCCCAGGCATTTTCAGCTTTTTAGAGAAATAAGTGTTTTCAGTACCCCAGAATCACATTCCTAAGGTCACAGGGGAGAGCAATTAGTAGCAAACTGGACTGAGAGCTGAGAGGATCATTCACAGATTTGAGAAAACAGATCTGAGGGTTGTGGGCAGGCCACGAAGCTATCCCCTCCATCACTTAACATCAACACTCTCTGAGCATTTGTTCACTAAAACTGAGTTTTACATTAAAAAATGAGTGAATTTAATTGTGTTGTGCATAAATTATACTTTCAGAAGGGAGAGAAAGAGAGGGAAGAGCAATTGGAGACAGAATATGGGACTGGTCTCTGGAAAATGTTAGTAAAAACATGGAAAGGGGCAAAGAAATGGGTGGTATCTGAAAATGAAGGCAGGGTTTTAAGAGAGAATCTTTTTTTCCCTCATTTTTTATTGGTGCATTATAGTTGTACATGTTGGTGGGATTTGTTATTACACATTTGTACATGCTTAAAATATAACAATATCATTTGACCAATATCACTCCCCAGCATTTCCCCCCTCCCTCTCTGTCTTCTACCCCTTGGTCTCTTTCTTCTACTGGTCTCCCTTTAATTTTTAGGAGATCCATCCCCACTTTGTTTTCCTTTTTCCTCTCCAGATTCCACATATGAGAGACAGCATAGGACTCTTAACCTTCTGAATTTGACTTATTTTACTTAACATGATAGTCTCTAGTCTCATCCATCTTCCTGCAAATGCCAAAATTTCATTTTATTTATGGATAAATAAAATTGTGTGTACATATCACATTTTCTTTATCATTCATCTGTTGATGGGCATTTAGACTGGTTTCATAGTATGATTATTGTAAATTATGCTACAACAAACATGGGTATGCATGTATCGCTGTAGTAAGATGACTTTAATTCTTCAGGGTAAATACCAAGAAGTGGTATAGCTGGATCATATGGTGGTTCCATGCCTAGTGTTTCAAGGAGCCTCCATACTGATTTCCATAGGGGTTGTACTAATTTACAGTCCTACCAACAGTGTAAAAATATTCCTTTTTCTTCACATTCAGAGAGAGGCTTTTTTAAGACGGAAGAAATAACCACCATTTGATTGGCCAGTTTAATCAAGGTAGTAAAGAGGTAAAAACTAACACAGGAAGAAGAGGGAAGAATTGTTGGAACGAGGTTCTAAAATGATGGCTATTCACCAAACTCCTAGGATATATCGGATGCTGTGTTGCATCTTGAATATACCTAAATTCTTACCTTCCCTAATTGTCTCCCCTGAATGAAATGGGCTATTATACATCCCCAATTACCTAATGAGAAAACTGAGATTCCAAAAGAATAAGTACATTACCCAAGAACCCCTAACCAATAGGTACAAGAGGTAACTACTATCTCATTTTTTACTCAAAAACATTTTTTTTCCTTATCTATACTTCACCCAACTTCATTATGGACTTGATCTTCCACAGAATAAGCTTACTGTACTACCTAAGGCAGAACAGGATTCAATCTTATAAAATCAATAACTTTCTTCAGGATACTTAGTCAGCAAGCGAAACTACCAACACCACCTCCACCCATCAGTAAACACATGCCATGTGGATATAAAATATTTAAACTAAAAAACTCTGAGCTACAGCATCCAGGAAAGAGTCCAAAAATAGTATTCAGAAAGAATTCTGGCATCTACTATTCCAGCCCCAGAGAATACCTTTCCTCTTTGGACCTAATGAAGATGTCAATTTTCCCTACAGAGATAGAGCAAGTTTTAAATATAAAACTGCTATACAACATAAAAAGAGAGTAAAATACTGATATGCTGGGGTAACAGGTGGTCTCACATTAAAATTTCCAATTGCTCCCTAAATATCCCATTGGAAAAAACTCCACTTACAAAGTAAATTTTGTCAACTACAGAGTCACTAGTTGAAAGTTTTTCAGAAATCTAGAACTCGATCCCTAAAATTAAAATTCTAGTATACACTGATGTAGCTCTTAGAATAATGTCCCCACCACAAAGGTGTCCACATCCTAATTCCCCTCAAACCTCTGAATATGTCACCTTATGTGACAAGGGACTTTGCAGTTGTGATTAGTCATGAGCTAGGGAAATTATTCTAGATTATTTCAGTGTGCTCAGTGTAATCATAAAGGTTCTTACAAGAGAGAAAAAGAAGGGTAAGAGCGAAACACTAGAAGATACTGATGCTGCTACTGTTAACTGCTTTGAATATGGAGCTAGGGATCATCAGGCAAAGCATACTAAGCTTCCAGGAGATGAAAATAAGAAAAAAAAATCCTTAAAATCTCCAAAATGGAATGCATCTCTCCCAACTCTTTTATTTTAGTCCAATAAAATCAGCTTTGGACTTTTGACCTCCAGAACTGTAAAACATATGTGTTTTTGCTGTTTTTAAACCACTAAATTTGTAATAATTTGTTACAGCATTCAGAAGAAACTAATACACTTGGCATAGAACAAGAAATGCCAGAGAACTAGAGAAAAATATCAAGAGATATGAAAGGCTATTTGAATTAAAGACAATTTTCTTGGCCCAAGCTGAAGAGAAACCTGAAATTAATACCCAATCCTAAGAAAGAGGTGATGTCTTTGTTCGAATGCACTTCAACAGAGCCTGAGAGAAAAGATAGAGGTATAGGCAGTTTACGTAGCAGGCGATGTCAGGAAGTAGGAGTGACAGGGAGGGAAGATTGAAACAGGAAAGGAAGAAGAACCAAAAGAAGGGAGCATTGTCAATGTCACTGTTGAAGGGTATGAAACCCGCTGAGAACTCTGAGAAATACGCCACTTGTTTCCCAGAATTAGCCACCCAGTACAGAATACCATTGTCTCCCATCCCCAATGGGTGAGGATTAACTCTCTCCGCCCAAGAAGACTGCAGGCTTTGGAGAGATCCCGGAAATGCATGGCAAAATAAATGCCATGCCTTGCCAGTAAGAATCTAGACTTCCATAATACTGTCATCCATAGCTAATAACTGAAGTCAATGGTGGGTCAAGGGCATGAGATTCAGGGTCCCAGAATAATTTGCTACAGTTAATGTGTTATAAATATAATAATTTCATGGAAATTAAAAATATTATAAAGACAAAAAGAACAAAGATAAACAGGTACTGTACCAAAGAATTAGTAACAACTCACGGTAATCATAGGAGAATAATGGTAGAGCTGTAAAACTTCAATGAACAAAGTAAATAAAAATGAGTAGCCATGTGCTTATCAGGGGGATACTTCTACAAGTGTAAAGCAAGTGTAAATTGTATTGAATTCTCTGGTGGCTATTTTGCCTTATACATTAAAAGACTTGAACAATTTTGTTTTGATTCATCATATTCATTCCTAATCACTTAAGGAAGTTAATAACATATTTAATAATTTAAACAGCTTAAAATAGGAGATTGCATAAATAAATCTTGGTGTAAACAAGTAATAGGATATTAGCCACTTTCAGGAAGCAACTATTTTTAGACATAAAAATATATGCAAGATGTACCATTAAATGAAAAATCTAAGTTCCAAATAGTAGGCACCCTTGGAGTGATTCAGTTTTCTATAAATATACTTTACACTTGAAGTTATAACATTTCAGTTTTTTAGAAGTAATTATCTCTAAGATTTGTTTTCTTCATCAGCATTTTCTACAAATAGTATGCATTTCTTTTGCAACATGATTTGAAATAAGATTTATAAAAAAGAACTCCACATTACTGTATTTGTAGTTTGTTTTGGAAAATTAGTTTTAAGGTGACTAGGTAGTAAAATCCAGAGGTAGTAGACTCTTGATCAACTCAAGTGACATGTCCTGAGACACTGAAGAAAGGCATCTGAGTCATTCAATATAATTTTTAAAACACAACAGCATATTATACAAAAAGTGACTTGTTCAGAACCTTAATGATTCTATAGGACTTGAAAATTATTCTATGAAATTAGTAAAATACACTGTGGCCAGATCAAACCATATAACATTGTTGCTCTATTATCATTTGGCCTATATGTTCATGATCAGGAAACTCTAGTAGTGACAGATAAGAGCATACAATAGTATGAAATCAGATGTCTGGGATTTATCTGGGTTCTCCCAACTTGTACAAAGAAGAGGAAAAAGCAGCACAGCTAGATTGAAATGTGGTCAGTGGGTGGTCACTCACCTGTATTCTCATGTCAGCACACAAGTCAAGCCATCCTTTCCATAAGTTGATTCAAATCCATACAAAAAGACCAAATTCTACTGTGTCTTTCCATATACACTTCTACTGTGGCATTCAGGAATTCTCAACAAATAATTTTATTGTTAATGCATACAGCTACAGATAGCCCATACTCATGGTCACTGAGCAGACAAAATTAAAAGCAATGATGCCACTTTAATTATCAGATTTCTGTTTCAATGTGCTTTGTGTTTTACATGGACTTTATAGCTACTTTACTTTCAGTGTTCAGAGGGTTTATCTGAAAGGTCAACTCTAATAAGAGCAAAATCAGTCCTGCAAGCTAGCGAGTTGAAGAAGTTTCTAATGCGCTGCTGTGTTGTCAAGGTTCATTGGCTTTTTCTCACTCCTAGGTGCATTATTCTGTGCAGATATTACTAGTGTGGCCAATCTTGCGTGCTGCCACCCAGAACATGAAGGAGGCAGTGCTGGTCTAGTCTGGAGCAGTCTGAACTCCTCTTCTGCAGATCTACCATCTTGCCATCTTCGAGGCTATCCTTCAGTTCCGCTTATGCCAATCCCCTCACTGTTTCTCATGAAAAACTTCCAGAAATTCTAAATGAATGATACACCTTTTCATCATATATACCCTCAAATTTTAATGATATCAGTTAAAAATACCTCCAGATCTCTCAAATATTTATTTTATATACTCCCTGAAGACAAAAAAAAAATTTCGTCCATGATAAATTTACCTATTGTACCCTTAAATTGTATTGGTTTGGTACTTATGTCTGGGCCCACTTATCTTGATTCTATAGTAAATGTAATGAGACTGGCCATATATCATGTCAACTCTCATTTTCCTATACCACACGATCCTGTCCCTTTAACCTCTCCAAAAAGGACAGCAATGGCTTCTTGCTAATCTGTACTCTTTTTAAATATTCCTGGAGCACAGGATGCTTTGTGGCATACTCCAACATTCCTTGGGAGATATGTTCTTCTTCCTTGTTGCCTAGGGAACAAGAGATAACAAGGCAGCATCTGGATTGGCACTGTATATTCCCAGATCTTCACTCTGTGACTCACTAGCAGTATAAACTTAGGAAAGCTGCTCGAGGTCCCTGCCTCATTCTCCTCATATGTTAAATGGGGACATAATAAAAGCACTTAATATTGTTGTTCTGTGGTGATTCAATGAGACCATGCAAATACAACATTAGAAAATTGCACATTCAATAAACATGAACAGATATTATTATTGGATAGCTCCACACCATCTTTTAAGGTCCAGATCATTTTGCACCTACTGAATGTACAATGCTCAAGCTAAATATGTATAATAAATATTTAGAGAATCTGTTTAAAAGATGTACTCCATGTGTCCCAAGAATTGGCATTTACAACAATAACTTCAAATGTTCTTATAGTGGTAGCCTACAGGTCTCACTCAGAAAAGAACTGTTTTATCAATGTCATCTCTAATTACCCCTTGTTGACAAATGAACTTTGTGAACAAATCAGCTTTGCTGCTCTGAATTCACATAACAGTTGGCATTCAGAATTTATTATCTTATGCTTTATGTTAAAATTTTATCATCAAGTAAGATTACAAGTTACTCAAAGGCAGATATTATATTTTCTTCAGCTTGGTATATTTCATAGCACCAAATATAGTGACTTTATTAAAATCAATGGAGGATACAAATTAGTTTTTTGATGGACTGATCATTGAATCTTTTGGCCTCAAATGCACAAGCCCAAGTCTTCTAAATGAATTCAATTTTAAACAATCAGCGGTAAACCCTGCTTTTCCACCTGGTCTCAAGACATCACCTGAGGTAATCTAAACCTTCAGTTACTCAATATGCTACATTTCATGGAAACATCTGGAGCTAAATCATGGATTCCATGGGGTTCTAAATATTTCCCAAGCAATTTATTAAGACCCTGCAAAGTTATGCATCATTCTCAAAATCATTTGGATAAGATTGAGTGTACTTAGAGGCAAGAGTTACGTAAATATGACCTTGTGTGATCATAATTATAATAACCTAAATATCATACTCTACTGTATTTTGTTCAATTAATCATTGACTCTTTATAATGGGAAAAAACAAAATATCTTGAAACGCCTCTAAATCCACTGGTACACATTAGTCAAATGACCAACTTCAGACTAGCTCAGTGGCAACACAATAGAATTACCAGGGTAGCTTTTAAAAATCTTGAATCTCAAGCCAGGTATGGTGGTGCACACCTATAGTCTCAGTGGCTCAGGAGACTGAGGCAGGAGGATCACAGGTTCAAAACCAGTCTCAGCAACTTAGTGAGGCCTTAAGCAGCTCGGAGAGACCCTATCTCTAAGTAAAATATAAAAATGGACTGAGATGTGACTCAGTGACTAAGCACCCATGCATTAAAAAGAAAAAAAAAATTCCAAACCAGATCCTAGACCAATAGAGTGGAAATCTCCAACAGATGTAACTGAGTTATCAGCGTTTATAAATATTCTCTGGTAATTGCTATGTGCAGCAAGATCAAGGACCACTGGACTGGCTGCATGAGAATCTAACTTGGTAAGCAAAGATCTTGGTAAGCACAGGTAACCAGGTTCAAAGTCTAAAATATATATTAAAAGTAAAGATATTAAAAAGGCTATAAAGTGATTCTAATCTACACTGAGCTATTAAAAAGTTTGTAGCTTAGAATTAGGGACAAAGAAAAACCTTTCCAAATTTCACCATTGGTGGAAACATATGTACTCTGTAACACTGAAGTAGGAAGGAAGGGTTTTCAAAGACTTGAGGAGAATAAATGAGGAAAATTGATGACAGTAGACAAACTTGAGTTTTACCAAACTCTATGGAATAAATACTAAATATTTGTAATACATATTAAGTATATGGAATAAAGAGCAAAATCAGGGTTTCATTGGAACATAGCTATGCATTCACATGCTATTTATCGCTATTTTGACGATACAACAGCAAAGGTGAGCAGTTAAGACAGAATCCATTTAACCTAAAATGCTCTCCTTCCTGGTTCTTTAGAGAGAAAGTTCATTGACCCTTGATCTAACTAATTTTATTTCATAAGAGAAGTCCTTCTACACTGGCAATCTAACAAGCAAAAACGGTTTATTAAGTCTCAGTTTTCTACCCATCCTATAAATACTTGTCTTATTCTAATCATATGCTTGTGAAGTCAGTTGTACAATACCATAAGGATAAATTAAAATACTCTAATACAAGAGTAAGTTATATGCTCAGCCCTCCATATCCATGGGTTCTGGATCAGAGAACTCAACCATCAATTTTAAAAACTTTATATCTGTACTGAATATATTCAGACTATTTTTTGCAACTGTTTCCTTACCAAAATAGTATTTACATAGCATGTGCATTACATTAAGCATTAAAAGTAACCCAGAGATGATTTAACATGTGCAGGAGGCTGTTAATAGTTTATATGCAATTCTACACTATTTTATTTTATTTTTATTACTATTTGTTGATTCGTCATACAGAAATGGAGTATGACTTTTCATTTCTATGGTTGTACAGAAAGTAGAGTCACACCATCGTTACATAGGGTAATGATGTTGGTCTCATCATCTTTGCTCTCCCCCACCCCCTCTCCATCTCTTATTTCCCTCTACACAATCCATCCTTCCTCCATTCTTCCTTTATCTCCCCATTATGTATCATCATCCACTTATCAGAGAAATCATTTGACCTTTGGTTTTGGAACTTGACTTATTTCACTTAGCATGATATTCTCCATCTCCATCCATTTACCTTCAAATGCCATAATTTTATTATTCTTTATGGCTGAATAATATTCCATTGTGTATGTGTATATATACCACAGTTTCTTCATCCTTTCACCTATTGAAGGGTATCTAGGTTGGTTCCACAATCTGGCTATGGTGAATTGAGCTGCTATAAACATTGATATGGTTGCATCACTGTAGTATGTTGATTTTAAGTCCTTTGGATATAGGCCAAGGAGTGGGATAGTTGGGTCAAATGGTGGTTCCATTCCAAGCTTTCTGAGGAATCTCCATACTGCTTTCCAGAGTGGCTGCACTAATTTGCAATCACTCCAGCAATGTATGATTGTACATTTTCCCCCACATCCTCTCCAACACCTATTATTGCTTATATTATTGATGATAATAACCATTCTAATTGGAGTGAGATAAGGGACTTGAGCAGCTGTAGATTTTGAGATTTTCAGGGTATCCTGGACCCAACTCCCTCCTGAGACCAGGGACAACTCAAATGGCAAAAATCATAGACCCCTACATATCTCAGGAACTCAGAAGCAATCTGACATATTCAAAGACTAGAATTTTTTTAAAGTCACTGAAAACAATGTTTCTTTGAGGTTAAAATAACATAAGAATATCCTTATGGTACAGTGTTAAATAAAAATTCAGAATTCAAAATTACATAAAGTATGATCACAACTCTGCAAAACAAACAAACTACACATTTTCACAAGAAATCTCCAAAGACAAACACATTCAAATGTGTTGGCTTTGAGTGATAGACGCTTGACTTTTTCCTCCATTTTTATGTGGTAAACTCTCTATAATAAGCAGGAATTACTTTTGTAATGAAATAAGCTTGATTTTTAAAATATGGAATATGAATTCTGTTTGTATCTAAGTATGAGAATGACAACTTCCAGCACATATGTGTTAGACATGGCACGCAAATATTTAAATGTCTCACAAACAAAAATGCTACTAGTACTACTAATGTGTTACATATGCACAACTCTTTGATCTTTACGAAGGTTTTACAGATACAGATTATCTTAATCAGTTCTCACTACTTCAAAACAAAGATTAAAAATCTATAATTAATAGAGCAAGAATACTAACAGACTTTCCAGTCTAAGTGGAATATTCTCAAAAATTAGTCACACTTACCCTAGTGGTACTAACTTGTTTCTCCCCCTCGATACTGTATATAATCTCATGTTCAGTTAATGAAGTTGTTAACCTCTTTCATGAAATCCTGGGGATTCACAATAAAATGTAGCAAGTATTTGGAGTCTCTTAAATTTTGTTTTCTCGCAGTTCTCTAATGATGCAAGCTTCATCTGAACTTTAAAATATCTACATGTTGGCTTTCCCAGTCACAGTATAACCCTTCGAAGCCCCAATATCAGTTGGCATCACAGTTAAGGCAAATAGGGCATATTAAAATTATCTCAACCTCAAAATTCTGAATTGATTTCCCATTCTCCAATGAGGCTTAATGGACCAATCATGCCTCAGAGTTACTGACAAGGATCAGCACACTCGTGTACAGATTCCTGAGCACTTGATACTGTAGGCAAGGCTTTATCTGAAAAAGTTGGCCGTTTGTTTTTGCTTTTAATTTTCTACAGCTTTATTATTTTCACAGCTTTATGGAGGCATAATTGACAAATAGATATTACACATTTCCAAAGTCTACCTATAATACCATGGCTTGTTATACATATGTGTTGTGTAATCATACCACAATCAAATGAATTAATATAGCTATCTCCACATTTAAATGCCATTTCTCTCTCTGTATGTGTGTGTATGTGTGTGTGTGTGTGTGTGTGTGCACGCGCACATCTGTTTGTGTTGAGCACACTTAACATCCACTCTCTTAGCACGTTTCAAACAAACCATATTCTAGATACCTAAATACAACATAGTGACTACAGTTGAAATGATTTTTTAAGAGGTGAATTTCATCCTTTGAGGCGCCAGTTTTTCCTTCCAGGTTCCTCTCTCATCTCCTCTTCATCCCCCTAAGTCCCACTCCCCGCCACCAACTGCTCCAGGCAGTAAGTTCTCCCTGCCCCCACCATTCCCAATGGACCTCGCTCTCAGTTGCTAACTGAATTCACTGATACTATATTAGCTGAAAAGAGCTTCCTGTTACACTCGAAAAGTATTTGTATTTTAACAGGTTTCTGCTAAAAGGCATGAAAAACAAATTTCTAAATATCCATCTCCTACTACTTCCCACACTTCCAGTGCAAACCTTATCTTTACCTCTATTCTGCTTTACCTCTTCCAGTCTCAACTCCTTCATTCTTATAAGCAGGACTGACTGCAAAACAACTCCCTTGACGTTTTATTCTTCAATGAACCAAAATATCTTCAGTTTTTCTATTTCTTCCTCAAGGTATCCTTGTTCTCCCTCAGCTAAAAGCAAAGTCATGATAGTACAGTATTCAAGCCTTCCCCAGCAAGTTTGACTCAACCTATTTATGGAAACTCCCCTTCTCCCCAACCCCTTGTTTTACATCTACACAGAATTATTTGCCATTTTAAAAAAATCACCGCCTCTGCCATACCTGAGTTCCCTTTGCCATAAAGGTGTCCTCCAAGTGAACTTTCTTCCTTTCCTTCAATGTCGAGTAAACATCATACTTTCTCTGAGAAGCCTTCCAATCTCCCCTTGGCAGAGTGAGCTGATTCTTCTCTATACTTCCATTACATTCAGCACATAACTCTGTCACCTAGCTGATTACATTCTGCTGTGACTGGACAGTCCTCACTCAGTTTGAGTTGTTCAATGTCACGGTGTCTTTCTCATCCATGTTTTGTCCCCATTCCCACTCTCACTACCTCTAAACTTCTAGCAAAGAGTCTGGTACTTACAATGACCAAAATAATTATTAAATTACAGTGGAAGGAATAAAAGAAAGCATGAAAGATGGATGACAGCACTTCAGTTATCCCAAGGGACAGTGTGAGAAGAATTTCCTGGTCAGGCTGCTGGACCCTGTGGGACATTGCATCTCACCAGTTGGCTTCTCTTGAATCACAACAGCTACAAGAGAAGTCAGTTGCACCATAAATATTCTCTCCTATTTAAATTAAAATCAAGCAAGCATACATTTTGAATAACCAACTGTAAAATTCAAGTTAGATGCTGTAATTAAACAAACATTACAACCAAATTAATTAGGATCATGCAGAATGCTTATTGGAATGTAGTTAATTAGGTATTATTCTTGCTAGCTGATCATGTAGAGAAAAACAGAGCACAGGAGCCTTAAAATTTTTAATTTATCATATTTCATATCTATCCTTACCCAACTATAAAAGAAAGATACAAACATAATTTTAAATTATAAATTAGTTTATGAATAAATTATGGAATTAATAAATTCTGGAGTTTTTTATGTAATAAAAAGTGGAAAATTTTCTTTCACCTCTCAATGCTCTTAAATACCTTTTTCAAAGAGGAGTAAAACATTGTTTTCCTTCCCCTTTTTGTAGACCATTTTTACTATACTTGCATTCAAAATTAGTGCTTGAGGAATAAATACATATGTCTATAAATGTATAGAGGGCAAATATCTCCATGTGTGTGTATATAGGAGTAGGGGAGAGAGATCCCAGTGTCTGACTCCAACTGAATAAGAGAAAGGCTTCTTGTAGTACCAGATGAGGTAAGAAGTAGCCCTGAGATGTTTACTTAAAAAGTACGTGTCTCCTTAATTTGTGCTGAACCAATTAATCCATTTTCAAAATATTCCCCCCACATTTTCTTGAAACTGTATTACTCAGATTTTAATTGGAGCTAATATAAACACAGACTGCTCACAGTATTGGGGAATAAGAACAGTGGATATTATCCATGGCTATATCAGTTTCCAGTTAGGAAAGCAATATGACCAACTTAATAAAAAGAATTCATATTAAAATAGTTGAGAGAAAAAGAAATAGTTGAGAAGTTCTTGATTCTCCTAACCATATGATTAATTTCTTTAAAGCAGCGGCTCTGATTCACAACTGTATTAAATTGATTTGAAGACAACTGGAGAAAAGGTGAATTCTTGAAGAGAAAGCAGATCAGATCAGAAGTGAGCAATTTTCATTTGGAAATTTTGGCAGGGTTGTTCTTAACAATATTTTTCTCTCTCCCTCTCCTATGATCACTACCTAAGTAGTCTAGTTCTCTCTCTGTCATATTTTGCAGCAGGATTATGCTTTCTCATTTAAAAGTGAAAAACCTGAGATCACTTCACAGCAAGTCTCAGATTGGCAGTGTGTACTCCAAGCATAAGAAATTTGAGTCTCAGCCTCAAATTTAGCAACTCAGGAGGCTGAGACAGGAGGATTGAAAATTCAAGTCCAGCCTCACAACTTCGTGAGGCCTTAAGCAACTTAGCAAGACACTGTATCAAAATAAAAAATAAAAAGGACTGGAGATGTGACTCAGTGGTTAAGTGCCCCTGGGTTAAATTCCTAGTGCCAAACAAACTAACTAACAAACAAACAAACAAATTTCAACAGGATTATTTGTCATGCATGCCATAATATATAACATATAAACTGATTACAATTTAAGAATATAAATAAAATCTTTATTTAATGGGGATCAAAACTATTTGAATTTGACTTATTGCTATTGTAGGCAATATTCTAAAATGTCCACATGATCTTCCTCTGCTGGTGTTATTTCCCACCTAATTCCCTCTCTTAGAGTTTATTTAGGGCCTGTGATTTGCTTTTAGCCAATAAAAAGGGCAAAGGTAATGGAAGATCGCACCCATGATTTCTGTATGTTATTTAAGGCTGTCTTCACCAAAAGGAGATATTCTCCTGCTGACCTTCAACAAGTCAACAGTCCTACTGTGACATTCTTGTGGAGAGGGGCTTGGGGCAGGGAATAACTAACAGCTTCCAAGATGTAAAGACCGTCAGCAGCCAATAGGGAGCAGGGGCCCCAGGCCCACAGCATCAGGAAAGGGAATTCTGCTGTCACACTAACCGAGCCTGAAAGCAGATCCTTCCCTGTCAAGTCTCCAGATAAGAATAAGACCTACATCAGGTTGACCCCTTGATGGCAGCTTTATAAGACCGGATCAGAGGGCCCAGCTAAGCTATGCCCAGATTGACTCACGAACATTGTGAGAAATAATAAGTGTGTTTTTAGTCATCATTTTTGTGACATGTGCTAGAGCATAGAAAGCCAGTACAAATGCCTCTCTTCATACATATACTCCTTTTATGTATATTCCTTCTATGTCCATAAAAGGAGCATAGTTATGAGAGACCTGCACGTTCCTAGTCACTAGGTAAATCCTCGAAGCACAGTTTGGCTTGTTTTTTGTTTTTCTTTTGATGTATAGCTTGGGTATTGTTAATTTTTAATGCAAAAATATAATTAAAAGATTTCCTTTGATGAATACAACGCAGTTGATATACCCCTCATCATTTTATGAATGTTCTTAGCCCTTTTCCTTCTGCTCAGTTATCTTTGATCTCAAAGTGTGAAGTTTCCAAGAACTTCAATATCTAGCTATTTTCATTATTGTAGGTGGGGGAAAAAAAGAGTTCACGACAACCCTCCAAATTCCTTTCCTGCTTTTTATCTGTTCTGTACACTGGTATTAATTAAATCTGAAAATAACAGCAGTTGTGAGCACTGATAACAATATTTATCAAAATGATCTCCTGTCTTTTCCTATACTCTCTGATCCTCAAAACCATTTGGGGGATAAACATTATTTATTTGCTTGGAATTTTTATTTGTGCCACTTCTTCTACGTAAAGAGAGAAAAAAAAAAATGGAGAAAACAGGGTGGATGACTATACCAAGGCATCACAGCAAATCTGTATCAAAAGCAAACTCATATCCTGGATTCTGGATTTGAAATCCAATATTCTTTTCTGCTTCTGCCTGCATTTCCTTATAGATTTATTATAAGTCTGAAATAAGAGAGCCTTTTGTAAAGAACATAAATTTTGGAAATTTAATATGAATTTAAACAAGTAGAAAACCACTTTCTAATCCAGAAAGAGATACATGATGGTTAAAGTATGATTTGATCAAGCTAAAATCATTACTGACAATTTTATGTCCACAGATAATATAAGAACTTATTTATTTAACCTATGCTTAAAAATTGGGATGAGCAGAAATATATATATTCATATATATATGTATGTATGTATTTTTTTTATTCCTCCCTTGTAAAATTTACTAAGTCCCTAAAAATAGCAGAGTAGGAAAACATGTGTTCTCTGACAATTCTAAAAACTAATTAGTGATGAAAATGAATTCTCAGCCTTAGAAGGCTAATAACCTTGTCTATTTTGAAAAATACAATATTCCTGTGTACTCCAACAGAGTTTTTTTTTGTTTTTTTGTTTTTTTTTTCCAATTCAGTCTAAGAAACAACAGACTCATGCGTCATTAGGCTGGACAAGGAGATGATAAACAACATTGTTATGGCTCGTGGTTGCTAGGTTGCTAAAGGCTCTGGAGTGGGAACTCTCATTATTTGACATAGACAAGTTGCTAAATGAGTGTCAAGGCAATTGTTGATGCCTGAAGTGGCTGAAGTCAACTACAGCGAGTTCGCCTCCCGGAGCACTCTGACCAGTCCGCTCCAAGGGTACAGTCTGTTCCACTGAGCTCTCTGTTTTAGCCTTTCAAGCACATCCAGAACCTTTTCAATATCATTTTTATCACACTGTTTTCCTATCCAACCAAGGCACAAAAGGCTTCTCAACTGCATGAAAAACAAAGGTCAAACTCTTAAAAGAGAGTTCTCAAAGTGATAGTGCAGTCTGTTCACAATCATCTTCCCATGTTATAGTCTCGACTCTCCTGGAACAACCCAGTAACCTGGATGAAGCTGTTGCTGACCATAGCCTGCGTGTTCACATTCCCACCATTCGCCAGACTCACGGTCCCTGCTTCTTGTTCTCTTACTATCCTTATTTATTTATTTATTCAATGTGTTGCCCATTAATTGTTTTCCAGTTTTTCTTCTCCATGGTGATTATCCTTCTCCTTAACCTCTGAACTATACATCATGTATTTTCCAAAGGGTTTTTAATGTAGGTGCTCATGGCTTTGTATGTTAAATCTTAAACTACAGTGTAAGCCTATGAAGAAATAAATGTTTTATGTAGACTTTTGAAACCCCACACAATCTAATAAAGCATTTTTCAGAGTAGATCACTGGTAATTCCCTATTAATATCTAAATTTGTTAAAATTTAAAGGATGTCTTTAAAGGAAAGCCATCTTCTCGACTCTTCCCATGCCAGGCATTCTGGCCTTTCGTTTGAGACATTTAAACAGTATGCTCTTGGCAGATTTACTTTAGAAGAAATAATTTCGTATTTGTACTAAGAAACAAAATCTGCTTCCCAGCACCTTCCAACTGAAGGCCTCAGTTCTGTTCTCCGTAATGACACATGCTAAGTCCAACTTATTTTAAGGGATAGTCCTACATTCACATGAAAACAGAACCATGTCTCTTTCTTAAGATGCATTTGTTCCTCATCAAACATTTTGAATCTAACTATCATTCACCATGTTACATGGCTCCCAAACACCTCAGTCATTCTTTTGGGTTCCTTCAAGAATCTAAGATCCTCTGCAGAGTTTCACTTGGCCGATCATCAGATCAAAGCACAATACTATCCCTTCGGTGCATATCTCAGTAGAACTTGTTTGCTGAATCTTGATATTATATTGTACTAACAGAGTCTGTTTTTTTCATCTTTTTTAATATCACACCATATTTTTAGCTCAAATTAAAGAAATTTCTGCAAGTAGTTTCTACTAATTACTCTTTACTCATGTGTGTGCACCCAGAACTTTCATGGATATTGGTCAATATTAGTCTCTTAATCTTCTTCTAGTAAACCTTGCAAAGAGGGAGGTGTTAGATTGGGACAATTCCTCCCCCTTTAGAAAAAAAATTGTTAAAACCATGTGAATATGAAAGTATGGACTTTCTGCTAATGAACTGTAAACTGTCCTCACATATTTGAGACACTACCAGTTAGAAAGGAGTCCAAGTATCTTGGGATGACAAAATAAGTAAGGAGCTAGATTTAAATGACAGAAGGTTTTGCTAAAGATAAATGACTTCCAAAATTTTTTCAATAAAATGCATACCCCTAGAGAGACTATCATATCATCGACTGCGTTTAAGTTGAAGTCGATCACTCTCTCATTGCTAAAAACTTCAAACTAAAGTGAAAATCTGTCCCAGGGCATCAACTAGAGTTCCCAAATGGAGTTCCCACAGCCCAAAAAGTGAACTTCAATACTTTTTGATGCACATCACCAATGGTTCTTGGCAGCTCCCTTATCCTGGCTGCACTTTGGTTTTCCTGGTTCTAAAGTAAGAAAATCTACCTGGATAATTACTATGCCCCCTTGCAAATAGAAAACTCTATAGATGTTCCTTCTCTAAGTACATTTAGGCCATCTGTGCAAGAATCTGTTCTGAATATCGACGGATATTGGTGTTAAATAAATCAGTCTAAGGATTCCAACAGTCACATTTTCTACGGGGAAACTGAAGAAAATTTTGTTTCATTTTTATTGTACTAATGACTTAAAAAATTAAATTACTTGATCACCAGTCTGCATGACAAAGGAAGGTTGACTCTTGAACAAATAAATGCCTAGCAAAGCCATGAACATCTGCCATGGTGCATCTTCCCTTAGCCATTCTAACATTGTATTCCTGAACCAAATTGGCTTCAGGTTCTACTCAAGTTAAGCCTGAATACTGGCATCTTGATTTGCGTTCGTGTGTGTGTGTGTGTGTGTGTGTGTGTGTGTGTGTCAATCACAACATTTAATCATCAGAAAGGATGATCTCACATTCCCCTCCCTCCTCTCAGCTCAGACTTTGGATTTGTCAAGTGACTGACTAAGTGTTAACAACCAGCAGATGGACTAGAAGGGCAGATGGGGCTCACTCAGGAAAGCAGCTAAGAAATGATTACAATCACCAAGGACTGCGCGCATTACTCCTCCTTCCAAAGGATGTCATAGTTTTCTTACTATTAAATCTGATTTAAAGAACCAAGCAAACAATAAAAGTCAACATCTTTGTTTATGCAGTGACACTTTTAAGGAAACAAGGTAGTTGGGAAATATTTTAAAGAGCATTTATTTTTTTGAAAATTGACATCATAGCCTTTCTTAAGACTTTAAGATACATATACAGGTTGTTTCATTCTTATAAAGTCTTTGGAAATATCAAATTACTTCCCCATATATTGGGTGTCTATGCCATTACTTTATTCATTCAGTCATTTCATGCTCTATCTGGATCGGGCCCTATGCTTGGTGTTGATGATACAGTGAACAGCAGTTCAACCTCCCTAAATTCAGGTACTCCCCTTGGAGCAAAAACAGAAACATCTGCATAACTACGCCATTCAGAACATTCAGGGTGGAAGATTGCACATTTATTTTAATAGTATTGCTCTTTCCTGTATTTCTGGGTCACCTCCTGAGGAAATGTTTTCAGAACCAGACTAGTAGCTCCAAAAGAAAATCTGTCTCAATAATTTGTAACCAACCTTACTTTTTTTTACCCTTAATATTTTTGCCCTGTTTGCTATCAAACTTGATTCTGAAAGATATTTGGTTACATGACATAGATTTTCATGACTAAGAGTGTTCAGAAGAATATGCTAAAGCAATTTACTATGATTTGGATTTGTTTGTGTTCCCCAAAGGTTCGTGTGTTAGGAGTGTGGTCCCCAGATTGGTGACATTGGGATGTGGATGTAAAGTTTAAGAAGTGGGGCTAATGGGCGATCCCTAGGTGAATTGGAAACATGCCTTCAAAAAGGATTGAAGTAGTTCTGCCTTGACCCTACGTAGTTCTTACTAGAGAATTGTTATAAAAGCCTGTATCTGGCCCACCCAGCCTCTCTGGTTTCCTATTTGATGATGTGCTCTCTTTCTTTTACATGTATGCCTAACATTGCCATCTGCTATGAGGTAAGACAGCAGGAGTGGGGGTGGAAGCTGTCCAAAGTCTATGCAATACTATTTAAACTTTCAGACTCCAAAGCTGTAAACTAAATAAACCTCTTTTCTTTATAAGTTAGCCTGCCTCAGGCATTTCATTATAGCAACACAAAGTAAACTAATACAGAAGCAAAGAACACATAAAAAGAGCTCTGGAAAGGCTTTAATCAACTGAGGCAGGCAAAATAGTACACTCCCAAAGAGGTTTCAGTTCTAATCATTACAAGTTGTGATTATGTTACCTAATGTGGAATAGGTAACTTTACAGATGTGATTAAGTTAAGCATTTTTAAGTGGGCTGATGATCCCATATTATTTTGGTAGGTACAGGGTAATCATAGGGTCTTTGTAAAAAGGAAGATATAGTAAGAGGAGATGTAACGATGTAGGCAGAAGTCAGAGATTTAAAGATACTACCCTGTTGGGCTTTAAGACAAAAGGTCACTATCAAAGAGCCCAGGTAGCTCTAGAAACTGAAAAGTTTAAGGAAATAGATGATTCTCTCAAGCCTCCAGAAAGAACACAGCCCTGCTAACACCCTGATTTTAGAACTTCTGACTTTCAGAACCACAGAGTAATATTTTTGTTACGTGTTCAAGCACTAATTTTTTGTCAATTTTCTATATTAGCAATAGGAAATTAATAGCTCCTAAAATATTTTAAATGATGATATCAGCATTAAAATACATTTATATACATCTATCACCTATGAAACTTTATGACATTAAGATTTCACCCTATCTCACTAGCTCAGACTGAGGAGTAGAGATCATTTAGAGTACTCTGTTCATGATTCCTGAAGCCATGTCTAATTTAGTGAGAGAGGATGTGGCCCTGAATTAGTGAGCCTGCAAAAGGAACAGCACGGAGGACAGAGACCTGGACGTCTGTCACATGTTTGTCATCTCTGGTTATTTAGAAGGAATAAATGAAACCATTCTCTCAGAATCATAGAGTATTAGAGTTGTAAACTTGAGCTTCCTACGTAGCAGAAGAGAAATTTAAATTTTATTTCAATAGAAAACTATATAAACTTAAAACTATAAACTTAAGAAACTACTAGTAGCATCAGGTCTAAAATTAAGAATTGTTTACTTTCTGGAATTCTTTCTGCCGCATCTCAGTCAATTTGGGTAGTTCAATAGTTCAAGTAAACATGCTGCTGATCAAAATAGCTGAATTTCCTTTTCTCTTGGTAATTCTACTCTCTCAAGTCTTCCATGTGCTTACTCATGATACTCAGAATTGAGATCTAGCCATGCTCCTCTCTGCTGTGTGGTACCCAACCTCTAATCCTCAGACCTCTCCTGTGCTTACATCCCCTAACTACCTCTTCCTACTCTTCAGGTCACGTCTTGGGTCTCAGCTAAAAGTTTCAAAGAAAGGATTTGTAAAGATATAATCACCTACAAATTTCAAAAGGATTTTCAGATAGATATTTTTGAAATATTCTAAAAATACTAACAAAAGACTTAAATAATATGCTTACATCTTTGATTTCATGTAGCATAAAATCAGTGCAAGTAATAATAACTGGTAATAAATTTAAAAAAAATTAATCAGAAACCTAACAGATTCTCTGCAAGGCATTCAGGAATGATACTTTGGATACAAGAGGCAGGATTCATAGATTCATATTCTTGAGGAACTTGCAAATTTTTGAGGAGTCTTTGATGCTTGGTTGCACAAGGATCAACTTTGTTCACTCTGTCAGGCTCTTACCCTAAGGAATAGAGATGCTCCATTTTAACTGAAGGAAACATATCATCTCTTCAAGCAATCAGTGTAGACCTCTACTCCCTTCTGACTAGTCCCACCCATATAGAGAGGAGAGAACCAATAATTTCCAGGAGGAACACCATTATTTCATAGAGCAGTAGAATGGTAAGTTACTAGAAAATGATCATCTAAAAACTGAGCATCTGAGTTGGAATCTTCTCCTTTTTTTGTGGTGCTTGGGATTGAACCCAGGGCCTTGTGCTTGCAAGGCTAGCACTGTACCAACTGAGCCACGACCCCAGTCCCAGAATCTTCTTATTTCCTTTTCCATTTGAGAGATAACTAGCAAGTTGTTTCATATTTTAAGGTTATTTTCTCATCTATAAACCAAGATGTATTATATGTTCTCCCTCCTGACTTGAGAATTAAATGAAAAAAATCTGTGTAAAGAATTCTAAGTAGCAGAGTGACCAATACTGGGCACTGATACCTGGGAGCAATTAGTACCTTGATTAATATTATCATTAATGTTAAAACCATTTCCCTCTCCTACTTCTCATAACTGTGATAGGATACCTGTAAAATGAAGACTGCAGGAATAATAAAAGGTTGAGTTGTGTTTATCAGGCTTGGTAAATAGAGGGACTATATTGTAAGTCAATTCCTCTTGCTTTCTTCACTTCTTAAAAATGTTCAAATGCACTAAAATACTGGCAGACAGTCTCCCAACCTAGCAGCAGGACAAGGGCCTGTAATTCAATAAGACCTGAGAGGAATACTGCTGAGGACATCTTGGAAATATATTCCTCCCTGATAAATAAAGAACAAAACATCTAAAGACTCTTTCCAGTGCCCCTTTACTACTCTGTGAGGAGTGCTGCTTGAACCAACCACACTCCAACTGTGGAACCATGAAGGGAAAACCAAGAGAAAAGAAATAGACCTGATTTGGTCAGAAGAGAATGAATTTGTGTCTGTTATTTATTTGCCCTTTCGGACCCAGGATAAAAATGGGCACACCTTAAGCTGTAGTCCTATAAGTCTCCATCTACAGAAGACAGCCAATGGTGTATTGATCAAGCACAAATGATTCACCTAGAAATCTACATGACAACTCACCTGACTACAGATACTTAGGTCTTTGAAGTCTATTATGGCAACATTCTGTGGAAAATACATGTTATCCTAAAATAACATCCTTCATGCTGTTTCTAAATTAAGTATTTGTCATGTTCTAGACCTCAAATACATGAAAGAGAATGTAGAAAAATCAAAATAGAGAAAAATCTAAACTGAGATGCAAGTATTCATCCTATTTCTGATAGTGTAGCACCCAGTCATATCTATAGTATACCAGAGGACATAAGGTATTTTTGAGTAAGAACCCACTGATCTTGGGGAACAGGTAGAGAAGCAAATTATTTTTTGAGCTATTAATCCCTGTCCCCAATTTCCAATTTTTTTTTATAACTTAAGCATGCCCCAAGACCCAGATAATCTCATGTCACACATAACACACATCCTTACAACTCTAGAACGCACATCTCCTTTGATGTATGGGAAGCTATCCGCAAGACATGCTTTGCACTCAGGTAAAGTGAAGTCATAAAGTGCAGACAGGAACATTTCAACAGGAGTAAACAGCTCACTATCCACTCTTAGCAGGCAGTCTCACCAGACACTCCAGAAAGAGACTCCTCTAGCAGAACCAACTTTCAGGAAGCTCCCTAGTTTTGATGACTTTGCTCCAGCATATCTCAGTAACTCAGTCATACCCTCTGCTTCCACATAACCACACTCATTTGACCTCCTTTAGGTCATTGTGACTTTTTATCTGGTCTCAACAAGTACACATCTGAGAATTTCAATAAGTCAGCATTTGTTTGTTTAAAATACTTGTCTATATTTCAAAGTAGGTGTCTCATGTCTAACAGTTTGACCTGGCATATAGAAGAAGACTAAAAGACACACCAGAGGGAAGGTGTGGAGGAGGTGGGGAGCACTTCGGAGAGTCCTCCTGTCCCACCTGTAGTAACTCCATCACCACCAGCAGCTATTCAGTTTTAGGTGAGCACTTGAACTCCAATGGTGAGCAGGACAGAAGCAAGCCAGTAGCAGAGCTAACAGCTGATATCTCAGGCACTTCTCCCCTTCCCTACTTGCATTGCCTCTAGAAGGATTTATTGTATTGATGAAGTTTTTATTGGAGAATTCAATTCCATACAAAGGTTTCTGGGAAGGCTTTCAGAAAAGAATATGTGATGACAACATGTCAAAAAAAATGTCAAAAAATAAACACTTGGGGACCTCCGTTTTTGGTAATAGCATGTGAGACAATGTAGGTCAATCCTTTCTCAGAAGAAAATGGGAAAAACTAGAGACAATTTAACTAAAAAACAAATGCCTTAAGGTACTGAGGCGTTAAAACAAGACAATTATCAAGCCAAAAGGAAAAGCCAGATTTTTTGGATCCTTTTCCCCTGAGGGTAACATAAGATTGAGTAAAGCCAAAGAAAGTAGAAGTAAGCAAATAATAAAGATACATAAATTAATGAAATAATTTTAAGAGTTTAGATGCTTTTATTATTACAAGCATAATAAAAGTTCTAATGAACTACTTTATATTAACATTTTTTTACATTTTAATAAAATGAAAAAATTAATAGGAAAAGTTAACAAAACTGATATGAGGAAATCAAAAATATAAAAATTTATGGAAGTACTAAGGAAATTGAATCTGTATGTTTAAACATTTCCATATCAAAAAACTCTTTGGGTTATCTTCAGCAAATTCTTCCATATATTTGACCAAATTTTATTTCACCAGGTAACATTATGTCTGCTGAATATAATAATTTAAAAATTGTACCTGGATTTTGTTTGTCTTTGTATTTCCCCCTTAATTTTTGTGTAATTCTTTTTACCATTTTTTATTATATATATATGTATATATTCTTTTTAAAAAATATACATATATTCATGTTTCTTTCTTTCTTTCTTTCTTTTAGTATTTCATCTTTTTTTTTAACTGATGGATTAGAAAGAAAAAACAAAACAACATGATCCTTCACCACAAATGGTTTATAAAACACTATTTTGTATGAATGTTCATTTTGTAATAAATTATTATCTAGTACATCTTTGTCTACACACTTTTATTTAAGTATGTTACATTTCACAGCAACAACAAACAAGTTCATAGAAAAAAGTAGATAATTCCTAGAGTCTGGCGGGTTTTCCTCTACAATTCTTCTTGCTTATCCCTTCCTCATTTGTTGCTGCCTTGTTTCCTCACGCTCCAGCATAACTTTCACTACCCTGGAACATAATTATTTATTCATCTGGGTGTTATCTACAATGGACTCCACATTCTTGATGCCAAGACTGCATTTCAGTGTATTTATTGCCTAATGTCTGCCACATGATATATGCTCAGTAAATATTTGCTAAATAAACAAATGGTTTCTGGCCAATGTTTGTAATAAACTCATAGGCAGAGCATCTACATAACAGCCCTTCATTTTTTCATTATACCTTGCTAAATATGAGCCAAATTGATGGAGCACCTAGTATCTAGCCTGTGCAGAGATACAATGTGATTTCGTGACAAGCATTTGGCTAGATTTCAGAAAGCACATTTATGCACAGTTACAAACACATAACTTTTTTCCTATCTCTCTTCAGCTAAAATAACTTCAGCTAGAATTTGGACATAGCATTGTTTCCCAACCAGAAACGAAGAACTGGATTTGGAAAATAGTTTGACAAAATTTTGGTATCATCCAAAGCATAGTACAGGTGTGATCCTGGGGTGCAAGTTTGCAATTTAGGGATTAAAGCCAGCTACAGCACAACTCGACTTTGAGTAAGCGGTCACAAGAGGTTATCATCACCTTTAACACAGCAGGCCCTTTGCCAGATAATGGGAATATGACATTGAGGATTAAGGTCTGGTCGACCCAGACCTCTGAGGAACAACTTCCTTTCTCCCACTGAAACCTCCTGAAAGTCTTTTGTTCTAACAATAACAAATTCATGGAGTGTTTACTATAATGTCTGATTTATACAAGAAATCTTCTCTAACTCAGCAGTATATGTTATTCTCTTCCAAACGGAAACAAATCTTATCAATCAAAAAAATCTTTCCACTTAGGCTGCTCACACTTCCAGCTCACATGCTCAGCCCTCCATCTCCCCCCGGGTCCTCCTTGTTATGCATGCTGGGTACTGGGGCATTATCGACAGTGCTATATTGGTGTTCAATGTGATGCAGACCTGCTTCCTGATGGATTGAGGCCACAAGAGAAAATACCAAAAGTCTAAAACTCACCACATAAATCAGAAACTACTTCATGCTGTGACTATGATAAATAGATCTGAAAACATCTACCAGGGAAAGTTTAGAAGAGACTTGGGGCACTGTGTTTTACCTGAATTAAAAGGCAGCTTTGCCAAAATGAACTTTTCTCTAGGCCAGTATGCTTATTATTTTTTGTTTAAAAGAAGTGCAGCAAAACCCCAATAAAGCATTAAAGAGAACTTGCTGTTGCAAATCAGGATACATTCTTTTCTTCCATAATTTTTATTGGTGCATTATAATTACACATAATTGTGGACTTGGTTGTTACATTCCATTCATACATATGATAAAAAAATATAATTGACCAATAGCATTCCGCAGTATTTTCCTTTTCCTTGCCCTTCTTCCCTCCCCCTGTTTCCTTTTCTCTATTAATTTCCCTCTGATTTTCATGATGTCCCATCACCACCTTTCTTTTACCCAGGATGCATTTTGCAAAAGAACTGCTATCACAGTAAGTAGACAGGACAGAGGGACTATTTATCACAGGGCTAAGAGATGCTTTATAGGCCTAGAGTCTTAGTCAATTTCTTGCTTCCCTAGACTGTACCAATTTTCTTTTATCTTCATATTTGGATTGATGTTCCTCTTCTATCAGATTCAGAGAATAGCCCATTAAAGATTGTTCAATATTCTGACATGTTAAACATTTTATTTTTGGATATTATTATTTGAAAGTGTTACATGAGGTCCCTGCAATGAGTTCTGAAAGCTTAAAATTATGGAAGCAAATGAGTGAACTGAAATGACAGAATATTTGGGTTTCAAAGTTCACATTGATAAGTTTAAACTCTTTCACATTTTGATCACAAATTCATCTCATTTTTAGACAAGCTTAATCTACTTTTCTCAAATTGATGGTCTTGAGTTCATGGATAAAATGGGTACATTGGGATTGTTCTGGGGATAACAACTTGCAACCTACAAAATGGTTACTTCCATTACAACAATCTAGTGAAAGATCATCTGTTGAATTAGAATACCCATGCTCTGTACAGTAAATGTTCCCTTATCAAACTTAAAAAGCATTTTTACCTTCCTTAATTGTTAAGAAATTGCACCACAATCAATGTAGGTGTGTGTACACAATAAAGCTACTTTCTTCATTACCATGGGATATGGATTCAGTTTCCTGGTTTATAAGAGAAAAATGCTGTCTTGAATTCTATTTAATATATGATTATCTAAATAAAATATGCTCCTTACAGTGTATGGCAGTTTGACTGATGGTCCAGCTGTGAAGTCAAAAGGGATTCATGTGATCATGAGCAAGTTACTTCAACTTCTGCTCCATTTCCTTTTCCATATAGTAGAGATATAAATAGTACCTATTTCATGTGATTTTAAAAGTAAAAGAAAATCATGCATATAAAATGTCCATGCAATTCCTTATACAAATGTAAGAGCTCTAAAAATGGCAAATTACATTACACTATCGTTGCTGTTATAACCCCAAGTGTATTACAGAATTCAGACGTAGAGCAAAGCACTATATAAGCACTATATAAGAAAGATCAAGGTGAATATTAAACAGTGGCATCATTCAAGTCTGTCGTCCATCCTCTCTTCAATGCCAGCTCCTGATACTGAAGAGATTAAGAAGAGCACATTATTCCACTCCACTGCTGAGAAAACACCAAAGCAAATACCAAAGAAGTCAAGCAGCCTGAAGTCAGATGCTGGAAAAACAAAGCCTCTTGTATGTCAGGTGTGACTCACACTGGAACCAAAGGATGTAATAAAGAGATGTGCTGAAAACATTTAATCAAATTAAACTTTATCCAAACTGAAGTGTTATGGAAAATAATATTCCTCCTAGATAGCCCCTGAAGAAAAACGGGCAGTGGTGTAGCTCAGGATGAGGGAGAGGAAACTAGCCAAGGATTAACCTCCCAGCAGATCCTTTCCCCATAATAATGGGCCCTGGGGGAAAGGGCCCATTGAATGCTGGGCCCTAAACCTTGACCTTCCCCCATGGCAAATTAGTCCTAAATGGTAGCACAGCAAATACCAATGGGCAAGATCTGAGTGCTCACTCCTGGGGTCTGGACTCTTGTCTCCCCAGAAAACAATGAGTTTCCATCTTTTTACAACCACCCTCCTAAGTTAAACTTTTAACCTGTACAACTAGCCCCTGACAGTCAAAACTGCACCTTCATGGCTTCCCATGATTACATCATTCTCATTGTGCCCTATAAAACCAAAATCCCCTCTGTAACTGACCGCCATTTTCGCCTTGGAAAAATGAGCCCCAACAGTGCCAGAGTCCGAGAATGAATAAAGGCTTCTCTGAATCCGTTGAGATCTGCGTTCCTTTTGTGTTTACACAAACAATGCAAATATTGCTTAAGTAATTCATAGCCTTTAATATTTAGCTATAAATTTATCAAGGAGTAAACAGTATCAAGGCAAGGAAATGCCTACATTTGTGGAGATCTCCTTGAATTCAAGATGTATGGTGACAGAGAGGAAGCTGTGTCTTTACTGGGTGAATCAAGGGCACAGAAATCTCGATTCCAAAGAGTCTCATACAGGTTCAGTATAGTATATGAAGCAATTACCTAAATGCATTTAGGAAAGGTTTGGGAAAAGGTAATATTTTAAAAGCATTAACATTTTAGCATTTAATTTTGTAAATTACTTATCTAAAGTTGGATTAATTCCCACCCCTACCCATGTCCTCCCCAATATTAGTACCATCACCACCTCACCCTCTTTATCATCCTACTAGGTTTTGAAAAGTAAAAGCCTCAACCAAGTCTTATGTTGCTATTAGTTTGAGTTGTTATTTTTGTCTAGTTAATTTTATTTTTAAGTAACATAAGTTCTGTACATAGTTATGAGGTGCAATGTGATGCTGTGATTCAGGTAAACATTGGGTAATTTTATTTACCTATCACCTTAAACTTTTGCTGTTCCTTTATGATATGTACACAGCCTATAATTTCTGTGACCAAAATACCTAGTAAGAAAACTTAGAGGAGGAAAAGTTTAGTTTATGCTCAAGATTTCAGAGGCTCCCTTCAGCCTGAGTAAGAACAGCAATGGCTTTGACATGGAAGGGCTTCTCACCACCTTATTTGATCTAGTGAGAGTGTTTCTCCACACAGCTCCAAAGTTACATATCAGATTGTTAGAGAGATAACAATTAAAAACAAACTCTTCTCCCAACCTAGATAAACCTCTCCATAAAAGTAGTAGAAAAAGAATTGATTTTTAATTGAGTGAGCATTAAACCAGTATGTAATACATATCATGAGCAGTTTACTAAGAACTAACAAATACAGAAGGAAAGAAATCCTACCCTTGTATATAGCCAAAGAGATGGCTCCCTAGTCTTTGAGAAAGACATTCCTGTGTCATAAAGTTGGCAGGAGACTTATTTAGTTTTTGTGATTAACACAAATTTCAAAGAGATAGAGTAAGTAATCTCGAGTTTTCTAAAATAAATCCTTTAACAAAAAAGATGGGGGAGAATTCACTTTCCTTAAAAGTGATTAAGAGAATTAAGCATCATATAGTTAATTTTTATTTGTTCTTATAAAGTGCATAGGGACCCTGCCTCTGGATGCAGTGGTGGATAAGAGTTTCTATGCTGGCACTCACAGTGGGAGTGAGGAGTATGACAGAACGCTTCCACTTAGCAACACAACTGGGAGCCAGTCCAGTGAGGAGAACAGTAATACTTGGCTAATAAAACGCTGGGGGAAAAGTAATGATAAGGGCTGCTGGTGTAACTCTAGTGGTATGCCTTCTAGCATGCCTGAGCCCTGAGTTTAATCCCTGGTATCACAAAACATAAACACACACACACACACACACACACACACACACACACATGCACACACACACACACACACACACACACACATATACACACACATGTAATAATAAAGAGAATACTTACATGGGGTTTAAATAAAGCTACACATGTATAATGCATTTAGTGCCCAATATCATTGTATTGAGTTATTCAGGAAACAATAGCAACGTGATTATTTCTCTTTCAGTGGTAAAATTTGCCTCTTTCTCACCTTGTACATTGACAAACACTTCTTTCCTGCCTAGAAGGAACTCAGAGTCACCACCCCTAACCCACCAATGCATGGGAATTAAAACTCTATATCATAGCACTATGAACTAGTTATGCAAACCAAATGAGTCCAAGGACAGGGACGTGCTTCTAAAGCTAAAGTGAAGTACTACTCTTTCTGGAAATAAAATGAATAGTGGTAATTCTAAGAACAGTTATTCCAAAAGACCCCTATTAGGCTTCCATATGTCTTTGAGAAAGACATTCCTGTGTCATAAAGTTGGCAGGAGAACATTAAAAGTTGAACATTTGGAATAGGGGGCTGTTCCCTGAGAATGTTGATTCAATAGACTTGTAGAGGCAGGCTGGGAAAGGGTTGGAGAAACATTTCTTATTTTAATGCATGCTTTTATCCCTCATGGATAATACATAAAAGAGTAAAAAAAAAAAAAATTGCATCTAGGTGACTATCCTTGAAAAACCTAGGTTTTATTATCTTTCATAAGCACTTAAGGCCATTGAAGAAGACAATCAGTCCTTCCTAGTCTGCTGTGGGGTTCTGGTTATAGCCCAGACTACCTATATGTTAATATAGAGCTGAACTTTTTTCACAACATTTTCTCTGCCTGTCCTAATATTCAAATATCTGATTTGATTTTGTTCTTGCATAATCTAGCACTTACAATCAAGTCACAAACCTGATCTGCACAATTTACTAGAAAGAAAAAGCAACTTTCAGAATACATCCTAGAACAAGTCATATAATTGAACTCCCATATCTTTCCTATTTCTAAGATTCTAAGTAATTAATTTTTAGAAAAGTGACCCTAGAGCTTTGAAAATTCTTTGAACTGATAATTATATTGTCAATGATATTGAAGAGAACTTTAGTGGTACATTACTTCCATTGCACACTATTTCTTTAAAAAGTCATAATATAAATATGATTTCTTAAATTTGGATTAAGCAGAATATTCCATCGCTTAGAATATTCTTCCTTTAAAATTTCTTTTTTAAATAAATGAAACTTACTATTCAAAATAGTTTTGGTTATATCAATAAAACATAAAAATGTGTTGGCTAGGCTTTTCCATTCAAACTGATACCTGGGAATAGTCGGGTAGATTCACACCATACAAATGCTATGGTGCATACAAGGATAGTTAATCAGTATGTCCAATCTTCATAAATTGTAAAGATGCCTATACATCAGCCATCAGAAAAAATTTAAATATTTTTCCTATTGATTCATTACACCACATGTTGACCAAGTAGAATGCCATATTGTCACCCAATATGTTTTAATGAAAGCAATCAAGAAAAAATACATTTGTCTTCTTCTGACAGTATAGGCCAGTGACAAGGAGTATGTAAGGTAGTTTGTAAACATACCAGCAGTATCCCAGTTTCTAACAGATGGTTAATGCAGGGCTGTACTTAGCTCAGTTTTAATAAACCTTTTAAGAATAGCAAGTCTGGGCTTTATAAAAGAGCATTTGGCTACTGCCAGAGATGAAAGAACCAGGTACATATTTAAGGTTGGTCTAAGTGGCTGTTCTGGAGTGCTTCTGTATAAACAGCTTTGTGAATACCCATTGGACTTGACCTCATGGACAAATTGTAATGTTCACAATGGTTCACCACATTCCTAAAATGAATGTCTTGAGGGAAAAAAGTCTTCTTGTGACAAATTCCCTTTTCCACCTGTGCTTCAAACAGGAAGAAAAAAATAATAATGAAACTAAATGCATTTCAAAAATACTACATTCAGTCCCATGCCAACTCAAATGTACTTAGAAGATAAAGGACTATCTTAATTCAGGAAGAGCTCTTTCAGAGAGGGGTGGGATCCAGGATTTAGAAGTTAGTTTTAAAAATAAATTAGTCTAATACCAGTTATCAAGGTTGTTTCCAAGCTTTACTCTTGATGTTCAGTCTAAATGTGAACTTGAGCAAATCTGAGAGTCAAATCTCATTAGGTCAATTATAGAGAAATCCCTATAACCTACACAGTGAGAGCTGGAAATGCTACAACCTCAAATACCAGTAGCACTTCAAGATTAGACAATATGAGAAAATCATAGAAAACAGGCTGAACTCAACACCTATTCTGCACGTGTCTTATTCTCCAGAGAAGAGTCTCCTAATAACAATGTGTAGGACATTCACTCACTAAGTGGTAAGAAATCTAGGACTGAAGGCATGGGAAAAAATGCCCAGTTACATTCAGGGGGCTTAATGTTATTCACAAGCAAAATCCTAGAGCTGGTTATGAAACAGAAATTCTAAATGTAATCACTGGGAACCAAGCTAAATGAATTAAGAAAAGTCAGGCAAAACACATCGTGGTAGAAGTTAAAACATTGAGACATGACGCTGTGCTTATCAGAACTGTATTTGAATCCTAATTCCATCATATCCTAGTTATCTAAACTTGGGCAAGTTAAGCTATTGAGCATCCCAAGCCTCATTTTCTTCATAGATAAGGTTGATATAATAACTGCCATTGTGTTCAGGATTCCTTTTACAATAAGATAATGATTTAAAAGTAGGGTATTGAAGGGTATGGAAAATAATGTTCCTGCAAGATAGCCCCTGAAGAAAAATGGAGAGAGGTGAGGCTAGGGAGGAGGGAGGGGAAATTAGCCAAGGAACAATGGACCCTGGGGGAAAGGGGTAGATATTGAATGTAGGACCCTAAACCATGACCTTCCCCCATGGCAAATTAGTCCTAAATGGAGGCACAGCAAATACCAATGAGCAAGATTTGAGTACTCATTCCTTGGGATCTGTACTTTATCTCCCCAGACAACAGTGAATTTCAACCTTTTTACAACCATCCTCCTAAGTTAAAGTTTTAACCTGTTCAAGTAGCTCCTGACTGTCAAAACTGCACATACACAGCTCCCAATGATTACATCATTGGGCCCTATAAAATCAAAATCCCCTCTGTAACTAAGGGTCATTTTCCCCATCCATAAAATGAGCCCCAACAGTGTGCCCAAATCCACGAAGAAATAAAGGCTTCTCTGAACCTGTTGACATCTGCTTCCTGTCCTTTTGCACTTACAGGTATGACACATTGTTCCCTCTTACTTTGTGGGGATAATTACTATTAATGTGTAAAAGAGTTCAAGAAAAGAGAGTCCAGGGAGAGGAATACTTGTGAAAGAGCTTAAAGAAACCTTGAACTGTTAGGGGCTGATTAACACTTATACCAAGTCATTCAGGATCCCAGAATAAACTGGAGGGTGACTCATGCTATTATTCCTACTTCATAGAAGGGCTACTTAGACACAAAGAGCACTCTTAGCCAAGCTATCATACAAGTTAGGAGTTGATATTTGCCTTTGCCTGCTTCCAAATTACAACCATTATATAACATACTGGCCTGTACTGTGAGCCCGTAATTTAAAATGCCACCAAAATGTCATTACTAAATAATCTTTCTAGCTCTAAATCTAAGGAGTCTGGAACAAATGAGAAAAACAATCAGAAAGGACTGATAAATGTTAAGCCAAGAGAGGGGAATATAGGGTTCAGGAGTTTGGGTGGTATTTTCTCCTGGAAAGATAATCCATCTTACTAGGATTGGTCTGTGATATCTGCTTTCCAAAAAGTATCCAAATAAAAAAAATCTATACAAGTAGCTTGGCTTTATTTATTTTTCTCATTATCCTCAAAAAATAAATAAATAAATAAGTTCAGTTCAGAAAATCCTGAGCTAGTGACGACTTGCTATTAAATCCAGTTTTATCCTCTGATGATAGTTTCTTCTGTTTTAATATAGAAAAGAGAGCTTTGGTGATCACGGTTACACAGCATAAATATTGAGGCCACATGCCGTCCCCTGCTGTCATTCAGGAGTTCATTTGTTCACAGCTCACCTACTTTGCAACATCTGATTGCCTCAATTACCAGCTAACAGTGATTCCCTGAACAGGGATACTCTTCCATTAACTTCTGACGGAAGTAACTTGCTCAGAAGCTCCTCCCCATCTATCAATCATAATGAGTTAGATCTCTTTCCAAATGCATTCCTGCAGTGAGAACTCATTCAAGTGCCAAAGCACGCTTCTAATTGCAAAGTTAATTTTTACGCTGGTAGACTTGAAAAGTCCAAGGATTAAATTTGATTCCCTCAATGCTACTAAAATTTAAAAGTCCAGAACTTTCCATGAATGCAGAGAGATCCCTAGATGGGGCATAACAAGTCAGAGTAGAATCTGAAAAAAAGAATCAATGACTGTTGCAGGGTTGGAGATTGGAGTATTGGTTATCATGGACGATGTAAGAAGTGAACTGTCCGTATTTCCCCAAGGATGGTGAAGAAAATTCACATCCTTGGAGTAAAACAATATAGGGGAATGACTACCCAGTGTAGAGGAAGAAAAAGTCACATCAACAGGCTGCATCCTCCATGTGGGGTGTGGGTAATTCCCAGAGGTTTCTCACCTGAGGGAGAAAAGAAAACATGATGCATATGATTTAAGTCACATTCACTGGGATGGGGAAGGATGTATGCTGAGAAAGCCAGGTGTGTGTGTGTGTGTGTGTGTGTGTGTGTGTGTGTGTGTAGGGGGGACCTTCAGAAAAGAAACTCCAGCCAAAAGGGCTTGCTCCTAGCTCAGGGGCAATAAGTAGGCTATGCCTGCCTCCACTTATCCCTGTACTCACTCAGACCTGCCTGCCCTAACCTCCCCTGCCGGCCAGGTCTGCAGTAATAGCAAGCAGCAGCAGCCACCATCAGAAAGAAGACCCCCGTTTCATATCCCCCAAAGCTTCTCAGTCCCCATGGCACCCCACCCTCATTTTCCCCCTCAGCGCATCTCGTGGCTTCTTGCCTGTACCTGGAGTCAGACTGGGTCTCCTCACACTGGGTCTCCTCAGCTCCACAACCCTGGCTAACCTTTGACTCCCTTCACCTCTGGGCACATGTCCATTTACTTTTTAAGCCTTCACTCCGGCATTATCTCCAAAAAGCCTTTATTGACATTAACCCACCCCTGAACATTGGGGTGAGACAAAATGCCCTTCCTCTCTGAGTCCTTGTCACTGTCACTTTAATTTCATTGTGTCTTTCCTTGAAAGCTGAGTTCCTTGAGGGCAGGCAGGAGTGTGCACTACCATCCTCATCTCGGACCTCCCTCTTGGGTCTGGCTGGCGTGAGAAAATGTAGTAAACTGTAATCACCTGTTACGGTACCACCCTGAGTAGTAAAAGACTGGTGGCCAGGGAAGCATCTGCCTCATGAATGAGTGGAATCTGAACCATTTTCATTATCAAGATGGTCTCCAAAGGCACATTTCCTGTTGAGCTCACTACTGTGGACTTGAATCAAGGAGCTCCTGGGAAAACCAGATGATTTTCCCTGATTAAGAATTGAAGTCTGTGCAGATGGAACCAGGAATTTAAATAACTTGGCACTGGAGCTGTAAAACAAGCACAGTAAAAGGATGAATCTGAAGATTCAAGTTAGAATGAGGGACCTAAGAAATTATCCTAGAAGAAAATCCTCAAAACCTTTGAAAGTCAGGATGGGAAAAAGGAGACCAAAAATCAAAGGGGAGTGATGAGGCAAATGAAAACTGAAACCGGCAGATCCACAGAGATGCTTGGTTTAGGTTGGGGATCTTTTGTGACAGAATCCAGCAGTAGAGTCAGCCAAAATTATATCAGATTTTATATAAATAAAAAAGAACAGGTCTTTGGGTTCAAGAAGGAAAAACACACACACAAAGGGACACACACTCACACACACAGGCTCTCACACACACACTCACATACACACAAAGGGACACACACACACACACACACACACAAAGGGACTGAGAACTATAACTCAATCCAGTCTTAAGAAGAGACTAGATCAGGTTAACCAGTATACTGGCTGATAAGAAAAATTCCTAGGTGAAGCATATGAAAAATAACAACCCCCTGGAAAAATGGGAGTAACAACCCCAGGGAGAGAGGAGGACAATGTGACCCAGGGAGAGAAGGCAAATAATGGGCTCTGGACTTTCACCCTTTCCCAGTAACATGGGTTTCAAACTTTTGCAACTGTTTCCTCTGAACTGCTTTGAACTTGCACAACCGTTCCCCCTGACTACCCAACCAATGCATTTAAAAAAATTTTTTTATTTGTTCTGATTTGTTTTACTTGACAGTAGAATACATTTATACATTTTGATAGATCATTTATGTACATGAGGTACAATGCATTTTTTTAACTTATTCAAATTATTTATACATGACAGCAGAATGCATTTTGACACATTATACACAAATGGAGCCCAACTCCTCATTCCTCTGGCTGTACATGGTGCAAAGTCACACCAGTAGTGTAGTCATACATGTATATAGGTAATAATGTCTGTCTCATTCCACCATCCTTCCGACCCCCACACGTCCTCCCCTCCCTTCACTCCCCTCTGCCCAATCCAAAGTTCCTCCATTCTTCTCTACCCCCGCCCCCATTATGAATTAACATCTACTTCTCAGAGAAAACATTCAACTTTTGGTTTTTGTGGTTTGGCTTGTTTTGCTTAGCGTGATATTCTCTAACTCCATCCATTTAACTGCAAATGCCATAATTCCGTTCTTCTTTAAGGCTGAGTAATATTCCACTGTGTATATATACCACATTTTCTTTATCCATTCATCTGTTGAAGGACATCAAGATTTGTTCCATAGTTTAGTTATTATGAATTGATCTGCTAAAAACATTGACCACAAATGTCACTAGTATTGATATGGATTCTAGACCAGAGACTTGATTTCATAACTGCCAATGACCCACAAATGCACATAATTGATAGAGCTTGTGTTTCTTCTTCCATGAAGACTGGATAAGAGTAATTGCTAGAAATCTCTGTAGAAGAAGGGACTAGAGAGTCCTCACATTCTTCAGGAATACTGATGTTTTTGCCAGGCCTGGTCGCATGTGCCTGAAACCCCAGTGACTAGAATGGCTAGGCAGGAGGATCACAAGTTGAAGGCCAACCTCAGTAATTTACCAAGGCCCCAAACAACTTAGTAAGATTCTGTCTCAAAATAAAAAGGACTGGGATGTGGCGCGGTGATTAAGCACCTTGAGATTCAATCCCCAGTATCAAACAAAAAACAAAAATCAAAAAAGGATACCAGAGAATACCCGTGGTTTTAAAATGTTTCGAGTAGTCAAAAGTATGAAAAATATGTTCAGTATGAATCCCTGCCGTATTCTTTAAAACCTCCAGTGAAGAAGGGATGTCAAAAGTGAGGTACAGGGACACAGTAAATTTTCCAGGTTCCTAGAGTGGGTAAATGGTCAGTAGTAGTAGATTCAAATTCCTTTTAGTGATAGTTCCTCATGGGTTGGGTGTGCATTCTCCCAGAGAGAAGATCTGGTGGCTACACCAAAAGACAGGAACAATCAGAGAGATCTAAAAAAAAAAAAAAAAAAAAAATCCCAGGAGAATCAAGAAACCAAGCCCCCACTTGTCTTCAATGTGATTATTACAGCCTTATGCAACTCCTCAGTTACCCAGAAACTTTGTGTATACCTGACCAGTGACCCTTCCTCCCACTGCCACACACATTCCTAAGCAAAAAGCTTACCATGATTTGGGATAGACATTTTAAAATGCAGCAGAATAAAATACTATCTTTTTTGTCCTTCCACCGCAGGAAAGGGGCAGGAACACATAAACCGTAGTACCTTTAGTTTCTTTTACCTTTTCTTGCCTGAGATTCTGAGGGTCCCTTTCTCCCTCCCCAATTAACTGCTAATTAACATACTTTATTTACATATGTATGTTACCTGCTGGTTTTCCAGCTTGTTATCAGTTTTCAGTGGTAGCAAGCTGGGCTGAGATTTGGAGGACATGGTTTCAGGGTTTAGGACTCTGGTCAGGTGACTTCCTTCTTTTTGCAAGCTCATTACTTAACAGGAAGCAGGGAGAGGCTAGAGTAAGATGCTGATCTCTACTGACTCTTTGGAGTTCAATCCTTCCTTACCTGACCTGCCTAAGTCAAGGAGTCACTGGAGGAACACATGAGATGACACATTTAAAAGCCCTGTGAATAACACAGCATCTGAGTAATGCAGCTTATGCAAACCTGCACCCTGCTGTCCAGTTTTAAAGCCCCCCTACATTGCAAGCCTAGCCAAGCATTCTTCTGCCCCAATACCTGTGTTAGGTGTTGCTAAGGGGAGAATTTTGAAAGAAGAAAACACAAAATGAAGGGAAGAGTCCTGTAATTTGAATCCTTCCCTGTGGGAATTTCTAGACATGATAACTGGGCTTCTGGTTCCTTTGGGGGTGATCTCTGTTCTTGTGAGATGTACAATAAAACGCTGATGTTAGAGGAAACGTTTTTGTGTCTGTCTTTTTGAACACTTGCTTCTGCATCCATCCCACACTCAAGCACTGGGTAGGGAAGGTGAGAAGCAGACTAGTAAGCCATTTCCATCTGTGGACTTGTGGGTCCTCATTTTAATTGATTCATTGGGACTGACAGGACGTTTTTCCTGGTCTCAAATCATCAGGTCC
This sequence comes from Sciurus carolinensis, assembly GCF_902686445.1. Classification (NCBI taxonomy): domain Eukaryota; kingdom Metazoa; phylum Chordata; class Mammalia; order Rodentia; family Sciuridae; genus Sciurus; species Sciurus carolinensis. The sequence goes on along the minus strand of NC_062227.1, from coordinate 50,828,715 downwards.
TTTCACCTGTGATGGTTTTATACTACATGGAGCCCCATCATCTTTCATGCTATATCACATCCACACCTTCATGGCAAGGAAAGCCATGCTGTGGATCATTTGCCTACATTCCTCTGTTAGTGGCCAGTTATTTTCTGAGGCAAACTCCCAATAAATATTCAGGGAGCACCAGTGTCATAGCTTGATTATGCATTCCATTTGAGCAAATCTGACAGTTCCAAAATTAAAAAAAAAAAAAAAGAACTACTACACTGTTTCTAAGAAAACAAATTACTTTAAAGGACAAATGATGAATATTCAGGTAATAAAGAGTTCACATGTTCAAGTACACACAAGTAACCTGGTTTTTTCTTGTTCACTCTAATAAGTGGGCATAAAGCAGGGCATGCAATTCTTCAAATAATTCCTATATGTAGTAACAGTTTGGATAAAAGTGTGAATTAAGAGAAGAGAGACTGTTTTAGTGACTGCATCATTCTTTTTCTGACTTTTCTGGATTTCCCTAGTCCCATCTCCACTTCCAGTGTTCTGCAGGCTTCAAACCATGGGCATAACTATCATATCCATCTGTACTGTGGAGAGAAGAGTTCTAGTCATCCACACATTGATTTGAAAATAATTCCTTCAAAAACAGGCCAGTACATAAAGCAAAGGAGTCAACAATTAAAAGGTATATTTTCAGAATTCCAGTGAGGGAAACTTTCTGTAGGTTATAGGGAATTTCCTAGTGTCCTTGAGCTTATTCTTGATCAGCAGCCATTTTTTATTTCATCATTATCTCCATGTCATAATAATAAGAGTTCAGCAAAAATGCTGGGGCCTCCTGCCCTGGGGAACCTGGGATCTCAATAGGGGCACAGTAGCAGCAGAGGGTCACATGAACAGATCTTGCTTCTTTAGATTCCACAACAGTCAAGTGAAGTAGAAATTGTGCGTTTGTCAAGTTAGTCTTTGAGATTAAGTTATTTTTAAAAAGTTGGACAGCTAGTAATAGAAAAAAGTCTAAATATAGGTTTAGACACGGAAGTTTGTGCTTTCTCCCCTCTACCACAGGCCCTCACATGCTGACAGAGAGACACATGTCATAGCTGCACAATTTACGAGCTGCCCTCCCACTGTTTGAACGGTTGCAAAGGACAGAAAACACACAAGTGTGTGAGAAGAGGGATCCAAGAGGCAATTAAAGGCACAAAAACTTTGTAGTTCTTACAACTACAAAAAGGAAAGAGGGAGTCTGTGCAGGGATTCACATGGTCATAAACATCACTGGGTTTAGCTTGAGGCCAGTGCCCAAGAAAATGAGCTACATTATAATGGCAGAAAGCATCCTAGTGGATGCGTTTGAATGTATCCCATGGAGCTGTTCAAAACAGAGTGTGTTTCTTGGTAAGTTTTCCTGTCAACCTGTTGAGAAGGACTCAGAGAGCATCTGCTAACTATGCATGATATGTTCTTATGCCACACAGAATGTCACCATAAAGAACAAATGGCATCAGCTGCCAGCATGCTGTGGCATTCCATTTTACAAAATGATATGTCGTTATTAAGCAGTGAGGGATATTGATTTCTCAGTATGTTTCCTGCTTACTCAATTGCTTTGGTTACAACAACAACAATGTATATGTTAAATACACTGAGTAGATTCCGAAAGCTTGTCTTTGGGTTCTCAATAATGTGAACCTTACTCTTTGTCCTGGGAAGTAGTCAAATCCCCTGACATCCACCTTGATTTTATACTCTCAAAACTAGAGTGCCTGTTTTGCTTTTCCTTGCTGAAATATTTAAACCATGAGAAAGCTCCTCTTGTGGAGTTTAGGTGGCCATGTGGTGCAGAGCAAGACAGTCAGATCCCAGCTGTGATAGACATCACCTGCTTCCTTTGGAGGTCACCCCACCAATCTGGTCTTTACTTTCTCCCTCTGCAAAAGGAGAGAATTGCACTAAGCTATTTCTAAGAGCTCTTCTCTAGTATATTATTCTCTAGTGTCTTAAAGGATGCTTCTTTAAATTCAATACATGTTTTCTTAGTGCCCACTGTGTGTCAAGTATCGTTTTATACTTGAGAGATACTGCAGTTTGAAAACGAAGACTCTGCCCTTTTGGAGCTTAGCTTCTAATGCATGGAGACAGAAAAATGTAAACAAGTAGGTTTATCTCATGTCCCAAGGTTGTAAGGGCTGGAAAGAAAAATTAAACAGAATAAACTGGATAAGGTGTGGGGATGCAGGAGTAGGGATAGAGAGGGAAATGAGATGCTAAATTGTTTTGAGTAGATAGGAAAGCTCTCTCCAATAAAGTCACCTCAGAGCAGAAGCTGAAGTGAGCACATGAATCCCACATGTATCTGGAGGGAGAATAGGTAACAAATACAGTAAGTACAAAGACCCTGAGGCCAGGTTGTGCTTAGAATGAATTTGGAATCTGCTTCCAGTGCCCTAGTTTGTAGGGACATCCAGAGGTTTACTTACCTTTTAATATGCTCACCAATTGACTTTCGGCTCCTGTTCTAGAATCAACACAGACTTGAACAATGTTCTGGCAGTCTTGGAATATTCCAGAAATTGCCTATTCCACTAATACATGGAAAGTTCACATTTCCTCTCTGACCCTGGTGCCCTAAAGGAGAAATGCTCCAGGAGTTCATATGAAGTCATAATTCTTCTTCAGGAAAGTCATCTGTCCTCTTCACGAAGAGTAAACACTATTCTGAGAATTCTTTTCCCTGAAAAGGGCAAAGTTGAAACTTACGCAGTTTATATCTGAAAGCAAAATCTGCTCTGAGGTAGGTCTGCTCCTTGCCTATACGCGCATTTGTAATTACAGACACAGAATCACCTTGTAGACACTTAATAGCTTAATAAGATTTTTAATGAGTCTCTTTGAAAATGAGAAACCCCACTGTATAAAATGTGCCTATAAAATGTTATGCAGCTGTGCTGTGCCCTCAAACAAATTGCAAACAGATCTTTTCCAGTACCCTGTCATAGAAGGACCAAGTTTAGGTGACTGTAAGATTCTGGTTACACTTGACTCCAAGCCCACTTGGGAAGACCTCAAATTCCCTCAAGAATCCCTACAAACAGGAAGACAGACTGGCTGACCACAAGACAAATCCCCAAAATCTCATATTGTGTTTATAGCTGTTCTAATTACCTCAAATTATGCCATAGCCTTCTCCTCTGAATTCCTGTATTTTTCTTATCATTGCATAATTTATTGAACATTTTTCTTTAGAATTTACTAGTAATGGCTGTTGGGAAGAAGATACAGAGAAGAACTCTTAAGTCCTTGGGTGTTTACCCTCCACTAATGTCAATACAACATTGAATCTGCTCAAGACAGCAGGATATAAGTACAAAACTTGCAAACCGAAGACTGTAGGAATTTAGAAACAGGAGGAAAAATTACACTGTAAATAATCAAGAAAGACTTTTCCAAGGAGTTTTTTGATGATCCTTGAAGTGAGAACTATTTAGAAACACCAGAAATGCTGTGGAAGGACAGTGTTGCCCTGTTGGCAAAAACCATTAGTATCTAATATGGTAAGACAAACGAACTTGAATACAAAAGAAGTACAAAGACCAGAAAGTGTGGTGAAAATCAGAAAATTCAGTCTTTTGAATTAAAAGTATTCGGAATTTGGACTTTAACTTTGGGAACCGGGAAGTCTTTGAAGGGAACAAAAATTATATAAAGACTAACATTATGGTAGCATACACATTTCAGAGTAAAAGAAAACTGCAAATGGAATATATGGGCTCAAGAGTATCACTACTTCAATTAAACTGCTCATAGTGGAAAGGTCAAAGAAAACTGTAAAAATAACCTCGATCTGTGTCAACCATTCTAGCAAAAGGTTAAATTATTTGCTGATCATTTTGTACGAAATTGTACAAGACTGATTCCTAATTTTGTCTTTAACCCTGACGTATAGCACAAGGTTGGTTACAAAACAAATCTCTGTAAATATCTCTTGATTAGCAGAACAAGCATCCAGATCCTGCTCAGTCCCTTCAAGGGACAATAAAGGAGCTCATTCCTCGTGTCCATTCCAGCTGGTGAATGGGTTAGAACCAGAGTCCTATGAGTCACATCTGAGGTCACAGCTAGAACTTTACCACCATGAGACATCATAACTATGGGGATACGCAGTCTAGACATGCAGCTCGACAGCTATTTCCTGCTTCCTCCTGTGTGAGGGAGGATGCCAGGATCCTCTGTAGCATGAAAAGCTACAAAATGAAATTTCAGAGCAAGTAATAGTGCTGCCCTCATGACTACCATTACAGGATGCTAACATTTTCAGATAAAACATGGAGGCCTTCACCTAGCATCAGTATTTTCAGCCTGCTCTCATGTTTCTGAAGGAGGAATGTGTAATCCTGTTAACTCTCAGAGTGCCAGTGTTCTACGGAACTCAGTATGGGAAATGCAGGGTCATTCACAGGACACCCAGCAGACGGAGCAAATGGGGTGGGTACTGCGGTCCCACCTCAGTCACTGCTCCCCCAAGCTGTTAGTGGTTGTACACATATGGATATGTGATGTCTTCAGGTTCTAAGAACTTACAATATGGACAGCTTTGGATGAGGAATGATTTCTTCTCTCAGGGACCAAAAATGGTATTTGAGGTCATCTGAGGATGGGATTTCACTCTGAGTTTCCATGAGAATATGCAACACTCACACTTCACCTTCATTCTCTCTTTGAGACACACAGATCTCCTGACAGGATTTATATGAGCCCATTTTATAGATTTTTCTGACAAGATAAAATAAAAACATCATTTAAGAATCGCTGTGGAAGACTGGTCTACAGTGATAGATATTTTGTAGATTTTAAAGACAACATCTAACCTTGTCAGGGGTATGAGAAATGAAACGTATTATAAATGGATATAGCTTTTGGAAAGGAAATTTAGTATTATTTCTCAAAATTACTGATAGACTTACTATTTCCCCTGAACTTGTACTTCTAGAATTATCTCCTACCGAAAATATTATACAGAACAAAAAGATATATGTGTGAGAATGTCTATTACTCTATTGTTCACCACATAATAAAAAATGGTGGTAAACTCAATGGTAAAATCATATTTTATCTATACAATGGAATATCAAATAAGTACTTTTTAAAAAACAGGGAAACAACTTTCACTTTCTATCCTAGCTATCACTTGAAAGTTTTTACAGTAAGCACATGTTTCTATATTAATTTAGTTGTAAAATATTTTCATGTTGAAAAAGCTGGATGTAATGGTGTATATCTGTAATTGCAACTACTTGGGGGGCCGAGGCAAGAAGATCATGAGTTCAAGACTAACCTGGGCAACATAGTGAGATCCTGTCTCCAAATAAATAAAATAAATAAATAAATAAATATTTTAATGTTAAAAGAAAACTAGACCAGGCTTATATCCAATGCTTAATTTGTGCTGGTGTAAATTGTAAAGGAATTTTTTTAGATCCACATGTCAAATGATTTAGTTCTCCCAGTATCTGCAGGTCACATAAAGTTCAGTTTTAGAGTTTTCTGGGGAAAATGTTATAAATTCCAACACATCAGTGTGTTTATAACAGTTTTTTCTTTAGGAGGTTTGGTAGTGCTGTTTTAAAATCTTGCTGCTATCTGGCAGAGAACAAATAAATTGGGTATCCAGAGATAAGACGTGGGGCTAACCCTGCTATTTATTGATCTAGTAGTTCCAATTATGTATTGACAGAGCATACCTGGAAGAAAGTAGAGGAGATGTTATGAAATAAGAAGTGGGACAGTTGACTCAAAACGGAGGATACTTGTTGATTTGCAACTATGCAATCATAAACCAGCCAGAAACTCATATTCCTTATTATCAATTATGAGTAAACACAGAGTGCCTTGCAAACTGATCTTTTTTATTTTTAGTTTTTTTCAAGGAGAGCACTCCATAGCATACACAGGAAATTACTCCATAAACTAAAAAGGACAATACCAACATAGGTATTATTTTTAAATGAATTTTAAAATAATTTGTGTTATTCATCAGAATCTATGTATTATAAGTAGGTTCTAAATAACCAAGACGATCACACAGAAGAATGTTAACCAAAATGTGAAGCTGAAATTAGACCCTAACACAAAATTATCTATTATATCAAATATAATCCACCTGTCCAACAAAAGGGCCTACAACACGAAAAACAGTGAGGAGGAAGCTGTGCAGATGAATAGGGGGGAAAAGACCCCCCCCCCCCAGTCAGGGTTTGAGCAGCTGACAGTCTGAGAATGAATATCCACGCTCCTGGTTACCGCTTTCACATCATTGGACACTCAGTTGAAGTGATGAGTTTCCAACAAGCCTCTGATATGGGACTCCACATGGGAGCGCTCTCCTCCTTGCGAGTCCCAAGGAGTCTGCCCAGATCTGCCACTTACATCATCTAAAAAGGCAGATGCTGTATGGCAGACCCCGTCCTTCAATCCAAGAATCAGAATAACCTCTGCCTTCTCACAACAATCTCTGGTGCCCTGTCGCAGGTAAAGGAGCAGAAAAAAATGAGTGTCCAACTCTGTCTTGTGCTCCTGGTAAGTAATTTCTCTCAGGGAGAAACTGTTCATATTAAGAAAACACTGTGTGTGTGTGTGTGTGTGTGTGTGTGTGTGTGTATGCACATACACACAAAAAATACATATACAATTTACATGTATTTTATAAAATACATAAGGAAGAGGATTCACAGACAGTGGGTGAAAACCATGTATTTGTTATATATAATTAATTATATATTCATATATTACATTTAATATATAATAAAATATATTTAATGTATAATATACATGCTATATATTATAAATATTAAAACCTTACCTAGTACTTAGAAATCCAAGTCAAATATTTCCAAAAGTGAGGCATTCTGTCTTAATAAATGTGATTCAGGGGTCAGAGAAAGTTTCACGGGGGATGTTATATTCCTGGTCACCCCTGCCACATCAGCACATTGGAGAGGACTGCTTACCCTGTTGTCCCAGAGGAGGTGAAGGGACCCTTCCAAGAACACCATGTCCTCTTCAAAACCTGTAGTCAATCCTGATTATCTCTATCTTCAGTATCCCCAGACTTAACAAATTAAGTACAAACCCACATTTACCAGAGAAATTTGGTTTTATCCTCCTTTTTGTAGTGTTCTTAAGGGCTTTTGTGATGCTTCAGATTGAACCGAGGGCCTTGTGCATGCCAGGCAAGCACACTCCCAACTGAGCTATATCCCCATCCCTATTTTGTAGTGTTCTTTACCTTGTTTTCCTTTTTCTTTATTTTTAACAGTAGGAATTTGGAAGAAACAATAATTTGGCTCTAAGTTTCTCCAGATAAGCAAAAAGTGCACACAACCCTGATGCTTTCAATTAAGGCTTAGTAACATTTAGAAATCACTGTTCACAGGGACTGTCTCATCCTCACAGGAACAGAGTATGGTGGCAGATGTCCACTTACCTGGCTCTGCCATGCCCTGGAAGGTGGCAACAAGGTGCTAGGTTTGGTACTTGGAGAGAATGAGCAGGTGTGTGCTTCAGAGCTGAGAGCAAATGCTCAGTTTCTGTCACTTTCTTTTCTCAGGAAGGGGACTTCTGGTCCTCTGAGGTAACAGCCATTTTTCAGAAAAAATATCACCCCAAAGTGGTTGTTATTCTTCAAAGAGCCACATAATTGAGCTACGTCTGATTTTTAAATCTAGCAGATGCCACTGACCTATGCTGAAGTGCTCACAAAGTAATGTTGCCTATGTAGTGAATGAGGCAGTTTGAAGAGGTCTCTGTCTTTTACTGTGGCACCCTAATAAGCCACTGTGAAGGACAAGCTTGTCTGTGGAGTTAACTAAGTAAATTGGGTAGTCAGGTTAGATCCAAAGTATAATAAATTTTTAAGTATCCCAAAATTGGCAATTGAAGGGGACAAATCATGGCCCCCGGAATATCCCCAATGCCAATATGGAGACTCCATATTGTTGGCCCTACAAGTAGGTCCAACAACCCAGAAAATCAATTCCAAAGTCTCAGGGTAGCAGGAGCCTTTGTTCAAAATTCAGCTCCTATTTACTCCATATATGCCTGGGTTTTCTTTGTGAAGAGAGTCAAGCTATTTCTTCAGGAATTAGAGATAAGAGAAAAGCAACAAGGTGAGGATCACATCAAAAGAGACTGAACGTATCCTGCAAAGTGTATTCATGATGCCTTCCTTTGCTGAGGGATGGGTTTTAAAGAAAAGAGCATGGGAAGTGAGGGGACACTGAAACCAGAAATTTATAAAAGAAGGATCTTGCATACCTGAAATAAATCCAGCCTAATCAAGTGATGGGGCACAATCTTCTGAAGGCTTTGTTGGGAGATTCTGTGTTTAAGTTCCTGAGAGATGGTGATCTCTTTTCTTATCATGTAATTTGTGTGTGTGTGTGTGTGTGTGTGTGTGTGTGTGTGTGTGTGTGATATCTTTGGACCTTTGAACTCATAAATTGAGGTAAGTATTTCCTCCTTTTCTATTTTCTGGAAGAGATCATATAAAATTCATGTAAAATCTGCTTGGAATACTTTAGAAAATTCTCCAGTAAAATCACTCAGGCCTGGAGACCATTTTGGAGGTAGCCATTTAATTACAAGGTTAATAATTATGGGACCATTCTAAACACCTCTTTCATATTGGGTAAGTTGAAGTAGTTTGTGTTCTTGTAGGAACTGGTAAACTTTATCTAGGTTGTCCCATACACAGTTATTGAGATGGTAGAAGCAATCTCTTATTGTCCTTTTAGGTCTTCTGGGTCCATAATGATGCTTCTCATCCCTGATACTAATAATTTGTGCCTTCTTTCTTTGTTGTCAGTGTAGCCAGAGATTTGTAAATTTCATTGATCTTTTCAAAACATCAGTTATTTCATTGATTTTCTCTATTGTTTCTTGTTTTCCACTCAGTGATTTTTGCTTTGGTGTTTATAATTTTCTTCTTCTTGCTTTGGATTATTTTGTTCTTCTTATTTGAGGTTATTTAAGTAAGTAAAGTACTGATTTGAGATATCTTCCTCTTTTTTAATATAAGATTTTAGGGCTAATATAAGATTTTAGGGCTAAACATTTTCCACTCAGTACTGCTTTTTTAATAAGTTGAACCATCATTCAATTTCAGTAAGTTGAATTTTCATTTTCATTCAATTAAATATTCTTTTTTATTTAACTTGAGATTTTTCTCTGACTCATGAATTATTTAAAAATGTGTTATATATAGCCCAAGTGTTCAGAAATTTTCTTCGGTTATTATTCCATTATTGATTTCCAGTTTAATTTCATTGTGATCAGAGAACATACTCTGTATGATTTCAATTGCTTTAAATTTCTTCAGATTTTTTTTATAGCCTATGTTGTATTCTACCTTGGTGTGTGGTCTATGGGCACTTGAGAAGAATATTAATCTGCTCTTGTTGAGTGAAATGCTTTATAAATATTGATCAGATCTTCTTTGATAGTCCTTTTGAGTTTTTCCATATTTGTGCTGATTTTCTATCTAGATGCTTTATTGATTGTTAATTGAAAAGTTTTGAAATAAAGCTACTAACATTTGTGGACTAGTGGATTTGTCTAGTTCTTCCATTTTTTTGTTCCATCTATTTTGTAGCTCTGTTATTTGATGCATATACATTTAGAATTGCTATCTTCTTAGTGGATTATCTACTTTATCTGATACTAATATAGTTATTTCTATAGTATTTTGATTAATATTTTAAGACCTATATTTTTCATACATTGATTTCAACCTTCTTATTAGGGCGCATCTCTTGTAGACAACATATAGTTTAACTATATTTGTTTAATTGATTCAGTGATGCCATGTATTGAATGTAATTTTTCACATTAGGTTTGTTTTTGTCTTCTCTTTGTTCTATTTTTTTTTTTTTTTCTGTTTTCTTTTCCTGCCTTTCTATGGGTTACTTTGTCCCGGCCCACGGGACATCAACGCAGGATGGCGAACTTAAGAGAGAAGGAATGAAAGGGACAAGAGACACAGGGAGTGACAGCAAGACAGGAATTCTGATCAAGCTGCAAATTTTTATTGTTCTCATGGGTATTTATGCTGAGGGAATGAGGGGTATGATGAGGTGCAGGCTGGTTGGCTGTGTTCTTCTATTGGGCTCCTGATAGGGTGCAAATTCACGCTGGCGGGAAGGTGAAGTCCCGGAAGAGAAGCAGGGACAGCACCATAGGCGCCATATTGTAGGAACTATCAGCCAGGAGTGGGGAGGGGCGCTGCTGCTTATTGTAAAGGTCAGAATGTTCTCAGAATGAGAACTTCTTGGTCCCTGACATTACTTAAATATTTTTTATTTTATAGAATTCTATATTTGAGTTGCTAATAGTGTTTGGGGAATATCTTGCTGGGTAAAATTTTTTTTTTTTTTTTTTTTTTTACATAGGGCAATGATGTTTATTTTTTTTCCCTTCCCCCCCACCCATCCCACCCCTCTTTTCCCTCTATACAGTCCTTCTTTCCTTCATTCTTACCGCTCTCCTTATCCCTAACCCTAAACCTAACCCTAAACCTAATGCTAACCCCTCCCACCCTCCATTATATGTCCTCATCCGCTTATCAGCGAGATCATTCGTCCTTTAGTTTTTTGGGATTGGCTTATCTCACTTAACATGATAATCTCCAATTTCATCCATTTGCCTACAAATGCCATAATTTTATCATTCTTCATTGTGGAGTAATATTCCATTGTGTATATATGCCACAGTTTCTTTATCCATTCATCAACTGAAGGGCATCTAGGTTGGTTCCACAATCTGGCTATGGTGAATTGATCAGCAATGAACATTGATGTGGCTGTATCTCTGTAGTATGCTGATTTTAAGTCCTTTGGGTATAGGCCAAGGAGTGGGATAGCTGGGTCAAATGGTGTTTCCATTCCAAGCTTTCTGAGGAATCTCCACACTACTTTCCAGAGTGGCTGCACTAATTTGCAACCCCACCAGCAATGTATGAGTGTTCCTTTTTCACCACATCCTCGCCAACACCTATTGTTGCTTGTATTCTTGATAATCGCCATTCTAATTGGGGTGAGATGAAATCTTAGGGTAGTTTTGATTTGCATTTCCCTTATTACTAGGGATGTGAACATTTTTTCATATATCTGTTGATTACTTGTACATCTTCTTCTGTGAAGTGTCTGTTCATTTCCTTAGCCCATTTGTTGATTGGATTATTTGTATTCTTTGTGTAGAGTTTTTTGAGTTCTTTATAGATTCTGGAAATTAGCGCTCTATCTGAGGTATGGTTGGCAAAGATATTCTCCCACTCTGTAGGCTCTCTCTTCACATTTCTGATAGTTTCCTTTGCTGAGAGAAAGCGTTTTAGTTTGAATCTATCCCAGTTGTTGATTCTTGCTTTTATTTCTTGTGCTATGGGAGTCCTGTTAAGGAAGTCTGATCCTAAGCCAACAAGTTGAAGATTTGGACCTACTTTTTCTTCTATAAGATGCAGAGTCTCTGGTCTGATTCTGAGGTCCTTGATCCATTTTGAGTTGAGTTTTATGTAGGGTGAGAGATAGGGGTTTAATTTCATCCTATTGCATATGGTTTTCCAGTTTTCCCAGCACCATTTGTTGAAGAGGCTATCTTTTCTCCATTGCATATTTTTGGAACCTTTGTCTAGTATGAGAAAATTGTATTTATTTGGGTTTGTGTCCATGTCCTCTATTCTGTACCATTGATCTACCTGTCTATTTTGGTACCAATACCATGCCATTTTTGTTACTATTGCTTTGTAGTAGAGTTGAAGATCTGGTATTGCAATACCCCCTGCTTCACTCTTGCTACTGAGGATTGCTTTAGCTATTCTAGGTTTTTTATTCTTCGAGATGAATTTCATAATTGCTTGCTCTATTTCTGCAAGGTACATCATTGGGATTTTAATTGGAATTGCATTGAATCTGTATAGCACTTTAGGTAGTATAGTCATTTTGACAATATTAATTCTGCCTATCCAGGAACATGGGAGATCTTTCCATCTTCTAAGGTTTTCTTTAATTTCTTTCTTTAGTGTTCTGTAGTTCTCATTGTAGCGGTCTTTCACCTCTTTTCTGAGATAGATTCCCAAGTATTTTATTTTTTTCGATGCTATTGTGAATGGGGTAGTTTTCCTAATTTCTCTTTCTGAAGATTCATCACTTATGTATAAAAATGCATTGGATTTATGAGCATTGATCTTGTAACCTGATACTTTACTGAATTCACTTATGAGTTCTAAAAGTTTTCTGGTGGAATTTCTAGGTTCCTCTAAATATATAATCATGTCATCAGCGAACAGGGATAGTTTGAGTTCTTCTTTTCCTATTCGTATCCCTTTAATTTCTTTGGATTGTCTGATTGCTCTGGCTAGAGTCTCAAGGACGATGTTGAATAGAAGCGGTGAAAGAGGGCATCCCTGCCTTGTTCCAGTTTTTAGGGGGAACGCTTTCAGTTTTTCACCATTTAGAATGATATTAGCCATGGGCTTAGCGTAGATGGCCTTTATAATGTTAAGGAATGTTCCCACTACCCCAATTTTTTCTAGTGTTTTGAGCATGAAGGGATGCTGTATTTTATCAAATGCTTTTTCTGCATCTATTGAAATAATCATGTGATTCTTAACTTTAAATCTGTTGATATGGTGAATGACATTTATTGATTTCCGAATGTTGAACCAACCTTGCATCCCTGGGATAAAACCCACTTGATCGTGGTGCACTATCTTTTTAATATATATTTGTATGCGATTTGCTAAAATTTTGTTGAGAATTTTTGCGTCGATGTTCATTAAGAATATTGGTCTGAAATTTTCTTTCCTCAATGTGTCTCTGTCTGGTTTAGGTATCAGGGTGATATTGGCTTCATAGAATGAGTTTGGGAGGGTTCCCTCCTCTTCTATTTCATGGAATAGTTTGAGGAGTATTGGAATGAGCTCTTCTTTAAAGGTTTTGTAGAACTCGGCTGAGAACCCATCTGGTCCTGGACTTTTCTTTGTTGGTAGGCTTTTGATGACCTCTTCTATTTCATTGCTTGAAATTGGTTTATTTAAGTTGTGTATGTCCTCCTCGTTCAGTTTAGGTAATTCATATGTCTCTAGAAATTTGTTGATGTCTTTGAGGTTTTCTGTTTTGTTGGAGTATAGATTTTCAAAATAGCTTCTAATTATGTTTTGTATTTCACTTGTGTCTGTTGTGATGTTTCCTTGTTCATTCCGAATTTTAGTAATTTGAGTTTTCTCTCTCTTTCTCTTTGTTAGTGTGGCTAAGGGTTTATCATTTTTATTTATTTTTCAAAGAACCAACTATTTATTTTGTTAATTTTTCCAATTGTTTCTTTTGTTTTGATTTTGTTGATTTCGGCTCTGATTTTAACTATTTCCTGTCTTCTACTACTTTTTTGTTGGTCTGCTCTTCTTCTTCTAGGGCTTTGAGCTGTAGTGTTAAGTCGTTTATTGTTGATTTCTACTTCTTTTTTTGAATGCGCCCCATGAAATAAATCTTCCTCTAAGTACTGCTTTCATAGTGTCCCAGAGATTTTGATATGATGTGTCTTTGTTCTCGTTTACTTCTAAGAATTTTTTTATTTCCCTCCTGATATCTTCTGTTATCCATTCATCATATAATAGTGTATTATTTAATCTCCAGGTATTGGAGAAGTTTCTGTTTTTTATTCTGTCATTTATTTCTAATTTCAATCCATTATGATCTGATAGAGTACAAGGTAGTATCTCTATCTTCTTGTATTTGCTAATAGTAGCTTTGTGGCATAAAATATGGTCTATTTTAGAGAAGGATCCATGTGCTGCTGAGAAGAAAGTGTATTCGTTCTTTGTTGGATGGTATATTCTATATATGTCCATCAAGTCTAAATTGTTGATTGTGTTGTTGAGATCTATAGTTTCTTTATTCAATTTTTGTTTGGACGATCTATCCAGTGGTGAGAAAGGTGTGTTAAAATCGCCTAGTATGATTGTGTTGTGGTCTATTTGATTTCTGGAATTGAGAAGGATTTGTTTGACGTACATGGATGAGTCAATGTTCGGGGCATAGATATTTATGATTGTTATGTCTTGCTGATTTATGCTTCCCTTAAGCAGCATGTAATGTCCTTCTTTATCCCTTCTGACTAGTTTTGGTTTGAAGTTCACATTATCTGAAATGAGGATGGATACTCCAGCTTTTTTGCTGTGTCCGTGTGCATGGTATGTTTTTCCCCATCCTTTCACCTTTAGTCTATGGGTGTCTCTTTCTACGAGATGAGTCTCTTGCAGGCAGCATATTGTTGGATTTTTCTTTTTAATCCAATCTGCCAGTCTGTGTCTTTTGATTGATGAATTCAGGCCATTAACATTCAGGGTTATTATTGTGATATGATTTGTATTCCCAGTCAATTGACTCATATTTGTTTTTGACATGATTTGGTTTCTCTTTATTTGGCTATTCCTTTAGGCTAGCGCCTCCTGTTGCTGATTTGCATCGTTGTTTTTCATCTCTTCCTCATGGAATATTTTGCTGAGAATGTTCTGTAACGCTGTCTTTCTTTTTGTAAATTCCTTTAGCTTTTGTTTATCATGGAAGGATCTTATTTCATCGTCAAATTTGAAGGTAAGTTTTGCTGGGTATAAGATTCTTGGTTGGCATCCGTTTTCTTTCAGGGCTTGGTATATGTTGTTCCAGGTCCTTCTAGCTTTTAGGGTCTGGATTGAAAAATCTGCTGATATTCTTATTGGTTTCCCACTGAATGTAATTTGATTCTTTTCTCTCGCGGCCTTTAAAATTCTGTCTTTATTTTGTATGTTAGGTACTTTCATAATAATGTGCCTTGGTGTGGGTCTGTTGTAATTTTGTATGTTTGGAGTTCTATAAGCCTCTTGTACTTGGTTTTCCATTTCATTCTTCAGATTTGGGAAATTTTCTGATATTATTTCATTGAATAGATTGTTCATTCCTTTGGTTTGTTTCTCTAAGCCTTCCTCAATCCCAATAATTCTTAAATTTGGCCTTTTCATGATATCCCATAATTCTTGTAGATTCTGTTCATGATTTCTTACCATCTTTTCTGTTTGGCCAACTTTGCTTTCAAGATTAAATAATTTGTCTTCAATGTCTGAGGTTCTGTCTTCCAGGTGTTCTATCCTATTGGTTATGCTTTCTATGGAGTTTTTAACTTGGTTTATTGTTTCCTTCATTTCAAGTATTTCAGTTTGTTTTTTTTTCAGTATCTCTAACTCTTTATTGAAATGATCTCTTGCTTCCCGTATTTGCTCTTTTAACTGTTGATTGGTGCGATCATTTAATGCCTGCATTTGCTCTTTCATCTCCTCCTTCAATGCCTGCATTTGCTCTTTCATCTCCTCATTAGCTTCTCTGATCGTTTTAATTACGTACATTCTGAACTCCCTTTCTGACATTTCTTCTGCTGTGCTGTCATTGGGTTTTATTGATGTAGTATCTAGGTTTGTTTGGGACATTTTCTTCCCTTGTTTTCTCATATTGGTCAGCTGTCCGTGGGACCCTGAGATATTGCAGTTTTCCGCTATTGGCTTATAGTGTCCCGGTAGATTTCCAGTGTATCACCTCCCAGCCTTCAGTAGCCTGATGTCTTGGAGGAATCTGATAAAGCAGCTCATCCGAAGAAAACTGCCCCTAGCCCCCTACTGGTTCCACTGTTTGGAACTGGCTCTGTGCGGAAAGGCTCTCACTGTGGGCCTGCACCGTGCAGCTGGCCATGTGGGAGGAGCCCACTGCCGGAGTGTGGAAGGCTACGTTGGGAAGACTCTCACTGCCCTGCCCGGCTCCGATAAGCCACCTCTATCTGGGCCTGCCACCCGGGCCGAGCTTTACCCAGTGGGCAGACTCACCCGTGGCTCTATTTCAGTCCGAGTCTCTCAATGCCTCCCCTTCTTAACTCCTGGGTTCTGGAGCAACTGGGGGTGCAGTCACTCTCTAGGCCGCCATCTTGGATCACCCCGTGAAGAGAGCCTGCAGCCGGAGTGGGCAGAGCTGCCTGAAGAGGTCTCTGGCTGCCCTGCCCTGATCCCAGAGGCTGCTTGCGGATCGAAGCTCTCCGTTGGTTCGGGGGCTTGTGGCTGGTTCTATGTAGAAAACCTCTCACTGGGCGGTCTGGTCTGAGAAGCTAGCCTTGAAAGGCACCTCCCACCGCAGGGGTCCAGGCTACTTGGGGAGGTCTCTGGCTGCCCTATCCTGGTCCCTGAAGCTGCTTGTGTGCCAGAGTACGCTGTGCTGCGCTGGCTCCAGGACTTGGAGCTTGTTCTGGTCAGAAAGGCTCTCACTAGCGGGCCCGCTCCGGGAACCTGGAGAAGCTGGCTGTGTGGGCGGGGCCCACCGCCGGAGTGTGCAGGACTGCCTGTGGAAGACTCTAGCTGCCCTGCCCGGCTCCGATAAGCCACCTCTATCTGGGCCTGCCACCCGGGCCGAGCTTTACCCAGTGGGCAGACTCACCTGTGGCTCTTTTTCAGTCTGAGTCTCTCAATGCCTCCCCTTCTTAACTCCTGGGTTCTGGAGCGACTGGGGGTGCAGTCTCCCTCTAGGCCGCCATCTTGGATCGCCCCTGGGTAAAATTTTTGATGGGTGTTCCACATGTTAAATTATACACACATAACTTGTCACAATCTTCTGGGGTCGTTATCTTACCTACCTGAATAAAGAGAAGTCATACTTCCCTTTTTGTCCCTTTACCCTCTCCTTTTATAACATTTCTTTTATATACATTTATAGATAGATACTATTATGTTTTCTTAACCACCAAAGATAATTATAGGACATTCAAAAGGAGAAGGAAAATCTATTATATTTACTCAAATTTTGCTTAATGTTTTATTTCTTCCCTTTATGATATTCCAGAGATTTATCATTAGCTTTCTGTTTAAAGAACTTTCTTTACCCATTCATTTCTAATCGTTCTGCTGACAACAAACATCTCAGCTTTCTGCCATCTGAAAATCTTTAGATTTCCCTTTATTCTTCAAGGATATTATTCACTGGGCATGGGAGTCTGAGTTGACCTTTCTTTTCTTTCAGGATTTGAAAAGCATCCTTCCTCTTTCTTCTGGTCTCCATGGTTTCCCATGAGAAATCTAATGTTATTCAAACTGTGACTCGGGCCCAGATGAGCTGTTGTTTCTTGATAACTTCTTTCAAATTCTTTATTTTTAATTTTCAGAAGTTTAATAATGTTTCTTGGTTGGATGTTGGGGAGTATTTCCTTTTAGGAGTTCCATCATTTTTTTTTTCTTTTTTAAATCTTATACAATTATCAATTATGTCTTCTGCCTAATATGAGAGGTTTTGGGGTTTGCTTTCTATTTCCTTTTTTTTTTTTTTTTTTTTTTTTTGAGAACCTTTTAGCTCTGCCTTCCTTCTCCTTTCTTTCTGGAATTTTATTGTTATTACTACTATGTCTTTTGTTACAATTTTACTATAGGTTCCTGAGGTTATGACTTTTTTTACTTTTACTATCCTTTCTGATGTTCACATGAACTTTCACTTTTTTTTTTATCTTTGTGAACAAGGAATCACAAATGAGGTTGAAATAGAAGGAAAAATAGTTGTATTGGGGGTGTGGAATAGACTTTCAAATTGGTACATATGGGTTCAGCTTAGAAACTGAAGTGTTAAGGGTTCTACTGAAAGAAAGCAGGACTGAGTGTTTAATAAGAGGAAGGCGGGGATGTACAGCTCAGCTTCCTAGGAAAGTGAAGATTGGCATTTTTTGGAGATCAGCAAGGTTGAGTGAGTTCAGTGGTTGAAAACGGATGCAAAGTAGGGTGGTCAAAAATTCTACAAGTCCATTGAAATATCCATGGCAGGGAAAGGTTATTCATCTACAGCCGCTCAAAACTCTCAGAGTACTGGTAAAGTCCTAAAGTTTTTTTCTCTTTTCAGTTTTGGACACAGTATCTGTGTAGCAACTTATTCCTGTCAGCAAGTCTTCAAGGTTCACAAAGGGATAGATATTTGCTTTCTCTTTGAACATCTGTAGCTATCTTGACTTTTATCCTTTTCACATTTTCTGATTCTTTCCTCTTTCTTTTCCATTTAACTGTTGAATCCATCCCCTGAGCTTTTTATTTTGATTATTTATTTTTCAGTTCTACTATTTCCATGAGTTTATTCTTCATATCATGTATGGATATGTGTATATGTATGTATACATATAATATATATGTAAATGAATTATATATATATATATATATATATATATATATAATTCTTTTTTTTTACAGTGGTGGGTATTGAACCCAAGGTGTCACAGATGCTAGGCCAGGATGCTACAATCTGGGCTATATCCCCAGTCCTGTACTTCTATTTCTTTATTGAACTTCTTATTTATTTCTTGAGGCTATTTTTTTTTTTTCATTTTGCTTCCAGTTTGCCCATATTTGCTGTTAAAAAAACATATCATTTGCAGAGTCACATTTTTAGCTTGGATGTTTAATTTTTCTTTTCCCTAGATAAATTTAACATTTGCTATCTGAGTGTTGACCTCTATTAATTATCTCATTTTATTTGGTTTGAGTTTTTTTCTGATACATAGTATGAGTGATTTTCTAATATAAATTGTATATTTTGGATGTCCTGTTATGAATCTCTAGATCTTAGTTAACGCTTCTATTTTAGCTTCCTTTGACACCACTGGATCAGGGGAAGGGAAAAGGACATGCCAATTTATTCCAATTCATGTTTTCCGCTCAACCTCTGTTGACACCTCATTGGCGAGGAGTTTCTCATTACTACTGGGTGGAGGTGAGACTTCCATTTCTACACTGTACATCTACTGATATCTCCCTGGCTTGGACAAGTGCTGTATCTGTGGAAACGACAGGGTATAAGTTTTGCAAGACCTTCTGAGATACCCTCCCAGCAAGTTGGAAGAGGGGCTCCTCATTTGTTTTCTTTGTTCTTTGACTAGAGAAAACAGGTTTTGGGGGGGATGTTTTTGGTGTGCACTTGTTGGTGTTTCTGATTTGTCAATATTTCTAGCATTTCACCTATGAATTCCCCCAAAGTAAACCCAGGAAATGCATTACCTTTTGATTCAACTAGAAAACATGTCTAGTTCCCTAGTTGATCTGTCTTCTTCTCTCTTTCTTTCAGTCTTTTTATATTTCTTGTATATATGAAATTTGGGGGTTTTAATTATACTCAAAAGTTTTGAGGTAAAGTATGTTTACCCTTCCAAATGTAGAGTTCCTCCTGTGACTGAGTTTTAATGAACTAAACCCCACTTTTCATTAACAAAGATGTCATATCTAAATCCCACGAAGTGATGGTCCCTTTTCAGTCCAACATTATCATATCATATTTAAGGTGGGAGATATCATTTGCAGAGTCACATTTTAAAAATGAACTTAGTTATCAAATTATAAAAGAATAATATCACATTAAAAAAAAAATCTTGTCATATGGGGAATGGTTGAGAGACCGAGATCTGACTATAGGTGTGTTGGACTGGTTGATCTATTGTACTAGAGTGAGTTATTCTTTGCGAATGTTGATGACCAGATAAGATGAATGGATTTAAGTAAGTGAGATAATTCAGTCTTTAAAAATACATTTGCAAATAATAAGAATCACTAACCCTGAGTATTTTATTTAGGTAGAGTATCAGAAATTGACATATCACTTCTTACTTGGTTCCTTCCACAGTCCTCAAGGTAGGAAACTGGAAATAATTATAAAATCTCTCTTAGAGTCCTTCTGTGTCATAGTAAAGATGATATTTAATATACCTGGCACAATATCTAACACACATAAGAAGTATTCCAATAACATCCACACATTTCCCTTTCCCACTTATCAATTTGATGAGAAAGCATTTCTTTGACATGCTCTATCATCAAGATACCTGAACAACAGTAGTTGCTTATTCCAACCCTAAGCAAAAAATTGTATCTATTTCCAGAAAAATACTGGGTGGTTCTCTACAGTACAGTTTCTCATTCTCAAATTCTCTAGGACAACACTGTCCAATAGAACTTTGACAATGAAGAAAAGGTTCTGTATATGCAGTATTCATTCTGTAGACACTCACCAAATGCAAGTATTGAGCAAATGAAATGTTGCTAATGCAACAGAGAAACTGAATTCTTAATCCAATTTAATTTCAATTAATTTAAATTTAAATAACACACGCAGTTAGAAGCTATCCTATTAGACAGCATAACTGTGGAGACTGGTCCCATTGTAGAACTGACTGAGTTTTATAGTGACTCCATTCTTTTCTTCCAGAAAGGGAAAAACCAAAATCAAAGAAGTCAAGTTACTTACCCAAACCCAGATAAGGAGTGGAGTTAGACTTTAAGACCAAGTCCATCTGCTCCAAAGCCATGGTGGCCTCCAGTCAGTATGTTCTAATGTGCCCCCTGCCAGACCTCCCACCCCTGCACAGAGTTTCTGAGCAATTGAAAAGCTAAATTCAAATCTATAAAAGCACTGTTGCTGAGAAATAAGTGTTTCTTAAAGAGTTATGGGCTGACTTCTTATGTTGAAAGAATCTTTCATTACCTTGTTCATAAGAAAAGGATTGACTAGATACATGCTTCTGTTCTTTGCATCTCGGTCATTTAATCATTTGAAATTAAGTGACTCTTTACACACATCTGTGATCTGTTGTCCTTTCTTCCCTCTAAGTCCCAGCTGG
The DNA here is from genome assembly GCF_902686445.1 of Sciurus carolinensis. NCBI lineage: Eukaryota > Metazoa > Chordata > Mammalia > Rodentia > Sciuridae > Sciurus > Sciurus carolinensis. Next base: position 50,808,027 of record NC_062227.1, on the reverse strand, counting down.
CTTATTTGAGATCTGTCTTTCTCAAGCTGTGTGTGACAAGTACTGGAAAGCTCCTTGCTACCAAGAAATTAAAGGAAATGGTTGAATTTTTTTTTTTTTTTTGCTGTTTTCCCTTTCATATCTTTCTCACCTCAGTCTCTTTGAAGACTGTATTAATATACATGCATTTTACCCTGAACGCCTCTCATCTTGTCCTGAAGGGAGGATTTTCCAAATGGAAAAAGGAGTTTTTAATCATGGCAAATTTTGTTCAAATCCTGCTTTGATAGCAATTATTTTTAATCCAGTTCTTAACATCCACACAAGTCAAATGAAAGCAAATCTAATACTTCATGCTTAGGCTCTGTGAGTACTAATGAGGCTATTATGTTTTTTTAAGACACAATAACTTTGCATGTATGTGTGTATATGTCATGGTTTGGGGACTAAATTTGGTATCAGCGAAGTTGAATTTGAATTACTTCTCTTTCACTTATTAATTGCAGAACCTGGGTCTTCTCCCCATTTGTGAAACTGGAAATAATTATAAAATCTCTCTTAGAGTCCTTCTGTGTCATAGTAAAGATGATATTTAATATACCTGGCACAATATCTAACACACATAAGAAGTATTCCAATAACATCCACACATTTCCCTTTCCCACTTATCAATTTGATGAGAAAGCATTTCTTTGACATGCTCTATCATCAAGATACCTGAACAACAGCAGTTGCTTATTCCAACCCCAAGCAAAAAATTGTATCTATTCCAGAAAAATACTGGGTGGTTCTCTACAGTACAGTTTCTCATTCTCAAATTCTCTAGGACAACACTGTCCAATAGAACTTTTGGCAATGAAGGAAAGGTTCTGTATATGCAGTATTCATTCTGTAGACACTCGCCAAATGCAAGTATTTAGCAAATGAAATGTTGCTAATGCAACAGAGAAACTGAATTCTTAATTCAATTTAATTTCAATTAATTTAAATTTAAATAACACATGCAATTAGGAGCTATCTGATTAGACAGCATAACTGTGGAGACTGGTCCCATTGTAGAACTGACACAGTTTTTAAACTTCCTAGGAAAATTAAAATGCTGCTGAATTAAGTATTCCCTAGAAACATGATAGGCTGTCCAAGAGTTTCAGAAGCTTTGCAAATAGATGCTACCAGTGAAGTCTTCCTTTTCCTTCATTTTCTTTTTATCTTCATATTCCAAATTTATGTTTTTTGTTCCTTACTCCTACCCCTCACAATATTATTTAAGCAAAAAAAAAGATTAAACATAAAATAAATTAAATTATTCTAACTAAGGGATATGTATATAAGACTTCCTTTTGACACTCTTGTTCTCTTTAATGGAGCAATAGGGGAAGAAGAAAAGCAGGCTGGTGTTTCTAGCAATCAGGGGTGTCCTCCTGTCTAAAGGTACCAGGGACAATGGAGCACACCTAGTCACTGCCCAAGTGGAAGAACACCATGTGAAGGCAGAACACTCATGAGACTGGATTCTTTGGTGGTGGGTCTATTAATAAAGCAAGATGCAACATAATTGTTTCTTGTGTTTATAAGGCACTTTGAATCATTTTAAGAAATACACCTAAAAATTCCAACAGTTTGTTTGATTTTTTAAATTATTATGCACATCAGTCAGGTTTCAAAAGAGATGCATAACAAGAGTTGCAACAGATTCAGACAATCTTAATGACCAATGGCAAATAGCATTATGTGGCTGGTTGTGTTGAGGAGTTCTATGGTTACAGAACAATTTTTTGTTTTTTTTTTTTGTTTTTTTGTTTTTTTTTTTTCTGGTATATAAAACCAAGGTATTGTTGAAGAGCTCTTGAAAATAATCTTGGCTTTCAGAGAAATGCGATCACCACCTGAGGGAAAAGTATTGGACATAACACTCTTAACAGTAAGTCCAGGTCAAAAACTCAGTGGTGATAATTCACAGAGCAGAGTACATATAGTATGAGAACATAATTTAAGTTAACAAAGTCCTTATTATCAGTGTAGATTAGTACTTAATATGTATCCTGCAATGAAAATTTCATCATAAGTAATGAGAGAAATTTGTCTAATTACTTTGGGTTATGTCTACTCTAGGATTATAATCAAATTATTCAGGGCCTGGATGAAAATTTCAAAACAACATGAAGAAATGTCATGTTACATTTACTATAGAGGTAGTTAACATTAATTCCATAGACTTTATCATTTCTCCAGCTCTCAGGGTTTTCAGAGGAGCATTTCAGTGGGATTGATTCTACAAGCTGGTACAGAGTCAAGGTCATGACCTGGAAGAATCAGAAAGACCAAATGGACAGGAACAACTGACTACTAAGGATGTCAGGGAAGGAATACAGAGCAGTCTCCAATTCTGCTGAAGCAGATGCTCAGTCAGTGTCATCCAGAGGAGTATGTAGTTTGCTAGCATTGTTCAGTGAGAAATCCAACTGATGTCACCAATCATACCTAGAGGTCATCAATGGAAGACTTGGTGATACAGTCGCTCAGCACAGCTCAGCAGCAGGTAAGGTGAGTCAAACTTGTAAACTCTCTTCCTATGTCTTATTATACCACACATAATGAAATGTCACTTGTATTCCAGAAGGGAGGCGGGGCAGGTGGACTGACTATATCCCCACCGTGTTGGTTTGTTACTCTCATGTATTTTTAAGTGAGTTAATAAGGGGTTGGAAAAGGTGGGGTTTTTTTCCCCCCCTCACTATTAAAAAAATAAAAAAGAATGAAGGAAAATCAAACCCATGACCTTGTTCTAATTAGCACCACTGAATTAATACTACATGCTGCATCCAACTGAGCTAGCCAGTCATACAAGGGGGCTGTCATCAGGAAAGCTCCAGGGAGTGACTGACTGACTTCCTGAAATGCTTGCAGAAGGTGAGTGAGTCTCTAATCTAACAGGATTCCAGGACACAGCTGGGAAGCCCTGGGACAGCGCCGTTCCTCTCAGGCCCTGTTCTAAACATCAATGTAAAAATGGAAGCTATCTCCTTCTGCGAAATGACCCTTCACATTTTACCACATTCTAAGACTCAAAGCTCCTGTACGTCCAGTCCTAAATTCAGTCATCCTTAGATATTCTGATGTCTTCTACTGTGCCCAGATTAATAGACTATTTTTCATCCTGCATTTAAAGTACAGCCAGTGTTAATTACACGAGAAAGTGAAGAAGAAAAAAAAAACAAAAAAGAGGTGGGAGGCTTGAGCGAGGTGGGACATCTACCCTGTCACAGGAAATAGACAACAGTGACTCAGAATATTGATGGGAATATTGAAAATCAATTTTAAGAATTTTCTACATGGAAAATCAAAAGTAGGACATTTCATACATCACTACTGTCCCGATTCTTTCATTCCTTGCCTGTCATTTCTGTCTTTGTGTTTTTCCTCGGTTTTGTGTCAGGTTGTTTTCTTTGTGACAAAAGCGCGGCAAAAGGAAGCTGACAGATTTCTCTGTAGAAGGATTCTCACAAGGTGTTGCTACACACCTCTCCCAGGTGCAAGTCAGACACATGCGATAATAGGTAGGGCGCCCTACATCTGAGTTCCAGGGGTGTGGAGTGTGAGGAGACGGAGCAACCAGGCAGGACAGGCCCGTTCCACTCTCTGTGGGGAGCTGTTGAAACATGAGTTATCTGCGTGGCAGACTGTGTGGCTGGCACCTACATGCAGCACCCTCTTCTGCAGTGCCTTCTCTATAGGATTCGACTCCCTCCTTTGTTGAACTTGGCATGATCGTGTAACTTGCTTTAGCCAAGGGGGATGTGAGTGGAAGTGTTTTTAGATCACTGCTTGGCAGAAAACTTTAACTCCAGGGCATAGCTTACCAGTGCAAAGGGTCTGCTTGCCCTTAGCTCTAGCTTTTAGTAAAAAACAATACATAAACCTTCATATTTAGTTCTTCAAGATTTGGTTCTTTGAACCCTAGATATTCATTATGAAAATTTCAAAAATCTTGCTCCTTATACATGTAAGGCCTTGGTTTCTGGATTGGTGGGTCCGCTGTGGGTTCTACAAAGTCAAAGCTGACCAATGATTCCATATGCCCACTGTTCTCCCGATGGCGGCGCCTACGGCAAGCTGCCCATGCTCCCTGAGAGTTGGAAAAGAGTTAAAGAAGTTCAATAACAGGAAGTTTTATTAATATCTGAAAATATTGTCTGACTTACGTGATAAAATACATCTCCAACAATAAAACAGCACAGGCTTGTCACAGTAGCAAACATTAATCCAGGGTTCCTCATTCACAACTCCTCCACATAACCACACCATCATCATTATAAAGTTCATGGCGCTGATATTTTCACTGCTAGGGACCATTTGAATCTTATAAATACCACAGTTATAGTAAAAGTTACGGGTATTCAGTGAGGCAATAATTTTATTCATGCTTTTCTCTACAGTTCTAATTTTCTTTAATGATAAATTAAATTCATCATTTTCATCAAATACCTGAAATACCTAATAAGGAATGGAACTTTACTGTTTATTGGAATAGTAATTGAAAAACTGGGAAAGATAGCCATTTTCACTGATATAAACAGTGCATTGCTTCTAGTAGGAGTCACTCCTATGGATGGCTGTAGTTTTTCTAAGACTGCCTACTTCCTAGGCAGAATCAAAGGTTTTAAAGGAACAAAGGTGCTTCTGACTCTGTTTTTTCAGGTGCTGTAGAATTCTTTTCATAGAATTATGCAAATCATACTATCTGCTTATTATGTTCTCCCTTAAATCAAAATTTAAATGTTTATAGCAGCTCAATTCACAATAACTAGATTGTGGAACCAACCTAGATGCCCTTCAACAGATAAATGAATAAAGAAACTGTGGTATATATACACAATAGAATATTATTCAGCCATAAAGAAGAATAATATTATGGCATTTGCAGATAAATGGATGAAATTGGAGAATATCATTATAAGTGAAATAAGTCAATCCCCAAAAAACCAAAGGCCGAATATTTTCCCTGATAAATGGATGATGATATATAATGGGATTGGGGGAGTGGAGGGTGAGAGAAGAATGGAGGAACTTTAGATTATGTAGAGGAAAATGAGGGAGGTATGAAAAATGGTGGAATGAGACAGATATCATTACCCTATGTACATGTATGATTACACGAATGCTGTGAATCTACATCACAAACAACCATAGAAACGAAAAGATGTACCTCATTTGTGTACAATGAATCAAAATGTAGTCTGTAGAAATAAAAATATAATTTAAAAAAATTTAAAACTCCCATCACTGAAAGTTATTCTTTTTAGTTGTATGCACATAGTCCTCTTCAGAGAAATCTCCATCTTCATGTCTTCATTTCAGCCTAAAGAAAAGATTTAACAAGGGAACAGAGCCAGGCTTGGGGTAACTCAGAGTAGAGTTCTAGCATTCCAGAAGTAAGGGTCCCAACTTAGGAAATTGTACAAGCTGGGTTGGTCTTTCAATTGGTGGGAAGGCATCAGTGAAGCAGATGGATATGTTTGCTCTGCAGTAGAGGGATTTAAAATATATATATATATTCCTTCTCTGATTCAGAGAGTTGAATCCTACATTTTGAGAAAAGCCCTGATCCAAAGCTACCTACTAGGTGCAACTGGTTCATGAAAAAAATTAGCAAGGGTCTTGTTGGAGATTGTCCTGAAGAGGTTCATAGCCAATGGACTTTGAGAAGAGCCCTAATATTTTCCAAAATTTGTTTCTCCATATTTTCTTTAACTTTATGTAAGTCTCTGAAGCCCTAGAAAGAGCCTTCAGCCATTGCTGTGGAATTATGGGCAAGGCTTGGCCCATATCCAGAGTAAGTGAAACAGGAGTAGCACCTTGCTGGAGGAAAGCTGGTTTCCAACAGCAGAGAACTGCTGGAGTAGTGCAGTGGTCTGGAGCTGATGGCCGGCTGCCATAGGCACTCACAACCTGGAAGGATCCATGGAATCAAACACATTCGGCATCCTGGACATGCTCAAAATATGTGAGGAAAACATGGCAAAAGTCTGAACTCCTTGAAACACAGGAGCTAATATCATTGTGGATTGAATGTCAAAAAGAGACATAGCTTAGTTCCAGGCTGCTGAAGTTTGAAACATCTGGGTTCCAGCAACCACAGTGCTTTCCCACATCTAGGGTTGCCAGTGCATCTAAAATATTGAAATATGTACACATTGATTGGAAAACAGTCACTGCCCTTGGCTATCCCAGCTCCTCCTCACACACCTGCCTGTTCCCACAATCCAGCAACTAAAGAGTCATTACCAAGCACAGTGGTGGCCTCCAGAGCTCATTCCATTGTCAGATTGGGCACACAGGTTCAATTCCCATATTCCCATAATGTGCTGGCTATTAGATTATTTGGTTATTACCATTGCCTCTATTTAGCTGATACTGGTTCTGAGAGATATAAGAAAATAATTTTAATTGGTACTTTTCTTAAAGAGTTTGGGGAAAAACTAAATACCAACTCATGTAAGCTAAATAAATAACATTCATAAGTGAATGCCTTATGTATACAGAGCCAAGGGGAGTGATAAAGATTGGAGTCACCAAGTAGGCTGATGCAGGTCACATCAGGGGAAAGCACGGGTCTTCTTAAAAGACTGGTTTTCTCTCCTGTTCTGGGTTCCGCTGTTAGCCAGGCCAGTATGTATCCCTTTACCACAGGAAAAAATGTAGTTGCCTGCAGGCTGCGGACACTCCAGTTGAACCACTCTCGTTTATTTGACAATGATTCAATTCCAAGTTGACTTTTCTGTACAGTAATAATTGGTGAAATTATGGAAATGTAATATGAGGAGAGAGAAAACAGGTCATCTCTGGTTTTAAGTTATTAGAGATGCCAAAATCATCAGTGCCAACACTTTTATTATTTTCTGTCCAATAAAATTTGGAAATAACCCTATGTAAAAAATGACCCAATTAATTCATTTAAATGAATTCACTAATTTAAAATGAATTGCGATCAATTGTTAGGAGCTGCTTACATTATCTCAGCATCTTACATGCTAATTCTACACAAAGCTGACTGTATATTTAACTTAGAATGGAGGCAGCAAAAAGCAACACCATGAAATACAGCATATATGCGAATAAAACTGGGGAAATGAAAGAAAACTCAATTATGTACACTTCTTAAAAGCAGTTTCTGAAATTCAGTCTTATCATCTAAGTATAAAAAATCATCAGTTTAATGATATCACTTGTCAAGTAGCTGATCAAAAGAAGTGGAAATTGAGAAAAAAATAAATAAAAGTTCCATTCCCTTTAGCTGACCAAAGCAAAAACTTTGCTTAATTGGGTGCCATAATTGAACATTTCACTGTTTTACTGCCCAGTAAATACAAGCTATTTTCAAAAGTCAGATAATTGGGTGTCAAGGATGCAATAGCTGTCCAAATACAAGGGAGAAAAACACCAAGAAACACTTACCCCTAACATCCATATACATTCATTTATCTTGAAGGAGAATGTCCTCTGGAAAATTTTACAAAACATGCTCTAGAAATAGGGCATAAATGTGTTAGCAAAAAATTTTGTGAAAGCAATGATTTTTTAAAAAAAATTGAATTAAATAAAGAATACCAGGAAAAGAAAGGTTTCTGGTAAGACATAACTCACAAGGTAGGGCTTATCCATTTTCTACCAATGATTACCTTTTCCAATGTGTGAAGTTCAACAAGGCCTCCATTACCCACCCTGAGCTCACTGCTGTGATTGACACACACAATGTCAATCAGACATTCTTTCTCTGATGTCATTAAAAGACTGACAGCTTCTAGTAGGAAATATATTGTATGAAAACCTTTCATTGTAAATTTCTAATATTTCAAAATTGAACCTGTTTTCAGACCATATGAATACAGAGGTTTTATTATGACTCAGATACACTTTTCCTCTGTTTTTCTGCTCCCAAAAGTGTACTCCAAAAGTGTCCATGACACTTTTAGATGTGGGTCTAGCATCTAGTACAATGACTCTCTGCTTCTGTTTCCAATGTGACTGCTTAGGATAGACCCTGCCTTCTTTCAGGGGTGTTAGGGATCTTAATTAGAAGAGAAACTTGAAGCCAGTAATTCCAGTGACCCAGGAAGCTGAGGCAGGAGGATCACATGTTCGAATTCAGACTTGGCAACTTAGCAAGACCCTGTCTCGAAATAAAGAATAAAAGCAGAAGATGTAGTTAAATGGTAGAGCCCCCTGTGTTTGATCCCCAGCATTGCAGAGAGACAGAAAGACAGAGACAGAACAAGGCAGAACGCCGTTCTATCTCTTGGATGAAACTGTATCTCCCCAGGAAAACTTACCTGGAATCCTCAGCTGGATTGGTCTCCACCCTCCCAGGTTCACAGTGACATTCTCAGACTCCAGAGTTTCCTTGCTTTTCATGGTTTGTCAGTGCTTAACCCTCACCCTGTACCAGGAGAGAGGCTCTAGTGTCCTGTCCTGATGTGACTACCCTCTTAGGGCAATGCCTGGGACACAATAGGCAGTGAGTACGTTTTTGCTGAATGTCAAATAAAGTGCATCATTCAACATAATATTATCTTATGTCTTTTTTTTATTGTAAACAAATGGGATACATGTTTATCTTACATCTTAATTTCAGTTCCTATAGAAAATCTCTAACAAATTTTTATCTTGGAAATTTTTATTCATTTTCCTATCTGGAATACCTTTCTCTAGGAAAATCTTAAAAACACAAAGTACTAAAGTTAATTCTCATTTTCTATAAAGATTGTCTGGAGCTCAGACAATGAGGTTTTAAAAATAAATATTTTTGTTTCCCCTCATTTCCTCTAGGCCAAGGATAAGAACAGTTTTAAGAAGAGCTGGAAGAAGTTACTAGGTAACAGAACGGAATGAGCTAATGAGATTCTCTATGTGCGCTGGGGTCCTAACCTGTGAGGATGGTGTCCCAGTAAAAAATCCTGCCCTGCCACCCATTCTACTCTTATCCCTTGGAGTGCTGGCCTCCAAGGCCACAGAGGGAAAGCCAGTCCTTTCACTCAGATGTCAACTCTGGCAAAAAAAAGAAAAAAAAAAAAAGCCTTAGTGATCAATCATTCACATCTGTTGGTGTTCGTTAGCTTCCTTCTGGAATGAAGATTTTTGAGAGGAGAGAGAAAGTCAGAGGGCTATGACACTCCATCTGGGGAAAAAGGGGACAGTGTGCAATAGACAAATTTCACGAACACAGCTGAAGTTTTGCAAGCCTTCCTGAGGCCCAGAACTTTTTCCGTGGGTAAATTCTGCTTGCAGTTTGCAGCACCACTTAATTTTTCATTTTTACCGCACAAGAGCTGATGGAAACCTTTCCAGCAACTGGGAGGTTGTATTGTCTAGTCACAAGCTCTGCAGAATGCTCTTATGAGGCCTGGACAGAACCTATTTGCTCCACAGACCAGAACCTGCTTTTACTTTGCCGAGCCCTAAGAATGACTAAGAAAACAGGATTTGTCTCAGAAGCTGTTCTTCCTAATGTAGGCAATGCCAGGAGGCCAGCATTCACTGTTTTTGTCTGAGCCTCAAGTATGATGTTTTAAAATATTTTTGACTAAAAAGGAAAAAAATACAAAAACAATGGTTATAAACTGTTAATTATAGTTTATAATAGTCATAATCCCAGAGAATTTGATCATTAACATAGTTAATGACCAGTTTGTTAGTGTGTGAACTTCTCTCAGCTTCATTCTGGGATACACAATTAGCAAGTCAGTCATTAAATACCCGTAATGACTAATTATTCCAGGATTAAAAGCTTAAATATAAATAAAAATGAGATTGGAACTCCTTAAATTAATGGGTTAATGTGTCTTCTCCTTACCAAGCATGTACTGTACATTATGTTCTTATGAACAGTGTTATTTCTAGGGAGGATTTGACTGTTTCCGAGTGGGATTCAATTTATATCTGCAGCAGATGTTTAATCTACCATATATTGGCTATTGTTTTACAAGTCCCTCTACATTCCCTTAATGGGATATCCTTAATTCACACATTCCTTGACTCTTTGGGGATCCATTTTTGGTTGTTCAAGTTGGTATTTTTTTAAATTTTATTTTATTCTTACTTTCCTCTCATATTCCAATTTTAACACTTTAATCCTTACTTTGCTAGCTCCAGGATCACACATACACAGGCATCTTGGCTGCATTACCAATGTCATTATTGTCAACTAATATTGATTCCACATAAGCTTGGTCCATGACTATCTCAATAGAGCACTATATTACTTTCAGATAGAATTTTATTATGTCAAAATGATTTTATGTCCAGTCACATAAATGTGAATTCATATGTCTCCCTTGATCCTCCAGGTATACCTAAGATGGAAGGACCAAGATTTATGTTAGCCCAATTTTTTTAAACAAGAAAACCAAGACAAACAAAGGTCATATGAGCCGCCTGAGGCCACACAGCTAGTCACTGTCAGCATCAGAATTGAGAGTAAGTGACACTGCAGAAGGAGCCCAGAGCTAAAATTATGTCACCTAGGTCCTTTTCTAGGGCTGTCCCCCAGAAATAAGTGTGAATTTTGAGGACCCCCGATTTCTACACTGCAGATTTCTCATAAGTAAAATGAAGGTTTTAAACGTTCCTTTTGATAACCTCCAAGGTTTCCAAATTCTGGCCTCTTAATTCACAGATCTGTCTGGAGATACACCATGAGTCAGTTTAATTAAAAACCATAATAGAGTTCAGTCGTGTAAAAGAAATGCATTAAGGTGAACTGAATTAATTGAGGATGAGTTTATGGGAAAGGAAAGACATGACTTGTGTCCTAAATGACAGGTCTTCAGGATCAGAGAATGGCTTTTCTGATAAAGAAGATAGTAAGACTAGTAAGACGTAGCTGAGGAAACAGGACAAAGCTATGCATAAAAAAGAGACAATAGAAGAGAGTGCAAAAAAGACCCAAATTACATTTTACTTTAAATTTCTGGAGGGCATCAGAAAAAAAAGGAGATGCCAATAGTTGTTTCTTTGGTACCCTGTGGCGTTTATTTCCCACATCACTTCTTTCCAATGAGAAATACATTTCTGTTCCTGTAAAGAAGAGAAAGATGTAGGGAAATCTTTATGGACATTCTGACCCTCCCTCCCTTCTCTGTGGGAGAATCTCCACAAGGCAGTCTAAAGCTCTGAGCCCTAGAACTGACCACAAAGTCAAACTGGATCACTCCGAAGAAGCTCCAAGGACTTTTGAAGATTTCACCCTCTGTCAAATTCTGCCCACGAGAGACACATATGTGTGCACACAGACACACTGTCTTTTTTCCTTCAATTTTCAGAGAAATTCAGGACCTAGGTATGTAAGCAAAGTACACATGTGGATGAAATGTGAGATTGTTACATGGGTAATCAGGTCAAGAAAGTTTCTAATAAATGAGAGAAACCAATCATTTTTTAGTTATTCAGGCAATACTAATAAATACTTTCCCATTTTCAAGCTCCTTTTGGTCACCATCATTAGACCTTAGCATGATCACCCTGCTGAATTCCTATAGTGCTTTGTGCTTTTCAAAGTTTCTTTTCATCTAAGTCTCAGTAACCATAAGATCCCGTGGGATAGGTTGGGCAAGGGTTATGATATATAGTTTGTACATTAACTTCTCAAAGAAGAGTTGGATGGTGTGTGGTTTGAATTTGGTATCCTCTCCAAAATTTATTTTGAAAATGTAATACTCATAGCAGTGGTATTAAGGGATGGGGCATTTAAGGAAGGAATGATGGCCTTATAAAAGGGGTTTCAGAAAGTTTGTCCCTTTTTGCCATGGGAGGATGTCACTGTGAGATGACAGAATCCATGAGGCATTCACCAAGGCTGGTACCTTGACTTTGGATTTTCTAACCTGCTTCATAAATTGTTCATTCTGTAGTACTTTGTTAGAGCAGCCTAAAATTACAGCATATTGTAAATGTGAAAATTCATATTCTCCTGCAGCCTCAACATCTCACAACCCATAAACACCCTGTCTAGGTGAGCAGGTGCTCTGGTGTGATAAGGCTCACCCCTGCCACAAGCCCACCACCATCTTGCCCTCTGTCGGCTGAGACTTAATAACACTCAAACACACTGATGAAATCTCCTCACACCTTTTTGTTTGTGTGCTCTACCCTGATCCCCAATAAAGGCACTCATGCTTTGTCCTTTCTGCTCCCCTGGCACCTCTTCCATGAGACAACCTCTCAGCATGCAGTAACTGTCTCTCTGAGTTCTGAGAGGATAATAAACCATGGTTTTTCTCAACCTCATCTGCCTCCTCTTGAGGCCAAACCTAACTGGCCATCTCTAAGAATACAAAACACAGAGACACACAAATACGTCCTTTTCATCATTGATATGAATGGAACCCAGAAGAAAGGGTTACTGGTTATTTACTGAATTTTCAATAAGTAAAATATACACTTTACATTGGATCTTTTGCTGAGCTACAAAAATTATTTAAATGGGTTTCTAATGAGGCAGTTATGACTGTACCTAACTAAAACTATGTTTTTTTAAAAACTGTCAAGCTAGAATAAAACTAAATTATTGTAATATTGTTAAATCTGAACTCAAAGAGAAATGGGAATCTATTTTTATAATAATATACCTCATTTTTATGATCATGTTGTAATGTTGGTTCTTATGACTAAAAATAAGGCACTTCTGCTCATCCTAGAGAGATGATCTGGTTTCTGAAAATCATGGGAAAAGGCAAAAAGACAAATGACAGACTGAGAAAATATAGTCACAATTTATATAGTGAAGAAATGGTTCATGTTCTTGACATATTAATAGCTTTTAAAGTGAAAGAAAAACACTCAACAACCCTTTAGAAAAATGGGCTAAAGAAATGGCCATAGAAACAAATTCAAATGTCTCTTAGCCACAGAAAAAGACGTTCAACCTTCTTTGCTCAAACTAAGAGACATGCAAATTAAAATCACCAGGAGATGTCATTTCCCATCTCTTAGATGAGCTAAAGTCCAAAGTTGATAGCATGTGTTGTAGGCAAAGCTGTAGGAGGACAAGCATTTTCTTTATTTCTGGTGGGAATGGAAAATTGTACAACCAGGAGCAACCAGAATTTGCAAAAATATATATTGACCTTTCAACTCAGCAATTTTGATGTCAGGAATCCATTCTAAAATTTGTCAGCAAAAAATACAAAAAAATACATGAAAATACATATAAATGAGGGATTCATTTCTAGACCACTTTTAAAAGCTAGAGACTAGATACTATATATAAGCAAATGTTTGGCAGCAGAAAACGGATTGAATAAACTGGTCCAGCCACACAAGGGTTACTGTGTTGCTATGAGAAAGGATTGAGAACTATCTCCAGATATTACTATGGAGTGATATCCAGAAAATACAGGAAATAAAGAAAAGATGGTGAAGGAAAATGAGTTTGAATTTGTATATAAGCTGAATACAAATATACAAATATATATGACAAATATCCATAATATCTACTGCACATATAATATCTAATTTAGACACCACTTTATAATCCTTTAATTTTTTTTTAAAAAAGGGGTTACTCATATAAAAGGGAAGGAGTTAGGTGGAAGGGACAGAAAAAGGAAGTCAAACTTCCTTAAATATCCCTTGCTTTGTTGATTTGACTTTGGAACCATGTAAATATTCTCTGCTTTAATACAAAAAATTAATTTTTTATAAAATAATTCTTAAAAGTTAAAAACATGATTTAATTAGAAAAATGAGCCCAAATGTATATCTAGTTGGTATTATAATGACACAGGAAGGAAATAAACCAAAAAAAAACTTTAAAACACAGTATTTGACCGTATTTCCCTATCGAAATATATCCTAATGTGTTAGGCAGCTGTGTGTCACTGTGATCAAAATAAATAAGAACAACTTACAGGAGGGAAAGTTTACTGGGGGCTCACAGCTTCAGAGATTTTATTCCATAGACAGTTGAGACTATCACTCTGGACCCAAGGTGAAGTCACACATCATGAGAGAAGGGCCCAGTGGAAGAAAGTCGCACAATTCCTGGTAGCCCAGAAACAGAGAGAAAGATAGAGAGGAAGAGTCATACGGAAGATGCAACCTCCAAGAAACACCCCCAGTGACTCACCACCTCCAGCCACACCCCACCTGCCTACAGTTACTAGTTCATTCAAAGTAAGATGGACTAATTAAGTTCCAGATCTTACCACCCAGTCATTTCACCTTTGATTATTCCTGTATTAACAGAGGAGTTTGGGGGAAACTCCTGATATCTAAACCATACACCTAAAGACAAAAAAATACTATAAAACACAAGCCATAAACTTTTTCAGGAATCCTATTTTTTAACCTTAGACTATTAGTACAACATGAGATGAAGTTAAAGATTCTTAGTCTGGAAGAAATGAAATTACAAATGTAAAATGGAAATATATAAAACCTTAACATTCCTGAATGTGAATTGCTGCATTTTGTATTTTTAAAAAAATTCCCAGTTGATCCTCAAAAAATGCTGAAAAAGAAAATAGTCTACCTTACAGAAATGGATGTCTTTAGGATCCAGATTATGGCCTTAAAATATTATGGCCCACTAAAAGGGACAAAGGGTCCTAAGAGAAATATGATTTTAACACATGAACACAAAAGATACCAGATAAACCCAGAAAAAATTTGCCATCAAAAATACTGGTAATATTATCAAAGACATAAAGGGTCTAGTCAAAAGGAAACAACTAAAGAGTCTCTCACTGGCCAATAAGACTTTTGATTGTTGATAAAGATGATAATTAAAATGGATTAAAACACCTATATGTTTAAATCAATGTGTTCTTAATGATTTTTTTAAAAAACTAATTAGATGCTAGTTGTTTAAATCATTCTTTTGAAAACTAGTAAATGAAGGGGAAGAGTTAACTATCCTGCCTTTCCTATACAAACTGAACCGCTGGGCTTTCAAACGGTTGAAAAAAAGAAGTTCCTCCTTGTAAAAGTGTCTTAGCTAGTAAATGCAAAGGGAGTATAGCATATTGCTGAGAGAACTCCTTCATGAATTAATGCACCAAGGCAATAGCATCAAAAGCTACAAATATCAAACAGACAGAAACATCCAGAAAGTAAATATCACCTGATAGAAGAAAAAATCCCCAACAATGAACATATTTGTCAAAAACCAAGTTGAACCTGTATCTGATCAAGCCTCCTTCAGATCTGATGATCAATGTCAGGAAATACAGAGGAAGAGGAACATAATAACTCCACATTGTTACAATCAGTAAAATCTTAACTGTGTTATTTGTTTACAGAACACATAATCTAGTTTCTCTTGCAAATAATATATAAGAGGAATAAAAAAGAGATGTAAGAGGAACCTATGAATTAAAAAGAGACTCATGTGAGTTAGTTAGCAATAACAATGTGTGGGCCCCATTTGGATCCATCAAGGAAACAAAAAAATCCAAATTTTTAAGACAGTGATATTTATGAAAATGAGAAACTTAAATATGATAAATAAAATCTATTTTAACTTCTTTTATATGTGAAAATAATAGCATGGTCATTTTAAAATTATATCCCTTAGAGATACATAATGAAATATTTAGAGAAAAGATGATTTATTTCTGGCAGACGCAGGTCAGAAAACATCTCAAACAAGGTTGTTCATACTTAGGTGCAGGAAGACATTATACTAATCTATTTTGACATATACCTTAAATTTACATAATAATTATTTTAATGTGGGAAATTGAGAAGGTAGAATAAGTCATTTTTTGTGGTTAATAAGATATCTATCTTTAAATAACTTATCCCATTTCACTGGGCAAGCAATGACTTAGAGTCACAGGTACACAATCCCAGGTCTTCATAAGACAGAAATATCTGAACTTTACATGCTTCTATATAATTCACATAGCTTTCACAAAAGTTAGTGCTGTCAAATGGTGTATTTCCATGTAGTTCTCCAAGCCTCACACCGAAAGTAGTAAAAGTGCAACTGCAAGGTCTCTGGCAGCCGAAGCTGAGCTTCATTCAGAATTCCCAATAAAGGTTCTCTGACCTTGGTAAAGTTGAACTTGAAAGGTTGTTTGATTTTTTTTTTTTTAGCAATTGATTCACAATGCCTGACACATAATATAATAATAATATCTGCTGAATAAATGAATAAAGATATGACAGATTATGTGATTAGAGTGTGGACTTTATATTTAAGAGGTAGAAGAAGTTTGAATCATAGCATTTCTCCTAAATAATAACATATATTCTTATAGGATGGTTCTGAGAATAGTTTTATGTAATGACATGGACATAAGGTAGTAGCTGTTTAACACATAGTCAACACGTGATAAATAATTGTTAATGATGCCCAGATTTTTCAGAAAATGGTTAATGAAAATATTCTATATAAATATATACACACAGAGACTGTGTGTGTGTGTGTGTGTGTGTGTGTGTGTGTGTGTATTGAGAGAAAGAATATGGACTATGTCATGAACAGCAGCACAGTAAAATTTAACTTATGTACTGGGCAAAGAACTGAATAATACTTGGCACTGTCTATCTTGAATTACAAGTTTGACATCAAAGTACTTAACCTCACCATGCCTGACAAAGTTAAAAACACAACAGGGTTTATTTAAATGCCATGTCTAGTTCAGCAGTTCAATCTTTTGACATAAAATATTTAGCATTAGGCAGATGCAGAATATGGAAAAGTCACTGATATTTATGTTTTCCCTAAGCAATAAAAGTACACAGTTAGTGACAGCTATAGACACTGGCTGTCCTCACTCCAGCTTATACCGTTAGTATGTGTTCCTTTTTTGTGAATTGCTGGACCAGCTGACCTGTACCCTGTGCATGCTAAGCTCTTGTATTGCACTGAGCTTCAAGGACTACGGGGCATATAAATCAATTTGCATCTGGAAGGCATGTGTTTAGAGGGGGCAGTATGCAGAAATGTTTATTCTACAGGTGTAGTCTCACCCAAGACCTCAACCTTCAACTCCATTAGTTAGTGCCCGAAGAGCAACCACAACCCTGCTGTCTTTAGACTTAGCCAATTGTCTTTATGAGCCCACTTTTAAGTGGAGCTGCTTACAGTGCTCATATGTATTCATTCCTATTTTTTTGCATATGGTCATGTCTCCAAGGTCAGAAACTTCATGCCCACAAACTCTCAGAGCTGGAAAGAACACTTGAGATAATCTAATGAAGTCTTGGGATATAGTGGTTTGTTTGAGGTTACATTGTGAGTTTCAGTGGGACTATGCTAGAACCACATCTCCTAACTACAGCTACCTGGAGAGCATTGCTCTTTTCACTAGTTAAAGCAGCCTCAAAGTGGGCAGTTCTCCAAAAAATAGTCCTGGCTTTCAAAAAACTTGCAAGCACAAGGACAACACCTAGTTCCAAGGTATCTTTCTTATATCCTCCAGTACTGAAGACCCCAAATCCTGTGCCAGTGACTGTAGTGATTCTCATTTTTTGATATTTACACACAAGAACACCACATGTTTTCTGGAGGAAGGCAACAGGTAACTAGGAGCTAGAATCTGATTAGGGAAAGAATGAAGTTCCCACCCAGCATCCATGGTGATCTTTTCAGTTGGTTCTTCTATTTAAATTAATGTGGTAAGAACTGCTGGCAACTGAACCAACCTATGTCCTCAGGGAAATATAATTTTCTTTTCTATCATATCTGGAAATTTATCGTGAAGTCCTTAGCATCAAATAAAGAGAAAGTTTGACATTTGTCATGACCACATCTTGGTTGTTTCAGGCAGTGGGGTGGGTTGTGGGAAAGCCAAAGAAAAGATCCAGAGACAGCAGGGAAGACAGATGTTTCATTGGGGAAACCTTATGAGAGATCAGTAACTGCTCCAAGAAGAGTTCAGTGGTAACAGGCTAACAGCACCTCCAAACCTCATGGTGTTTGCCAGGTAGCACCTCCTCTCCTTCAGGGTATTTTGCCCCGTGGAGGTTAGCAGGAAAAGTCACAGAAATCCTTTCCAGAGTGCCCTTAGCTCTGTACCCAACCCCACTCAGAGGTTTTACATAACAGGCTACAAAAGTAGTGATGTCATCAGCATTAGCTTGCTTAGTTTGCTTATATGACCAGCATCCCAAGAAACAACTCCTGCTGGTGCCCATGTAAGACAGTAGCTTTCTACAGAGAATCCTCACTTCCCCCAAGTCTCCAGAAATGTGGGTTCTTCAAGATAATATGCATCTGAACTTTCTATTTCAGACTTTCTCTCATTGTTCCCTTACTTGGCTAGATTTTTGGGAACGGAAAGAGAACATTTGGGAACCTAGTGTTTTATTGTCCACCTTTCCTTTAGGGATGATAGAACATTCCATATGTATTGTCAGACATGTGTAAGAATCATTATTATTTTCTGGCCCAAGTGGATGTCTAAAAGTATGGAGCTTTAAAATCTCAGGCAGGGCAAGAAGCCAGCAGGTAGAACATGCTTACTGTTATGTTGCTATGTGGTGCAGTAGAGAGAACTCAGATGAGGCAAAGGCCCCACAGGAGAACCAAGCTCCACCTTACCCCCATGTTTCTCTCTTAGCCCATAATTTAGAACTTCCACACTTTAAGAAATCTTGGAGAGAATCCCACCTCAACAATTCCTTGCAGAGAGATTGAGAAGTGACTTGATTGGCAGGCAAGGATAGGACAAATGAACTGAGTGGGGCTAGCTCTGCCCTCCTGGGATCTCTTACAAGTCAGTCCACATGCTGGACAGGTTTTGGTTTTGCTCCTGTCTTCCATAGCTGAGCCCAGATTCAAGTCTGCCTTCTAGCAGGAGGTTGGGACACCCTTTCTTGTATCCACTGCTCCACTGCTTATGTGACCCTGCATTGGCTTGGTCTGCTTGCCACACACAATGGAAGCGAATCAGTATAGAGGCAAGGTGGCAGTGGACCTTATTACAATGAGCTAGCTGCTGGGAAGATGGAGCACTGCAGTACTAAAAAGCAACACAGACAGTTCAAGAAAATCTTGAGGGGTGGGGGTTTGAGGGCTGTTACTAGCACTGCCAAAGGGGGAGATTTTATTTAGATGAACAGAAAGTCTGAGAGTGTGTTCTAAACAGAGGGCATTGCTGAGCAAAAGGACAAAGACTAGAAGTAGCCTTAGATATGAAAGACCTCTAATTTATACAAATAAAAGCTGGTCTAACTTGTTTTATGCAGGATTGTTAGGAAATCCAAGCAGATGCAGTTAAATATGACAATTCTATGGCTAGGGAAGTACAGGGTCAGAACTCACTCTACAAACTCACAGTTGTGGTGTGTGTGTGTGTGTGTGTGTGTGTGTGTGTTAAAGAGTTCATGTTCAGAGGGATTGAGGGGAGTAAAACAGGTTGAGTGAAGCAGAGGATTCACATAGAGCAACATGGGCAATTGATTGCTTCTAGGTCAATCATCAAGTAAGGATTTGGAGTGCCTTAAAGTCGATCTGATTCTCTCATTAAGATGACTGAAATAACCAGCCCACTAAACAGTCAATATGGTTATTTCATCCATCTTAATGACCCGATCAGATCAAGTCTTGGGCGATCTTCCGCACCAACTCCAGAGGGAGCAAGTCCCACGCATATGTCACAATAGCTCGTGTGGAGCTCTTCTGATTTATAGATGAACTAAATCACAGCGGAAGCATCGCTGATAAGCAAAGTTACTAAAGGTCAAAGCTCAGTGAGGCAAAAGGGAGCAGTGTAATTTTGGGTAAGTGGACAAAGTCTGGAAAGAGCAAAATATACATGAAGGAACTTGGATCCAGGCGATACTTTCATGTCACAAGAGTATGAAGAGACAATAGACAATTACAAGGCAGAGGAGAAGAGCAAACTGAGGGAACAGGAAGGTCAAGTATAGGATGCTTCCATCAATAGCTCGAATCTTCACAACATAGCAAGATTTCAATAAATGTCTATTACGATGACAGTATTAATGATGGTGGTGACGATGATTTTGATGACAACAAAAGTATGGTCTGCTAGACAGAGGGAACAATAATCAAGAAAGATTGATGGCAGAAATGTTGAAAGAGAGATCTGGAAAGATTCCTGTTGGTGAATATGAAGCAGGTAGGGAGAACCAGATCTGTGAAGTGAGTTTATCAGAGTGATGGCTATTGTATAAAGAGCAGTTGTGCAGAGACACCAACCTCAGGGACATTTGCCTCCATGGAAGAGCAGGAAAAGTGCAGTTTCTGTCACGGAGAAGCAAAGCAGTCTGCTTGGAAAATGTATAAAGATAAGGAGAATACCTTCCCAGACTTGGGCTCTTGCAATAGTCAAAGGCCACACCCAAGTCTTAATATCACCATGACAATCCAGAACTATAGGGAAAACTATTTAGGGTACAAACCCAGACCTCAGTATTTAGACATTATAATACCAAAGACAGATATTTGAATAGTTCAGGATACAAGGTTGAATTTTTTCCCTCAATCTCATTCCCATTTTTTGGCATGTGCAAAAAAGTTACAGCAAACAAGGTATTCCATGTACAAGGTATAGAAGGATTTCTTTCCTGGTATGACAGAAAAATATATCCTCTTAACTATGAAGTGGATAAAGCTTAAGTTTGACAGCTGAGTAGGGACAGGGAGAGTCTTGCCCACTTTCCTTCTGCCTCTCTCTAGTGATCTAACTAGCCTTTCTCTCCTGTTCCATGTGAACCCCATTTTACAGACCTTTCCCACAGTTCTGTAGTTCATTAAATGTACCTATCTCCTATTGCATATCTGATTTTTTTCATTTTATCTATCAACACTAATCCCATCAAATAACTAGCACTCCAGCAGTTACTTCTATATTAATCAGGATAGGGAGGTTATAAAACAGCAACAAGTAAACACAGAATTTCAGTCATTAAGCACAACAAAGTTTTTACTTTTTCTCATTCCCAAGATGTCCACATAGAAACTCAGGGATCAAAGCTAACACAAGCTCCAATGTGCTGCCCTGTCTCCAATCAGAATTGCATAGCCATCAGGATTGAGAATTGAAGGATCCTCTATGAACTACTGAAGGCATAGGGAATACTGGGCCCCCCCTCCAAAGTTTCTAATTCTGATGGGCTTCGCAGATATTGCACTCACAATAAGTTCTCAGGAGAGGCTGATGTTGCAGGTCCTAAGACCTCCCTTTGAAAACTGCTAGTTGGAGCAAGAGTCTTAAAGTCTGGATCTACATTAGCATCACCTCAGCAACCCATAAGAGTTGTCTGCTGAGGCCCAACCTCTATAGTTTCTGATTTAATTGGTCGATGGTGGAGGCCTGACATCTAAATATTCCCCTGTATAACCAGGGCTGCTGCTTCAGTGTGGTTGGAGGATTTTCACAGAAGGTCTCACATGACAGATCAGAAAACAAGTTAAATACCACACAATGGGCCATGGCACCGCCATGCCAAAATCCAGATGTCCTGCATCCCAGGTGCTGCCATTTTCCTTAATGGCTCACATACAGAAAAGCAGTATTTTAAGGCCTATTTACCCCCGGAATTTCTTTCCCTCTGCTTAAAATGAATCTGCCTCACATGGGGAAGCTGGCTCTCAGTGTAGCTGTTACTGTCCTTAGAGCAAAGTGGATCTATCTTCTATTCTGTTGGGAATAGGCAGAGGATGCAGCCCTGAAGAGGTTGCCTAGCTGTCCCTGTCCCTGCTCCTCTCCATTCTTCAACCTTGACAGCCAGCTGTGGCTCCCTGACCTAGCTTCACACACATTCCACCTCTGCCTCAGGATAAGGGCCAGTGGCTGATCCTAAAGAAAGAGACCCTTCCTGAAGAAAAGAAAAAGAAAACAAACAAAACTGTCATGGTGTGCCCTTTGGTACCACACTGACAAAATTCAGGCTACCATAAGGCAGCACAAGAGGAATCTCATTTTAAAAAGCAACTGAGGGAGATTAAGCTGAGCTACCCAACCATCTCAGATGCTAGTCCTCCTCTGCTCCCAGCCCTAACACAAACACAGTGTTCATTCTCCCATTACGGAATTTTACTGAATTTATTAACTCTAAGTAAAAATAAATAAATAAGAGCTGATCTGACGTCCTTTACAGATTTTGAGCCGATTTAACAACCATCTGATAAATACGCCCTGCATTTCTAATGGACTCGCCTGACATCTTGGTGTAAAACTAAGAAACATCGCCATCTGCTGGCTGTATAGCTCAGGTGCATGGAAATTTCCAACTCCTTTGCCCTCAGTCTCTGTAGGAGATAGCATTAGGTCCTGGAATACTACGAACTAGTTGAAATTCACTGCAAATTATTCAATGAGTTTTGGCAAATCAAACTACAGATTACATCATGAAATTCTGGTTGCCTTTCTGGTGTCTTATGCATATGTATGGACAAGTTGGGGATGGGAAGATTTTTGCTTGGTATCCGTTTATCTTTTATTTTATTGCCCTTATCTTTTCTTGAAATTCCCAGTGTTGAGAAGTATATATTGAAATTTCACTAACATCAGTCGAGCTTTTTCCACATGCTGAGTATTCTAAAAGGATCAAAGGATAGGGAATAATGAAAAAGAAATGGGAGAAAGTTTTATTTCCATTGTCCATATTGATGGGATACCTTAAGGCTCTGGGGTTTTAGCCCATGTGCTTCTTTACAGTGAAATTAACCATGTAGAAAAGGCTTTTCAGCCCAATCTGGTAATTTCTACCTTAGATAGTCAAATAAATGCTTTAATGGGCTCTTTTACACTATATCCTTCTTAGAAAATGAGAGAGGGTGACTCTTATGACCCAAGACAGGCAGGGGTCTTGGTGCAAGGTCTGTGTGTTTGATTCCTCTTTCTTTCCTTTTATCCTCTCTCAGGTAACACCCCACCCAAACATGTCTCTCCACCCACCCTCCCCCATCTACTTGCACAGTTCTGATATCTCCAGAAACCCAAAGCAAGTTGCACAGTAAGGTTTCTCTTGCTTTAATATGTATACTAGTGGAAGTTATTTAGAATGCACCAAAGGATTAATAGGGGGAGAAGAAAGGGGACAATGCCAGCAAAGAATGTAAAGTGTGAAAATTGAAGCTGTTTTGTCTTTAGTAGTGAGACCTGGGAATGAGTGATACTGTTACAGAGCTGGGCCTTCTGAGAAACTGAGGCAGCACAAAGAGCCGCCCTTCAAACCCCAAATCTTGTGATCAAGTCAGAAAGATTTCAGACATGTTGCTCTGAGTAACAGGAATAAATTTAATGAAGGGATAGGAAAGGGGAAAAGAGACATTCTCAAGGGAGAGAGTGGGTCCTCTCAGAGAGGAGAGGGACAACAGGCCTCTCCTGCACTCCAATTTTATTGGGGATCCCAGAGAAGTTTCCAGAGAGTCCCACCCAGGTCCACCTCTTGATTTTTGACTAACAGCTGGGTGACATCAGACTTTCAAGTATCCACTGCCATGGCAACTCTAGGTCACCTTGGCCCATGCTGACCTGTTTTAATTGGATTCTTAACTATACATTCTTAGAGATTTTATGGCTAGAAGGAACTATCCTTATCTCCCAGAGTGTCAGGATCTGGTCACAAAAATCTCCCCTTCAGTGCAACTTGGGTTATTCTTATCAACATTATTTTGAGTCTGCGTTTCTCCTGCAATTAAAAGGTATTTTGCTGAGAAATGTAACATATCCTGTTCACTTAGTTTAGATAGCACTTCCAATAAATTGCTTCTTGGAAAAGGAAGCATGTGGGGGTCAGTACAGTGGGCCCTTTTAATAGATTCAATCCTTTAACCTTGTGTTCTCACCATTCACATTTGTTTGTTCTCTAGCAATTCGTTCAATCTGATGGGAATTTATTTCATCTTACACCATGAAGCACCTGTGAATCCAGCCTCACTGTGGAGTAGCCCTGAGGACAGCTCTGATAGCTCTCTTTCACTTCTCTGTCCCTTTGTTGCACTCCCTACACCTTCCCTGGTTGAGTAGGGCAATGGGAAGCCCTTGTCCCTTATGTCTGAGAATGGAGAAGTGTGGGGGAAAGGAAATGGGTAGGAATAAAGGCAGGCACTATAATGGTTTCCTGCCAATAATGAACTGTCTTAGAGGTGGCCTTCCCAGCTTTGCCATTCAACAATGATTCAGCATAAAAACAGGAAAGGAGAGTTCACTTTGGGCAAGGGGAGTCCAAGCCTGCCATGCTGTCATCTGTAGAAAAGGCTAACTATTGTACTTTCCCAGAAGATCGATTCTCTGGAAGAAAAAAGCTTTAAATTCCTATGTGTGTAGAGTAAGAAAACATAGAGTTAATTGCAGATATCAAACCTGGGATACCTAGAAGAAAAGAAATTTTCCCAAGGTCACATACAAATGTCACAGTTGAGTCTCTAGCTTCTCAGACAAGATTTCTCACTGTAAACTGGTTCTTCATCAGTGCCACTGCAATAGAAAAGTCTTTGACACTATGATAATTAATCATGAGAAGTCCTACTCTTCATTACATCACCCTAACCTAGATAACCCTCTAACCCCAGGATCTCTTTTATCTATGTATCTCCTTCTATCACAGGTAATTAATATGAGCAATTCATACTAAGTGTTAGAGAATCGGGCCATGTAAGTATTCTGTAGCACTGAGGTGTCAACTCTAACAGTGTTCATGTAAGAAGAACATACAGGGAAATATGTTGCATTCCTCACCAAGAGGGATGATTTAGTTCAGTGATTAGTTCCCTGAATTGTGAAAAGGAAATCCTGGGTCTGACTTTGAAGAGTTGAGCAAATTTTTCAATTAAGGTTGGATATGAGCTATCTCCCCAAAAGCTCATGTGTTAGGCGTTGCAGGAATGTTCAGAGGTGAAATGATTATGTGAGCTGTAACCTTATCAGTGGATTAATACATTGGATGGAGTAATTTGAACAGACTCGTGGATGGTAACTGTAAGCAGGTGAAGTGTGTATGAGGAAGCAGGTCACTGGGGGAATTTCCTTCGGGCTTATATTTTGTCCCTAGCTCCTTGCTCTCTCTTTCTCTGCTTCCTGGTTGCCATGAGTGGAGTAACTTTCTTCTGCCATGCCTTTCCTCCATGATGTTCTGCCTCATCTCAGGCCCAGTGCAATGGTGCTGGCAAACCATACATTGAGCCCTGAAACCATGGGCCCAAAACAAACTTTTCCCCCTCTCAGTTGTTCTTGCCAGGTATTTTGGTCACTGCAATGAAAAGCTGCCTAACACACTCACCCTCTTGCAGTATCACAATAAGGATAAAATAAACTCAACAAATAATTTTAAAAACTGTGTGTACACATAGTAAACAATCAAAGTGAGCTTTTGTTTTTATTACTATTATCACTCACTGAGTGCCCAGCTACTAACCATGATTTTGAGAGAAAAATCACTCTTATCTTACCTTTCAGTGTTTATTATATAACAATCTTTTCGCTACTCTTTTTCAGGATAAATGAAAAAGGAAGAAAAAGTTGGAAAATCCTTGAATCTTTAACAAAGAAGTTTTAAAATAAGGGGAGAACATTCAAGGTGGGCACACACTGCCTGTTAACCTAACAGCAGCCCCTCTGTAAAATTCTTGTTGTTATTTATGTTTTCAAATGACTGTGTCTGTTTTCAACAATAACTAGAAACATGAGTCAATAACTTCCTTTATGGGTCTTAAAAAGTGATTCTTAAATCTGAACCACAGCTCACAGGAAGGGCATTTGAAGTCAAATTGCTTAAATGCTACTGAATGTACAGTGGCATATGGAGCAATTTAGTATAGAAGAAAAGGCTAAAAGTGAGTTCTAGTGCTGAACTCACAGTGAACCTTCTATGAGGTAACCACTTGACAACCCTGGGTCTCAGTTTCCTCTTCTGCAAAGTGAAATATTGGATTTAATTCTACCTAAAATCCCTTGGATTTTCAACTTCCTAGTTGAATGTCAGAAGTTGTTATAGTTTGGAAAGGTGTTCCCCAAAAGCTCCTGTGTCAACTCAGGAATATTCGGAGGTGAAATGATTAGATTATGAGAGCTATAACCAAATATTCACCAGATTGTCCCTTTCAAATCAGAAGTATATACCTGATTTGATAACACAACTAGATAACATATTAAAAATGACTCTGGTCTTTCAACATGGTTCTAAACTACTAGCATGTTCTTTGACTAAATCAATAGGGTATACTTGTGTTTTCAAGAACTATTCTACTCTGGGCCAGTAGAATCCTATGGTGGATCCTTCTACTTGACAGTTGAGTTTGATAAACCAGTCCTATTTTTATGACTTTGCCAAATTTAACTGGGGGTGGAGTGGTGGCCAACTTGTTCCACCAGAGAGCCACTCAAGTGACCTGCAAAAGAACATCCATTGTAAGTGCTTTCACTCCTCAAAACTCGGCTCACGTGTCTTTGTCATTGCCCTGCGTTTTAATCCATCTCGATTCCGCAGTAGGCTATTTGAGTCAATCTCCAATTCTACCCTCGCTATATGATGGGGAGTGTGCGTACGGGAGCTGTTTTATATCCCTCTTGCTTTGCAGCATTTCTTCCCTTCACTTTGAAAGAGGTTAATGTGCATCTTCCCACCTTTCGGTCTTAAGAAGCACAAGGCTTCTGGATTTTTATGAGCTCCAGCTGGAGTTGTAGGAGCTGTCCACTGCAACATCAGTGTGATTTGTGTAGCATTAATAGCCCTTTTGTTCCACGAACTTCAATTCCCTTCAAAATAGAAGAGTATTGAACTCACCATTTCATATGGAGAATGAACGAAAATGTACATCTGGATGTGAGCTTATGTGCTATGGTTATTGATACTGACTTCGGGATCATACTCCCCCTGGTCCTCAGCCTGCAGAGCTCAGGGCATCAATTTGAGAATGTCAGATGTGTTACAGGTCAGACTGGAAAGCACTAAGTCACAATGCTGCTGTTAACAGCAGGACTTCATTGGTTGCTGCGATGTCAAGGAACTTTCCCATTAACCAGCACGAAGCAAAATATTGTGGACATATTATTAAGGTCTCAAGAGTGAGTAGGTTTTCAGGCAACAAAGCAGCTTCTGACTTCACAAATATCTTACTTTAAAAAAAAAAAAAGAAGCAAAATCTCGCCTGAGTCAATATTTTAAAGGAGTTTTATTTTCTTTTGCTGCCTTTCAAACAAATGATAACAGAAAAAGAGTGACATCCTTGGGAAAAAATAGTCCTCTTGTTTCAAAGAATGCTGCTAGAGGAACTTAAAAAAAAAAAAAAATTCACCTCCTTAAGTTCAGCTCAAAGAAAGAACCACAAAGAAACAAATGATTTCCAGGAAGTAGAATTTAAAGTTAGGCAATCACCAGATGTTCAATAAAGGTGAAGTTGGCTTTAAGATGTGTGAGGAGAAAGGAAAGGATTATGTTTTCATTGATATCAGCCCCCCACCCCTTCACAAAACCCTCACTCTGCTGATAGGTGTGTTTTCTAACATAACACTTGTCCGAGCCACTTGTTGGCTCCTCAATTAGTTCATCAATTGCCAAAATTCTCTACAGACTTTCAGGAGCCTCCTAATCTGGCCCAAATCAGTTATCCAGCCCTCTCTCAAGCACAACTGCCCTTGTGACACATTATCAGTTGGTCAGTTAAGCAGTCAGAGGCTCTCCTTTTGGACATGAACTAAATTTTTCACTGTGCTAGACACATTTTGGAGGGGGGGAATACAAAAAAATTAAGCTATCATTCTTGCTGTGAAGGATCTTAGAAAAAGAAGTGCAATAATCTGAGGTAGGCTGGTGCATACTAAGCAGTATTTAACAAACAAGTGGAGAATTCTAATCAAAACTAAAATGCCCTAAAGGAAATACAAAAATATATATTTGGAAAGTTTAGATTGAATCAGATATTAAGAAATCTTGAATAAATTCTATTGTTTTATCAATACCCAATTTAAATGTAGACTTTTATAGTCAGGTGAGAAATCTACTTTTTCCATACAGAATTATGTAAAACCCAATCAAAGGCGATGTCTCCTTCAGTCCTGATATCTTAAGTATTACATTGTGGTCTGCACTACAGTACATTTTCTTCACTTCAAAAATGAAACCTTGTTCCTACAACATATAGAATCACAAAAATGAGAAATTATTTTCCACTTATATATGATTTATCAAAATGCATAAATGCACTGTACTGTCATGTATAACTAATTACAATAATTTTTTAAAAATTAATAAAAAATAAATGAAACCTTGTTACTTACACTCCCTCTCATTCACATCCTTAACCAACGGCAACCATGTTTTACCTCTTGTCTCTATAAATATACCTTCTCTGGTAATGTCATCTGAATGGAATCACATGATCTTGAGTGTCTGGTTTCTTTCCCTTGGTGTAAATGATTCTGAGATTCATCTACCTTCTAGCATGTGTCAGTACTCACTCCTTTTAATTACTGAATAATATACCTTTGTATGGATTTTGTTTATGCACTCATCAGTTGATGGATACTTGAATTATTTCCCTTTTGGGGGCCATTATGAACAGGGCTGCCATGAGCATTCTTGTGTGGACATGTTTTCTTTCCTCTTGAATAAATACCTAGGAGTGGAATTGATGGATCATCTGATAGTTATGTTTACTCTTTTAAGAAACTGCCAATCTGCTATCCCAAGTGCCCACACCATGATACATTTTCTCCAGTAATGTGTAAAGGTTCTTGATAGATTTTAATTTCCTTATGGGAAATTATTTTTAAAAAATAATTTCATGTCCTGTGAAAATTCTATTCATCAAAAAGCATGCCAAGAACACACGCGTTTTTCAATTTACATGAGGCAAAGATGAGGCAAATAAATGATAAGCCAAAGTACTCAATGATTTGTCTCAACAGGGGCAGGAAAATGCCAGAAAGAAAAGTAAGAAAAAAAGTATTGAAGTGGAAACTCCACAAAGTATATAAGTATACAAGGATCTCAAATAGTTTCTTATGAATGGGACTTTAAAATTGTCAGTGACTAGGGTATCAGGCTACACATAAAAGTTCATTTTATAACTTGATAGTCATACCACATATAATGTCACAGATATTTTTTTCACATTCTAGAGAAAAAGTCAATCTGAGTTAGTGAAATATAGCAATTGTGAAATGTTTGAAAAGAGTCAAAAATAGCTAATTTTAAATACATGCAGCCTTACCAACTGGAGAATACCCTCAGACCCCTGCATACAGTGTTAAATGCCATCCACACTGACCCCTCAGCTTTCTGACCTCCTGCACTTTCCTCTGCTCTAGATTCTCGCATGCCCTCAGGTCTTTGATCTTTTATATGACTTTTTATGTGTTATCTCTTATTGTCCTCCATTTAGTTATTGATTTATCTCAGATTTCAAGTCTCCATTCAAATGCCATCCTACTAGACGTAACTACTTTCCAGATCTTAATACTTTTCTTATACAATGTCTCATTTAATTTTGCAAAGTAGGAGGTATTATTAGTTTCACTTTACAGATGACAAAGCTTGGGTTTAGAGAATCTATGTGAGCTGCTATTATAACTCAAATAAGAGATACAATCATATGGGTTTTAAGTGCCTAGGGGGTAAGAATTACATTTTATTCATTTCTGTATTCCAGATGTATCTGGCACTGGCTTCAAATATAGTAGAGATTCAATAAAAATGTGCCAAATGGATAAAACTGTACGATCAATATATTGCCAACTAGCCCTCCCAGGTGACAATTGTCCTGAACACACTCAATTGCTACTACAGAGTTGATATCGAGGCTCAAGACCAGTAAGCTTTTCCCCCTTAATTAACATTGTCATTAACTTGAAATGTTTTCTTTCAAAAACACAGAGGGAATTTCAATTGAGTTCTGCTCAAATTGTCATTATTTCAAAAGTAAAGAGGTTGACATTTCTGAAACTACAACACAGAAACATTGCTACCATGACTCTCAGAGAAATTTGTTCCCCCATTAATTTTAAAAATAAGGAGAATGTCAGTAAAGTGATCTATGGCACACACCTAGCAGCAAACCCGTCCTGTGACTCTTCGGACTCCACTGTGTCTGATCTGGACACCTTCTGTTTGAGGTTCTGTGGAGGGTCAGGATTCTTTGAGGACTTCTTCTAGCTCTTTTGTCATTTCTGTGGCCTTGGGCAACTCACTTAGCTGCCTCTATTCCTCTGATTATAAAATAAGGATAGTGCAGCTATTTAAAAAGCACTTTGAGTCATTCTGAGTCATTCTGATTAAAGATGCTATTTAAAGTGCCAGGTGCCATTCTACAAATAAATGAAAAAAAGTAACAAGAGAAGACCCATACTCAATCATCTCCAGCCTCATTTGTCCCCAGTCTTTTTGGGCTCTCCCAGCCCCAGGCAGGGCATGTAGCCAGGTGGAAGGATAAAGCTAAGCAGAAGATGATTAACCTTGGATCAAATCTCCTGAGCGCAAGACAATAATTGAAACATTCCTTTGCAATCTCCCACACACACTATTTCCTAAGACATATGATTACTTCCAGATCATTTTTTAACCTTTTTTTTTTAATTGGAGAAATGTAATTGAATCATGTTGAACAGCATATAGTCAATTGGAGATTTAGCAATGGCCTGGAGATTGTGTCTGTGAACACAGGGGAGAGTATACAGTCCACTGATGAGAATGACTGGCCAGTTATTAGATTATTTCAAGTGTTGCTAGGATACACATAAGGAATGATCTGCTAATACAGTTCAATCAGGAGCAGAAAACTATGTCCCTAGCACAAAAGT
This sequence comes from Sciurus carolinensis, assembly GCF_902686445.1. Classification (NCBI taxonomy): domain Eukaryota; kingdom Metazoa; phylum Chordata; class Mammalia; order Rodentia; family Sciuridae; genus Sciurus; species Sciurus carolinensis. The sequence goes on along the minus strand of NC_062227.1, from coordinate 50,777,332 downwards.
CAAGAGAGAATGAATAGGTCAGTTTACTTCTGCCCTCTGCTATCACAAAACAAATGTGTTGCTGATCTATAACAGCTATTATTTCCAATGGTTAAAATAGATGTTAGGTAAGTTCACACACATATATTCAATTAGCTCAACTAACATGGTAACACCAGGTCTATTGCTTTGACTAATGATATGGAGAACTTTTCTTCTCCATATCATTAGTCAAAGCAATATTAAGCTAAAAAATAGGTGGACTAGAAGGCTCTCATTTAGAAGTCTGGAAAATATGAAAATAGAATAAATTGTAGGTCTATAGATTTGATAAATAATCTCAGAAAATTCAGAATACTTAAGTCTGGTGTATAATCTTCAGTAGACACAGTGCATGATACATGTGAACATTCAACTAGTATAACTTGGGAAACCACGGCAAAACAATGTACTCATCATTATTGGACTAATAAATCAGATCAAGAACACTTTAAAAAAAAAAAAAAGAAAGGAAAAAGTCTCTCTTGGTAGGTTTATGGAGAGAAAATTTGAACTACACAATCCACTTTTTACTATGTAAATTTCAGGCTGATTCAAATTCATGTCCCTTCCCAAGTACCTGGGACACTGATGTCCCAAATACCCTCCACAATGCTGACCAGTTTTACATTCAGGGCTCCTTCTCTGCAATGACTACACCCCTTCCCCCTCCGCTGATTGAAATGCTGTTCTTTTCTCTAGACTCCTGCTTCCAACTCATGTCTTCCAAGACTGCTCACAAGTATTCTCCCTCTTCTCTGACCCTAACTAGCCCTTTTACTTTCTTATAATGTAAATAGCTTCTCTGACCATCCTTTCCTTATGTTTGTGCACCTGAGTGCCTCTGGTGTAAAGTATCAACCAGGACCATATCTACCTCTCAGAATTCTCTGCAATTCATTGAATAGTGCTACGCCTCCAGGAGAAACTTAAAATGATGGTGTAAAGGAAGGAAGGAGAAGATAGAGGGAAGAAAGGTGTAAGAAGGACAGGAGGGAAGAGGGTAGTAGGGAAAACCACAAGGTCTACACAATCCCATGTTGTGATGAATTTCATAGCCCCAGCAATAAGAAAATATTATTCTTTTTTCTTTCTTTTTTCTTTTTTTTTTTTTTTTTTGTCCAGAGGTTTGAACCCAGGGGAACTTTACCACCGAGATACATCCCCAGCCTTTTTTAATTTTTATTTTGAGACAGGGTCTCACCAAGTTGCTTAAGGGCCTCGCTAAGTTGAATGGAGCTGGCCTTGAACCACAATCCTGCCTCAGTCTCCCGAGTCACTGGGATTACAGGTATGTGCCACCATGTCCAGCAGGAAAATACTTTTCTAATAGGACATCATTTGTTTATAGGCGATTACAACAATGAGGAATTATCTAATGAAGGTAGTGATAGCCAACATCTCATCAATATAGATCATGTTACATAAGACATGCTCCCTTTTAAATATCATGTGGCAGGGTGAATATACCCTAGGCAAACCTATGTGAGACAGGTTTGCATGTGTGTTGTGTTGGGGGAGAGGTCAGGGAGGGATGGCATGAACACCTTGCCATCATATCTAAGTCTGCTGTTATTCGACAGCAATGAGAGGTTTCACAAGTGCAGTTGTGGTCAAGAGAATAGATGAAGAACCTGTGTTTTTAGACTAAGTGTTTCCAAAGACCATGAGGTTCAGGGCAGCTATTTGACAGGTGACAGGAAGGGAGAGCCTACCTCAGTTAGTGGCAAGAGATGAAAGGGAGGGAGAAGAGAGCCATGTTTTGAATGGTCTTCACTGAAGCTAGGAAATTTACATTGTAACCTGTGGGTGAAAGAGACTGTCAGTAGAATTTCAAACAGGGATACAATGCGATCGCTCTGACTTCAGGACCATCACTTGGGTAGTGATGTGACAAGGAGGTTAGACTGATGAGAATAATGGCAGGGAGACCGGTGTGGAGGAAAGAGTACCCAGAGCCACTGGACATCAGTGACAGCAGATCAGAGACATGTCTAAGGTAGACAAAAGAGGATCTCGTGACTGAGGAGAGGTTAAGAGTGCTGGAGAGACAGGAGCCAGGGATGGAGGTGGGGAACCACTCCAGGCTGAAGGACAGCACGGGTTCTGGGGTACGCCAGCTGCAACCTGTCCTGGAGGCAGGAGGTGGAAAGGCCCAGTGCTGAAAACAGCCCTGATGAGTGGCTTCCTAATGGAAAAGTGAGATTTCCCCAGATGATAGGTTTGTACCACAAAGGCTGAAAGAGAGGACTACTCTAGAAGAAGGGAAGCAGGGAGACTGTCAGGGGAAAAGAGGACAGAATTGAGATATGACAATGAGTTGACCCTATGAGGGATGATCTTTGTACCTTTCTCTGGGAATACTGAAATTATTTTCCTAGGTTGCAGTTCTTTCAGGTTATTCCTAAACATTTAGTAAAATTCAACTAAGTGTGTTAGTTGTCCTGTGGGGAACTGGGACTAGGGTACAGGGACTTTTCTCCATTTTCTTCCCATAGACACTTATATGGCAATAACCACAGAGAGGATGGTAGCATCCATATTCCAAGCAATAATCCAGCAAGGCAAATGGAGCCCTAAGGGGCAGCTGAAATGGTTTCTCAGTTCCTCATGAGAAAAGAGGAACTGGTTTCCGGATGAACTGACCTTCAACTAATGGAGAAAAGACTTGCTTATTCCTGGGGTGGGTGATCTTCACTGAGGAGAGATAGAGGTGAGGTTCTCAAATTGATACCATAGGCATGATTCAGATAGACAATGGGGATGAATAAAATGTACTGGACTCTTAGGTTTGAAACTATCCGCTACTTATTAAATAAAAAAATCTGTGGAATGTTACAGAGAACAACCTGTAGGCCAGATCTGTCCCTCAGCCTGTCTTTGTGAAAGAAGTTATATTGGAGCATAGGCATGTCCACTGATTTTCATTTTTATGTATTCTCTAGCTGCTTTCACACTGCAACCCCAGAGGTGAGTAGTGGTGACAGAGACCATATGGCCCCAAAAGTCTAAAATGTGTACAATCTGGCCTCTTACAGGAAAGGTTTGCTGAAGAAGAGGCAAGGGCACTTAACCAGTACTCAGAAACCTCTGCTCTGGTGTTAGGTCTACACTTACTGTGTCCTTGAAGAAGTCACTTAACATTTCTAAGTTTTCTCATCTGTCAAATGAAATTAATGGTTAACTCACCTGTATGATAACATTGGGTACAACTCATGTGAGGGTATCTGGAAAACTGAAAAGGTGTATACGAATATACACAAATGCTTCTAGATAGCCATACCAGAGTGTGTTATGTTACGAAACATGCTGTTCAATATTTTTGGGTGAATGAGCTGCTCCCTGGTCATGTAGAATACTCTAATCCAGGAAGTGGTTGTGTTACAAGTTTAATTGTGTTTAGCTCTTTGTAACTTGGAATTCATTTCTTGGAATGTAGAGAAGTCTTGCTGCATCCTGACTTTGCTCACAGTGGGTCTGGGGTGAACCCCTCCTCTCTCCCAGTACTTCCCCATCTTCATCTGTCTGAAAAACTCCTCCTGTGCCTTAGATATCAGCTCAGGTATCACTCCAGGGGAAGCTGTTCCTGAAACCCTGCCATGGGCCACTCCCCATCCCTTACTGTATATCCTAGTTAGTACAATTTCCACAATCTGTTATAATTAACTGAACATGTTTTTGTCCTGTCTAAACTGAACTGCTAGAGAACAGGAACTGGGTCTCCACCAAACAGCTTCCATTTGCTAAGAAATCACTGATGCCAGGTAATTTTCCTCTGTAATTCTTAGAGCTCTACATTGAGAAGGGAACTGCTGACCTCATCCTATAAATGAGAAAACTGCAGACTGGACAAGTTTCTCATACAGATGGAAATCACAAATGACTGGCAAAGATACACCCAAATCTGTAAGACCTCCAAAACTCCATTATTAGTCTCTGTGTTACTCCTCATTTTCTGAAAATTTATTATCTAACTCCCATAGTTATGACATTTTGTAGGGAAGCAAGATTCTTTAAAACATAAAAATATTTACTAATAAGTCAATATATACAGAATTAGCTCCGTTTACCTTCCTACATTTCTTAAACCCAATCTATCTTTTCTGGTCCATTATTTTGGCAGTTGTCTCTTATTTGTCGGTACTGCATACACATATGAATATTGAATGCAAAACGATTGCAAAGTGAACTCACAAATTTGGCAGACTATTCAAGTTTTTTATGACTTGTTGAGGACAAGCAACCTGACCCAAGAAGAACTGAGTCATGTCATAGCATTTCAGGATGAGAAAAATAAGCACACTTTTTATTGCCCAAACTAAAACAGGCACATCTAGAAAGAATTTGTGCCAAGATATTCTGCCATGTGGATCAGAGAAAATATCTGCAGGGAGACAGATTAAGCACAATGGCACAGGAACAAAAGAAAGGAGAGACCGTCCTTGTTCCCAACAGCCAGCACATTTCTAACCCTGGGTCTTCACAGTTAACTTAAAATAAATTATCATTTGGCTTCCTCTGGTAGAGTTCTTTGGATTTATTTTGTTTTAATTTAAAAACAAATTTATTGGTACATTATAATTACACATAATAGTTGGATTTATTGTTACATATTCATACATGAACATAATATAATTTGGTCAGTTTCATTCCCAGTATATTTTCTTTCCCTTCCTTCTTCCTCCCTCTGGCCCACTTCCTCTACTCTATTGATCTCTTTTCTATTTTCATGAGATTCTCACCCTCTATTTTTCCTTTTATCTCTCCAGCTTCCACATGTGAGAGAAAATATACAACCCTTGACTTTCTGAGTCTGGTTTATTTCACTTAATATAATGCTCTCAAGTCCCATCCATTTTCCTGCAAATGACATAATCTCATTCTTCTTTATGACTGAATAAAACTCCAATGTGTATATATGCCACATTTTCTTTATTCATTCCTCTGTTGACGGACACCTAGGTTGGCTCCACAATTCGGCTGTTGTAAATTGTGCTGCTGTAAACATGGGTGTGCCTGTGAGTTCCTTGGATTGCTAGCACAACTAAAAGAATCTGTGCTGAAGGAGAGATGCTTCTCCAACCTCACTGGTTCTCCTCTAGCCGTCCCCTGCACAAAAACCCACACAAATGTCTACATGGAGCTCTCTTTCCAGAATCCCATCCTGGAACCTCTCCCATGGCCCACAGTATAGAGGGTTTAATATTCTTACAAAGGTTTTGATACACACAATTGTCATAATAATTTAGTTATAGAAACAAAATAAAAATACATTCAAAGACCATTAGAGGATGAAGACACAACCCCAGGATATTTTGCGCACTCTGTTGCCACCATTTCATGGAGAACAAAATGAAGCCCCAGAGAAGTAAAAGTTACTGGCCCAAGCTCACAGCTTATAATTGACAATCTTACAATGCTTTTTATCCTTCTTTAAATTTCACAAGTCTATTTTAAAGTACTTGCTTTTTAGATTAAAACAAAACATGTCACCTAAAAATAATTCATAGGACACTAAAAAATGTTGTAAACAGATTGGAGATCAGCTTTCTGCTACGTGACTTTTCAATAAATGTATCTTTAATATTCTAATTTCTGGAACCATTTAAAATGAAAACACTGCAGATTCTTATTTTGTTCAAGTGTTTAATTTTAAAATATCTTTTTAAAAGTTGTACTCTTTTTATGCCTAGCACTTATTTTATTCCTCTCATTTATTTGACTTTAGAGTAAGTAGTACTGATTCTATTTTAATTATCATGCCAGGCCTTTTCTGCAATTCTCATCCACATTTAGAAAAATATTTGATGGTCAATATGCCCAAAATCAAGCAATAAAAACCTTGCTTCTGTGGCCCATGCCTGTAATCCCCAAGGTCTCAGGAAGCAGAGGCAGGAATCTCAAGTTTGAGGCCAGCTGAGGCAATGTAAGGAAACCCTGTTCCAAAATACAAAATAAAAAGATCTGTGGAGGTAACTTAGTGGAAGAGTCACCCTGGGTTCAATCCCCAGTATCAGAAAAAAAAAAAAATTAATACCATAGGAGTTCAAAGGAAAAAGAGATTCATGTTGGATAGAATGAATGGTCAGAGACAATCTTTTAAAGACAATTCGAAATAAACAACAATAAAAGCCTGGAATTTAGAATTTAGATTTTTTTAAAAAAATCAGCTAGACAGGAAATAATTGAGAGCCTTTTAGATGTCACTCTTGGTCTCATTGCCTCTTAAAGTCTCAGCTTCCTTATACCCATGGAGTTGATAATGACTAAGTGAGACATGGTGATTAGCTTTCTGTAACGCTTAGTCTGTAAGTGAATGTTAAGTTTGTCCAGAATTTGGACCATGTCAGAATGGAAGAAGATATCAAGTTATCCAACTATCCATCGGCCTCAGTGGTTGGTATTCTCCAGGTGCACTGAGATCAGCTCATTTAATCACAGTGTTTGTTTTAGTCAGCTTTCTTCGCTGCTATGACTAAAAGACCCACCCAGCACAATTTTAGAGGAGGAAAAGTTTATTTGAGGGCTCATGGTTTCAGAGGTCTTAGTCCATAGAAGGTCAGCTCCATACCTTGGGGCTCAAGGTGAGGCAGAGCATCATGGCAAAAGAGAGTAGCAGAGGGAAGCAGCTCACATGGTGATCAGAAAGCAGAAACAGAGACTCCACTCTCCAGATACAAATACACACCCCATAGCCATGCACCCAGTGAATCACTTCTTCCAACCACACCCCACCTGCCTCCAGTTACCACTCAGTTAATCCCATCAAGATTTAATTCTCTGATTAGGTTAAGGCTATAACCCAATCATTTGTACTCCAAACCTTCTTGCATTGTCTCACATGTGAGCTTTTGGGGGACACCTCACATCCAAACCACAGGAGTTCCACTCCCTAACCACAGGGACTGGTCTTTAGGGTGGACACATGACCCCATCAAGACCAAGTTAGAGGATATTTGAACTAGAGCCTGAAGAAAGAGTCTGTCCTCTCTGGTGATCAGCTATCAAGGTTTCCTCAGATCTAAGAGGTTTCTCAAGGTGGAGGACGTCCAGCACTAAAATTGGAAGAATCTCAGGCATACTGGGAATTGCTGATCACCACCTGGATAGATAAAGGCCCTAAACAGCTCACAAAAGACGTCCATCTACAGTAGCAAAAATGGAGACAGTATAAAGAGGGAGGCCAAGCTGGGAGAAGGAAGAGTGCTGCTGGGTTTCAACCTTCCCTGTGAATCATCCTCAGAACCAGGCACTTCATTGATTCACACTTATTAAATGATGCAATAAACTGTCCTTTGTGTCTAGGTAACTGTGTTGGGGTTTCTACTAGGATTAGCCAGTAGGGTTCTGGTTTATACACAGCCCAAGGAAAACGCCAAATAAATAAAAACAATTTAAATCGTAATTGTGGTACTTATGAGATTTTACCTAGAAACTTTATTTTCTTTGGTTTATAGTTTGTTAAGATAAACCAAGAACAAAAAAAGAAAAAAAGAAAGAAATGATCAAAGAAAAGAGACCACTTAGACTAGTTGGAATGGTATTGCTCTTTCTGCTAGCCCAAAAACTGCGTTCAAGTTCCCAGGAAACTCAAGAGAAAAATTACCACATAAGGTGTAGTCCATTGTCTGGGTCCGGAACTCTGCTAATGGCCCTTCTTTCACTACTTGCATCAGAGGAATTTCCCTAGTCATTTATTATTTAGATTTCTGGTGAATGACCTGTGTTGCAGATAGTGGGCTGCTTGTAGATGACCAAGTATTTTTTTTTTCTCAAAATTATGAACATCTTATATGGTGTAAAACACTACGCTATGCTGGATATTGTACATGAAATTAATTCTCTTAAAAAGCCAGTAACTAGTTAGGCATAGAAGAAATTTATAAATAACATATATAGACAAAAATAGGTCTGTCAAAAAGCAATGAATGATTTATTTTTCAAGTGATTTGACAGATGGCAGTTGCTGCTGAGGGATAAAATCAAAAGACTTTATTAAAAGCTTGTTTTAATTCAATCAGTTATTCAGTTAACAAAATCAACAATACATGATTATGGTGTTGCCAGCTTTCTCCTCACTGACAATTAAAAGAAGGTTTTGTGTTTGCATTTGAAGTTTTTCTTTTCCTTCCTCTTCTTCCTCCTCCTTCTTTTCCCCTTCCTCTCCTTTTCCTTCTTCTCCTTCTTCCTCCTCTTCTTTTTTCAACCTTTCCCATCCTCCATGTATGTGAAAAAGATACATTAGATTAGGAAAGAAGAAAACCCAGTCTGAGGAAATTGGGAGTTTTCATCTTTTGTTATAAAAGCTAATATAGGAGACAATTCACATCTTAAGAAGTGCTCTGATGAATGTTGCACCTGTCCTAACCAGGTACAAACTGCTATAAGGACCATTATAATGAGAAACCATAGACTGCCTGGCTTAAATGACAAACATGTAATTCTCAGAGATCTGGGGACAGGGACATCCAAGATCAAATGCCAGTAATACAGTATCTAGTGAGAGCACACTGCCTGTCTGTAGATGACCATCTTCCCCAAATGGCAGAGTGCAAGGAAAGAGGGCTAGCTTTTTTTTTTTTTTTTTCCAATGAAGATATTAATCACGTCTTGACACTTCATCCTCATCACTAATTATCTCCCAAAGGCTCCATTTCCCTACACCCTCACATTGGGGCTTTAACATGAGTTTGAGGAAGGACACACACATTCAGTTCCATAGCAGTATCCTTTTCTTTGTGTTGGAGAAGTGCATGTAAATATATTGAATTATTTTGCCATTTTGGGGCTTAGGCACTTCTTTAACTCAGACCACTCTGAGACTGAACCACATGGGTCACATTTTCCATAACATTATTAAGTATACATTTGTGCAGCATATCTATGTTCCAGGTGAATCCAAATTATACCATAAAGTCAGCCATGCACTTCCTCCAGAATTAATGGAGCCCTCCACTATTTGCCAGGTATATTTTATGTGCCAGACAATATCTTAAGCACTTGCCCTGGACTATCTCATTTTTTCCATAGGATATTAGGTAGATACCCTAATATTATTACCAAAGTGTTAGTTTGCTGTGGTTTGACTGTTCTCCAAGGGGTCACTTGCTTAACCCCTACAGTCTACCACCCTACTCCCTGATGACTTGGCCATTTACTCCATTTCCACCTAAACACGATGTAGCTCATTTCTACCTCCACGTTCTAAGAAAGAGCTGGCAGAGGTTGCAAGTAATATACAAGCCTCTCAGACTGTCTTCAACTTTAGATGGCCTTCTTTTCTCTCTTTATATTCATACCAGTGTCATTTCCAAATTCCTTCAGAAATAAATTTCAGGGTTGATGTGCTTTGCCTCCCACTTAGGAAATGGAACACTATGATAGTTTCTGGGATAACATTCTCTTTGTGGAGTACTTCCAATCTCAAGGTTCCATGACCCCAAAGTCTGTTTTATAGCAATTTGTGGTTAGAACATATATGTTATATCATTCAAGATAAACACAATGAAGTAGATAAATTAGGAATTATAACCATTGGTTGAACATGTAACAAAACATCAAGAAATGAAGTGACATGGCATCTGAATTTACACATAGGTAAGTATAGAAAAACCTGGTTTTTATATCCTAAGCAAGCCTTCTTTCCCCCTACTGTATATCAAGCTCAAGATCAACTCATACTTCTGTGTGCTTCAGAGATGCTGCCTGAAGATTGAGGAGGGTTTTTCAGTCTCTCATTACATCTCCCTCCTCCCCACAGTTGCGTGAGGGCCATAAAAGCAATTATTATTTGAGTAGGGTAGAAAATAGCAATTTTAAATGATTAAAATTTTTTTAAAATAATTACTATCATTATTTTTTTTATTTGGAAGGAAGAAAGATAAATATATTGTGAATCAATAGAAGACTTGGCCCACAGTCTCTAAGCCTTATTTATCTGGGAGTTGTTTATCTCCCTGAGTTCTCCCTCAGAGGAAAGAATAATAATTATTGCTTAATTATAGCTGAAGTGAATTTTCTCTCCCAGTTCTAAAGAAAGATGACTCATAGCTCTTAACTTCCAAAGAAACATTTTCGGGAGGAAAATATTTTTTTTAAAAGCTGAAGTGCAAAAGAGGCGCAAGACTTGCATTAGGGTGTCTCGATGACCACCAGGGGCATTGTCACTTGACATTACTCCCTAATGGATAATGTTCGCACCTGTAAGAAATAAGAAGTAATCAAATGATGTATCTTTCTTTAGGAACATCCCTCTGCTACTTATGACTGCAGGTAACCAGAATAAACCCCTCCAGAGAAAATGACTTTTCCATTATGATCCTTCCAGCTGAGCAATCCCATTACTAGTTTGTAACTATCCTTAGAGCAATAGAGGGGCCAGCAAAGCATATCCAAATCCACAGTAAGTCTCTGTGTTGTTCCAGCACATGACTTAATTTCTGTTCACTCCTCTAAAAACTTGGAGCCCAGCCCCATAAACTACCTATTCACAATCTCTAACCCCAGCAGGGTCCCTCAGCCCCAACTGAGCTTTTAGTCTCTGTTATCTCTCCTCAAACCTCATCAGGAAGATTTAAATTTCAGCCAACCCCATTTTAGCTCTAAGTCTCAGGATTCAGTATGAAGAAATTCTGGTGATGTAACTTTCAATCATTTCTAGGGACAAAGACTGAATCAAGACAGATTAGGTAGGAAACCCTAATGTAGATGTACTATTTCCTGACCTTGATTTGCAAGAAATGTTGATGTTGGTATATAATATTATACTGAGCATTACTATATCCTCTTCTCATTTGAGATGTAGACTCTGAGTCTGGTGAAGTCTTTCCCCAATCTTTCCAGCTGTCAGGCTTCCTAGAAAAGTTGGAAGGAAACATGCAGGTTGATAAGAAGAATGCTAATGGGCAGCTTCAGACCTGATACAGAAGAACTGTATTTTAAATGTGAAGTCCAAAGGTCCAGAAGTATCTTCTTTCCTTTTTTGATCCATGAAGGAGACCAGTAAGGCTTTCCTACTATGTATGAAGGTGAGGATGTCCTTCCTGTTAAAGGGCAGTTGGTGATTTTATGATGTCAGGAAGACTAAAAGAATCAACATGTCCACCAACAAAGTACCTGAGTCCACCCCTAGTATGTTGGGAACAGTTTCAGAATATTAGCAAATATCATAGCAAAAGTAAATTACTTTCTAATTTTTGAATGTAAGACAAGAATAAATACTACTAGGAAAGGTGGCAAATCCTGTAATTAACTAGGATTAGTGTGAGTTAATTTAAATGAAGAGAAATAGGCACCTGTTAAAGATGAAAGGAAGTAGAAGTGCAGCTGCTAGACACCATTTGTTTGGTTGTTTATTGCACCAAGGACCTGGCCACTAAAGACAGGCACCCCCTCCAAAATCAACAAAGTATACATCTTGCCCATATATGACCCACATCTGTAGCCAGCCTTCATATAAAAATCAAAGTCTTTGGTAGCTGAGGATTTTTGTCTACAAAGAAAAACACTTTATAATACCGATCTTGTGATCTGTGGCAGGTCTAATTTTAACAGCATTTCCTGAAGAGAATGGAAAAAAATACAATATTTCATTTTCTTCCTTGACCTATTTTAGCATATTCTGTCCCACTTAATAATTTCCTTCTTTTGCATTCTCCTGCCTGCATGTTTTGCAAAGAGATGCTGAGCTGAAAAAAAAAATAATAAATAAACCAGATTTGTCTTCCAGCTTCCTCCCTGAAGGATGGTGTAGAAACCTGACCACATTCATCCATCATGCCCCCCTGCTGTGCAGACTGGCCTGCACAGGGCACTGATATTACAGGAAATCTCCTGAGATTCAGGAAGACACAAAAAGGAATTTCAAGTTACCCAACCCCCACCAACCTTTTTAGGACTTTCCACTTCTGTGATCCCCAAGGTCCCAATTGTCTCAAAACATTCACAGGAACGCTGTAGATGGGCTTAGTTAGCCCTGTCCCCTCTACAATATGATTAATGCTCATAGAAGAAAGGCTGCAGGGGGAATTGGGTCTAGAACCAGGTTCTATGATTTCTATAGCAGTGCTCTTTTCTCATTATCTCCTGTTTTGGAAATCCCTCCTCCTTCCTCTCTGTGGGCCAGGCTTCCTGTTACTTTAGACTTCAAAGAAAGAATAATTGAGAAATCTGATAAACCAGTCTAATCAGAAAATGAAAAAGTCAGTGATTTCTAATATATCTTCCAAAGAGAACAAGCTGCCCTTTACTACTCCATGTATTTATTTTCCTGTGACTCAGTGAAGTGTGGCTTGTTGTCCAGCAGCATCATTATCATCTGGGAATCTGTTAGAAATACAGACCTACCCAGAATGACTGAATCAGACTCTACATTTTAACATGACCCCCAGGTGATTTATATGCATATTACAGTTTGAGAAGCCTTGACCAAGTTGCTCATGAAAACTCTGTCTTTGTTTCTCCTGACTACCTTAATGAAAAAGCCACTAATCAGTGTTCCAAACAACCATTTAGTAAATCAAGCTGGTTGTTCCCACCAGGGAACATCAGAATGAGAGAAGTCTGAGCCTTATTACTGTAACTCATGAAAGTTGTTTAACTCCTAACTCGGGAATGCTGGGGACAAGGAACCACTTCAGAACTCAGGACATATCCCTCAGATGCCACCCTACTAGGTGTGAGGGCAAGGCCTGCCGTGGATAAGGAAGTGCATTCCTTAATCCTTTAGAAACAAAACCCCAAACTTCACAATACAGGAAATCACTGTCCAAATAATAAATACATCATAGCCACTAACTTGCCAGTTCTATAGTCCTGAGATTTTCCTTGCTGCTGAATTTTCACTTGCAATTATGATGTATTTAATGTTATAGAGAGAAATGAAAGTAAAATAGCTGCAATGTGCCAAGCTCAAATAGAATAAAATCAACACCTATATATTTAGAGGAAAAAGCAATAAATGTGGAGTTCTTAGGAATTACTTGAGAGAAAGGATCCCAGTACAAATGACCACTTCTTTAATGTTTACCAAGGTCATGAAGACCGTTCCTTGGAACTCCAAAAGGACAGCTCCCATCTCAAAAGAGCCACCATCGCCTATACTACTCAATGATCACTGCCAGAACAAACAGTGCCACATTCAGCCTGTTGATTTTATTACTCTTTTTGGTGATTTCAGAGTATGACATATTTTTATTATCATATGCTCTGCTAGATGCTATATAAAACATTAACAGAAGACAAAGTATTAAATTAATTATACTTATTCTATTTTGCTTATTGATTCTTCAAGGATGACTTTCTTCTCATCCTATTATTATAAGTGGAATCTACCCCTGATATTCCAAGCATTCTGTGACACATCCCTGATGGAAACCATAGTGTGGAGCTGAGTTTTTTCCATAATCTACATGCAATGTAATCCTCAAAAAGCAATGAAAGTAAGATTCACTTCTGCTAAAGGCAACATAGGTTGTTCAACATCTCCAGGTTTGGAAATTCCAGTGTATCTTCAATGTCCTTCCTTTCTCATCCCTGAAATCCTATTTGTCCATAACTCCTATTCACTCTTCCTCCTTATGCCTACCCTTCCCAATTTTGCCTCCTGGGTGAGGCTGGGTTGTCGGGGGACAGACTCTAAGTTGAGATTTGCATTCAGGAAGTCTATTGAGAAATGCTCTCAGGAACAACATCTGTGAAAAAGTGAGGGGAACAAGATTGGACAGAAATAACTGAACCATGTTGCACTTTCAAAATAGGGTTTAAAACTCCATGGAGCCTTCAAGTTGGAATAGCGCAAGAAAGATGTTCCAAATTGAGGAAAGGGGCCTTTTACTGCTGTCTTGTCTTGTCATTGAATGCCGACTAACCAGAGTAGGAATAATTGTGGGCAAAGCACTTCCCTTTGAAATAGAGCAATTTCCAGAAAGAGACCCATCTGTGAGTTAGCGAGAGTCCATGGTGATAGGAACCAGAGGAATAAGTGCATAGGGTATGAAAGGAAATACGGGGGCCCACCACAGCATCCAATATACTTGCAAACTTTCAAATCCTCCTGTTAAAAGAAATATTCTATAATGAGCTATAGAAATCTTAAAGAGAAAAATACCCCAGTTTAAATCTTAAAGTTACACTTTTTCTCACCCCCATCTGGGGAGCTAAAGTTCTTGCCCCACTCTGCAGATACCAGTTAAGCCATTTTAAGAAAATAACAAAACAAATCCAATAGCACAAAGTAGAATCTTTACCTTAAGGATCTGTAGCTGAGCGGCAGACATATGCTTTGCAGGAGCATGCTCCTGGTCAAATGTCACCAAAACAATTTCCCAGCCAGCCCGCTCTCATTAGTTTTCTGAGCTCTTGATTACAAATTTATAAGAGGCCTGCCCCGGACAGTCAGAGAGCACCTTCACAACGGCCATCCCGTTGGCCCTCAGCATTTCCCACTGGGAACATTAGAAGCTTGCCTATCAACCAAAATAAACAACTCCTCTCATGAATAGACCCAATGAAGGCCCTATAAATCATAGCTGTCAAAAATGTCAGTAGCATTGCAGAAGACAGAAATCAATCCAAAATTCATTAGTTTGTCTGACAAGAGCTTAATCTCATATTGTTTAATACCAACCGTGGCACCTCAGGTAGAATAGGAAACTGCAAGACATCATCTTGGTTTTCTGTGACAGGAATGTTCAATTTTTATGGCTTAATCTGGCCTTCGGACCGTTCCCATTCTGTGGGCAGAAACCCTTGCCCTGCTTACCGTCAGGTTGTCCACAGTGTGAGGCAGGAGTCACACTGATGTTGTCTCTGTATTTCACAGCTATTAGTGCTATGGCTGGATGGTTTGCAGTATTTCAGGTAAAGAGGACACAGAGGTTGCAGCATGAGTGAAGTGCTCTGTGCATGCAGTAGAGCAAGGTTTAAGCATTGCTGCACCATCATCCAAAACATCCCTGCAGACCAGAGATTAGCAGGACTCTACCCCCTACACACCTGAACATAACTCCTGTTGTGACAGCTCTTTTGTGACTGCAGTTCTCCTTGGAAACTGTGCTGGTTAGTTTTAATCAGATTTCAACAGTGTAAAAATATCCAGGATTAGCAGTAATAAGAGGCATGGAACAGGGGAGCCTAGAGATAGATGGGATGTAACACTGTGCAGGTCATGGCCTCCAACACGCAGGAGAGGGTCAAACCTCCTGTTGAAATCATGAAGGAGCTCCACAAACTGGCAAAAATTATTCTGGCCAGGTTGGTCTCCTAATGTCTTCCAACTCAGGCACACATCCCAGTTCTCTTCTCTCTCCTGGTCCATGAGTGGATCAGCTTGGCTTCTTCACCGACCGTTCAAAGTTTCCCAATGCACGAGGTCCTCAGGGAACTCCATTTCTGCCCCCATTTACATATTCCATTAAAGTTCTTCCAGGGCTTACATCATCTATGTACCTAAAGTCACTTAATACTGCCTTTTTATTGTGATCATCTTTTAAAAACAAAGGACTGCATTTCCAAAGACCTTGTTAAAAACCAAAGTTGCTGAATTTATTACTCATCGTGACCAAGGGTGGTGGCAGTTTACATTTACCAGAGGTAGTATTCCCACCTTGAGGCAACAGGTGAGGAGAGTTTGCATCTCATTCTGCCCTGTTTTTGTTGATTCTGAAAATGTGTGATAAGCATTTAAATATGGTGAGATAGTATCATTTCATATTACATAGAATTTTAAAACCATCTATGCTGGTACACTGAAAGACCTAGCCAGAGTAATTCTGGGAAAGGAATTGTGACCAATACCCAAAGAATGGCCCCTTCTATCACCCAATAAATACAATGCATATTATGGAACCAGCTGGGGTGTCTGTCAACAGATTAATGGATAAGAAAAATGTGAAATAGCTGCACAATGGAGTTTTATTCACCCATAAAAAAGAATGAAATTATGTCATTTGCGGGAAAGTGAATGGAACTTGAGAGCATTGTGTTAAGCAAAATAAGCTGAACTCAGAAATTCAGGAATTGTATGTTTGCTCTCAAATGTGGAAGCTAGAGAGCAAAAAGGAAAAGAAATGGGAGAAGATCTCATAAATAGAAAGGAGGCCAGTAGAGTAGAGGAAGGGAGCCAGGAAGAGGAAGGATGGGAGGGAAGGAGGAGGTACTGGGGAAGGAAATTGACCAAATTATGTTAGGTGCATGTATGAATATGTAACAATGAATCCCACTGATGTGTATAATCTTAATGCACCAATAAATAAATGAATAAATAAATAAATAAATAACAATATACAGGACTCCACAAACATCTATAACTCGTTGCAAATTTTGAGGAAAAAAACCTTCAAATTCTCAAATTCTAGTAGTTTGCCAATGTTGCCTTTTAAAATTAGATAGAAAAGCACAAAATGGAAAGTGGCAGTGGTTCATCCTCCTGGGATAGGAGTGCAAGTTCATTGGAGGATATGGGTCCACATGATACGTTACAATTTTTGTAAAAATGCCTATGCAGTTTAACCATTCAGAAGACATCAATTCATTATATATTTTTAACCTAAGAAGTTTAACATCCATTTTTTTTTTGTTTTTACAATGAGTACTGAATTTATTGATTAACTTGGTCAAATATTAAAAAGGTTTCCACATTGTATGTAATATGAAATGATAATATATCACCTTACTTAAATGTTTGGCATACACTGCTATAATCAAGGAAAACCAAGTACAGGGAGATGTAAACTCTCTGCAGCTATTGCCTCAAGGTGGTAATGCTGCATCTAATAAATGAAATTTTCCACCACCCTTTATCTCAAAACTGAATAATCTTAAAATGGGAGGATTTCAGAAAAGCAAATGAAAAGAATTCACATTCATTACATTCATCGTGACACATGGTACAGAGACTAATCATTGCATTTCAGTCTGACAGGGAAGAATACACAGCTTCATCAATTAACTGAATAGATACATTTCTCACCAGCAAGTCCCTGCCTGTTGTCCAGGCCCCAGCTCCAAAGGGAATTATTATGTAAACAAGTCTAGTTGTTTTTATTATTATTATTATTATTATTATTATTATTATTATTATCAAACAGGAGCACCAGTAGGTTTGAAGAATATTGTATTCAGAAGCTTTGATTTTCTGTGGTGTACACCCATGTGGTAGAAGTGAGGATAGGACGTGAGGGATGTCATAGTGTGGGCTGAGATTGTGGAAAACTGAGCAAGAAAGGAGTACCAGGAAGGTCCCACTCCTCAAATACCATTCCTGCATACTCTGCCCACACAAACATCATTTAGACTAATCACTGTTCCTTAAAAAAAAATTACCCTGAAATGTTAAATGCAACTCACTTGTTAATTACATTAATGAGGGCTTTATACTAAATATAAGTGCCATGGGCTGTACTATTTTATTACTGTATTAGTTTCTATTGCCACTATAAAAAATGATCACAAATTTGGCAATTTAAATATTTATCTGTTATAACCTCACAGTTCCATACATTAGGCTCAGTTGATCCTCTCCTATGGGCTTCACATAGCTAAAATCAATGTGATTATAGGATTGTATTCCTTTCTACAGGCTCTGTGAATGAATTTTCTT
The DNA here is from genome assembly GCF_902686445.1 of Sciurus carolinensis. NCBI lineage: Eukaryota > Metazoa > Chordata > Mammalia > Rodentia > Sciuridae > Sciurus > Sciurus carolinensis. The sequence continues at coordinate 50,759,715 of NC_062227.1, read as the reverse complement.
CTCTGTGAATGAATTTTCTTCTAAGTTCTTCATCTACTAAATTATTTTCCTGGACATCATTAAATGTCCTTTGAGAATTCTTTGGTTTTATCTTCTCTGCCTTGGAAAGTGAAGAAGAAATACTAATGGAGAGAAAGAAACTGTCAGAGAGTCCAGTGTTTCTGTCCCTACTATATTAGTGAGCTTTTCATTACTATACTGAAATACCTGAGGCAAGCTATTTTATAAGGAAAAGAGGTTTATTTGTACTGACTGTTTTAAAGGTGCCCTCATTTGGTGACAGCCTTCTTGTTGGCAGTCCAAAGGCATACAAAGCATCACATGCCAAGAGACAGGGAATGGGTACATGTCTGCCTCTGTGGTTTTTCTCCCTCTTCTTATGAAGCCACTAGTCTTCAGTCATAGAGTTCCACTCTAATGACCTTATCTAATCCTAATCAATTCCCGAGGAACCTACCAACAAACACTATAGCTCAAATAGTTTCCATTTTTCTGGTATCTCACAATGCAGGTTAAATTTCAACACAAAAAAAAAAGCCTTGGAGGATACTGAAGCCCTCATCTCGATATAATTCTATATCTAATTTAAAGTCTGCACTCATGTTTAGAAGGAACTATCAACCAAGTCATCTACCACAGGCTGCTCCCAGCCACACACTGTGATTGGTCTGGGAGACATACCCAGCATATGACAGCCCTGCCAGATAGTTTTCCTGTATCTGAACACTTCAATAAAGGGGACTTTCTATTTTATCAAAAAATTCCAGAATTGGACAACTCTAATTGCTAGAAAATTCTTCAGTAACTTCCATCCTTTAGTTTTCAAACCCACACCTAGGATGCTCACTAGGGCAATAACCCTTCAAAGGTTGGATCGTAGCTATCGAGTCTCTCATCATCTGTCTTACATTTTCTACACTAAACAGCTAAAATTCCAACTTTTTCTCAACTGGTATTTTTGTTTTTAAATCAACCTCTATAAATGGCTACTAAAATGTGTCCTTTGCTCATTTCAGAATTTAAAAGAAAGAAGCAAACTTCAGGTGTGATCTACAGTACAGGTTGTCACTGGTCATAAATCATTATCCAGGGGTGTCTGTGTTCCCTTGTATTATCATAACTCCATATTCATCTTTTCTAAAGTGTTAGGGTTTGGTACAAAGTGTCGCCCAGAGGCTCAGATGTTGAAGACTTTGTCCACAATACAACAATTTTCAGAACTAAGACTAGTTGAAAGTGATTGAGTCATGAGGACTCTGATCTCCTTGAGGGATGCTCCATTGATGGGTTCATAATTGAATGGACTATTGAGAGAGGTAGGGCACAGTTGGAGGAAGTAGGTCACTGGGAGCGTGCTCCTGAAGGGTATCTCTCATCCCAGGCCCTTCCTCACTCTTTCTCTTCTTCCCAGTTGCCAGGAAGTGAACAGTTCAACTCCACCACAAGCTCCTCCACATGATGTTTTGCCTCATCATGGGTTCAGAAAAAAATGCAGCCAAGTGATCATATACTGAAATTCTGAAATGGTGAACCAAAGTAAATCTTTCCTCCCTTAAGTGTTTTTCTCAGGTCTTTTGTCACAGTGACGGAAAGCTAACTAACATGAAATAACATCATTGCCTAGCTTACTTTCACACATTGGTCATTAATCATCCAAAGGGATTATAAATATACACAGGCTAATTAAAAAGCAAAACCAAGAGATCAAGCCATTTCAAATGGATTTCCTTTGTTTTTCTTTGAATTCATTATTCTTAGAACTATAATTTCCAGTTGGCAATATGAATTAACATTTGAATTTCAAGTTGCAAAACAAAAAATGGGGAAATAGAATAGAAATAATGATGTCGTTCATTCGTAAGATGTTGTTTTCTTCTTTTCAAAGTATTTGCAAACATAGCTAATTAATGATTTCACTTAATTGGGTATTTTCGCCTAAAGGAAATAATAATTAAAAAAGGTCTATTTTAAATAGATCAGAAGCTTCACAGAAGAGGAAACTGCAACTTTTCTTTATTACTCTTTTTGTTTATGCTTAATTTACAGGTTTTCACTAGAACTGTTTGTTTGCTTTGGTTTTTAAGTGGATAAGACATGAAAACCTGCCTTTATTCTCATTCCTGGGAGACTCTAAATGGTTTTTCATCATTGTAAAATGCAAGAAAAAAATCATTAAAAAAGAGACAGGCATGTGTTTGCCCTCCTCTCATCCTGATCTCTCTAAATCTGTGTTTCCTTCTGCCTTCACCAGAAAAATCTTTCCTTTTCCCATTTTTGACACAAATCCACCCCCATGGATGGCTCAAGTATCACACCCTGCAGAGCACTTGCCTACCTGCCAGTCAGGCCATAGCTCCACATCAGTCCAGACGTCTTAGGAGTGATTGGTAAGCCCACTGGCAGTGATAAAATGGAACTGAGGCACCTCTGGAGTGTCAAAGGATGCATTTAATCAGTTGAAGGTGGATAAAATATTGTGACCTATTTAGTGTTTGAGGTAAAAAGGCATAGCACCAGCCTCAGAGATTTGAGTTCTAGTCCTATCTCCATTTTAAGTTTTAATTTCTTCATATAAATAATACTGATACATGATCTGAGGATATCATGTTTATATAAATCTTGGCACACTTCCTGGCACTTAGATCCCAGCAAGTTATTTATTTTTATGATTCATATTATTAATAATAGCAAAATTGAATCATGTACTCTTGGACTAGGCTTCATGCTTTCTTTCATGATTGTTTCTCTACATACTCAGCTCAGGGTATAGAACATCTAAGGGGCTTTGGAAGCTGTTTGGGGCTCTAGTTGTAAGAGGTATTCTTATCTCACAAAGGAAGCTTGAATGTAGGGGAGTAAATGAAGCCGAGAGTGCCATGATTGAATCTACTGAAGCTGTCTTCATGTGCCATTCCAAACTTAGAGGGTGTGGCCTGGGTGGTGGACAGTCAGGGAATTGGGATTGCTCCAAATGGAAGGCTGGATTGTATGCAGCTTATAGTCAGGTCACTGGGATTGGAATCTACCAGCATGACTGGGTGTCCTGTAATTCATTGAAATCTACTGCATTTGCCTATGTCTAGGCCTAGACATCCAGGTAGCTAAATCTTGCTAAACGAAGCTCCCCCAAAGAGAGCCAAACACACTTCAGAGTTAAGTAGTTAGGGAAATGCAAAGGAGGCTAAGACCCATCTCCTCCCTTTTTTCCTTGCAAGGTGAAAAGAAAGAAGTTAAGGAACCCTGTAGTATGAAGAAGCTGGCAAAGTTTCAGACCTCAAAAACGGGAAAGAAGTGGAACAGCAGGACTCTCTATGTTGATTAGTGTCTGTGCATCTATGGCCTGTAAGTATCTAAAATGTGCTCCTATACAGTTTGTATTTTTATCTCTTCCCCAGTATATATATATCTACCTTGCATTAATGAATGCAGGTCATGTCATGTCTACTTACCTTTCTAAACTTAATTCTGCTGTAACCTCCTCTACAAAGTTGTCTTATTCTATTTCAGGCAGAATTTACCTGCCTCTCTTCTCTGCCCCATGTTCTTGACATCTTATATTACAGTTCTCTGTGCATACGTCAGATCCACACACTCTTCACAGACACTGCCTCATATCCATTTCCTGATTTTCCCATACCTAGGAAATACTGGGCATTCGATATTTTTGAAACAAACTGAGTTGAACTAAACTGAAGGGAAGCCAATAGCTATGCACCTGACATATTTTAATAATGTACTCAACTTGCACATCTCTGGGATGAATAAAGGTTGGGAAGGAGCATGGATGTAAAAGTCTTTGGAAAAAATATAAATATCAGTAAAAGTAAGATAATTACAGATTGTCTTTTTATCTTTCTCCTCTATCTCCCTTCTTTCTCTACTCTTCCTTCCCAGAAAAGAGTGGAACAAAAATTAAATGTTACTGCTGCCTCTGAATTGAACACTGGTAAGCATAAAAGTTTTCCAAGTACGAAGTAAAGAATACTAAGACAAACAAACAAATAAACAAAAATACACACCTAGTTGTAATGCTTTCATATTAGTAAATTTTGAGATAAGGATTTCTTACAACATTCCTTCATAAATCTTGTTAATTATTGTTCCATTGTTTTTTCACACAGTTTTATCATTATCTTTATCAGCAAAAAGTATGCTTTTGAGGTGGTTGGACTTTTCTGCATTTCATTAAACAAATTCCTTGGTTGATTTTCCAACTGAAGTACAGTTGTTATGCTAATGCCAAAAAAATTAAACATCAATAAAGTGCTTGTCAGAAAAAATGCTATTTCTATTATTTTTCTCATTCTGACTTTATTCCTAATAAAATATCTCAGGAAACATTTCCTCTATCTCCCCTCAAGGGCCAGGTGATGAAGTCTGATACAATAGCACCTGGAGTACCAGATATTTTTCAGAAGGCCTTAGCTCTGCCCTGTGATCTGATAGCATGGAGACTCTTATTGCAAGTTACCTGGAATATTACCTTATGGAGACAGATTTAACAGTGCATCTTCCACTTTACACAATGCAACAGGAGTCTCCCGTAACTAACTTGAGTACATTACAGATTCAATCTGAGCTATTCCCCATCATTTTCACTCACAATGCAATATCCTGTGGCTTTATTTTGTAGTGTGTCTTCAAGAGCAAAATTCAGCCCTTCTGAGTGCTTTACAAAGTTACACAATACTGTTAGAAAACTAAACAGAAGCAATGAGAGAGAAAATTGAGCACCTAAGAGCAGGGGGAAATGGGGTAATTCCAAATCAGTCTTTAAAAGACACATGTGCTTTCAGACAGGCCAAGGCTTCCTAGACTCAGACGACACTGTGAAGGGAGGAAAGGTTTTCTGCTCCTCTCCTATCACTTTTGCATCATTGCACATCCCACTCCCTTCCTCAGGGTATTTTCCTTTGTTGAATGGATTTTTTTCTTTTTTTACATAAATGAACTCAGAAGCCTATTCACATGTGGTCAAAAACAGTGTGATTAATTTCACGAGTGTTCTGGGAGAGGCAGTGAACCTCTAGAAAGGGAATTATTAATGTAAGAATTCCAGTACCTGGTAGAGGGATTCTGAGACAGAAGCTCTCTGGGACTCTTGAACCACATTAGAAAGGCAATTCCACTTTTCCCCTGAAGTCACAAAATTCTTAAAAAAAAAAAAAAAAAGTCCCTATTTTTCACATAGACACTGAAGTTCTGAGATTTTAACATGAACAAAACTCCCAAATGATCTGATACCTGGTATTATATTTCTTTTTTTAGTAGTAAAATGTCTAACCATAGTTTCCTGCCTTGGCCAGTCCAACATGGGGCATGGGACTGGGTTGTCCTTGCTCATGGAACCCCCCATAGAGTGGTCTACCAGAACTGGCTTTTTATTATCACTATAAATGGAAACAGGATTATACATTGGCCCAAATCTATATGGACCTCCCAGGAATACCCATAAAGCATATTTTCGATTTTAATAAAATGCTAAAATAAACTGTCTTCTTCAAGGTGGTTTCAGGAACAAGGATTGTATGAGGCAAGTCAATTTCACCATGTGACTTGACTTTAATTTAAAAGGAGTCACACATCTTCCCTAAGGCATGTGAGGTATTATCCAATAAAATATTTAATGTTAAAAGAAAACCAGTGTTTCTATCACTAACTCCAAAGCAGAAATGCTGCTGTACCTGTTGAAAACTTTCTACAACCTTTCCCTGAAGCCCTCAGCAGGAGACAGAGGTGAAGAACTGAGCTGGAACTTTCTACCCAGTCAATGTAGTACTCATGATTCATATCTTAAATGCCTTAACTCAAGCACTGGAAAAAAAGTAACTCAATTTAACCCAATAGAAGAGATGTTTCCAGTAAAGGTTTAAGAAGTCATCAGACAGAAAACCTCCTTTCTCCAGCCAAGAAGAGGTTGACTATCCAAAACAGCAATGTTAATTTACTCCAGCAAACAGTTGTGACTCCTTTTTGTTGTTTTTGTTGGATTACCAACGTCTCTGTTTTTTTTTTTGTTTTGTTTTATTCTTTTTAGTTATGTATAACATTAAATTGGTATACTACAGTAATGCAGCCACATCAATGTTTACAGCAGCACAGTTCACAATAGCCAAGTTATGGAACCAGTCATTTAACTGATGAATGAATAAAGAAAATGTGGTATATATACACACACAATGGAGTATTACTCCATCATGAAGAATGAAATTATGCCATTTGCTGGCAAATAAGTGGAACTGGACATTATCATGCTACGTGAAATGAGCCAGTCCCAAAAAGTCAAAGGTCAAATGTTTTCTATGATATGTAGCTTCTTTTGAAACCAAGTTTTAGGCAAAATTGGAAGGAGAAACATGAAGATCAAAACTGACAGGTGACTTCCATATTCCAGGCCAGGAATTGGGGAAAGGTGTAAATTAAGGATTGACTGGGAAACCAGTAACGGGCAGAGTGCTATCCAACCCCGTGCAATGCCATGGTCTAGCATTTAAGCCCTGATCTTCCAGATCAATCATTCCTTTGGGATTAAAATATTCTCAAAAGAAAGTTTTTCTTCTTCTGAGATTCACATAAAGCTCAACCATCTCTGAAACATTCATGAATTTGTGCAGAGGGAACCCAACACTCATTGCCATTAAAATGCACATTCTCAGTTAGCTTTGAATTTGCTTTTACTGCAACTCAGTCAGGTCATTTCAATGGGTTCATTTAAGTGCTGTGAAGAATATAGGAGAAATTTTTAAAATAGCTCCCCTCAATGAGGAGCTTACAACTTTGTTGGAAATAAAAGTTTAGCAAATTCATGGTTTTTCCAAGTTTGCTCAAAAATGTCTCTGTCACTCTCGTACATGTCCTCATCCTTTCTCACCTTTATCTATCTGGTGTCATTCTTTGAAGTCCACATCTTTCAATATGCTACAGAGTTCAACAACAGACATGTCTTAAGAAAAATTACCCAAAGCTTGGAAATAAGTTGGGGAAAGAACTGAAATCATCTTTAAAGTGCTACACTGAAAAATTGTCTAATAGACCTTCCCAAATATTATCTAAGTGTCTAAGAAAATGTGCCCATTAGTGTAGAATATTATTGATTATATTCCATACATTGTTAACTTACACATTAGCTTGGAGATTTCTATACAGTAAAGGTACAAATGATTTCTGTCTAGCAGATAAGATAAACTCAAAATTATAGTTTATGCCCTGGAACATTGTCTACAAACTAGCAAACTTCCATCTGTATGAATGTTCTTACTAAATATATAAATCTGCATTCTTCAAAGGCCTATTGAACTAGCTTCACTATCTTGATGATTTTCTCCTAATTGAGTTAAATAAATATTTGACATGTGTTCAATCTTTATTTGTTTGAGAGTCATGTTTTAACTTTTGTTAAATGTAAAATGATGGATGAATTACCATTGGAATATTCACTGCTGTGCTGTTTATAAAAGTAAACAATTAGAAACAAATCAAATATCTATCACTAAGGAATCAGTGAGTAAATAATGATAGGTAAATGGAACACAATAATTTAAAATGATGATGTTTTTCTTTAGTTATTAACATTAAAGTAATTTTATGACTTATAATGTAATGTTGGTGACTTAGTGGTAAATGCAGCCTTCAGAACAAACAGTATACATGGTATAATTCATTTGTAGAAAAATTACATAAAAAATTCTATAGACCATAAAGAATGTGTGTGTGTGTGTAGAGAGAGAGGTGGGGGGAGGAGATCGGGAAGGATATACACCAAGATATCCACAATGATTTTCTCGAAGACAACTTTTACAATCTTCTCATTTATATATCTCCTTGTACATTTTTTTCTGTAAAAGAAATTAACATTTTTTTCTATTCTTTTTTTTTTTTTTTTTTTTTTTTGTACCAGGGATTGGACTCCGGGGCACTTAACCACTGAGCACATCCCCAGTCCTATTTTGTATTTTATTTAGAGACAGGGTCTCACTGAATTGCTTAGCACCTTGCTTTTGCTGAGATTGGCTTTGATCTCAAGATCCTCCTACCTCATCCTCCTGAGCTGCTAAGATTACAGGTATGTGCCACTGCCCCGGCTCATTTTTTTCTATTCTTAAAACAGTCACTCTAAGTTCTTTCCCTAAATTAAGTAAAATATGCTTGTACAGACTATTTTAACTGAAAGCTAGACTGGTAGCTAACTTAGATCCTTCTATCTCTTCACCTCTGAGTCTAGAACCTTACCTTCATACATGGATGATGGTGTAGTCCATACAACTTAGGAAGAAACTTCTCCAAACTGACTTCACAGCTCCTGTGTAGTTATCTAATTGAGTTTCTTGCCCTCAACTGATTGGGCCCTGAACACTAATCAGTGGCTAACCTATACTTCTTCTTGGGTACTATGATTGAAGTCACTTTTATACATTCATTTATTTATAAAATATTTATAAAACATCAACCATATGCCAAGCACTTGACTAGACTCTGGGAACTTGAGAGTTAGTAAGATAAAGTTGGTTCTTTCCATCCCTGATCACACAATCCAGTGGGAAAATGATGGTTTCCTCAAGAATTACAAGTGCAACACAGGATTAGAGAACAGACAACTTTTTACTGATGGGTTTGGGTCCTGAAAGACAGCCATCCCAATCCTTTCCCTGTATTCCTCAACATCTTATAACAACAGGTTTCTTCCTTCTTTCCTCTGCCTGTGCTAATGAATTCCTATGTTGCTTCACACCTGAATTGCCTTACCAAATGTTCACAGAGGAGCTGGGGAGATAGCTCAGTCAGTAGAGTGCTTGCCTTGTAAGCACAAGGCCCTGGGTTCGATCCCCAGCACTCCCCCCAAAAAAATGTTCACAGAGCACAGAGACAAATCTATGCTGCACACTCACCTCACACCCTCCCATTTAGGACATCCAAGACATACAAATTCCTCCTGCAAAGTAAGAAAAAAAACTCTTATCCCTAGAGTTAGACTCGGTGTCTTCCCACAAGTACTCAGCACTCATGGCAAGAAAGCCTCTGGGCTAAAAGCTTCCCTGAAGAAGCTCATAACCCATGTAAACAGGATAAAGACTTGGAGTTATCTTTTAAGATGCATTTGAAGTAAAACAGCTCCAAGCCCTCTCCAAGGGCCATTGCAATCCACAAGCTTTTCAAAAAAAAAAGCAGCTGTAAGAAGTAGAGTTTATGGTCGGGCGAGACAGTAAGGTTAACTGAACCATTTGGAAGTCAAGTAAACCTCATGACTCAGACTTTGTCAATGTTGTGCAATAACCTATGTAGTTTTGCTAGTGATTCACCAAGCTATAAAATGTAACCAGGATAAAGTGATACTGATAATATATCTTCCCATCTGGACACACAAAACTTCTTAGTCTTCTTAGTAGTGTCAGTCAAAATCACTGAGGCAGAAACCTACAGGGATCCTTGACATCTTCCTCCTTTCCAAGAGCCAGTCAATCACAAGGCCTTCTTGATTTCTCTGTTCACCATCTATGTTGCTCTCCCCATATTTAGGACCACCATGCTAGGCCAAGATATTATCTCCTCACCTGAACCCTTACAATTAACTACCAATTGCTTGTAAGGAAAATCACCTTAGCTCCCTCCAATATATTCTCCTCAATGAGCATAAGTTTATATTTCCATCTATACAAAAAACACAAAGATTTTTCCATTGTTTTTAGGCTGAGACCACAATTCTCGACAGAACCTGCAAGATTCAAGATTCTGCTTGTCTTCCCAGTCTATTGCTGACCACGCCTCAGACATTCTACCCCCACCTACCAATCCCAATCTCTCCAGAGCCCACCCCATCCTTGATCTCAACAACACTCCTGCCCTTCCAAATTCAGAGACTAAGTAGTAACTATGTGTGATCTTCTCCTCTCAGTTTCATGATAATGATTTTATTCACCTAATATGGTGTCAGGCATCTAGTATATGTTCATTAAATATTGGCTTAGTCAAAGAATGGATAGATTGAATCCATTCCATTTGTTGATTCTTGATTTTAGTTCTTTCATTTTAGGAGTCTTGTTAAGGAAGTCAGATCCTAGGTTGACATGGTAAAGATTTGAATCTACTTTCTCTTCTATTACAATATAAAGAGAGACCCTACAGAATGAGAGAAAATCTCTACCACATGAACCTCAGATAGAGCATTAATATCCAGGATAGATAAAGAACTCAAAAAACTTAACACCAAAAAATCAAATAAACCAATCAATAAATGGGCAAAGGAACTGAACAGACTCTTCACAGAAGAAATACAATCAATCAAAAAATACATGAAAAAATGTTCAACATCTCTAGGAATTAGAAAAGTGCAAATCAGAACTAAGATTTCATCTCATTCCAGTCAGAATAACAATTATCAAGAATAAGAGCAACAATAAATGCTGGCAAGGATGTAAATAAAAATGTATACTCATACATTGCTAGTGGGACTATAAATTGGTGCAACCATTATGGAAAGCAGTCTGAAGATTTCTCAGAAAACTTGGAATGGAACCACCATTTGATCCAGCTATCTCACTCCTTGGCCTATATCCAAAGGACTTAAAATCAGCACACTACAGTGGTGCAGTCACATCAATGTTTATAGCAGCTCAACTCACAATAGATAAACTATGGAACCAACCTAGGTCCCCTTCCATAAATGAATGGATAAAGAAAATGTGGTATATATATATATATATATATACACACACAATGAAATATTATTCAGCTTTAAAGAAGATGAAATGAGGCATTTGTCAGTAAATGGATGGTGCTGGAGAATATCATGCTAAGCGGAATAAGTCAATCTCAAAAAAACAAAGACTGAATGTTTTCTCTAATACGCAGATGATAATTGACAATGGTGGGGGCGGCAGCTAGGGAAGAACAGAGTTACTCTGGGGAGTGAAAAGAGGTAGAGGGGAGTGAAGTGAGGGGAGGGGAATGGAGTAGGAAGGATAGTAGAATGAATCTGACAATATTACCCTGTGCACATACGTGACTATACCACCAGTGTGATTCTACATCATGTACAATCAGAAGAATGAGAAATTATACTCCATTTATATATGATGTGTTAAAGTGCATTCTACTGTCATGTGTAACTAATTAGAACAAATAAAAATAGAATGGATAGAGGGATAAATTGATAAACTTACTGAGTTTTAAATAGGTAGACGAAGATGTTAATGCATGTAGCAGTCTACTCTTTCCCTTTACGCCATAAAATACATTTAAAATTTCTGTATAAAATGTCTTTAAAAACTTGAAATTTTGTTAAACATACACACTTTATTCAGTATGACTACATTTTGGAAGACCTATTTTACAAATCAAGATAATATATAGGCTCATTACTCACAGTGAAAGCACTTTGAAGACAGATAGTTTGCTGTTTTCTAATTTTTTTGAAACGTGCCAATCTGTTTGGTATTATAAAATACCACCAATATTCACTGCCAAGTGGTTGAGCTCAATAAAAACCTTTATCCAATCTGCAGAAACACACAGATGTATCACATCCTTTGAATAAAATAATTGAGAGAATGTTTAGCTCTAAGTAGAGAAAGACAACAAAGATGCTCCTCCAAATCAATGGATCATCCCTAATTTGGACAGCCAAAAAAATGAGAGAATGTTACATCTTCGTACCTAAAACAAGTTACCTCCTTAATATACGACTGGGCTTCTGAACCTTTGCAACTGCAGCACGTAAAGCTCTGTCAGATGAGAAGGGAGGGTAATTTTGTTGACAAGTGTTTAACCAGGAAGCAACCTGCTATTTTTATGAAAAGAAGTAGAGTTAGTTATTTCTTTTTCTTACTGGCAGGTTGTTTCCTTCACTTTTGGGGAAATAACTATATTGTAATCCAAAAATCACATCCTTACCCATGTAAATAATAAACCAAAAGGAAACCTAAGTCCAGATACCAGGCAATCTCAATAAGAAATAAAGGGTTAAAGACAGACTATGTAACCAGATAGAGTGCAATCTGAGCACACAGGCATTTAGCTTCAGCAATTTAACCACATATGTTTGGCAAACAAACAAAAAAGGTGAGAAAAAGAGCCAACAATTTAAACAGTGTGGGTGATCCCACCAGCTATTCCCCTCCACGAACATATGCCTTAGAGTGCATTTGAGGTGGAAGCCATGAATATGCAGCTCCTCAATTTAGGTTTAGTTCCTTAAAGCTCCTCTGAGCTGAATGTGAGCATCTTATCTCTAAGGGGCAAATCTAGTGAAAAGATAGCCGTTTAAAACAGGACGTTAAACTGACCACTTCAGCTGACGCTCAACAGAAGAAGCAGTCGTATGTTTCAATGCAGGAGGGGAAATAAACCATTTCCAGATTTATTGGGGTACCATGTGCCTGCTTTCAGTATGGCACCTTCCTAGTTCCTTCAAACTACCCAGCTCTGCAGAATTCAGATGGCTGACCTGTGTTTGATGGTGGAAACGCCATTAAGACATCAAATTGTGGCTGTGTCATCATGAACATCTCACAAAAGGTTAAGGAATGTCTTCATTCATTTAGGGCCTGTATGGTGTGAGTTTAGAGCAAGGGAGATTGAAGTAAAAGTCAGCTTTTATCCCACTTTTAACTTAGACTTACACCCTGAAGAAAGTTGTTTGCCTCCCTTGAACTTGGATTTCTATTTTGTCTGATTGGTATCAACTTTTATAAATTTCTCTCCCCTGCTAGTTTCTCAAGGCTAGTATATTATTCTGTCAGGATGTTGTTGTTTGGGATTGCATTGAATCCATGGATAAATTTGAGAAGTGACAACTTTATAGTATTGAATTCTCTGATCTATGAATATGACATATTCCTCTATTAATTTTTCTTAATGATGTTTTGTAATTTTCAATGTGAAGATAATGCATATTTTACTCAGTTCTTTTGCAATTGATGTATTATAAATTATTGAAAACAGCATCATTTTTGAATTTTTTTCCCTATCATTTGTTAGTAGATAGAAATATAATTAACTTGGCAAACTTTCAATACTTCACAATTACATAGATGTGGTGTTTGGTAGAATCTACTAGAGCAGAGCACATGCAATATCCTATGATCCAGATAATGTAAGAATTATCAAAGCAACATTATTTATAATAGCTTCTACTCTGGAAACTGCTTATATGTCAATGAATAATAGAATGGGCAAATAAATCAAGGTAGAAGCACGTTGGAATACTTTAGAGAAAAGAGAAGGATTCACTGTAACTATATGCAACAAGGTGAATATCATAACAGAAGAGTGAGCCAAAGAGCCAGAAACAAGAATACACTCTGAACTCTGTGTGATTCCATTTGTACAAAGGATCAAACTGAAGTGGACCTAGTTCCGGTTCTCGGAAGTCAGTATTGACCTGGTAGGGGCTCTCAGAAGTCAGTATTGTTACATTGGAGGAGGTAGTGAGTTAAAGGGACAAGGGGAAATTTCTCTGGGTCTGTAATGTTTTGTTTTTGTTTTTGTTTTTGTTTTATCTGTGTGTCAGTTATATTGGTGTGCCAGTTTGTGAAAACCCATTGAACTGAAAATATCTGATTAGGTCCTCAGTAGGCTGAAATTCCTGCTTTAAAAGGCAAAAATTGGATTCCATTGATACTCAAATTAAATGCAAAATTTCCTACCATCCCCTAGGATCCACCCCAACTTACCTGTTGCCAGGTTCAAACCACTTACGTAGCTCCCTGAGTGCTTTCCGTGTTCTCCCTCCCCCATTTCATCGCTACCCTTGGATAACTTTTATTAGGGTCAGCATACTGTACTGATGAAAACACTATTTGGGAGAAATTTGCCTTGATTTGAATGCAGACTGTGCCACTTCCTAACTTTATAATTCAAGAAGTTTGCATAACTTTTCTGGGCTTCAGTTTCCTTCCTATAAATAGGGATAGTGATAGTTTGTCCCATAGACCCTACTGTGCTGCCACGTCTTTGCCCTGTGTGAATTATTCAAGTGGAGGCCCCTACCTGTGCTTCTCCATCACTCAGGACCTGAACTGCATTATAGACATGGAGTACTTTGCTAGGGATGCCATTACAAGGTACCATAGTCTAGGTGATTTTAACATTTTCTCTTTGTCTTCACGTGGCCTTCCTCCATGCACGATTATGTCTCAGCCTCTTCTTATTCAGCCCACAACGAGATATTTGTCTTGCTTTCCCTTTTATTCCCTAGAAGAGTGGGTGTGTCTTATCATCTGTGTATCTCAAGCCCCTAACACAGCATCCAGCTCGTAAGAGACTCTTAATAAATAAAAACTACAAAGGGAAGGAAGTTCAAACAAATAAGCTCATGGGACCAAAACTCATCATTTCTTGAAAGGCACCAATGATCTAAGGAAGGTAGAAGAGCTTCATTCAATTAAGTGAATTATTAGAGTTGAAAGCAGACATCAATGAACTGACCCGGTTGGGGCTGACACAATACAGCTCTCATGCTGTAAAATTCCCTCCAAAGTGAATCTTCTATTTTCCTCAGTAACAACTCCCCAGCATTAATTACCCAGTAGCTCCCACTTCTGTTACTTTTAGGTAAAAGCTAGCAGGAACGAACTCTGAAATTTATTCCCATTTTTATTTTTAATCTTATTGTGTTTTAATAGGTAATTCATTCACCTAAATTAAAATAACAATTTAGTAAGATTTAAATTAAGAAAATTTCTACATATACTGTTCTGAATTTTGCTTCTTATACTTATCAGTATATCCCGGGGTCCTTTCCATACTCACAAATATCAGGCTTCCTTGTTTGATTCAATCAGGCAATGTCTCACTGTGTGGCCACACCACAGTTTATTTGGCCATCTCTCTACTAGTGGCCACTAGGATTGCTTTTCTAATGTTAACACTGCAAATGCTAAAATGAACAGTTTTGCCCACATGACATTCCAAGCATGCACCGTGTGCCTGAAAAGTAAATTCTGAATGTGGATTTAATAATTCAAAGACTAAATGAGTATGTAAATGATTTTGATAAATATATTCTGCTCTCTGTAAGAGTTTTACCTTTTTACCATCTCATCAGCATCGGATGAGAAAACCTATTTCTCCACAGCCTCACCAACAAAGAATATTATCAAACTTGATTTTTTGCCAATATGACAGATGGCCAACAAAATGTTTCTCTGCCCATAAGTGGATGTAGGCAAAGCTGTACTGTCCTCTGGTGTATTTGACATGACAGGTAAATTTTAGCTAAGGTTAGATCCTTATTCCTTAGTTGTCCTGACATCCAGGTTATTATGATCCCAAGTCTCTGAGATCCTTAATCGAGTAGGACAATGATAATCTTTAATCAAGTAGGACAATAGAGGAAAAAATCATGGAGGAAAGAAATGGTGGAGGAGAGTATGAGGCTTGTTGGTGGCTAATTCTGCAGTTGGAGTGCCTCACTTTTATTCATATTCCCTGGTCCAGACCCAGTGCTGAGTCCCAGGTAAATGCAAAGAGAACCAGAAATGCCCCCAGGTGAGCATATATTCCTAGAAACAGCCCCGTGTCATGGAAGGGATGAAGGGAGGACCATTGGCAGTCTGTGCCACAGAGATACATGTGTGTATACATCTGTGCCATCATTTGAGACATATGCTTCACTCAAACACTAAGTTTGATCACATAAAACTGAATTTATTAAAACTGTGGAGTTTGTGTGTGTGTGTGTGTGTGTTTAGACACAATTACTTTACAAAATAATTTCTTAAAAATGTATCATCCCCTGGGCTGGGGATATAGCTCAGTTCGCAGAGTGCTTGCCTGTCAAGCACAAGGCCCTGGGTTAAATCCCCAGCATCGCAAAAAAAAAAAAAAAAAAAAAAAAAGTTATTATCCCCTAAGTTCCTTGGCCTCCATATCCTTAGTTGTCCAAGAAGAGAGATTGAACTAAATCACTTTTTTTTTTTCTGATCTGAGGATTGAACCAGGGGTGCTTTACCATGGAGCTACATTCCCAGCCCTTTTTGTTTTTATTTTGAGACAGGATTTCCCTAAGTTGTTGAGGGTCTCTCTAAATTCCCCAGGCTGACCTCAAACTTGCAATCCTTCTGCCTCAGCCAACCAAGTTTCTGGGATTGCAGGCAAGCACCATGGTACCCAGTTAAACTAGTTCACTTCTAACGATCTTCCAAGCGCCTTTTGCGTGACTATGGGGTTGTTGCAGTTTAACACACCTTGCAGTGCGTAAGTGACTGACCACAAGTCAATATCACCAACACCACCAAGTCCTTCCCAGGGTCTTGCAAGGGATACAGAAATATACTTTTATCTTCACAGGAGGCTGCCACTGGAGAGGCAAAGCACATGAATATATCCTCAATCTCTTTGAACTTCTCAAATGAAAGATATTCCCTATTTACTGCCAATTAAATTAGCATTGAGTCATAACCTTACAGATAAAGGACTCCAGTTAAATTCAGCAAGTATTAATTTCCATAATAAGAGTTCATCCACTCCTACTCCATGTCCAATCCTAATCCATACTGGTGATACAAATATGGAAAAGAAAAAAAACCTAAACCTAGCAGGATCTTATACAGTTTTGGTTTTGCTTTTGTTTTGTGGTGACAAGGATGGAACCCAGGGCCTCACACACATACAGAAGGCAAGTGATCTGCCTCTGAGTACACCCCCATCCTGGAGTTTGTGTTCCACCTCAGGAACTCAATGATAAAGAGGCACAAAAACAGAGCTCCTGATCCGAGAGTTTCTAATTTCTTTTAGAGTGTTAGTAGGCACAGTCACACGAAAAGTTAACAATACGAGATCACAGTTGACTTTCTGCCTGGATGAGCCAACAGCATGGCGGAGGGCAGTGAGACTGCCGACCCTGGTGGCTTCTGCAGCATCAGGACAGTGTCCCAACTCTTTGTATGTGAAGCGTGAAGGGAATAGGAGCTCTGATAAGCAATTCCCAACCATGCAAAGCAAACTTAACCTCTCTTGAGACCCTGCCCTGGAAGGGGACTGAGGTCAAGGCCCTTTCATTTCTGCCTGAAATCAGCACCTTGGTCTGTAATGGGAAATATATGCTTGTCAATCATGTATTTCTATCAGAGAAGGCACTAAAACTCATGTAGTGCAAGAGAATTTTTTCAGTGATGGATAAAACTCAAAAGGATCAAAGATCATCATTCCTAAAACAGAGGAAATAAGAAAAATGACATTAACCTCTCTGTATTGTCCTGCACACAGTAGAGAGTTCAGCCCTGTGGTTGCTTGGAAGAACTTTTGTCTTTTATTTTATTTTCCCTAGCGACTTCCCTTACAGACTTAAAGAAAGAAAGCATTTAAATTATGTATCTCATAAACCATGCCATTATTATATGCTATCACATAATTAATGCATCATTTAATAATTAGAACTCTTCTGTTCACAAAATGTGTAAGATTTTCCATTCTATGGCTTTCGAAAGAAAAACTTAGTTATATGTAATTGGGGCACTAAGTTCTATTAAACCCAAGATAAGGAAACTCTATCCTCATCCCCCATCTGTCCCCACCTTCCCCTACAGGCCCTAAGCAACAGGATAGTCATGACCTTCAAAACAGAGATATTTTTAAAATAATTTTAAGAGGCACAAAGTTTTCTAGTAATGTTTAAGAAAAAAAAGAAAGCAATATAGGAATTTCTAACTGTAGTTATAGACAAAGAAACTGAGGCACAACTTGGTTATGTTACTAGACCAAAGTTCAGATGTTCTAAGTAAAGAAGCCAGGACAAGAACCCAAGAATTTTGGGTTCCAACTTCAGGGGTCTTTCTACCATGTCTGTCTGTGGATATGTCCTTTCTTCTACATTATACTGGAGAAATGTGTGGTCCACGTAACAGGATGGAAAGCAGATCACGTTATGACACACAATTCCAAAGTGTCTGTGTGATGTCCAAAGCCTGATCAGTGCCAACTAGATAAAGCAGGAACTGAAGTTCTCTGGGCCAACACCTCTCATTTTATAAATCAGGACACTTAGCCCCAAGGACATTAGGAAACTTATACAAGATTAGAATTTAAAAGAGCCCCCATATTCATGCTCAAACTCAACACAAAACCATAAACTTGCTGGATATTTGGTCACATAGTTCACTTGCCACCTCAAACTCCAATTGTTGATAATGATTCTTTTTACAAATAACTGTATTTCACTTTTGGATGCAACTAATTCATGCTCATTGACACCACTCTCTATGTCCTTTTCTCTCCTAATCTTTTGCCTACCCTTCCTGTTTCCTCACCCTAAGACTGAATGTAGTCCTCAGAACAAGCACAGAGACATGCTTAGGTTTGTAGGGAATCAGGCCAATAAGCCCAAAGTAATGGGGAAGGAACAGCAATTGATAAGTAGATGGTAAACATGAATATTTCAAAAACTGTGGAACAGAGACGAAAGTACACAAGAAACAAATCTGTCTCAGCCACAAGTGGCGTGACTGCCAAGAAAATGTGTTTTAAGGGATCCTGAAATATGACCCCCACTAGGAAGATACGGTTATTACTACGCTACTATATCCAATAATAAGAGATTCCTTTCTTTCATTACATTGCTAACATCGCTGGCATGATTGCAGGGATGGGGTTAGGGGGTATAAGTTATTTATACCTTTGTGGGATGCAATTTAATTAAATTGCTCTCCTCCTAACACATATTTGAGCTCAGCCCCAGGAGAAGTTTAATAGCTAGTAACTAGAAATGTAAGAAAGTAATTTTGAAAGGTGGGCAGTTCTGGAAAGGGCAGGCTTGCCCTGGGGAGCTGCTGTCTGAGGCTTTCGCAATATAAGAACATTGGTCTGTTGGGAGGTAAGATGCAGAGATGAGACATGAGAGGAGGAGAGGGTGTCATAGACATGGAAAAGGGATGGGGAGGGAGACAAGAAAGGAATGCCTAGGTAAGGTCCCCAATTTTCCAAGTCCCAAACCTAAGAGCATCTTGTCTTAGTTTGGGGGTTTCTGGAACTTGAAAATTTAAGGCCTCCAGCTTCTTTATTTTTCTCCTGCATAAGGTCTGTCAGGCACTTTACCCTCCCACAAAATAAACAGAAAGGTTTATGAGGAGGAGGCAAAGCAATATACTGCCAAGGAAGGCAGAGCTGCCAGACGCCCACACTCACAAGTCACTCACGACACCTGCCAACTGTGAAGGAAGGTTTTTAAATTATGGTTTGGCTTTCTTGGCCTCATGAGATTTTATTAACCCCCTGTAGCAACGGTTTCCATTTGAGGGCCATTCTGTCTTTACTGGAGGAAGAGTGTGACTGAACCATGGTCACAGGGTCAGGGCCTAGAAGCCCACTGGACCCGTCTCCATCACTTTGTTGACTGGAGAATAAGTGGCCGTTCTAAGGGGCAAGTCTGACCATATTTCTTCCCTGCTTAAGATTTCAATGGCTTCCAGCAGCCTGGCAGATAAAAGCCAAGTTCCTCAGCATGACCTGCTAAGACACATGCATCAAGACCCAGCATTCTAAGCACCCACCCCTGAGAAGGTCAATCCCAACTCCCTCCCCAGAATGAATGTCCTGAAGTTTCCCAAACAAATTAAGAAATTAAGCACCTTCCAGCCTCCAAATGTTTAAGCACTCCATGTCCTCTGCCTGGAATGAGCTTCTCCTCTGCATTCTCCAATTTCCAATTCTAATGTCATCCTGAGTAGAGTGGCAGGTGAGTGATGGGATTAAAACAAGAACTCAAATCCTGGCTCCTATGGACTCACTGGGCAAGTCACTTAGCCTCTCACTGCCTGGATTTCATCATGTGCAAAGTGGGAAAAAAAATAATAATACTTCCCTCATGGGATCATTGTGAGGATTAAACAAACTAGCCCACATAGGATATTTAGAAGAATGCAAGGGGTTTGATGATTTCTGAACAAATGTTAGTCACGAATCTGGAATGCCTCTGTGGACCCACTGCAGATGAATCAATCTTCCACTCCTCTCTGCTGCCACTGGACCCAATATATACCTCTGTTAACACCTGTCACTCTTCCTGGAGTATTTGTGGTTAGTTGATACTCTACTTCAGTCCCAAAAGGACTTGAATTAAAATGGTCCAATAGTTGGATTATTTACTTATTTATTTTTTTAGGAAATCTGTCTTCCCCCATGAGTTGTGAACTCCTGAGAATGTAGGCTTCATCTTGTGTTGTGTCCCTAGTTCCTAGCCACATATGGATGCTCAATAAATAGACATGTTCTTCTTGACTAATTACACCCCACCTTAAAATTTTTTGCCAATTGATGCATATGAATTAGTTCTCTTTTTTTAACTTTGCCTGTTTTGAATGTTACCAAAAAATTGAATTTTTTTATATATGTTAATATTTTATTTCTTCTTTTGTGTAAATTATCTGTTAATAGTCCTTGTATTAAACATATGTGGTCAGACAAAACAATAAGGAAGACAGTCATACTAAAAATGTTTTAGTTAATATGCACATAGATTACCTGGAAATTTTTTATCTTATTCTTTGTTTCTAAATCACTGACTGTCTCATAGAGGTGTTAGTGAACAAAACTAGCTTCTTCCTTCTATCACATGTGTTTGTCTTCCATTTTGCCTATTCCAGGACTCAGTTCCAGTGTTGCCACCTCCAGGAAACTTTCCTCTTTCTTTTCTATTAATTTTTCTGTCCAGTTACACCATAGTCACCGTGGGTACGGGGACTGGATTATTATGCTTTAAAATCTTCAGCCTCCAATATTATATTCAGGGCCAGATACACAGCAGGTCTTCACTGATTAGAAGATCCTACACTGTCAATTTCGCTGAAAGGAGTTTGGATTTGGAGACAAACAGTAACTTTAGCAAATTCAAAGATGAAGTTCATTCCTTCTATAGGACTATGCCATCCGATGGGCTGAAGGTCTTCATCTTATTTTGTTAATATTATATCCTTTGTGAATATAGAGGGAATAGTTTTAGTTCCCTATTATTTATGAGCAGTTGTTCTGGAAGGAGAAAAATATGTAATTCCTTGGAACCTAGGACTATCCAAGACCTAACTATTTACCTCCTGTGCAGAAGTATCTCAGAACATAAACACAGAGCCAAATCCATCTGAAGCAATCCTGGTATCTTTTAAAGAATCAGCTCAGTGATCTGAGTGGGAGAAAGTTAATGAGACTGATTTCTCCTGACATATTTACTGGTGGAGTTGCGCCTGGGGTCAGTTTGCGAGATTGGTTTGGGACACAAAGTAAACTCTTAAAGCTCTGCAGATGAATTGCCCTCCATAAGTCTTTCAGAACACAGGATGGAGTCAAGGCCAAAGTCTGAAGTCCACAGAGGCTGCAGTCATTCACAGTCTGCTGAGAATGTGTTGGGTAAATTCTGTACCAGAATATTTAACTTAAATTTTACAAAATAGGGAAACAGGTGAAAGTGGGGAAGATCTATATATGGGAAAGTAATTCTTTCATCAGCAAAATGTAGAATTATAGCAATTAGAGAATTCCTCTATCACAATTATTAGTTTTTAAATTATCAATTGATAGAAAGGCTATGAGGTGGGAAAGAAGATTAGGCATCATGGAATTCAAAGGCACATGTTAATGAGCCCAACCACTAAACATAGATTCAGAATGAGATGTTGTTCAGCATGTTTCTGCTGTAAAAATTAAGAGGATCCCGGGTTCCAGGTGTACTACTGCTTTCTAATGAACTGCATGACCCCCTGCACAGGCTATTTAGTCTCTCTCTCTCTCTCTCTCTCTCTCTCTCTCTCTCTCTCTCTCTCTCTCTCTCTCTCTCTCTCTTGTTTTCCTCATGTGAATGCCCTCTGTTACTTTTTAAATCTCTTACATTTTATAATCCTGACACACAATTATTCTAGGGTAAATTTAACACAAGGCAATCCTTGTGGTTTTTGTACCTCAATGGACATATCTAAAGAGCAAAGATGGTAGCAACTGTTTTCACCCAGAAGTCATATGAGATCATGGTTGTGTAAAGTGCTGGAAGTGTTCTAAGAGCCCCACAAGGATAAAGCAATGCCATCATCACCATCATTTTAAAAATTTTCCAGCTTTTCAAAGGGCTGAAAATCAACACTGCATTCACATTTGGTGTGTCTTTCAGGAAAGGGCCTTGATCTTGCCTGGATTCCTCCAGAGAGATATAAAGAGGAGAGCTAGCTGGAAAGAAACATCAATTCAACAGCCCAAGCTATTTTTATATCAGCAAAATAAAGATAACATTTATAATTACTAAAGACTTGTCAAAGAGCTTTCTCAACAGTTTTATTGTATCTTCACTGCTGTGAAGATTCTCATCCACCTGTTAGTGACAAGAAGCTGAAACACTAAAAAGGTAAAATACTTGCCCAAATTCACACTCTCTTTAGAAGTCCAGAAATTGAACCTAAATGTCCTGACACACAGCCTAAGACTGGTCCAGGAAATGGTAGGGCCCTTGAGATCCACCCTTGATGGCTCCTATGTTCCATCATCCAGGAAGCCATTCCTTGCTCTCCAGTGGACACAATCAATCCCTTCTCAGGGGCTTCATAACTCTTCTCACAAATTGTTCAGGAAACATGTGCATGTGGCTATTTGTTGTTGTATTTATCTTTCTCACTGGACTGTAGCTTTTTAAAGCCTCAAAACAACAGAGCTATAGCCTCTGACACACAGGCTAACATGAGCTGGGGCTCAGTAAATGGCCATGGAATAAAGGACCAGCAAAAGACCTATCAAGAATGTAGAAGAGCCAGGCATGGTGGTGCACACCTGTAATCCCAGGGGTTCAGGAGGCTGAGACAGGAGGATCTTGGGTTCAAAGCCAGCCTCAGCAAAAGTGAGGCACTAAGCAACTCAGTGAGATCCTGTCTCTAAATAAAATACAAAAAAGGGGTTGGGGATGTGCCTCAGTGGTTCAGTGTCTCTGAGTTCAATCCCCACTACCCAACAAAAAGAGTTTAGAAGAGTGAGAACCAGAGGTAGCAAGGATAAGAAAGAGGAAGGTGGGGAGATTGGAGGATTAGGGGGCAGGAAGAGAGGCAGGCCGGCGGGTGCTGCATCTGACCATGCTGCCAAGCCAAAAGCACACTAGAAATGTTTAGCTGGGTTTGCCCACCACATTCTGTTCACCATCATTAATGAGCACAGTTGAGAGCTGATGTATTTGCAAACATGTCCACCCAGACGCAGCAAAAACTGGCAAAAAGGAAGAGGGTGTCCCAGCATCTCTGTTAGTCATACACCATGGCTGTCCAGAGAGCGCTTTAGTGTTCAGAAATGAGACATAAAATAGAGTTTTGTGTCCTGGGGTAAAACAAAGAAGACTAAAAAATTTACTAAAAATGAGGAACGTGGTACAACAAAGACCCTGACAAAGACAATGTCTACCATCTTGTCAAACACACATACACATAACAAAGAAATACAGTAAACATATATACGTGTGTGTGTGTGTGTATTTGTGTGTGTGTGCATGGCCACAATAGGAGCTTTTGTAAGCAAACACTGAAAGCTTCATACTCATTGAGAACAATTATGAAGTCCCCATTCACCACCGCTGCTTCTCCAGCCCAACCTTAGGCACAATACACTGCCTGCCAAATCACAGGCACTCTGAATGTTTGAGTGACAGAATTGAAGTATTTGCAAAAGAAATCAGTACAATTGGAACATTAGCTTATTTGAGTAGACTTTTTTCTTTCTCTGGAAATACTATTACTCCTTGTATGTATTTGCTGAAATGACATATATCCAATATCTCCAAACTGACCAGTCTCTGCCAAGAATAAGTCACCAGGTCATCTGGTGTTGAAGAATGAAGCAGATACTATTTTATTCTGTGTTTAGTCTCATACTGCTGTAGAGGAAACACTTAATACAGCAGATGATAATTATCTATAATCAATTGTGTTCTCATTATGCATTCATTCAATCAATGATTGATTTTTACCTATTGAGAGCCTCCTGTGTGCTGGAGCCTGTGTGGGGTGCTAGGAATAAAGCAGTAAGACAGATATGGTCTCTACTTCTATTTTAGTAGAGAAAATAGGGAAAAAAATAACAATTTTTTATTGTAATTTCTAGACTACAAGGGGAAATTACAGTAGCATTTAATTTACCCTGCATGCCCCTTTGATATTACAAGCATATTATACATTCATATAATTCTTTGCCCTTTATGTAAAAAGTGCTGCTAACTTCTCCTTCAGTAATTATGAATGTCTTGTTTTCCTGAGATGCAAGAAATTAGGTTGTTCAGCCTTCATGCTCTGAAATTTTGACCCCCGAATGATCAGATGCCATAAAAGTCTATCCTACCCAATTTCACTTCTTCAAAGTGGAGCCCTCCCTTTTTGCAAACTAATGGGAAATTAAGCTTTATGGAACTAAACTGCCTTAATAGCTAAAACTCACCTCCAATGAAACTGTAATATACACAGAACCACTAAAAAGCATCACTTACATAGTGGTCAATTATATACAACTTTTGTTATTTAGGTCATATACAAGGTCAAAGAGTGATCCTTTAAGCAGTTCAGATGAAAACTGGCATTGGCAGGTGTACAAAATGCACCTCACTCAAAGATGGGCCTTCCCCAGAATGCTAAGATATTAGCTACCTTGTTTCCCAGACCACAACAAATTAGAAGTGGCTTAGGAGAGGGTGCAGGAGGGAGCAGCCAGGTGTAGACACAAATCCAGGAGAAAGGAGCAAGATAATAATAGCCTGAACAATAATAATCTTAGCAGTGAGTGGCTACTGAGTGCACCTATCACTTTACTAAGGCCTTAACTGTCAACACCGTGTTAGGCAACTACTATTACGAGAAGCCTGCTATGTACCAGGAGTAATTATGTAACTTCTTTTCCTTATCTTTACAACAAGTTGGCAGAATTTTGCCTAGGAAAAGAAACTGTGCTTTGGAGAAAATAAAAACTTGTAGCAAGATCCATTAACTGGCAAGGAACTGACGGAATGTGGAGCTGGCCCAAAGTTGTGGCCCTTTGTGTCCCAGTATTCCTGCTGTCTTGCTTAGTTATTAATACTGTTGTGTTCATTCTCAAGAATGTCCTGGTTGGGACAATGAGTTATATGGTCCTCTCTCCAAAGGGCGCACTCTCTTCATTGGGCCTGGAATACAAGGAGGATAGTATAAAATAATGCATGTAAAGCATTTGGAAATGCGAATGGCATGCTCAGCACATGACAATGGATATTAACTTTGTGAAGACTTTATTAATATTCCTAAAGTTTATACTAATTCTAATCATTTTCCTTTTTTGAAATGTGAAATTCAAGTAAAAGAAATAAGATCAAATTCCAGCCAAAATGATACTGACACAACCGTTTATAAAACGCACCCAAAAATGGGTCTAAATTTCAAAGCTAAAGGAATGTTTCAACCACCTAATCTAATTACCTCATTGCATAGGAAAAGAAAATGTAACCAGAGAGGTGACATGGCTTCCCTAATACATAAAATGAATGGCAAAACAAGATATGAACTTTGAACCTAAAAGTTCCTGGTTGTGAAAGAACCTGGGCATTGGTGATAGAGAAAACTCATCTTCCATCTTTTCCAAGTACAACTTCAGGCAATTTTATTTAAGGTGTCTGAAGCTTGTTATCCTTAGTTGATGAAAATAAGGATTAGAATTTTCCTTTGTCGGGATAGTCTGAGGATTAAAAGAACATGCAAAGAGTCACACACATACAGTGTGTGTGGTGGTGCAGGGGTCTGAAGTCATACAGCAACAAGAAGGAAATTTGTCACTATCTACTAACCTATAAAGTACACAAATCCTTTAACACATGAATTCCACTTCTAGAAATGTATTTGGTGGGAAGCTATATGTTCAAGGATGCTCATTGCAGCTCTGACTGTAAGAACAGTAACAAAAACACTTAAATCTCTATCAAGAGGAAAATTCCACTAAGAAAAAAAAAAAAAGAATGAGAAAGATTTCATATAATGACAATGGTCTTTTGTAACATATTTTTAAGCAAAAAAGCATGACATTTAATAATACATGAGGTAGAGTCTGAACACATTTATGACAAAATGGAACATAAAAATATAAATGTGTTTGTGCATATGAAATTGTTGATAGCTACCTGTGAAGGGAGAAAAAGGAAATAAAGATAATTTTCAACTTTGTTTCTATAAGCTCCCATATCTTAATATTTTTATCTTATGGACATATCCATATATTGTTTGTATAATAGAAAAATACAGAATGCTTATCATATAGTGAATATTAATTAAATATTTCATTTTATCCATATGCCTCTATGCTTAGTCTATAACGTTTATTATAAAATTGTATCATAGCAACTTCATACACATATTTAGAAAATAAAAATTGTAGCCAGGCCCAGTGGTACAAGCTATAATCCCAGCAACTGGGAGTCAAGAGGATCACAAGTTCAAAGTCAGCCTGGTCGACTGTGATGGTTTGACATTTTTGACTCCATGGAAATATTATAGGCCAGGCTATATGGACAATGACTAAACAGACTTCATTTTACCCTAAGACTCCATGTCACATAGGAAATGCTTCTCCCATGGGAACACCCACTTCTGTACCCATCAACAGTTGCTTTGCATAGCTTGTTTGGCAACACAAAAGGGCAATTCTTATATAATGTAAAATTGTTCTCTTTTTGATTCCTATTTTTCTTAGACAATGTACCATGTCAACAGGGATTAACTAGATATTAATAACCGTTCTTTAACTTGTACCCAACTAAAGACATTTTGACCCACTTTCCCTTCTGCTTATGCTTTTAGATCTCATGATGTTAGTTTGTAGTTTTGAATCATAGCACCAGACAATTATGATTGAGGTACTGACTTATGGTCTAAAAACTGCAACCCTGTGGTCACGATTGTTCTTCCAATAGCCATTTTTGGGGCATTGTGTGAGACAGTCAGTTGACTGGCTAATAAAGACTCTCAAATTTGGACTTCTCAGTGGTGATGGGTCTGTCCTTAAGTTGAGCCCCACAACACAACTTAGTCAGCCTCTCAACAACTTTGTTAGACCCCATCTTAAAATAAAAAAAAAAAAGGACAGGGATATAGCTCCTTGGTAAAGCATTCCTGAGTTCAATCACCTATAACAAAAACAAAAACAAAAATAAATAATTGTTTCAAGGACGACTCTGACTGTTAGAGAGCTTTCCCACAGAGCTTCAGCTCTGAATTTTTTTCTCTTATGACCTACACTAAAGGTCTGCCTCCCACAGCCTGAGCTAAGGGATGAACAAAGGTTAATAGAAACACATAAAGGCAAGGCGGGGCAGACTCCCACACCTCTGTTTGTGGTGTCGTTTGTCTCCCTGTTAAAATGCAATAAAGACAATAAAAGGAAATCGGCTGTGGAAAATGAAAGAACCCTGTATTCATAAAAACAGCTCAAATGGGAAAAGTCTTTTAATGGGGATGGTACATGCAAAGCGGTGGGAGAGATACACATAAAACCCTTAAGACAATTCATTAACCACAAATTATTGTAGGCAACTCAAATCCTTTCTCCAAAACGTGTTTGTGTCTTCACCATCGGAGTGTGGGTATCTTCAAGCAAACTCTCAGACTGACACGTCTCCTGTAAAGATGGTAGACAAAAGCAAGGCTTTTGACTCTAGAATCTTCCTTACTCTTACACGAGTCCTTGGAGGAAACACACTGGTGTGATGGAGGTAGAAGGCCAAATGATTCATTCTGAGACCTTACTTCTTGCTCTGTCAACAAATTCATTTTCCAGAATGAATAAATTGATAATCTGGGGACAGTTAGCCACCTCATTTCCAACTGCATTTCCTAAAATTAAGATAATAATGTATGCCTACTCTCTCTCAAAGCTATTATGATGCTTAGATGGTTTTTAAAAAAAGAAATTGTGACTTTAAATGGCACCACTTTAAATCATTCCAGCCACCTAAATGTCACACAGTCAACATCCATTGAAATACTGGGCCTGTGACTTGGGAGGTGAAGTTAGGAGAATTCTAAGTTTGAAGTCATCCTTGGCAATTTAGTGAGACCCTATTTCAAAATAAAAAAACAGATAGATAAAGTTTTAAAAATTTTAAAATTTTCTCAGCAATAATTGTGGACTCCCCACTTCACTATCACCTCTACTTTTTCCATTCTTGAATTTGCATCATTTTAAATTAACGGCATATTAGAAAGCTCCCAGGCAATGAAAGCAAAGTACAACTTTTTATTTTTATTCTACTATTTTTTTTTTTTTTTTTTTTTTTGGTACTGGGGATTGAACTCAGGGGCTCTCAACCACTGAGCCACATCTCCAGTCCTATTTTGTATTTTATTTAGAGACAGGGTCTCACTGGGTTGCTTAACACCTCACCATTGCTGAGGCTGGCTTTGAACTCCAGATCCTCCTGTCTCAGCCTCCTGAGCCACTGGCATTACAGGCGTGCACCACCATGCCCAGCTATCCTACTATTCAGAGGGCTGACATCCCAACCCTAGGCAAAAATGTTGGCAGACTCCTTTCTGTTGAAATTAGCCCACTGCAAATCTGCTTTTAAGTCCTGGGCTTCCGGCTTTATTCGTTTATCCCCTTTACCGAGATCTCACTCCTCAGGGGCAAAGACCTCACGGCCGCTCTCTCCAAGGTCCCACATCTCATCTAAGGAAACGCCCTTGCCTTTCTTACCCATACACTCTGATGAGACAGGTCAACCTCAGTACTGCCTTCTTCCTATCCTACCGCAAAAACAATAAGGGAGCCATCCTCTGTGACCTATGATCATAGCAAACTTCCTTGAAAGCGATCCTCGTAGTCTCATTGGAAGTTGAAACATCTCCCTTTTTTAGCATTGACAGATGCAGCCCAGTCTCATTCCTCTTTGTCTCTGTCCAGAGTTCACATTCCACAAGGTAAATGAGAACTCACATTCCAAAAAAGGACCCAGCGTCTTGAAAGGATTTTAATTGGCAAGGAAAGCTTCGGTCTTGTTCCCTAAATCAGACTAACTGACACATGAGAGAATGTTACTTATTTGAAAAGGATTTTTATCATAACGTATCAAAACCAAGAAGCCCACATAAATGGGCTCCTGTAGGTGAGTTTCAACTTTGCTTTCCATTCAGGAACACCATGTTCTCTCTTGGTACAGGTTTTACTGAGACAATTAGACAAAACCTAAAATTTTCATACTGAGTTTCTTCTTCAGGGGCAGGTTGGGGCCTGCTATTCCTGGAGCAGATGTTCATGAACCAGGTCAAATTTCAGTAATCTTCCTCATCCATGGTCTCATTCTACTGTAGTTTTCCTGTTGACCATTATGAATTAGCATCAGATATCTAAACTGAAAGTGTTTAACTGATGTCCTGTATTCTTCAGTCTCCACACTTCCTCAGATAGCAAAGTAAACTGTTTATTTTATAAATTAGGAGTTTGAAACATCAGTGGGCTATCAAATGGACAATGCTTTTTCAGAAAAACACACTCACACACAATAAAATAAAAGAGAATAGAACAGCTCTACCCTCAGGCACAACTACTTTGTAGATTCAGATAGTACCTGACTGGTTATGGTTAAATCTTTGATCTATTATGGGTGTCCATTGCATAATTATAAAATAAATAGGTTGAATTTGATAATCTCTAGGATTACTTCCACAACTAGAATTCTATTATTCAGCAAGATGCTGATTTATCTTTGTAGAATTAATCTTGTGACTTGATTATAATTTAGGTGTTTAAGAAAATATAGGATTGGTGGTCCCCACTGTAGCCTTAGCTAACCATCTATTTATGAGAACAGGGATTCAGGTACTGTCAAGCTGAGATTACATTTGAGAAATCTAAGGTTTGTAATGGTCTGACAGATCTGACTCCATGAGAATGTTATAGGCTAGATTCTAAGGGAAATGACTAAACAGACTCCATTTTGCTCTGAGACTACATGTTATATAGGAAATAAACTTCTCCCATGGGAACACCTCGCCTTGTGCCCATCATCAGTTACTTAGTGTGACATGTTTAACAATACAGAATGATGATTCCTATGTAAAAAGAAATTGCTCTCTTTTGATTCCTATTGCTCCTAAACAATGTACCATGTGAACAGTGATTGTGTGGATGTTAGTAACCATTCTTCAGTTTGTACCTAGGTAAGGGTCATTTTGATCCATTTCCCCCTCTGTCGATGATCTCATGATGTTAATGTGTAATTTTGAATCATAGCAACAGACACTTAGGATTGATGTGATTTTTGGTATGAGAACCCCTACAACCCTGTGGTTGGGGCTATTCTCCCAATAGCCATTTTTGGGGGCATTGTGTGAGACAGTCAGCCAGCCAGCTTAATAAAGACTCAAATTTGGACTTCTCAGTGGTGATCGGTCTGTTCTTAAGTTGCGCCCCATAACAGGTTGTCTACAAAAATAGCACGTCCTTGACTTTAATTTCCTAAGGGTAATCTGTTCCAATGTTGTGTTTTGTGTTATTGTTTAAGGTTGTAGAGAGCAAGCTACTCCATTTTGAGTTTAAGTACTGAGTTAGAACAACCCTATACCTTGTTTGTATAAGTAAACAATCACCATTCCCCTAGCGCAACCATAAGGCACAAACTGATAATTAATTATGCTCATAAAAATGACTAATTGTCAGTTTACCAAACTAATCAGAAGCACATGGATGCATGGGTGTATCAAACCTTATCGGAAAAACCAGACCCATGAGCTTATTGAGCATACCAAAGCACCAACTGAAGCAACCTCATCCCTTGAAGTCTATAAAAGTACCCTGAGCCTGGACATGATGGCATCCTGATGCTGCCAGCTGGTCACTCATCATGAGCCTTGCCCAGAAAAATCACCACACTGATGAAGCTCCAAATCTCTGTCTCAGGCTCTAGCAGAGTGCAGTTTCGCCTGCCCACTCCAAGTTGACATCTCAAGCTGACACCCGAAAATTGCTGTCTGTCTGGACCTTGTCCTAGAACAAGCTATTGCACTTTGACAACTCTGCACCCTGAACAAATTCTTCCCCTGGTTTGAAATCTTATCTGACGCCTACAATACCTGTATTCATATATGCCTTCTGCCTTTGCTCTCGGTTTAGCCTCCTGAATCCCTGTGGCCACCTCAACCCTTTCTTAGATTTTCTGAAATATTTTATATTACAAAGTGTAATGTGTGACTTCAGCGTGGCAAATATTAACAATTAAGACTGGAACAAAAGAACTTGTGTTTGCCTGGCTTATGATGACCAGAAGACACAAGAATATTCTTTGAACTGCCACTGCTGAAAGTGGTGTAAATTGGCGAATTTATTGTTATTTAATAAATTCTGACCTTGTGGAAAGACACAAATGTGTTTGGTCTGTGTTAAGGGCACAGATCGCTCATGACAAAGGTGTTAGGGAATTGTACTGGGCATGATACCCCCAGAAAGCAAGTGCCATGAGGACAAGTATTCTTTTTCTACTTTGTTCCCTGCTACTGCCTATTTTGTTTATTGGTGCATCATTGTTTACATGATGAGATTTATTGCATTTGTACATGCACACAACAATAACAATATGATCTTGCCAATATCACTCACTATCTCCTATTTTTAAACACAGCTTTATCGAGATAAAATTGACATTATAAAATTTTCTCACTTAGACTGTACAATTGAATGTTTTTCTGTGATCATAGATACATAGACCTGTCATCGGGTCTTCATTTAGGGATGATGAAAATGTGGAATTTTTAAATAGAGGTGGTGATCGTACAACATTGTGAATTATTTAATACTACTGAATTGTGCATTTTAAAATGGTTACAATGCTGGGTGTGGTGGCACACACCTGTCATCCCAGTGGCTTGGGAAGCTGAGGCAAGAGGATTGCAAGTTGGAGGCCACCGTCAGCAGTTTAGCGAGGCCCTAAGCAACTTAGCAAGATCCTGTTTCAAATAATACATAAAAAAGACCGGGGATGTGGCTCAGTGGTTAAGTACTCATGGTTCAATCTCTGATACCAAAAATAAATAAATTAAATGGTCACAATGGCAAATTTTGTCATGTGTATTTTATCATAATAAGAAAAGACATTTAAAACTCACTGAAGTGAGTGTTTCAACATGGCGGACTAGAGGGTGGCTGCATTTCATGTTGCTCCAGGACTCAGGATTCAAAGGAGGAGATAGTGAGAGACTTGGGACCAACTCAAAGCCACCGCGTGAGTCTCTCCCTTTGGGAGGCGTCCCGGATGGGGCGGTAGTCCCGGAATGCAGGGAACTTTGTGAAGTAGAGTTGCCCCACGAGACACCCCTACCCCCACTGGAGCAGTGAACTCGGACAACTGGGAGCATCGTAGAGGTGGCTGCTCAGCACAGCGCTTGGACTCGGAGCAACCACTGGGGCTCTGGGCGGCTGCCTAGAGGAGGAGTTGTGTGACAAGCTGTTTGGACTCACAGCAACCGCTCCTGAACACCGGGGTCTGCCTGGAGGAGGAGGAGGAGCACGGTGGGTTGCTTAGACTCGGAGGAACTACACCAGAGCTACAGGCAGTTGCCAGAGGAGGAGCTGCGCGGCGAGCTGTTTGGACTCAGAGCGACCGCTTCTGAGCACTGGGGGGCTGCCCAGACGAAGAGGAGGAGCGCGGCGGGTCACTTGGACTAGGAGAGACTGCATCAGAGCTCTGGGTAGCTGCTCAGAGGAGGAGGCGAGTGGTGAGTTGTTTGGACTCAAAGCGACCGCTCCTGAACACTGGGGGCCTGCCCGGAGGAGGAGCGTGGTGGGTCGCTTGGTCTTGGAGCAACCACTCCTGAACACCTGGGGGGCTACCCCGAGGAAGAGGAGGAATGGGGCGGGTCACTTGGACTCGGAGTGACTGCCTAGGACTACGGGCGGTTGGCGGGAGCAGGAGATGCAAGGTGAATTGCTTGGACTCCTAGTGATCGTGTAGGAACACCGGACAGCTGTCCAGAGGAAGAGGCGTGTGGCGGGTCGCTGGGACTCAGAGCAACTGTACGGGGCTCCAGGTGGCTGCTCAGAGGAGGGGCCGCATACCCAGGTGATTAGGTGCAGAGTAGGGTCCCAGGACCTAGGCGGCTTCTTGGTGGAAGAGCCACACAGAGACACGCCTAGGGGCGGAGCAAAGTTTCCAGGACTGCGGGAAGATTCTCTGAGGAGAGGCAGCCTAAGGAGACTCGTCTGCGAAGGGTGAGGCTCCCAGGCCCAGGAGGTAGGTCTGGGCCCCTGGGAACGTTGCAGAGGAAGGCAGCCCAGCTCAGGCGGTAGTTGTAGATTGAGGGGAACCTCTAGGAGGGGAACTGACCAGCGAGATCTCCCCACCGGGTGAGTCTTCCCTGCCAGGTGAGGTTTTCCCACACGGATGGTAAAACCAGAGACACAGGCCCAAACAGGCATTGCCTCAGCCCGCAGCCTAGTTCCCCTTTGGATGATCATTGATCAACAAGTGGAGGCACCTCTGCCCACTATCAGGGAATATAACCCACCTGAAGGTCACCACCCCTAAAGAGGCAGCTTCCTTGTGGAGCACCACATTATCAACTTCCTCCAAGACTTCAGGCTACTGAAGGATAAGAGGGGATATACTAGCAATCTTCAGGGACATTAGAAGTCAATAGAGGAAATCTGCAATATCTTAGCGGTCCACTGATACCTGAACAATATGAGAAAACAAGGGAAAAAAAATGCCCCAAACAAATCTAGATGTTACATCAATAAAATCCAATGACAGCATGGCAGAAGAAATGACAGAAAGGGAGTTCAGAATGTACATAATTAAAATGATCAGGGAAGCAAACAATGAGATGAAAGAGCAAATGCAGGCATTGAATGATGAGATGAAAGAGCAAATGCAGGCATTGAATGATCACACCAATCGAGAGCTAAAAGACCAAATACAGGAAGCAAAAGACCATTTCAATAAAGAGTCAGAGATATTGAAAAAAAACCAAACAGAAATCCTTGAAATGAAGGAAACAATAAACCAAATTAAGAACTCCATAGAATGCATAAACAGTAGAATAGAACACCTGGAAGACAGAACCTCAGATATTGAAGACAAAATATTTAACCTTGAAAACAAAGTTGAGCAAACAGAGAAGATGGTAAGAAGTCATGAACAGAATCTCCAAGAACTATGGGATATCATGAAAAGGCCAAATTTAAGAATTATTGGGATTGAGGAAGGTTTAGAGAAACAAACCAAAGGAATGAACAATCTATCCAATGAAATAATATCAGAAAATTTCCCAAATCTGAAGAATGAAATGGAAAATCAAGTTCAAGAGGCTTATAGGACTCCAAATACACAAAATTACAACAGACCCACACCAAGGCACATTATAATGAAAATACCGAACATACAAAATAAAGACAGAATTTTAAAGGCTGTGAGAGAAAAGAACCAAATTACATTCAGGGGGAAACCAATACGGATATCAGCAGATTTTTCAATCCAGACCCTAAAAGTTAGAAGAGCCTGGAACAACATTTTTCAAGCCCTGAAAGAAAATGGATGCCAACCAAGAATCTTATACCCAGCAAAACTTACCTTCAAATTTGACGATGAAATAAAATCATTCCATGATAAACAAAAGCTAAAAGAATTTACAAAAAGAAAGCCAGCATTACAGAACATTCTCAGCAAAATATTCCATGAGGAAGAGATGAAAAACAAAGAAGCAAATCAGCAAAGGGAGGAATTATCCTAAAGGATCTGTCAAATAAAGGAGGAACCAAGTCATGTCAAAATAAATAAATAAATAAATAAAATTTTAAAAATGAACCAAATGACCGGGAATACAAATCATATCTCAATAATAACCCTGAATATTAATGGCCTGAATTCATCAATCAAAAGACATAGACTGGCAGATGGGATTAAAAAGAAAGATCCAACAATATGTTGCCTGCAAGAGACTCACCTCATAGAAAGAGATACCCATAGACCAAAGGTGAAAGAATGGGGAAAAACATACCATGCACATGGACTCAGCAAAAAAGCTGGGGTATCCATCCTCATTTCAGATAATGTGGACTTCAAGCCAAAGTTAGTCAGAAGAGATAAAGAAGGACATTTCATAATGCTTAAGGGAAGCATAAATCAGCAAGATATAACAATCATAAACATTTATGCCCCAAACAGTGGCTCATCCATGTATGTCAAACAAATCCTTCTCAATTTTAGAAACCAAATAGACCATAACACAATAATACTAGGTGATTTTAACACGCCTCTCTCACCACTGGACAGATCTTCCAAACAAAAATTGAACAAAGAAACCATAGATCTCAATAACACAATCAATAATTTAGATTTAACAGACATTTATAGAATATACCATTCAACCAAGAGCGAATACACTTTCTTCTCACCAGCACATGGATCCTTCTCTAAAATAGACCATATATTATGCCACAAAGCTAATGTTAGCAAATACAAGAAGATAGAGACACTACCTTGTATTCTGTCAGATCATAATGGATTGAAGTTAGAAATAAATGAAAGAGTAAAAAACAGAAACTACTCCAACACCTGGAGATTAAACAATATGCTATTATATGATGAATGGATAACAGAAGATATTAGGAAGGAAATTTAAAAATTCTTAGAGGTAAATGAGAACAAAGAAACATCATATCAAAATCTCTGGGACACTATGAAAGCAGTACTTAGAGGAAAATTTTATTTCATGGAGCGCATTCAATAAAAGAAGTAAAACTCAACAAATAAATGACCTAACACTACAGCTCAAAGCCCTAGAAAAAGAAGAACAGACCAACACCAAAAGTAGTAGAAGACAGGAAATAGTTAAACTCAGAGCTGAAATCAACGAAATTGAAACAAAAGAAACAATACAAAAAATTGACAAAATAAATAGTTGGTTCTTCGAAAAAATAAACAAAATTGATAAACCTTTAGCCACACTAACAAAGAGAAGACGAGAGAAAACCCAAATCACTAAAATTCAGAATGAACAAGGAAATATCACAACAGACATGATTGAAACACAAAACATAATTAGAAGCTATTTTGAAAATCTATACTCCAACAAAATAGAAAATTTCGAAGACATCAACAGGTTTCTAGAGACATATGAATTGCCTAAACTGAACGAGGAGGACATACACAATTTAAATAGACCAATTTCAAGTAATGAAATAGAAGAAGTCATCAAAAGCCTACCAACAAAGAAAAGTCCAGGACCAGATGGGTTCTCAGCCGAGTTCTACAAAACCTTTAAAGAAGAGCTCATTCCAATACTTCTCAAAGTATTCCATAAAATAGAAGAGGAGGGAACCCTCCCAAACTCATTCTATGAAGTCAATATTACCTGATACCTTAACCAGACAGAGACACATCGAGGAAAGAAAATTTCAGACCAATATCCTTAATGAACATCGACGCAAAAATTCTCAACAAAATTTTAGCAAATCGCATACAAAAACATATTAAAAAGATAGTGCACCATGATCAAGTGGGTTTCATCCCAGGGATGCAAGGTTGGTTCAACATCAGGAAATCAATAAATGTAATTCACCATATCAATAGACTTAAAGTCAAGAATCACATGATTATTTCAATAGATGCAGAAAAAGCATTTGATAAAATACAGCACCCCTTCATGCTCAAAACACTAGAAAAAATAGGGATAGTGGGAACATTCCTTAACATTGTAAAGGCCATCTATGCTAAACCCATGGTTAATATCATTCTAAATCATGAAAAACTGAAAGCATCCCCCCTAAAAACTGGAACAAGGCAGGGATGCCCTCTTTCACCACTTCTTTTCAATATCATCCTTGAAACTCTAGCCAGAGCAATTAGGCAGACCAAAGAAATTAAAGGGATACGAATAGGAAAAGAAGAACTCAAACTACTCCTATTTGCTGATGATATGATTATATACTTAGAGGAACTAGGAAATTCCACCAGAAAACTTTTAGAACTCATAAGTGAATTCAGTAAAGTAGCGGGATATAAGATCAATGCACATAAATCTAATGCATTTTTATACATAAGTGATGAATCTTCAGAAAGAGAAATTAGGAAAACTACCCCATTCACAATAGCATCGAAAAAAATAAAATACTTGGGAATCAATCTCACAAAAGAGGTGAAAGACCTCTACAATGAGAACTACAGAACACTAAAGAAAGAAATTAAAGAAAACCTTAGAAGATGGAAAGATCTCCCATGTTCTAGGATAGGAAGAATTAATATTGTCAAAATGGCCATACTACCAAAAGTGCTATACAGATTCAATGCAATTCCAATTAAAATCCCAATGACGTACCTTACAGAAATAGAGCAAGCAATTATGAAATTCATCTGGAAGAATAAGAAACCCAGAATAGCTAAAGCAATCCTTAGCAGAAAGAGTGAAGCAGGGCGTATCGCAATACCAGATCTTCAACTCTAGTACAAAGCAATAGTAACAAAAACGGCATGGTATTGGTACCAAAATAGAAAGGTAGATCAATGGTACAGAATAGAGGACACGGACACAAACCCAAATAAATACAATTTTCTCATACTAGACAAAGGGGCCAAAAATATGCAATGGAGAAAAGATAGCCTTGGAAATCCATATGCAACAGAATGAAACTAAACCCATATCTCTCACCGTGCACGAAACTAAACTCAAAATGGATTAAGGACCTCGGAATCAGACCAGAGACCTTGCATCTTATAGAAGAAAAAGTAGGTCCAGATCTTCAACATGTCGGCTTAGGACCAGACTTCCTCAACAGAACTCCCATAGCAAAGAAATAAAAGCAAGAATCAATAACTGGGATAGATTCAAACTAAAAAGTTTTCTCTCGGCAAAGGAAACTATCAGCAATGCGAAGAAAGAGCCTACAGAATGGGAAAAAATCTTTGCCAATCATACTTCAGATAGAGCTCTAATCTCCAGAATCTATAAAGAACTCAAAAAACTCTACACCAAGAATGCAAATAATCCAGTCGACAAATGGGCTAAGGAAATGAATAGATACTTCACAGAAGATCTACAAGCAATCAACAAACATATGGAAAAATGTTCAACATCTCTAGTAATAAGAGAAATGCAAATCAAAACCACCCTAAGATTCCATCTCACCCCAATTAGAATGGCGATTATCAAGAATACAAGCAACAACAGGTGTTGGCGAGGATGTGGGGAGAAAGGTACACTCATACCTTGCTGGTGGGGTTGCAAATTAGTGCAGCCACTCTGGAAAGCAGTGTGGAGATTCCTTAGAAAACTTGGAATGGAACCACCATTTGACCCAGCTATCCCACTCCTTGGCCTATACCCAAAGGACTTAAAATCAGCATACTACAGAGATACAGCCACATCAATGTTCATAGCTGTGCAATTCACAATAGCCAGATTGTGGAACCAACCTAGATGTCCTTCAATTGATGAATGGATAAAGAAACGGTGGTATATATATATATATACAATGGAATATTACTCAGTCATAAAGAATGATGAAATTATGGCATTTGCAGGTAAATGGATGAAATTGGAGAATATCATGCTAAGTGAGATAAGCCAATCTCAAAAAACCAAAGGACGAATGATCTCACTGATAAGCGGATGATGACACATAATAGGGGGTGGGAGGGGTTAGTGTTAGGGTTAGATTTAGGGTTAGTGAGGGGGGCAAGAATGGAGGAAGGAAGGACTGTATAGAGGGAAAAGAGGGATGGGAGGGATGGGGGGAAGGGAAAAAATAACAGAATGAATCAAACAACATTACCCTATGTAAATTTATGATTACACAAATGGTATGCCTTTATGCCATGTACAAACAGAGAAACAACATGTATCCCATTTGTTTACAATTTAAAAAAATCAATAAAAAAAAAAAACTCACTGAAGTATTTTTAACTTCATTTGTCTCTCCATTCTACAGCTCAAGTACTACTGTTTACTGACTTGATTCTTTATAATAGATTTTAGAACTCTGAGCCATAGGCTAATCATCTTGGCGAATCACCTGAACTATAGTTTTCTCCAGGTAATGAAATTAGAGATGATTTCCTCTCCTCTTTATATTTCATCTATATTTTCTAAAATAAGCATGCGTACTTGTTTGAAAAAACTTCTAAGCACTATTTTTAAAATATTGGGAATATTTTGTGATTAGAACCTTGGAGTAAGGAATCATAAATTCATACGGAAGCACGGAAGATCCTGAGCTGCCAAAGCAATCTTGAGCAAAAAGAACAAAGCTGGAAACCTCATGGTACCTGATTTTAAAAGACATACTACAGAGCCACTTTTTGAATCTGAGGAGAATATGGACCTTTAGGGACAATGACTTGGCTGCACTTTCCTATGGTACTGCCAAACATGCCTTGATGTTTATGCTCATTTTTGAGATGTAGCATTTTATATTTATTCTGACTTTCCTATGTAAACTCTACTATTTCGTTTCTAAAATTCTTATTTATAGATGTATTTCAGAAATGCATTCATATATACATTTGTGCATGCACCTATTAATAAAAATATAAAGAAAGGGTAAATAAAGTTAGAAAAGCCTCATTTTGCAACCTTTAATGAATTAATAGATCTAGTTATTGACCATCAATAGTTGCTAAAAGAGATACAAGCAGACAGCAAATGTCTAATAATAGAAAAATACAATAACATTTATCAAGTAGTATTAACACAAAAACCTACCTGGATATTATTAAACCACTAGACCCAATACCCAGTTTATAACTAGAAAACAAAAAATAGACACTATCAGAACATATTTAGCAATACCATGAAGATGTAACCATCTAAATCTGACTATGGATAATTCTTCAGGATAAATTATCTCATTCTATATATAGTGCAAAGTATTAAAATATTTTGGATACGATTCATACATATTTCTATATTGCTACAAATTATATTTAGAAGGCAATTTGAAATTTGAACAATGGCAAGTTAATTGACAATATTAAGATTATTTTTTAGTTGAGACAATGCTATTGTGGCTATTTTAAATCTATTCTTTTGGAACTGCATACTGAATATGTTTACAGATGAAATAATCTTGTTTCCGAAGTTCGCTTCAAAAAACTCCTCCGTAAGGATCAGTAGATAGAGGTATTGATGAAACGATATTGGTCATGGGTGTATAATTTCCAAAACTGAGTAGTGAATACATGGGAGTTTATTTTACTCTTCACTTCTACATGCTACTTCTGCAATGTAACAGTGCTGGGTGGTGGTGGGCCTTTTAAAGTCATTTGGGCTGTGAGGTATCCATCCCTGTGAAGGGATTGTTTTTCTCATGGTAGTGAGTTGGCTATTGCTGGAGTGGAGTTCAGTCCACTGCCCTTCTTCCTGAGTTCTCACCAAAGCTAAGCAGATGCCAGCCCCATGCTCTTTGCTTTCCAGAATTTTGGGTCAAAATAGACACTTTTGGTTTTATAAAATTCCCACTTTTAAATACTCCATTAATAGTAACAGAAAATATACTAAGATGCTTCCTATGATTGAAATTTCCATAATAATAAAGAAAAATATTTTTAAAAAACAATTGAATAGTGAGAAGGGCCACTTGGAGTGTTTGCTTTTTAGTATTTGATTTATTTTTATTTATTTTTTTTTAGTTTACAGAATATACAAGATATAATTCATTCTAGAGTAAAATTTTCTAACCAGGTGCCTCAATTTACCACTATCAGCTTCAGTCTATAAACTGAAAGAGTAATATTTTCATGATGGCCTTCCTGGAATTGAACAGATGTGATATATCCAGATCACTCTTCTTAGTCTGTGGACTGATGCTATGTAGCTCTTTTATAACTGGGAAGAAGTTATGAAATGGCAGAAAATACCCAATTTTACAACTACTTTTGAAAATTTTTAATATTCCATATTTTAAAGTACATTAGTACATCTGACTTAAAGTTGGAATGTAAACTGCATCAGGTTGTAAGCAGAATTATGGTGTCATAAAAATGTGCAGCAGAACTGGACAGTGGAATAGCTCTCTGAATCTCATTGAAGTGTACTGTATCATCAATTGTGAACATAAAACAGCATGTTTAAGGATCTGTCAAAGTAGAATATACTGATGTTTTTCTCAGGACAAGCAGATATACCTTTACATATGTAAAAAATATACAAATGTGTTGCAACTATAAATCGGCACTAAAGTATATTATAAAACATAGTATAGTAAAATAAATTCAATTTTTTACAGTTATCATTGTTGTGGTAATATTATTCTGAGATGAGTGAATGCTCATTGTTAGATAAGTGAGTGATTACATTATTAAGAAGTAGACTTTTGGCATAGATACATATGGAAAAAGAAATATAGAGAGATATTTCTGTTTTTCTCTCTATATATAAATATAAAATCAAAGACATTATATTTTTATAAAACCTAGAATCCTAAACGTGAATATGAAGTATCAGGATGAACTCTGACATGAATAAATCATGCAAGTTGTTATGGTTTTGATGAGTTGCCCTATGAAAACTCATGTATGAGGCAAAGCAAGAATTTTCAGATGAACTAATTAGAATAAGAAAAATGTAATCTAATCAGCAGATTAATACACTGTGGATTAATTGGGTGGTGACTATAGACAGGGTGTTACTGAAGGAAGTAGGTCACTGGGGTGTGCCTCTGGGGTTTATAGTTCATCCCTGGTGAGCAGAGCTTTCTCTATGTCTCCTGTTTGCCATGTGCTGAGCTGTTTTCCTCCTCCATGCCATTCTGCCATGATATTCTTCCTCATCTTGGGCCCAGAGTTATGGAGTTGGCCATTTATGGCCTGAGACCTCTGAAACCAACAGTCAACATAAACTTTTCCTCCTCTATGTTTTTCCAGTCAGGTTTGTGTTCACAGCAACAACAAACTGACTGAAACAGATGTTATTACTCCATTCTTTCAACAAGAGAAAAGCTAAACATGCTGAAAACCAGTGCCTTTCCTTAGAACTATCAGAAAATTTAGATCTTAATGCAAATTGCTACCCTGACTTGGGAGAGAGCTTAATGCAAAGAGTCATACCCATATCTGCTTCCTTGGAGCAATAAACAGGGAGAAATATTTAAATGGTAATTTTGAACAATTGCTTGGCACTGTGAAACTAACTTGCAAATTAGATACTCTTGGAGGTTGCAACTCTAGGTACATCTCTGCACTTTCTTACTATTTATTGCCACAGGAATATATCTATGCTTTCACAGTGAAGCCACAATTATGCCCTAAGGTTGTCATTGTGAA
The DNA here is from genome assembly GCF_902686445.1 of Sciurus carolinensis. Lineage (NCBI taxonomy): Eukaryota > Metazoa > Chordata > Mammalia > Rodentia > Sciuridae > Sciurus > Sciurus carolinensis. The sequence continues at coordinate 50,717,513 of NC_062227.1, read as the reverse complement.
TACACCCACAGCATTCTCCATAACTAAAACTTATGTTGCAGGACCCAGGAGTGTACATGAAAAAACTACAATGATCCAAGTGGTTATGCATTGGAGTTGCATACTAATGCTCATGTTTACCTTAATACAGATGCAGACAGTTATATAAGAAAATATTTCTGAATATGTGTCTAGACGTGGGCTAGAATCCACATATATTTACTTGCTCTGTTAACTGAGAAGAGTTAGAAGCAACAACAACCCATTAACAAAGAGAACACTTTTAAATACTATTCTCCAAAAACAGAAACAAGGGTTTCTTTAAAAATGGCTAAGAAAATAAAGAAAGGAAGGAAGGAAGGAATGAATGAGGAAAAGAGGGAAGGAGGGAAAGAGGGAAGGAGGGAAAGAGGGAAGGAAGGAAGGAAGGAAGGAAGGAAGGAAGGAGGGAAGGAAGGAAGGAAGGAAGGAAGGAAGGAAGGAAGGAAGGAAGGAGGAAGGAAGGAAGGAAGGAAGGAAAGAAGGAAGGAAGGAAAGAAGGAAGGAAAGGGCTGATTCTAAGGTTAGGCCAGGAAAGACAGAAGATGAACCTGGAGCACACAGTACCAGAAAATAAGAAAATGTTCATAACAACAAAAACAGCAACAAAAGTAAAATGAAGAACTATATCAAAGGAACTTGGGAATAAACTAAAATAATTTGAATAAAAAATGAAGTAATATTGGATTATAACCCAAAGTATAACATAAATATCCATAAATTCATATTGATAGAAGCAAATAATTGAACATTGAAATAACTTAGGGAACATAAACAAATTTTCCACACAGAAGAATTTCAAGCAATTTATATAGATACTCTCCCTCAAGGGGGTAGAGAATAACTCCCCACTCCTCAAATATTGACAATACATAATGATTTCCTTTCAAAGAATATAATAAAGCAAGGTGGAATAATAATTTTGCAATAGTAGCTTGATGAGCACTACCTTTCTTGAATGGCCAAGGTCAACATCAACAATAATAAGTTATGTTGATTGTATACACCATTGATAAAATGTGAAGGAAATAGCACTTTATCTCTATGGTCTTTCTCTTAAAAACACATAACCCCAGACCAATCATAAGAAAAATATCAGACAAACCCCAATAAAATTACATTTTACAATACACCTGACCAGTAATCCTCAAAACCATCAAGGTCATCAAAATCAAGGAAAATCTGGGAAGTTGTCACGGCCAAGAACAACCTAGCAGACAGAATGATTAAATGTAATGTGATATCCTAGATGGAATCATGGAACAGACTGGGAACAGTAGTAACACTAAGGAAATCTGAAAAATATAGGGACTGTCAGAAATAATGCCTTCCTATAAGATAGTTAATTATAACAAAGAATAATGCAAGAAGTTAATAACAGAGAAAATTGATTATCAGATATATAGGAGTTCTGTTAACTAATTTCATACTTCTCCAAAAATAAAGTTTATTTAAACTTAAATATTTAAAGAAATAATGGTTGAAACTTCCTATTTGATGGAGACCATTAATCCACAGATCCAAAAAGTTTAATGAAATCCACATAAAATAAGAACAAAGAGATCAACACCTAGGTGAAGTGCAGAGAGATAAAGAGAAAATCTTAAAAGCAGTATAAGAAAAAAGATTCATTGTATGTAAAGAATAATTGATAATATTTAAGGTTAACTTTGATCAAAAACAATAGAAGTTGGAAGGCAGTAGAGAACCTATTCAAAGTGCTTTCAATCAAGAATTTTACATAAAGCATAATCTATTACTTAAAATTGAAGGCAAAATAAAATACAGTCCCAAATATATGAAGATTGAGAGAAATCATTGCAGCAGATCTGCCTCGCAAGAAATACTAAATAACACTCTTTAGGATGAAATAAAAAGATGAATGGAAATTTTAAATACAAAGAAAGAAAGTAAGAGTCTCAAACAAACATAAATACTTAGGTAAATAAAAGACTACATAAATATGTATTTTTCTGATTCTCATAATTGAAAGTAAGATTGTATAAAGCAATGACAGTACTATATTTGAAGGCTTATGACATATATATGGAGAAAATGTATATGGCAATAATAGAAAAAGTGAAGAAAGTGAAATATTTTAGAGTAGAGTTATCATTTTATTGGAATTAAGTCAGTATTTACTTGAAGTAGATTGTGATATATTAAGCAACTACTAAGAAAATTAATTGGAAAACATAGTTTTAAAAAAAATCAATAGATTGCAGGAGAGATAGTTAAAGAACTGGGCTTCTATGAGTCAAAGAGGAAATCTCAAGGAGAATGAGAAAGTATCTGGAAGTAGTGCTAATAAGAGGGTAGAAGCCTGGAATATTAAAGATGAAAGAGCATCACCTAACCATCAGAGACAAAGTGATAAAGATGACAATAATAGGCAGCAGGTTTGCAATGACAGCCAGGGAAGGGATAACCCATGAAGATGGTAATAAAGGATAGAATTCCTAGGAAGAGGGTGGACAGCCAACAGGGCAATTGCTCAACAGGTAATAAGAAGAAGAGATGGAAAACAACTGAGGTCATCTGCCCAATGTAAAGTCATGATCCTTTGCCAATTTTCACACCTAAAACAATTCTCAGCTTGGAGTTCATTAACTGAAAAAGAGGCCAGGTCCTGCTGAAGAACCCAGTAACATCACAGTAAGAGAACACAATAGTGCTCTACACAGTTCCTCTGAAATGGGACTATGGCCCTTCCCTTAGATAAACATGCCCCAAAGAAGAAAAAATAGCCATGTATTTTAAAAACAATTGTATACAGGAGTTGAGAATTGATGTTGAAGACTAGAGTCCTTTTAGTCCCCTGTTAGTAAATACGAGGCTCAGATAAAAAAATGGAATATTGGCCCATTGCTTGCTAGTGTGTCCAGTAGGTCCTTAGGCTCAAATGGGTTACTATTTTTTGGTTCCAAATGTATAATTAGAAGGGAGACACATGCCAGTTTAGAAACCTAATCTTTTCTCCTTGACCTATAAAGTAAGAGTTAAAATAGTAGGAAAAGTCAAATAGAAGTACCTAGAACTTCTTCCTCTCATAAAAATAGGAGATTGTTTAAAAACTAGTATTGTATTCTGGGAAAGGGAAGATATGGTTAGTGCTACCTTCAAAGACAAAAAATGAATTGATGCTGAGGATAGAACTGCCCATCATATACCCATGTCATTAGATGCATCAATTCATAAATTTGGGTGGGTCCATCAATAGCCTGTCATAAAGTGGAGAGGGCGTGTCATAAATAAGACCTGAGGAAAGTCAGAGGAGACATGGTCTTAGGAGACAATCCCTGTGACTAATTGATAGTGGAGGAAGAATTCCTAGCTTGGTTAATGGATGAATTACCTTGGGATGTGGATACAAGCTAAAAACAGACGGTTTCCTCATGACAACCCAACTTGAGAGTGAATATGAAAGAAAATTGCAAAGATAAGGCCTGGGTGGAGCTGCCTGCCATTCACTTTGTGTAGAAAGTGAAGTGGCCCAAATTAAGCAAATGCATGTACTCATGTAAGTTGGTAAATGACTTGCCTTTCTGGTCTGAGATCTTTACAGTGTAATACTGGAAAATCAAGTACAAGAATATCTGGGAAAGAGGCAATTATTAGATTTAGGAGAGTTTGCACAAAGTGAGAGAATTTTTGTGTTGTTATTTAATACCCAACAGAAATCATCAACTGCAAAAAATTCAGACAACTAAATGCAGATGATGTCTTCACCAGTTTGTATCTGTAAGCCTCTCTCTCCTCAAACATCGAAGGACTTAAGAAATGGGATCAAGAATGAATTAATCAAAGTGGCATACACAGAGGAATTGCATAGTAGCTTTCAGCATAATCTCACTAAGACTGATCCAGTTACTAAAAAGTGTCCAATCTCTCAATTACAGAGGCCAACGTTGACTCCTCAGTATGACACCAACTGTCAATAGACCAGTATGTCACTCAGCTTTTTCTCACTGTGACAAAAGTATCCAACAGGATTAACTTAAAGGAGAAAAGTTTATTTTGGCTCACAGTTTAGATGTCTCAGTCCATGATCTGCCAACTCCATTGCTCTGGGAAGAACATCATGGCAGATGTGCACTGCAGAGAAGCACAGCTCCACTCACAGTGGCCAGGGGGCTGGGGGTGGGAAGGGGCCTTAGGGAAGATGAACCCTTCCAGGGTATGCCCCCAGTTACCTACCTCCTCTAGCTATGGCCCACCTGCCTACAATTACCACACTGTTGGTCCATTCAAACTAGGATAGACTGACTGCATTTCAATTCTCACAGTCAATAATTTTAACTCTGACTATTCCTGCATTAACATAGGAACTTTTGGGGGACACCTTATATTTAAAGCATAAAAACCAATCAATGTATTATTGGAAGGTTGATTATATTGGACACCTTCTACCTTGAAAAGTGCAAAGTTTTACCTTGACTGTCATTACTCATATTCTAAATATGGGTTTACCTCTACTACTCACAGTGCCTCTGCAAGTACTCATCTTCTCCCCAACTGAGACCCAGTTCTCAGAAGTTTCCCTTTGCTTCTTCTGACTGTGCTATCTTTTATAGGTTAATTGCTTGCTAATGTTAACTAAAAATGCACAAAACCCTCCCTTACCAAACATTCCCTAGTCCTAAGTAACCAGAGAATGTCACACCTAAGAGGGTGCTCGCCAGAAGCACTGACCCCAACAAACACAAGACACAAGCTATTCCAATCAAAACAGAAACCATGATCCTTGATGTCTTCTTCAGAGTCACTGAGCTGCTACTTTTGCCATCCTATGTGAACCAGATAAGATGTACACAGCCCATATTCCAGAAAAGGCTACTCTTTCCCACTGTACAAGAGAGGAGCCCACTTGTCTGGGACCCACACACTTGCCCTTGATAAACTATATAAAAGATGCTCACTTAGGGCAAGGAGTAAGATGGTCATTAGAAGTAAGAGTCAACCATCTTCCAACAATGCTGGACTGTTACAAATAAAGCCCTCTCTTTCTCCATCACTCTGTCTCTCAATCCATTCACTTATTGAATGGCAGCACCCCCAACCTTGTGCAATTACACCTCAACCAGCATTATTATCTATACTACTTTCCTACAGTTGCCATAACAAATTGCCACAAAAAGGAAACTTCAAACAACACAAATCTATTATTTCATAGGTATGAATATTACAAGTCTAAAATGGCAGGATTAGTTTCTTTTGGAGACTTTGAGGGAGAATCCATTCCATTCCTTTCTTCCAACTTAAAATGGCTGCTGCAATCCTTGGCAATTCCTGGTTTAAAAGACACATCGCTCCTTTCTTTAAGTCTTTCTTCACATTGCTATCTCCTTTCTGTCTTCTCCCCTTCTTGTCTTTTAAAGTGACATTTCTCTTTGAACTTAAGTCTATCCTAATCCAGGATGATGGTTTTTGCCTGGTCACATTAGATTGCTTATGCTTCTCTAGGAATGTGATTGTGTGATCAGGAAGGGCACAAAAATATTGTTAAGTGCGAGTGGGACACAGTGTCAACCAACCCTAGTTCATTAATTTCTGGATCCCTAACTTCCTCTAAGCAGAGGCCTACCGACAGTAGGTGCTAGGCAAATTTGCCAATGCTATATGTATGTGCTGATTCTGCTTGCATCAAATTTGTTGAGAACAATTATTAAACCTTATACTGGCATGTCAAAATGTTTATAAAATTGTTAAAAAAATTGTTTTTTATTCCTTTCCACATCACCCTTCTCTTATAGATTGACCTTCCTCATATTGTCAGGGGACAAGTACACCATTATTGTCTCACAATTCCTAATTTCCAGAAGGATGTAGTCAGGACTTCCTATTCTGGGGGGATCCAGCCTCAGCTATTTGTCCTTTTTGTGTTCATTCATCCATATTCTATCTTTTCAGATTGTAAGCCCCTTACATTAGCTAGCATCATGCTATACACATTTTAGTTGTTTGATAAATGCTAACTAGATAGCTGAATAGATAAATGAAATAAGTAAATGAAGAAACTAACACATGAAAAATATGTCCCATCAAAATAGAAGTAAATCATTTTCTGTATAAATCAATGATGATGTCAAATCATTGCCCCACAGAGAGTACAAGACATGAATTCATTAAATTGATGTTCTACTTGGATGGAGGCCACTTTCCAAATAATTAAGTCCAACTCCCATTATGAGTACTTGGATATACTGGTGCCATGCTGTGTCTGCTGTAGAAAGCAATTGTTATGAGGGCCAAAAAAGAACTGCTGTGAAACCTGATGGGACCTTAGCTCTATCCAGTTTCCAGATTGTAAAGTGATTGCTTTGGGTTTCTACAATTTCCCATACTCATTACACTTTTTGTCACCAGAATAGATTTATGTGGTGCCATATTCTGCACACATTACAGTGTTTGTCAAGATAATGAATAGTCTGAAAATTTGAATTTCCAATACAGTTGGTGAATTATGAAAGTGTGTCTTAAAATGTTTCCTCACTGTGCTCATTTGCCCAACAGGTTTGGCTTTCCCTCCTCTCAAAAGTCTAAAATGTTGCCAGGAAGAAGTCTGAGAGGTCAGCAAAGCAAAGATTAGAATATTGAAAAGGTCACCATGGCCAAGTCCCGTCTTTAATTCACACCACATATTAGACATTAAAATTCTAGGCCCTTACTCTTATGACAAATGAGAATAAAAAATAGCATAAAATTAATCGGCAACACTTTCTAAAGTGACAAATGGCTATTAATTTCTTTGGTATTCATTACAATAACATTAATCATGGAAAATTCTTTGAATGTGAAAGTAGCTGTTATGTGCAGTTCCATAGGAATTTGGTGGTAAGTTAGCATTCATTAATGTCCATTTACAATGAAGTGTTACTCTATTAATCTACTGTTCTGTGACAAAACCTGTAATGGGCAAAAGACATAAAGTCTGTTCCCTCTGTAGACTCTACATTTCAATTGTGATGCCAACTTATATGTTTAGTTAAAAGCAAAATTGTTAAGTGGTCTCCTGATTATCATGGCTAGTCTTCCCAAGTCAAAGGTTCAAAGAATATGAAAAATCAAGAGGATTCTTGGTACAAAAGAGCACAATACATGTTTAAAATTTGAAGACATCATTTTAAGTGAGATTTTGTGTTAGCTCCAGGTTACTTTAGGCAACTGCATGGCACTGAATGTAGGATTCAATGTCCTTAGAGGTAAGTAGCTTGATACTACTGCACGTTCAAATCCTATCCTTACTCCTGGCTTATAGTCTTGTCTCAAGTGGTTAAAATGGATGGTTGGTAGCCAATCTGGTGTAATATAGATGGAGAAGATTAGAAAACCCAAACCACAGCTAAGTCTGATAAACAATGATACAAAACACTCTCCACTGGAGTAATAGTAAACTCCTCAGTGATAATAACATCACACTAACAACAACAGAAATAGTAATATCTCATCAACTATTAATGGACACTTAGTTCATACTAGGCCTTGCTGTAAGAAATTAACATCCTCAACACATTTAAATTCTCTCAACAACCCTAGGAAGTAGCACTATTGTCACTATTTTGTACAGACGAGGAGGAGAAAACAAGGCAGGCAGCCAGCAACTGGCTCAGCTAAGATTCAAAACTTGCCAGTCTGGCACAAGGATCTGCCCTCTGAGGAATTACACTTTGCTATCCCTTTTTTTGCCAAATGGGTTGTTTACAAGAATATTCAGCAAGATGGTGGAACAAAATAACAGGAGTAAAACCTAGACACTTTTGAAAAAGAAATTTAATTTCCTAAGGATTCGAAGAGAACAAGAAACATGTTCCTCTCAAGCAGAGCTTTTCCAAAAATACATGCTGTAACAGGTACCATGAAAAAGGGATGCCTTTAGCTGCAGGGCAACCAGATGGGGTCTGGTGTAGCCAAAGCCAACAGGTCAGTTGCAACCCCCATCTGTCTCTCACAGGCTCCTTGGAGCATATTGGAGAGAAACAAGGTCTAAGGTACTCCATACTATCAGGCCACTGGCAAGGTAAGTAATATCTCTCTCATTGCTGCTGTTTGCCCAGAACAGCTTAGCGCAGACAGGCTGTACTAGCTGCAATATCCTCCATGAGCCAGCTGCAAAGCACAACATGGCTGCTGAAATGGGAAGATGAGTTGACAAAATTCCAGAGGCTGTCACCTTATGGGTCATTGAGGAGCACTTCAGTCTAGCCCAAAACATGGCCAGTGGGGGCCCAAGGGCAAGGATCTGGTATGCCAACACAAGACTGTTACCTTTAATCCCTTCCTTCCTAGAGACTGAAACTTCTGTCAATATGCACCTAGCACCCACGCTATCTGCAGCATGACAGCTCTAAGGATTCATGCATAGTCTACAAATTAGAACTCCATCACAATTCCTAAATACTTGATATGGAAAAGTTCAATTAGATTTGAATCGTTTCACATCATCACAAGAAATGTGAACATCAGTGCATGAAAGGAAAGGAAGAACTGTTAGAGCCTTAAATGTAATTTCAAATGTAGAGTATAGAAAAACAGCAAAAAAAAAAAAAAAAACCTGGTTTTAAGGATTTTATTTTTTAAAGTCATTTGTGGAATAGCTTCATTGACAGAGGTAAGTGAGAATTTGAAGGCATTTAAAACTCTTGATCAGAAACTGTAGTCATTCCAAGCATTAACCCTTGTGTTCATGGATAAGAGCTCATTTTCCTGAATAAATGAAAAGAATTTATTTGGATTTTTAAAATATGTATTATTTACTGCCTTCCTCCATTATGTGTATTTATTGTTCTTATAATTATATAGCATAAAGAAAAGGTAGTGACTGTTCTCACTAAACCTTATTAAAAAAATTCCCTAAACCTCTTCAGCCTACACTATAATGTCATAAAAATATTCTTAAAAAGAAAAAAAGTCAGGAGGCCTTTCTCCAGAGGGCTCCTGAAAACGAAGACATGGCAGAGACAAGTTCACAAAAATCCAGAGCATAATCATCCTGAGGAAAAAAAAGAAAAAAAGAACTTTAAAGTCTTCCTGCCTTTCTAAATGTTTTAAAATATTTATCAAGCCCACGAGTACTTTTTAAAATGATAAATTCTCCTTAGATTAAAAAGTAAACTGAGCTGAGACAAAGGAATGAGGTCTTGAATTTGACAGCCAGGGAATGCTGCCTGCAGCCTGACAAAACCATCGCTTTGAAGATACTTGTGATGCACGTGCAAGCACCTGGCACCTGCGCTGGCTGCGGGAGAAGCCTTTACTTTTGTGCTAAAACCCAAATCCCTGCCTTCCTAGAGCTCTGTCTCCAGCATCACCACCTTGGTGGCCTTTAGTAGCAAAACAAATGAACATGTGTTTGGGGATGCTCAGAACAAGAGCTACCCACAGGGGATGGAGAGCAGGAGGGAGTATCCCTACCCCTTGCTTCCACCTCCCCCTTCCTGGACAGAGGCCATTGCCAATGGTGAAGTCCCTCTGAATTGAGAGTTGGTAGAAGGGAGAAGTCAATGTTTTTCATAATGCTTAATGGAAAGGTCATATGGCATATATATTACCTGTGCCAGGTACTTGCTGAATTTTATTGGAGAAAATACGCAACCATATTGAAACTGGATCTCTTCATCTATAAAATGGGAATAGATTTATCTATGTCTATGCTCTTTGTAGAGATTAATGAAATAAGGTTCATTAGGTCAAATACTGCAAGGCCCTCAGTACTTTACAATCAGTAATGGCTTTGAAATGAATTGTTAAGGTATTATTTGAAGTGTTAACTGACTTCAAAAGTTCTATTTCCACAGGGGCTGATTCTTCCTAAGATAATGTTTGTGTAAATAAACATGAGTGTTTCTCACCAAAGCAGTGGACTTTGTGATTCTCTCCTCTAAGAATTTCAGATGAGTTATTGGCTAGTTTCTTTCCCCGCCTCCTCCTCATGTCCTAAGAGAAGGAGGCCATTAGATCCCATCTACAATATCTGCTCTTCTTTTTCTCTTAAGTGGCTTAGATTGGGCATGTATAAATGCTATAATGTATTCTTGAACCTGTAGACTCCTTCACCAAACTTAGTATACCAAGTTATACAAAACACTTGATCCAGAACCAACTGACTTTTCTTGCTAGTCCATTCAAGCTGCTATAACAAGATATATTATTATGTTGAAAATTATAACAATGGGTATTTGTTGCTCATAATTCTGGAGGCTGGGAAGGCCCAAATCAAGGTGCTGACAGAATCAGTATCTGGTAAAGGACCCATTTTTTCATAGATGTTGCCTTATTGCTTTTCCTCACCCGCAGAGGGGCAAACAAGTTGCCTCGAATCTTTTCTATAAGACACTAACCCCATTAATGAGAGCGCTATCTTCATGTCCTGATCACCTTCAAAACTCCCCTGCCTTTTAATTCTATTGCATTAAGGATTTGTCTTCAACATAGAAAGTTGGGGAAACACATTCAGATGACAGCACATCCCATTTTTCTCTGTTTCTTCTTTCTTTTTCTGATCGTATCAATACTGTTAAGATTTGGATGTAGATTTTCCCCTTAATGCTCATGCATTGGAGAATTGGTCCCCAGTGCAACAAAAGTAGAACTTTTAGAAAGTGATTGGATCCTGAAAGCTCTGACTGCCTCAGTGGATTAGTCCACTGGATGAATTAACAATTGAATGAACCACTGGAGGAGGTAGAAACTGTGGAGAGGTGGGGCATGGTTGGAGGAAGTAGGCCTCCTGGGACATGCCTTGGGGACTCTATCTTGTCCCTGGCCCTTTCCTTGCTTATTCTTCTTCCAGCTGCCAGGAGATGAGCAACGTTCCTTCAACATGATATTTCTGCCTTGTTGCCTGTCCACCACCAACTAAAACCTCTGAAACCAGGAGGAAAAATAAACTTTCCTCCTTTAAGTTGTTTGTGTCAACTATTTTGGTCACAGTGACAAAATGCTAACACAAATACCCAACCAATCTCCTTTACATCTAACCTTCAGATTAGTTTGCTACCTCCCTAATTTACCATTGTCCATCCTTAGCCACTCCCCTAGTCACTGTCCTAATTTTCAGATTTCCTAATCCCTAGATTGCACTCAGCTTGAAAGACCCCAAGTCCTTATCCCCATTATCAGTTGCCAGGCCGGCTCATTCCCTTATGCCTACCATCATGGGACATACAGGAATCTGTTCCTAGAACCCATTAGTGTCTCTTCCTTGTCCCCTCCCATCACTTCCCCTCCCTTCTCCCTCACCGGGGGAGATAGGGAAATGCTTTCTTTGGGAGAGATGGTGAGAACCAAGAATAACATCGAAGACCTAAGAGCTACCACCTAACTCTGGGTTCTCCTCCCTCTTGCCCTTATTTTAACCAGTCACATAGAAGAGCTCAGCATCTATACTACAAGGTTAAGTGAAAAGGCATCATATATTAAAAGTTTATGAGGGGTTTCTTTTTAACTGTGTAAAAACAGTTATGTTTGCCCATGTTTTTCTAGTGTGCAGCATAATGACTACATATTGTAGATGCTCCATAAATATTTGATGCATAAATTTGTCAATCTAAAATAGACAAGTCAGACATTCTCCAAAGAATAATGATGTTTATTTGGGACTAGCATTACAATGAGAATATGCACACCAGAGTAAACTATGGGCATATTCAAAGGGGTTGAGACAAGGTGAAGTCTTTTAAAGACAAAAATGAGGAGGACTACATCATATATTTTGAAACAATTCTTGGTCACAAAGAGTGGGGTCATTCTGAGGTTGAAGAGAGGGTTGGTGGGCAGATGTCCTTTCAGAAATACTTTGTGTGCAAGGTCACAGTGTCCTCTGTGCAAGCTTGTGGTCTGGCAGAGTCTTTTGTGATACTTATTATCAGGCAGTCAAGCAGAAGAACCCATCCTTCATAACCTCCTGGCTACTGTGGCTCTGTTGTTAGTGTTGACATGAGCTACTCTATTTTTATTCTGACAGTTTTCACATTTCTTTCACAAATTTATCAGTTAATGAATGCATGGATAAAATGCTAGAAAGCAATATGCTGAAATACTTACTTTTGGGTGATAAGAATACGAATGATCCTTGTTTTCTCCTACTCCTCTATACATTTCAATTTTCTATAAGGATCACGCATGGCTTACGTAACTGCAAAAGAATTTTATTGGAAAAAGTAATAGTCAAATACATTCTTCACACATATGGAGATTCCCTAACCAAATTTACTTATCTTTTGTAAACTAATACAAAAGACTAAATATCACACTTTTCTTGTATATAAATTTCACAAACTGGTGGAACTAATCCATAGAACTAGAGGATGGTGGTTTCTTTTGATAGGAGTTGATTAACATTGATTTCTTCATCTGACACCTTTTACACATGTGTATTCACTTTGTGAAAATTGAGATGTATTGCTGTGCTCACTTTTGTGCATGTAGTTAAACTTCAATAAAAAGTTCATCTTAGAAGGAAGTAACTGCTTTTCTACTAAAATGCCTCAAGAAGAAAAAAGTTTCATTTTGAGGTTTTGATCTTTTGATTTTAATCTCATTCTGATCATAGAAAAGAAATACTGGTATGAAAATTTATAAGGTAATAAGTATCATATCACACAAGAGCATTAGAGTAATGTTTGAAATGGAAAGCTATTAAATTGGCAGGAGTGATTATTGTCAAATTAAAACTCAAGTTTTCAATCTTTACAAAGTCAAGCAATTATCTAATATACAAATACACTTCAAATGGGCAATAGGTAATGTTTGCTTTTCTTTGTAATTATTATGTGATTTATCAGACTTCTGACCTTGCTCTCTCAAATGTGACACTCTCTCTCTCTCTCTCTCTTTCTCTCTCTCTCTCTCTCTCTCTCTCTCTCAAAACCAAATACCTCTCCACACCCACATGTTAGAATTACAAAATAGTTAGAAACCATCATTCCATACCCTTGTTAATAGAGAAATGCTCATGTCAGGAATCATTTGGACCTTGAACTTGTCTACTGTATTATATTTCAAAATGGTTCCAAGGGTTTTATCTCATTTGAGTCCTCCGAACATACAAGCATGTAATCCAATGAATGATCCCTTCCTACCAACCCTGGAAACTCCATCTGGGCCACTGAGCATAAGTAAGCTGGGATTAGCCACTCTTTCCAAGTATGACCGGCTGTCTAGAAACCCAGTTTTCCCACAAGGTCACAGATGCCAACAGCTGGCAGTTAAGGTCACACTGTTGTGACTAAGGAAGTCTTTGTTCCCCATTACAAAGGTCATTCTGAAGATCTCCCTATTAAGGGCGAAAGTAAATGAGTATGAAGTTCCTCTCCTGGAACCCACAGAAATGTCCATATATTCCTGCCTGAAGTGTTTGTTCTGTTAAGAGAATGGGTGTTCCAGCACACTGGGGGCGGGACTGGAGTTCACCTGGGCCCTTTATAAACATTGCATCCCACCACCAATGATACATCAGATATGGAGAATTTTTTCCTTTCAGGAATATTCAGTTTTATGTCTAATTACAGCTTAAGCTTTATCCTTCATTAGGATTCAGAAATATTAAACAGAAAGCTAATTTTAATAAATATTTTTAAGTAGGCAAATGGATAAAAAAATGAGGTATAGTTTCTAAAAAGATGCCAAAAATGAAAATAAAATATATGATAGCATTTTACATCAAAGTTAGCAAAATAATTGCAAAATTAAATTCACTCTAAGAACACAATGTTAGATCAAATTCATGTTGTTATAGGCTTGGTACATCACGACTTTGCAGTGTGACAGAGATACGTGAAACTTGAACCACATTAATATGACTAATACTCTCACTTTTTGACCTAATGGTTTCTGGTTTTATATCAAGGAAATAATATTCTTACAAAGGAGTCATTGCAACAACACTATCTGTATTATAGCTTTTGTTTGTTTGCTAACAATTTTATTAAAACTTTTAAGTGATAATTGTTAACGTATTAATTGTACAAATTGGGATTCTCTGTGATATGCCCATGCTTGCATGCATATACATTAATCCTGTCCACCCACCCTTTTCTACTCTTGACCCTCCTCCATGTGTCCTCTGCCTCAGCACCCTTCCCAATTCCTACAAGTTCCTCTTCATTCTTTTTTTTTTTTAATTGTAAACAAATGGGGTACAACTTGATTCTCTGGTTGTACATGAAGCAGAGGCATACCATTTGTGTAATTATCCATTTAAATAGGGTAATGATGTTTGATTCATTCTGCTATTTTTACTTCCCTCCACCCCTCCCACCCTTCTTTTCCCTCTATACAGTCCCTCCTTCCTCCATTCTTCCCTCCCTCCCACCCCCCCATTATGTATCATCATCTACTTATTGGCGAGATCATTCATCCTTTGGTTTTTGGGGATTGGCTTATCTCACTTAGCATGATATTCTCCAATTTCATCCATTTGCCTGCAAATGCCATAATTTTATTCTTCTTTGTGGTTCAGTAATATTCCATTGTGTGTGTGTGTGTGTGTGTGTGTGTGTGTGTGTGTGTATATATATATATATATATATATATACATAAGTTGAGTTTTGTGCAGGGTGAGAGATTGATATATATATATATCAATCACAGTTTCTTTATCCATTCATCTATTGAAGGGCATCTAGGTTGGTTCCATAATCTGGCTATTGTGAATTGAGCAGGTATGAACATTGATGTGGCTGTATCTCTGTAGTATGCTGATTTTAAGTCCTTTGGGTATAGGCCAAGGAGTGGGATAGCTGGATCAAATGGTGGTTCCATTCCAGGTTTTCTAAGGAATCTCCACACTGCTTTCCAGAGTGGCTGCACTAATTTGCAACCCCACCAGCAATGTATGAGTGTACCTTTTTCCCCACATCCTTGCCGACACCTATTGCTGCTTGTATTCTTGATAATTGCTATTCTAATTGGGGTGAGATGGAATCTTAGGGTGGTTTTGATTTGCATTTCTCTTATTACTAGAGATGTTGAACATTTTTTCATATATCTATTGATTGCTTGTAGATCTTCTTCTGTGAAGTGTCTGTTCATTTCCTTAACCCATTTGTTGATTTGTTGATTGGGTTATTTGTATTCTTGGTGTAAAGATTTTTGAGTTCTTTATATATTCTGGAAATTAGTGCTCTATCTGAAGTATGAGTGGCAAATATTTTCTCTCACTCTGCAGGCTCTCTCTTCACATTGCTGATAGTTTCTTTTGCTGAGAGAAAGCTATTTAGTTTGAATCTATCCCAGTTATTGATACTTGCTTTTATTTCTTGTACTTTGGGAGTCATGTTAAGGAAGTCTGATCCTAAGCTGACATGATGAAGATTTGGACCTACTTTTTCTTCTATAACGTGCAGGGTCTCTGGACTGATTCCGAGGTCCTTGATCCATTTTGAGTTGAGTTTTGTGCAGGGTGAGAAATAGGGTTTAGTTTCATATTGCTGCATATGGATTTCCAGTTTTCCCAGCACCATTTGTTGAACAGGCTATCTTTTCTCCATTGCATGTTTTTGGCACCTTTGTCTAGTACGAGAAAACTGTATTTATTTGGGTTTGACTCTATGTCCGCTATTCTGTACCATTGATCTACCTGTCTACTTTGATGCCAATACCATGCTGTTTTTTTCACTATTTCTTTGCAGTATAATTGAAGTTCTGGTATTTGTTTCCCATTTCTCTTTTCCTTTCCCACTTCTAGAGGCCACTATTCCATTCTGCACTTCTACGAGGGTAACATGTTGACAACCTTAAATGTGTGAGAACGTGCAGTATTTTTTTCAGTGTCTGGTTTGTTTCACTCAACTCAACATTCTCTAGTTGCATCCATGTTGCTGCAGATGGCAGGATTCCATTGTCTTTATGTCCAACCAGCATTTTGTTGTGTAAAGACACCATATTTTCTTTACCCATTCATCTGTTAAAGGGTATCCAAGTTGAATTTGTACTTTGGTTATTGTGAACAGTGCTGCCATAAACATGGAAGTGCAAGAAACTTTTTGGTATAAAGTTTTCAATTCCTTTGTGTATACAACCAATAGTGGAATTTCTGGGTCCTACAGTAGCACTATTTTTATAAACTATAAATTTTTACATAATAATTAAATAATCTATTAAACTTAATAAATACTATATAGCTTCTTTAAAATAATAACAATGAACTCTATGTAATGACAAGAAAAAGGTATTTATAACAGTATTAACTAAAAAAATTAGTTGAGGAATGTACAGTTCCTGTTATAATTACATAAATATGGTTGTACACTAATCAAAACAATTAAAACAAGATGCTTAAATGAAATCAGCTATTCTGTTAGACTAACGAATTGAGGTAATTTATGTCTTTTTAAAATCCACTTAACTTTTTCTGGTTGTGCAATAAAAAATACATTTAACTACACTATTAGCTCTTGGCAATTATTGAAAATTCTATAAACAACAAAATACATCTTATTTTACCACACTAAAAAGTTAATGAAATCAAAGGTATTTTGTTTACTTAGAAACTAAATGATGATGCTCAAGTCACTTAACCTTCCTGTGATTTTATTCCCATATCTACAAAATGGATTTGATGATACTTGTTATTCCTGTCTCACAGATTTTTACACTGCTCAAGTGAGGTGATATATGGGAAAGTGCTTATTAACCATATTCTTTAGTTATCTTTTGCATTGCCGTGACCAAAATACCTGACAAGAAAAACTTAGAGGAGAAAGAGTTTATTTTGGCATCCCAACTCAGAGGTTCAGTCCATGGTTGATCAACTCCATAGCTCTAGACCTGAGGTGAGGCAGAACATCATGGCAGAAGGGCCTGACAGAGCTCAGGACATGGCAACCAGAAAGCAGGGAGAATTCCATCAACCAGGAACAGAACATAAACCCCAAAGGCCCACCCCCAGTGACCTACTTCTTCCAATCATGTTCTACCTACCTAAAGTTTTTTCCCAGTTAATTCATACAAGTGAATTAATTCAATGATTAGGTTAAGACCTTCTTAACCTAATATCATAAACCACAATATCATATGTTAAAATAGACTTGATAAATCTAAATTTTGAAAGTTTAAATTTAGAATTTATATCATGGAGAGGTTTTTATTCTTGAATTATAGTCCACCATTTTTTTAGATATTGGTGACTAGAATGAACATTAAAAAATATTATTTAATTAATAAGTATCAAGTGTCGAGTAACATTTGACACTTTTCAAAAAGTTTTTTTCCTTTTTCTTTGAAATGATTGAAAATTAGATTTATTCAAGAAAAGGCTCAGAGTGGTTATGGAGTTTGTTAAAGAAAATATAATTATTAACAGCAAATGTCTGGGTTAGCCAGAGTTCAAAGGAAAATTCTGGGTTGAGTGTAAGCCCAGTATCAAACAATTATGGGATACCAATTTTTTTTGTGTGTGGTTTCTGCAATATATGGCTTAAATGAGTAGAAATGTGATATTTTGAAAACAAGTACTTATATCACTACCACACTCAGGGACCACATATCAATATTGTAGTTGCATGTGGATGCTATTTTTCAGAAGACATACTGATAAATGATAAAACCAGAAAAGCAAGCACATTAATAAGTAGTTTAGAAAACATGAGACCCAAGCAACATTTGAAGAAATGGGAGATTATTTGGGATGGAGAAAAGAAAGAAAGATAAGACTATAGGACTGCCATCTTAAAGTAGATTTGTGACCTTGAGCCTAAAGAACCACATCAATGTTTGGGATGGCATATCACATCATCTTCTTTCTAAAAAAAGAAGGCTCTCTTCCAGACAGTGAGCTCATGGTAATAGTCACTATTAATGATTACTGACTGACTTGAACTGTTAACCATGAAATTGGTCAATGTGAGCAATGTGAGCAGGTATGTATGTACATGTTTATGTGTATGTGTTTGTGTGAGAGTAATTAGCAGAAAACTCAAGATATCACTCACCAACTTAGAAATTAATTGCCTCCATAGGAAGTTTTCTGTAAGTGTAACTGGGAACAAGTGCAACGAACCTGTAAGTACCTTTAAAAATTAAAGAGGGTGACCAGTATCTTAAGAGTCACGTGAACAAGATAACATATATTGATATGCTATTGTGATACTACCAACTTTATTTACTCTTTTGGCTAACAATTGCTTTGGTTGTTCTGGGTCTTCTGTTCCTCCACAAGAATTTTAGGATTGTTTTTCCTAGTATTGAGAAGAATATCATTGGTATTTTGATGGAGATTGCATTCAATGTGTAGATTGCTTTTGATAATATGGCCATTTTAACAATTTTAATACTGCCTATCCATGAACACGAGAGAGCTTTTGAGATTTTTCCATCATTTGGTGCCTTCTTTAATTTCTTTTTTTTTTTTTTAAACTTACTGTAACTTTCCTTGTAGGAATTTTTCACCTCTTTGTTTAAATTTATTCCTAAGCATTTTATTTATTTGTTTATTTTTTAATGATTGTCAGTGGAATTGTTTTCCTGATTTCTTTCTCAGTAGACTTACTATTCATGTACAGAAAAGCTATTGGGTCTTGTATGTTGGTTCTGTATTCAGCTGAACTTTTGTGATATTCTAAGTATAGGATCATATCATTGGCAAACATGGACAATTTGACTTCTTCCTTTCCTATTTGCATCCATTTTATTTTCTTATTTATCTTTTTAATTGCTCTGCCTACATTTTCAAGTATTGTATTGTGGTGAAAATGTGCATCCTTTTCTTTTTCCTGATTTTAGAGGCAATGTTTTAAACTTTATCCCGTTCTGTATGATGTTATTTTGATTTTGCCACATGTAGCCTTTATGGGATTAAGGTAAGTGCCTTCTATCCTTAGTTTTCTCAGGGATTTTATTATAAATGTCTGTTGAATTTTGTCAGAGACATTTTCTACATCTATTAACAAGATGATGAGATATTTTACTTCGATTCTATTTAGTAGCTTATTGCATTTATTGATTTCATATGTTTAACCATTCTTGCATTTCTGAAGTTAAACCAACTTGATCATTATACACAATCTTTTTAAGATGTATTATTGAATACAATTTGTGAATATTTTATTAAAAATTTCTGCATCTATGTTCATCAAGGATATTTATCTGTAGTTTTCCTTCCTTGAAGTGTCCTATTCTGATTTGGGTATGAGAGTTATACTAATTTTATAGAATGAGTTTTAAAGTTTTACTTCCCTTTCTACTTTTTATTAATTTGTGGAGCATTGGCACTAGTTTTTCTTTAAAGATCTTGTAGAATTTGGCTGTGAATCCATCTGATCCTTTACTTTTTTCTCTTGGATGCATTTTTATTATTGTTTCAATATCATTGCTTTTTATTAGCATGTTTAGGCTTACTATAGCCTCTTCATTAAATTATTTTAGGTCATATGTATCTAGAAATGTGTTCATTTCTTATAAATTTTCTAATTTATTGGAATATAAGTTTTCAAAATAGTCCCTATTGATCCTTTGTATTTTAATGGTACCTATTATAGTATCTTTTTTTTTAATTTGTAATTTTATTAATTTGAACCTTCTCTCTTTTGTTTATTTTGGCTACAGTTTTATCAGTTTTGCTTATCTTCTCAAAAAACCAATTATTCAATTATTTCTTTCTTCTTTTTCCTTTTTTTTTTTTTTTTTTTCTCAACCAGGGATTGCATCTAGAGTCACTCAACCACCACTGAACCACATCCCCAGGCCTTTTTATTTTTCATCTTGAGATGGGGTCTTGCTAAGTTTCTGAGGCTGACTTTGTACTTGAAATCCTCCTGCCTTAGCCTCCTGAGCCATTGGGATTACAGGTGTGCACTATTGTGCTTGACCAACTGCTTCTTTCATTGATCATTTTTATTTTATTATTCTATTCTCTGTTCATTAAGCTTAGTTCTTATATTTATTACTTTTTTCCTTCTATTGTTTGGGGAATGTTTTGTTCTTATTTTTCTAAAACCTTAAGATGCATCATTAGGTTATTTATTTGAGGTCTTTCTGACTTTTTTAATGTAAGCATTCATAGCTATAAACCTTCCTCTTAGAAATGCCTTCATCGTGTCTCAGAAATTTTGGGATGTTGTATTTCTATTCTTGCATAATTCAAAGAATTTTTTAATTTCTCTGATTTCTTTGATGATCCACTCATAATTACAAAGTGTGTTGTTTCATCTTTATTTGTTTATTCAATTCCTGTATAGAAAAACTACTGCTGTTGATTTCTAATTTCACTCCATTACAATCTTAAAGATGCACAGAATTACTTCAACTTTTTTTATTATTATTATTAGCCAAGACCTGCTCTGTGACCTAAAATAAGTTTCATCTTGTAGGAAGTTCATAGACAGCTAAAAGGAAAGTGTATTCAGTTGTTGTGGATGAAATATTCTATAGATGTATGTTAAGTGAATCTTATTTACAGTATGATTTAACTCTGTAGTAATTTGTAGATTTTATATCTGGATGACATGTTAGTGAGAGAGGTGCATTGAACTCACCCAGCATTAATGTATTGGGGCTTATCTGAGCCTTTATGTTGAGTGCAATTGTTTTATGTAATTAGGCACACTGATGTCTGATGCATAAATATTCACTATTGTTATAACTTCACATTGAGTTTTTTCCTTTGCCAATGTGTAATGACCTTCTTCATCTCATCTAATTTTGACTTAAAGTCTGCCTTATAGGGAATGAGGGTAGTTACTTTTGCTTACTTTCAGGGTTCCTTTGCACAGAACGTTATTTTCCATTCTTTCACTTGTAACTTGCGGATGTCTTTGCTTATAAGATATATCTCTTTCAGGTAACATGTAATTGGATCTTGTTTCTTAATCCAATCTGCCAATCTACATCTTTTAATTAGAAAATCAAGACCAGTTACATTCAGGGTTATCACAGACAGGTATCTACTACTTCCTATTAGTTTGATTTATTTCTAATGTTTGTTTTGATCCTAATTCTCATTTGCTTATCTATTTTTTTAATGAGGTTTATTCTTTTCTGAGCCCTCTTGGCTGTTTTTATTTTCTTCTGTGCGTAAAATTCTTTTGAATATCCTTTGCAATGTTAACTTGGTAATCATGAATACTCTTAGGTATTGTTTATCTTGGTAAGCCTTATTTTTCTCCACTGATTCTAAAGGATAGCTTTGCTAGATACAGCAATTTTGGTTGGCAGATTTTGTTGTATCCTTTAGAGCTTGAAATATACCATTGTGAAGGGTTCTCCTGCCAATTCCTATGTGGATGAGGGTAAGTTTCTGTCGGAGGATGGTGTTTGCTATCAATTAATCACTAAGAAAGGTATCTAATCAAATAAACACAAAAACCAATAATCTTTTCAAATGGATGGGAGTGTGATAGACTGGGCCATGTCAGATCTAACCTCCAACAAGATAGAGAAGCCCACCTTCCCTTTATTTATACTTGCACATAAAGGGGATCTGGGGGGGGGCATTTTCTGTGAGGAACAGAATGGGGTGGAGTTTAGAGAAGTCATTTGCTTAGAGAATTAGAATTTCCTCAGATGGTGAGCCAACTCTGTACAGGGTCACCTATCCCAGGCTATCTGAAACAGTCTCTCATGACTGCCAGTTCCTGGGAGTCAGACCTCTGTATCTCACGGCTCAGCTCCCATGGGCAGCTTCCCACACACCACTCTAAATTTTCCTGAGCTTTAAGATATCTGATGAGAATCTGCTGCTATTCTGATGGTTTTCTTCTGGAGATGGCCTGATATTTCTCTTGTATAGCTTTTAAAATTCTTTCTTTGACTTGTATTTTTGGCATTTTTATCATTATGTCACAGAGATGTTCTTTTCTGGTCTTGTGTATTCGGAGTTTCAAATGCCTCCAGTATCTGTGTGTACATCTTACTCCCGAGGTCTGAAGAATTTTCTACCATTATTTCACTGAATAGGTTATCAATGTCATTTGCCTGTATTGCTGCTCCTTACTCAACTTCTACCAGCCTTAAGTTTGGCTTTAATGTTTGCTGAAAGTTCTTGCACATTCTAGTTTCTTATTTTGTTTTTAATACAGTCTGAATTTTCAAAGCTGACTCCTAGTCTTAAAACTCTGAGACTCTGACTTATTTATTAAAGAGACTTTCAACCAAATTTTTTCTTTGACTTATTGAGCCTTTTATTTCCAAGATTTGTTTGTTTCATTTTTTCAAGATCTCTCTTTATTAAAATGCTCTTTCTCCCCTAGTTAATTCCCTAGATCTTCTTTTGATTCATTAATAATTTTAACAATCAACTTTTTTAATTATTTGAGACTTTATCCATGTTGATGGCTATAGATTCAGTTAGAGTAGTTTGTCAGTTTTTGTGCACATCTTGATGATTTATTTCTTCATGTTTTGGGGTGTTCTAGATGGTTTGCACATCTGTTGTAATGGATTACTCTTCTTCTATTATGCAAGGGTATTTTAGTGAGCAGTTATCTCTTTATAATTTTCCCTGAGCTTGGGGCACATCTTAGCATCAAAACATTCAATCAACATACTCAAGATTCTAAGTTCAACCACTAGTATCACTTCAAGAAGAAAAGAGTAACTTTCAGTAACAATGGTAACTTAATAGTAAAGTATATATCAACATATATTTTAAAACCAATGAGAAAAGTGGTTAAGAAATTGTACAAAATAGAATGGAAGTTAAGAATTAATGATAGGATACAAATTATATTGAAAGAAGGGAAAAATAAAGAAAAGAGAAAGATGGAGAAGGGAAGGGAGATAGAACATAAAATGAAGAGAGCAAAAAGGATGAAAGAGACAGGAAAGGAAGGGAGATGAGAAATAAGAAAAGAGGTATCCAGAAAAAAATCTAATTATTTAAAAAATATGTAAAACTAGAAGTATAAAAATAATGAGGCAAGATACTACAAAACACTTTACACGAAACAGCTATGCAGCCATAATCATAGAAAGATTTGATTCTTTTCTTGCTGCAGTTTTTAAAAGACTTTTTTTTTCAGAGTTTCAGTTTTAGAATCTTCCATCTATAAGAATGTTTGTGAGATGCAAATATCATACAATTTATTTGCTAATAAAACATACTTTTCCAAAAAATACTTGATCCCAAAATGGCTAAACTTGTGAGGGAAGTCTGCATACTTAGCTCTGCCCAGTCCTTGCCTGGTAGCAAGTATTGGGGGAGCATTTCAGAGTAGAATGCGCCCTCAACATGGTTGTCTTTTTGTATCTAGGGATGGAAGTAACTCTAGAAGGAGCTGTTAGCCAGACCTCTCACCCAGGCAGCCTGTACACAAATTGAGATGCACCCTTTGTTTTCAGAGCATCAGTCTATGTGCTGGAGACAGGTGTGCTGGAAGCGCCCAGATCACATCAAAAGATCCTCCAGACACTTCTGGATGTGTTGGAGGTAGCCAGGGCTATGGTAGGATGCTGTGGGTAGCAACTTTCCACCCAACCCTGTCCAGACACACTTCTCCCTGTCAAACTTTCTTATCACTGAGTTCAGACACCAATTTAAAATAAAAAATTACTTCCACCCTTCTTTACTCTTCAGATTGTCAGCTGTGACTGCCATCAACACCCAGAGCTTTCCCTCAGTCTGTGTTAATGGTTTCACTCCTGTGCCCAGATTGGCATGGCTTGGATGCTCAGTGAAAGAGTGAAAAGTAATGCAGAAGCCAAGGGCAGCAGCACATGCCTGTAATTCCAGTGGCTTGGGAGGTTGAGGCAGGAGGATCACAAGTTCAAAGTCACCCTAGCAACTTAACAAGGAACTAGATCTGGGCAACTTAACAAGACCCTGTTTCAAAATTTTAAAAAAAATTAAAGACAAAAACAAAACATAGGCTGGAAATGTGGCTCAGTGGTTGAGCAACCACTCAAAGGGTGCATCCCAGATAAAAAGTATCTGTCTTAGGGTTTTCTAAAGGAGCAGAGATCTCCTGTTGGCTGTAAAAGGGAATTTATTGGCTTACAGGATCAGAAACTGAATAATCACACAGTGGCCATCTGCAGGCTGGAGAGCTAGAGGAACCAGTAGCTGCTCAGTCCAAGAGACAGGAGCCTCAGAAGAAGAGGGACCAATGATGTAGCCCAGTTCAACGCTGGAGGCCTGGAACTCAATAGATAGTCACTGGTAAGAGTTTACTTTAGAAAAGAAGGAGCAGCAGTTTGATATACTTAGATGATTGCAGCATCATTCTAAGAACTGGCCTGAGATAAAAATGTCACCCATGTCTGCCTTGGCTTCCTCTGCTCTCTTTTGTCCATGTCCCCAGCCATTGGACTGCACTGTCCACATTCCAGGTTGCTCTATTCCCCTTGATTTGCTGCCTTATATGTCAATAATCTCTGGAAACACCCTCATCAACAGACACAAAAGTCTCTTAAACCAATCAAGTCAACAATCCATATTAACCATCACAGGACCTTGGGTCTTGGGTACACAGAAAAAAGTCAACCAAGAATAACACACATTAAAAAAAAAGGAGGAGGAGGAGAAAAGAAAAGAAAAGTAAGGGAAAGAAAAGAAAAGAAGAAAAGAAAAGAAAAGAAAAAAAGAAAAGGAAAGGAAAAAATGCACACATTTCTGATCTTCTGACATGGTCTCTGCACTTTCATTAAGTCTACCTGGAAAGCATAGTGATTCTCTCTGGCACAGGTTTACTTTGCAGAATCTGAGTCTTTTTCCTGATCAGACTGTGAATTTGCTGGACAGCAGAGCCTGCTTTTTTTTTTTTTTTTTTTTTTCTTAAACTCACTAGGAAGCATTCAGGTCCTCAGACAGGAACTTTGCCTCCTTCATTTAGCCACTGCACACCCGGTATTTCCAAAGTCTATTCCTTCTTATTGATTCTAAAAACCAGTATTTTTGGTTTTCCCTTGCTTGTAGCTTTCTGAGTTGCCTTCTGGCACTTTCCCACAATCTTCCTGCCTCATTGTGTCCCTGCAGAACTGTGGTTTCCATTCTATCTCGGCAAGCAGCTACTCTAAGGCAGGTTCCTTCCTGTGGTGTGCCATTTTCCTGCCGATGACTCCTCAGTAGTTTTTTATGTGTCTTTACTGCCTTCATTAGAATGAAAGTACCTCCAATACATTCTTCACTAATACATGCCAGTGCAGGGCCTAGCACAAAATTATATAACGAAAGATACTATATGTACTTTCAGAATAGATAAGTGCATGATGTAGTAAGAGAACAACTAACTGTCCTTGATTTGCATAAAATGTAAGTCCATCCTGTCTAACAACCTTTACTACCCTCACAAATTTTCTTCCTGAAAAATTCTTCTAGATTAATATTTGTTGAATTAATATCACTTTTCATTAATTTATATAATATATTGAAAATGCTTTTATTTATTTATGTATAATTAATCTCTTATGGAAGATAACTTTTAATAAACTATATCCCTTTAATTACATATCTCTATCTGGAAGCCTCATGATTAAGTTTTAACAATTGGTAAGGCTTAATATCAGGATGGAGTACAGAAAGTTGGGACCATAATCATCAAAACAATTCCTCAGTGAGAGAATCATGGTAACAGAGTAGAAGAAATATAGTTTTGCCTTTAAGTTCTGGCTCATCTAGCTAACTTTTTAAAGCCTCAATTCCATAGTCTAGAAAGCAAGAAAATACCTATTACAGAGAATTTAATCAGTACCAGAACTAAAGTGATATACCAAATAGTCTGCTGCAGAGTAGATATTTACAAGTGAAACCCCACCCACATCCAGCATCTGGATTATGGAATACAGAGCACATTTTCATAACCCTAATATGGGAATGATGGAGGAAGAAAAGAAGTTATTTCAGACCTGCCACCACCAGTTCTGAACTACCACTGTTATAGGCTAAAGTGTGTCTTCCCCAGAAACCCATATGTTAAAACCCTAACCTCCAATGAGACTGTATTGGGGGGTCGAGTCTATAAGAAAGTAATAAAGATTTAGTGAAGTCATAGGATGGGGTCCTAATCCAATAGACCTGCTGTCCCTAGAAGGAGAGGAGGAGACACCACAGCTTGCTAGTTCACTTTCTGCAAGTAGAGGGGAAATGCCACAAGGACACAGCAAGAAGGTGACATCTGCAAGCCAGAAAGAGCACTCTCAGCAGAAACCAACTCTGACCACCCCTTGGATATTGCACTGTTAATCTCCAGAATCAATAAAATAAAAACTAAATTTCTATTTTATAAGTCACCCATCCTGAAGCAGACAAACAAATTCACTCATAGGGGTTCAATAATTAGAGTTGGAATGAAGTCAGTAAGCATACATGACATTATTGGAAAATAAGTGTCCTTCCAACACTTTATGTTTTCATATGAATACAGAGCAAGACATGATTTACTTTGCATGATATAAGAAGTTGGGTTTATGATTCCTGTCTAGGATTTCAGGACCATTTTATTTATGGTATGAAATATACCTAATCAATTAGAAACTTATACCTTGGCTATAGCTTCATCAGCACCATATTCAACCACAGACAGACCTTTGCACTGGCTTCACCATACAACATACACCATAAGTCTTTACTGCATCCTTCATAGCTCTGCTGATGCTAACCCCACTGCAAACTGTAATTACTACAAGAAGAGGGCAGTGTGCGTGTGTGTTTTCACTTCAAATACATCAAGCTTTAAGCAGTAAGCAGGTCTTTAAACTTGCCACAACCACACAGAATCATTTACAGGCTATAACTGAGGTTAGCTTTAAAGCAACACTTGCCCATACACAGTGCTCTCTCTATACTGTGACTGAGAGTTTCAGAGTAAATTTACAGAATCACTTTCTCCACTAATATGTTAGGACATATACTTCAAGCAACACTTGCCAAGAATGAAAGTAGATGTGTCCATTCTAAGAGTCCTTCCCAACTTTAAAGAGGGGTGATTTTCCAAAAGTCATCCAAGGAGTTGTATAAATAAGAACGTTGGGTTTTGGAGATATCCTCCTTCTTGACACTCTGCCTTCAGAAATGACCAGTTTTTAATGATAATCAACTCACGCCAAGTTTTTAAGGAGTGATTCTCCAGCCAAGAGCATGTGAATTCTAAAGAAGTTTCCAGAGAAAGCACTGCTTAAATCCAAGGTCTGTTTTAGTTGGTATTCTCACAGTAGAGGATCATGGAGTGAAGAATCTAAGACAAGAATTATTTTGAAAATGATCCCAGAAGACACTGGTAGAGTGAAGAAATGAGGTAGGAAAGAAAAGGACCAACAAACGCTGTGTCTTCAAACCAGTTGTCACTGTGGATAACTCGAGCTTAATTCATGTAGGAAAACCAGAAAATAGAACATATCCTCAAAGTTATTCCACTCCTTGGGGTAAGGAGTTGGGGTATTTACCACCCACCTGAATGGGAGTGGGATATATGGGCAACATGCTCAGTGGACAATTAAAACAGGCTTCAACATCTAGACAAAGCATCCAGGTAGAGCTGTAGCTGTGGAAGGCAGAGTTTTGGAAGTCACATATGAAGCTTACTGCCACAGGAATGTGAGTAGGAATTGACAATGTCATCTACAGGGTCCTATTACTTATTGATTTATTCATGAATTACCCGCTTTCTTTAAAAAGTGATTTAAATTTCACGAATTTACATTTTAGGAAGAGATGAAATTGAATTGTGTTATTTTTTATAAGCCTAAAACCTTCTACAAGTGAGAAATTTTAAAGCATGTACAGATTCTTGAAGAGGTTAACATCCTTGAATATTTTAAGAATCTCTATTATAATCACAGCATAATCTCGTTAAAAATCTTTGAAAAAGACTTCCTAAAACAAGTGCATATTTCAGTCCAAGCATTATTTGAGCAACACAAATCCAAAATAATCAAGGCTGAGTTTGTGAAGTTTTTGTTTTTCTTTGTTGTCTTGTTGCTTTTTGATATGATGGTAGCATTTTAAGTGGTCACTAAACAGCAGCTTCAAGATATTTAGCTGTTTTACATTTTTCCAGCTGATAGTGCAGCTTTTTAAAGCAATGGTTTCTGCCCAGACTGCAGCTTTATAAAACTCCTTGCTGGTTTCCTAATAGTGTATAAAGGACTTTCTGTCTGATCTGATCAATCCTGGGAAGCACGCTGCCTTTAAGTGTGGACCAAGGCTTCAGAATGCTGGAGGCTAACAGGGAACTCTTCCATGACCTTACTAAAGCTATTTAAAAATAGAATACTTGTACTTCTTTCTCAGTGGCTTCCTGGGCTTTCATATTAGACCAAGGAGGCAAGAAGGAATTGCTTAAAAGAAATACCATCAATGACATATTCCATATGGAGTTCCTGAACCTTGAGTTCCTGAATGTCTGCTTTCTTAAATGATGGAAACCTTTTGTCTTTTCAGAATTAAAGAAATAGGCACTACATAATTTGGAGAAATAGATAACTGGACTTTCAAAATAAATAATAATATAAATTTTTCCAATCAAATGTTTATGATAAGACAAACATCATTACCCTATGTACATGTATGATTACACAAATGGTGCGACTCTACTTCATGTACAACCAGAGAAACCATAGTTGTACTCCATTTGTATATGATGAATCAAAATAAATAAATTTTTTAAAAAAATTTTCATGATCAAGAATCTCCTGTTTTATAAATATGATCAAATCTTGAGTGTCAATTTTTGAGCATGGGGGGTATCCCATTTCTACAGGCAGGTACTTTTGTGAATATACAATTGTGTCAGGTGACAAATTTGTTCCATGTAGTCTAGTTAAATGTGCACAAAGTTTCTACTTTTGTTTCTTCTTCTTCTTCTTCTTCTTTTTTTTTTTTTCTTCTTTTCTCTTTTTTAGCAGGGAAGAGGTTGCTGGGGACTGAACCCAGGGCATGATGGCCTGAGCATGTGCTCTATTAGGAGACCACTACTATCCCAAACCTTCCTCTCCTGTTTTAAGGCAAGATTTAAACAGCAAGATTGAAAATTTTTTTTCTTTCTTTCTTTTTTTCTTTTTTAATTTTGAGACAGGGTCCTGCTAAATTACCAAGGTTGGCCTCAAACTCGTGATCCTCCTGCTTCAACCTCCCCAGTAGCTGGGATTACAGGCATGTACCACTGTATCCAACAAAATTAGACAATTTTTTTATTATTTTAGATGCTTTACTAACTGAATTGAAAAAAGTAAATGCTGAATAATTTAAAGATGTACTGAGCACTTGTTACACAGCCAACCTGTGCCTGGCTGTGGAGAGGAAAAGGAAGGGAAAGGATGGTCCACTGAATCTCTGTGCTGGGTGCTGGCTGCATTGTGTAATCTGCCCATCCATCCTGTGTGGTAGCTTTATTATGCCTGGATTCTAGAAGAGAGGGAACGAAGGTTCTAAAACTCAAAAGAATTTACCTGAGTATAATCCTCTGGAAAGCAGCAGACCAATGCTACAAGTTCATATCTACCTCACTAAGCAGCCAGTAGTCTTTATGTGGTGCATCTGCCTTCCAAAGAAAAAACAGATCATTTTGACCCTACAACACAGATTGCAAAAATATCAGTTTGGGGTCGATTTTTTAACAGCATTATGAGGAATGTTGACATACTATAAAATACACTTACCTAAAGTACACAATTTTAACATATGTGAAATCAGCCTCACAAATGAGAAATAAGCATCTAAAAATCATGACCCCCAAAGTTTTTCTATAATTATTTGAGAATATTTGTATAATCCTTTCCCCCTTTACAAGAATCACTAATATCCTTTTTCTCATTATATACTAGTTCTCATTTTCTAGAACGTCATACATATTCACGGAGTATATACTCTTCTTTTCTGGCTTCTTCCATGTAGTATAGTTATTTTGAGGTTTATGCATGTTGCTACATGTGTCAATAGTTTATTCATTTTTATTGCTAAACAATATTCCATTGTGTGAATATGCCACTATCTGTTTATGTGTTCACTTCTAATGGGGTTTTTAGTTGTTTCCTGATTTAGGCTACAGCAAAAAAATGTTGCAATGCAAATTATTGTGTAGGTCTTAGTATGGATCTATACTTTCTTTCTCCCTTCCCCAATGCTTGGATAAATACCTAAAAGTAGATCAGTTGGATTTTATGGGAGGTATATTTTTAACTTTTTAATGAACTGAAACTGCTTTTGAAAGTAGTAACAAAATTTTACACCCCTATCAGCAATACATGAGAATGAGTTGTTCCAAAACTTTGCCAAACCTTGGTATTTAAGTCTTTTACATTTTAGCCTTTACAGTGAAATGTATTGGTATCTCACTGGCTCTTTTTCATATTTTTATTGGTGCCTTACAGTTGTACATAACTGTGGGATATGTTGTCATATATCTGTAACTGCACATAATATGACAAAATAATTTGACCAATATCATTTCCCAATAATTCCCCTTTGCCTCCCCTTCTCCCTGCCCCTGGTCCCTTTCTTCTACTTTACTGTTTCCTTTTGATTTGCATGAGACTTCACCCCTTTCTTTTCTCACTGTTTTTAATTTGTATTTCCCTAGTGATTAGTAATATTGAGCATCCTTACATATGTTTATTTTCCATTTGCATATCTTCTCTGGTAAGGTACCTTTAAAATCCTTTGTCCTTTTTTTAAAATTGGGTATTTTGTCTTCCTCTTATTGAGTTGTAAGAGTACTTTACACATTCTGGATATAAGTCCTGTTTTAGATGTATATTTTGCTATTTTTCTTTCACAAAAAAGAGGCTTTGCCTTTTTTTTATTGTGTCTTTTGAAGAGCAAAGGTTTTAATTTTGATGAAGAAAAATTTATTGATGTTTTGCTTTTATACATTGCACTTAGTAATGTTTTAAAATTATTTGCTAAACTTGATATTGCTAGGATTTTGCCTCCGTTCTCTTTTGACTGTTTTTCTGCTTTAGTTTTACACTTAGAATCCTTTCAAGTTAATAGTTAAGATAAAGAGTTAGTTTATATATATATCCTGAATAATTAGTCATATATACTGCACTATTTGTTGAAAAATATTGTTCTTTCACCATTGAATTTCCTGGACCACCAGTATCAAAAATAAATTGACCATCTGTGTGCAGATTTGCCTTTGTGGAGAAACCCTAAGTAATTTTTGATGCATTTTATTCTAAATTAATTAAAAAGGTATGTGCTGACATAGCTACTATCTTCTGAAACAGAATCTGCAATGTACATTAGTGATTTCAGAAGTACAGGTCAAGAAAGAAGAGGAAATGGACTTATCATACCAAATAGCAAGTGGTAAGGGTCATAAGAGAACAACTGAAAGTATTCAAAGAGATTAAGGAAGGTGACAGCATTCCCAGCAGGAGAATCAACGGGACCTTCCCACTGAAGGAGGCATCCAGGTAGATCTTGATAGGAGGGTAGGATTCACACAAATAGAAGTAAGGAGAAGTGAATTTCAGAACGAGTGGAAAGCATGAACACAGACATGAAGATGAAAAACATGAGTCACAGAAAGAGAAAAGCATCTAAGCTGAGGAAAATGTAAAGAGAGGTATTTTCCATTCTGGAATGTTCTGTGCAGATAAAGACACTTAAAGGATTGCTTTCTCTGATAGAAAATGATCCAATGAAAGCAAAATTCCAAATCCCAATATCCCGCCCAATTGACCCACCCATTCAGTTAATCAATTGAAAGCTAAAAACTCAAAAGAAATATCACATCTCTTTAAAACAGTTTGACACTTCGTGTAGAAAATACAAATTTCTCAGATTTTTTCCAGACCTTGACCTTGGTTGAACACTAATTGCATTGTAGTGTCATCTCAAGGCACTACCTTGGGTTATAAGTCAAATTCCTCTATAGTTAGTCAAGTCCCTGGCTAGATACCTCTCTTCTTTGAATACACATTTCCTACCTTTGATTGATTAAACTCATCCTTGTGTACCCTAGAAATTTACATATGTGCAGGAGATATTTTCATCCAGAAATATTTTGTTTTGTGAGCCATCCAGCAAATGTTATCGATGTTGTTAGAATTATGGTTATTTTTGCAGACTAATCTGTGTGAGGTTTGTTTTGAACCAGCAAGCTATCATCCTTTTTATAGCTCCATATCAGGTTTATGTATAATTCAATCAATACCTTAGGGCACACTATTTGATGATTACAATAAAAAAAAAAGATCTATTTTGTTGTTCTTTGTGAAGGTGCTTTCATTATCACATGTCACTCAGTTACAAGTTTATGGGACCATTTACACCCAACGGACGCTTTAAACACACAGTTTTTATGACAACTAAACTCCAAGATAAATGAAAACATTTTAAAAAGATATTAGGATCCTTTCCTTGGCCTTTGATTGATATGAATTGGGGTTTTCTTCTGTGTAGTCCTGCCTGTTACAAGTCACTGGAGGAATGGAGCAGAGATGGAGTGTTCCAAATAGTTAATGGCCAAGACTTGCCCATTTACTGCCATCAAAACCCCCAAAGCTAAGAATAAAAAATGAAAAGTAAGCAAATGATTTTTTAATCAACATACAAATAATTTAGGTCAATTAAACAAATACTTTTTGGACATTTTCTAAAAGACTAAGTTCAAGTGTGGTCAGGGCATATCACTTGCTCAAACAGCAACCCCAGGACCTATTCTTCCCCCAAAATATTACTTTTTTGAGTCACAAGATTACTCTGCTTTTCAAAAAAGTCATTTAAAATGTAAGCCCCCAGGTTGGCAGAAATTTGAATATGAACCTGCTATTAGATAGTACTATCATATCAATGTGAAATTTTATGATTTTGTGAATTGCACTGGGTGATGTTAAAAAAAAAATCCATGTTCTTAGGAAAATCTATGCTGAAGGGATGAAAGACATGAGCTCTGCAAACTCCTTTCAAATGATTCAGCAAGATGATAGTAATTAGCCTAATAAATATAAGAATAGTACTGTGAGTGCTTTTATATAATTGAGAGACAGCAAATGTCTTGCCCATGGGTTGCAGTTGGATGAAAGACAAAGGAGAACAATGGAATATTCTGGAGACTTTTCTGTAGATATGAAACTTTTTTGAAAAATGTATTTGAGCTGTGGGTTAAAGATCTGCCTGATCAAATGAGCACCCATAGAAAATAGCACCCAGGTGGTACATTTACTAAAGGAACAAGTGGCTCCCCAGTGCCCCTTAGTAATTTATTTCTTGACAAGCAGCCATGGCTATGTTTCATTCTCCCACCTCCACTCTGAGCTAGAAACTTCTGGTGCACTCCTCAGAATTCCTACTGCTATCTAGTGCAGTCATTGTCTTCATCTGACCTGCTGGTGTTTCCTTCACCTGTAGGTTAACCTGTGGACTCTATGTGTATTAACATGCTATCCCGGGAGAAGTGTCTCCACTCACTGCCCCTCCCCGCCCACCAAGCCAACCTCATGCCCCATCTCTCCTGAGCTAAGCCCTGCACCGTTAGTGATGCTCGCCTCTCCCATGACATCAGGCCCCCTCCTTCCCCTCTCTTTCTGCTCATTCCCTCCTCTTGACCCCACTCTGTCCCCCAGCACATGGAGATCTCCTTTCACTACTTTTACTTCTTATTTACTTATTTATTGGTACCAGGGATTAAGCCCAAGGGCACTTGACCACTGAGCCCCAACCCCAGCCCTTTTTATATTCTATTTAGAGACAGGGTCTCACTGAGTTTCTTAGGACCTCACTTAGTGGCTGAGGCTGGCCTTGAACCTGTGATCCTCCTGCCTCAGCCTCCCAAGTCCCTGGGATTATAAGTGTGAGCACCATGCCTGGCTCACAGCTTCTAACAATGAGAACCTGGGCAAAAAAAAGAAAGGAACAGCTGAACTCCAATCACATGTGGTTTGCATTCACCAAACTAAAAACTGACAAAATAACCTTAAAAAGACAGCTTGGCTGTAAGGTACTGAAAACGTGGCTAAAAGGAAATTAGTCATTTTAGCACTGTTACATAAACCATGTGGTAATTACTTAGAAGGGAAGTTCAGAAAAATAGTAAAGGATCAACCAAGAAAGAACTCTAGTGATGGAAAGCAGACCAGTGGCTGTCATGGAGTGGAGGGGATGATGGGACCAACTGGAAGAGGGCAAGGGGAAAATTTTAGGATGAGGGAAGTGTTCTAATTTGATAGTGATGGAGATCACATGACCATAGCCGTTTGTCGAAAACTCAATGAATTGCACTTAGGTCAATCCATTGCTGCATTTCATTATTATAAGTTAATTAAACTCAACAAAGTTAATTTTAAAAATCATGCCAGTGTTTTGAGAAGTGACAAGCTGGGGCAGGCATACCTCGCAAGTGATCACTGCACACCTACGACACAGGTGATGCTCTTTAGGATGCATGTCCCCTCCCACTCCACCTCATAAGCCCCAAGTGCCCTTCTCAGTCTGTAGGATTTGCTCTGAAACTGCTTCCTCCTTCACAGAAGCCGGATAGCATCGTGGTCATGAGAAAATTGTACTTTACTTTATTTGAATACACTGAGAATCTCCCTCATACCCAAAGTATTCGTGGCACATTAACGATCTTTTCAAAGAGCTTAAAAGACATACACACACACACACACACACATACACACACCTCTTATTTGTTAACAGATATTATCTCGCCCACACTGAGCTTAAAATTACCAATAACAGAAGTAAAATTCTGTTCTCCATATTTTGCATTTCTTTCTCTTTTTCTCTGGGGGTGGGGAGAAAACACACACACACACACACACAAAGAAAAAAAAATGGCCTAATTGCATCCAGGATGGATTTTTCTCTTTTGTTAGGCTCAAATAATAAACCCAGGAAATTCTAAATCCTGGAAGCCCATCTGTCAGCAGCTGGTTCCCCAGAGACCACAAGAATGCTTTCATTTAGCTGAAGGCAGCTAGAGGCAGCCACACACCCGCTTGGGAAAATACATCATTTTTTGCCAGTGTGAAAATGACTACTGAGGGGAGTCAGAGCCCTAGTTACACACCCCATTTCAGAGCCTTCAGCCCCAGCTGCAGGGACCAAATAGGACAGTGATGGCCTTGGGGATTCAGGAATCCAGTATCTGTCTGACATCCTCAGAAAGCCTAGGCCACACTGGGGAATGAGAGCTGCCTCTGTCACCAGCTCAGAAAACTCATCAATGGCAGGAAGCAATCTGGGCTTCAATGGAGTCACTGCTGGCCCCTTGCTTATCTTCCCCAAGCTGGAGCCTTCAGGAAACAGTGAGTGAAGGCTGTGATCAAAGTTGGCTCTAGATCAGTAGTGCAGGCGGGCAGCCCTCTTCCTCTTGTCTCAGCATCCCCCTGCACTGCCCAGTACAGCCCCCAAGTCCTGATCCTGCAGCCCTAGTCCCCTCTGCCCCTTCCTTGTTCATCCTGCCACCTGCTCTGTCCTCCCACATCTTGGCAACATCAAGAAAAGGCCCAGACCCCAAGATGATTTTACTGCACTTTTGATGGTTGTAGATATAGTCAGAGATTCTTCCTGTTGCCTAAATTTGCAAATGGTTCTTTCTCATATAAAACACAGTAAATTCTTTTTTTTTTTTTTTTCTTATAGGACTGAGTATGATACCCAGGATCCCACTGCCAGGCAAGCACTAAGTTACATCCCCAGGCCCCTTATTTAATATTTTTAAATTTTTATTCACTTATTTATTTTTTTTTATTTGAGGCAGGGTCTCACTAAGTTGTCCAAGCTGGCTTTGAACTTGTAATCCTCCTGCTTCAGACTCCTGAGTTGTTGGGATTTTAGCCATACTCCACCACAACTGACTGAAAATGCAATAAATTCTAAAGGAAAAAAAAATTCAATGTCCCCTTTTGGACATTCCAAAAGAGTTAAAATGTACAGGTGTGTGATTGGAAAGGAAGCACAGCTATTCTGAGATGCAAATGAGGGTGGTTAGCCAGGTTCATCCATAAGATACCCCATCCCTTCCATGCCTTTTATACCTGCTGCCCAGCATGTGTAATCAAAATCTGTACCTAAAATCAGGTGAAAGCAGCCAGGGAGCTCTAGAGCCCTCCACAAACAGAATAGCCTGGAAATGTTCATTGCACAGGACTCAAGCTTCTCCACCTCCTGTCTTTCTGGCAGGCCCACCCAGCACCACTGAGAGGGGACCAGCTGCAGGCTGCATCCAGACTTGGGATACATCAGGATCTCAAGGAGACCAGCTGGTTCCTAACCCTACCTACACAGGAGAGTGACCACAGACACCAAAGTGCAGCACAATTTATCTAAAATGATCACATTGGAGACTCCTGGCAACGGAAAAGTCTTTTTCTCCCCTGCATAACTAGGGGAGATATAAGTTATCTGAAGTCCCCTTTTGTCTTGTGATGGTCTCATTGCTTTTCATTTATATTGTTCACTGTCAAATTGTCTCCTCTGACCACCTCACCATTGCAGACCAGGCTCATCCAGTCAAGCCCGGAAAACATCGCTAACCATTCTTGGACTTTCCTCCCAGTCTCAACCCAGTAACCAGGTACCTACTAGTGCACTAGCTTTATTTTTCTTTTATGTTATTTTTGAGAAACATCAATAGATCCCTTTGATCTGAGATATCAACTATAAATGTCCTGGCCAGTTGCTCAGGCCCTCCTATCATGTCCTCCCCAACCAGCCCTGCACCCACCTTCAGCTCCAGCTAGATAGAATTATTTTCTGTGTTCCGCTCTAATCAGTACTTATGCCTCCCCCGCCCCTGCCTCCAACTTCCTCTCTTCTCACCCCTGCTATAGAAAACACACACACACACACACACACACACACACACATATGATGACCCAGTATAAGACTACTTTTTCATGAAGAATCCCTGCAATTTCAAATTATCACTATCCTTTCCTTTTTTGGTGCCTGGAATTCACACCACACAGGTTAGCACTCTCTTATCAGTTGTTTAACATATGTTTCTGTGCACTTCGAGACTCACCTTGTATCACACTAATTAATACCTGAACACCTTTAAAAGACTTCCCAACTGATTTCTGAGCTGAAATATTTTTAAAATAGTTTTTTCCAGGTACTCCTTTGAATCTGGGGAAAAAAATCCTACACCTAATCCATCAGAGCTGTGCTCAAATTCAATAATCACCCAGTGAAATATTCTCATTCCCCATGTGACTTGACATTTTTCCCCAGGAGAACATCTCTCATTTTCCACTTTGAAATTACGCGGGTTTGACAAATAGAGTTCACCTAGAATCTCCCTTCAAACCATATTTAAACTTATACCCTTCCAGCAAAGACCCCAGGCTGGATCTCCTTGAGCCAGTCAGCTTTGCTAATTTGTAACCAATTTTTGATTTACTAAATGCCAACATTCATCTGGAGGACAGATGGAAAAGCCACAGGTAACTGCTGACCTTCTGCTTAGAGGAATAAGATAACCATACCCGATTTCACATTCAGATATCTACAGAGACTGAAAGTGAAAGATCTTTCCCAGGGTTAGAAGGAGGAAGGAAAGCATATGGCCCCAAAATGGCATGTGGCTAAAGGATTTATGAATTAATAGAAGGAGGGATTTATTATAACCTTCAAAGCTGATAAGGAATGTGCTAGTGCTGGGCTTTTCTGAAAACCCGAACACCGTTCTAATAAGACTAGCTTTTGCATGGGACTTTCATTCTCTAAATAAATGGACTGTGCTCTTCACAATGAAGAACTTTGCCTCTAATGAGAGATGCTTGTGGCCTCTCATTAAAGTCTAGTGAAAACCTGCAGATGTGCTGCAGAGAGCAGGCCAGCTCAAGGCAAAATTTTGCCATACAGATGTTTGGTTAGATTCCTTCTTACTTCCCCTTTCTCTGTCCTTCTCCTCAGTGTGCATATCTCTGTCAACTTCCCTCCCTGGTGCCTTCATGGACACCTCCCATATTAGTCATCTCGCTCCCTTCTACCTTTTCCTCATTTTTATGCCCAGCCCAGTATAAGATGTACTCTGTTAAGATGGAAAGATGATTTGACTTGCCCCCTTCAAGAACAAGGAACAGTCTGACATGCCCCATGGGGGTGAGATTCACAGTTGAACTTCTGAAAGATGTTGTGGCCTAAGGGTTCTCTGAGCACAAATTCCATTATAGGCTATGTAGGTGTTAACACGACTGTAGAAATAGTCTAGAGTCCAGTAGCCACAGACAAGGCAGCAGGAGACTCTCTGAAGTGGCCCTTAGGAATAGCATCAGACATGTGCAGAGTGGGGGCCACCAGAGAGGAAGAGTGGGGACTAGGAATGAGTCAGGGCAGACAGCCAGGCAAATAGACCATCTGGGCTGGGGGGAAGCAAGCAAGGTGAATTTGTGCAAAGATCCATTTGGTAATGAGGCACATGATGTCATCTGACTCAGAATGGTAGGGGAGGAAGACTTGAGCCTTTCCTGGAGGGACCACTGGGAAAACAGTAATGAGCAGCATTGACCTGTCAGGAAGGATCTTCAACCTTACAGGGAAAGCAAGTCTGTCTGTATCGTCAAGGCAACCACGGTAGTGGCAGAGAGATACCTGAATATTCTTCTGAAGATTATTTCTTCTCCCTATCTCCTTCTCTTCCTCCTCCCCCTTTCCTCTCCCTCTTTTCTTCCTCTTCCTCCTCTTCTTCTTCTTAGTGGAAGATGAGTACTTGCTATTTAGTCATGCATGTCACAAAGGAATGCACAATTTTATCTTCAATCATACTCACTTTCCTCCCCAACCATGAGTCTATTTATATCTTTGCCATGGACAGTAATATTTCTTTTTCAAAGATTCTCTACAAAGATGGTACAGTCATCAGAGGTACGGGAGAATAATGTGAGGCAAGTGAAAATATGGGGCAACGTTCAGGGTGTTTGTGAACTGGACCATTCAACAGTCAGCAGAGACCACAGGAGATGTGTGAGATAGGCCCAGGATGAGACTGGAAGGGCATGTCTGAGTGCATGCTAAGAGGGGTCACTGTTGGATTAGACTGAGTTAAAGCACCAGCCAAGAACCTTCTGGGTTACCTCAATCCACAGAGCATCCCCTGGAGGCTGCTGGTGCATCCCTCCCCTTCATTTACAGATGTAGAAACTGAGGCTCAAATATACAAAGTAACTTGCTCAAGACAAGCAAACCAGAAATAGAGATTTGAAGTCATTCTTGTAAAGGGTACCTCAAAAAAAAAAAAAAAAAAAAACATACTCTTATGTCTACCATGCAACATTCTATCCAGTTAGTTTTGGAACATTGGAGAAATTAAACAAAGTGACTGGAAACACATGGAGATGTTTAGTTGAATAACAGGAGACTGTAACCCTGAGAGGTGTGTTAAGAACCATGATTTAGGGGAAAATTTAGTTTGATATTACCAACAAAACAAGTATGAAATCCCACAAAACACTAGGAGAAGTGATTTTATACTCTTGACTAGTAATGCTTTATTATTTTTTGTTGTTCTTACTAGATTTGTCTGATCATTAGTCTCTCCTAAGCCACTCTAGATGTGAAAGAATCCCTCCTACCTAACTGAATGATAAAACAAATGCCTCCTCTGCCATTTTTATTTATGGCATAATTTGCTCAGCTCCCAGGAACATCCTATAGACTCACAGCCTTTTGAAAATATGGACCATCTAAACTTGTATATGCTCAATAGCACTCTAAATGTGTTTATTCAAGCACTCTTCTCCTAATTATTAAGCTTGGGTGTATTTCAAGGGACATTTAATCTATCTCTGAGTCATTTACTTTGAGCTCATTCAAATCCAGAAGTAGATTGTGGGAAACATTGGCTTTTTGAGTGGTATCAGAGCTATGACATACCTTAAAACTTGTTCCACTGGGCCAAGAGAAAATGAACACATAAGTTTTCAAGCAAATTTTTGAATTTTAAAAAATGAAAGAACAGGTTGCTGGTGAACAACAACTGCTCCCTAACTTTACCTTCTGAACTAAAATTTGAACCACTGCACAACATTTAGGAATGTAAAAAAGATAAATGGATGAGCCAATTTTGCTGGCTGCTACGTC
Source organism: Sciurus carolinensis (assembly GCF_902686445.1). NCBI lineage: Eukaryota > Metazoa > Chordata > Mammalia > Rodentia > Sciuridae > Sciurus > Sciurus carolinensis. The sequence continues at coordinate 50,677,588 of NC_062227.1, read as the reverse complement.
CTCATGGTGCCACCTCTCTCTGTACTCATATTCTGGGGTCAGTAACCATGTTTTTGCCCTGAGGCCAAACTATGCTTTTTTTTTTTTTTTTTTTTCATGAAGCACATTTCCACATGAACCTTTTCAGCATTCAATAAAGAAAAGCCAAGCCAGAAATAAATCATAATATTAAGTTACAGAGGAACAAGGCTGAATACTGAACAACTGGTATACCATGGTAACACAATTTAGGACAGCTGTAAGTAAGATCCAGGTCAGCATCAGGAAGGTACCTAGGGTATTCATTGCAGAGAGCTACTATGTAAATCAGAGTCAAATGAAGAATATGTCCAGGATATTTTATCCCATCTGCAGAGTCTTACAAATAATATTTTTCCCTGCGATTTTATACTGAGAGACACATATCAGCAAACTCCCCACTGGGATGTAAACTCTAAGTTTATTATTGCAATAATTGAGAGGAATATGAAAAGTTAACCCTCACTGAAATATTGCAATGGCCCAGGAGGGTTGGATCTTAGGTTATTTTCAATATGGTGCATATTGTGAATTGAATTCCTTCTTTTTCCTTTGAATTTATGAAGGGACACAATTTTTTAAAGGGCAGAGATGATCTTGTCATCCAAGGTTTAAATTTTGACTCTGGTTATTATAACTTTATTTTAGTTAGTTGGACAGTCTGCCCAGGGCTGAGTGTGGTACAGGAGGATCTGATTCAAGGTTCCTCCAGATACTCATTTTTGATCAGAACAAGTTTTCCAGAGCAGACTCTGATCTTTTAGGATGTTGCCTTGATGCACCCAACTGACTGCCCATGTGGTGCGCAACCTTCCCTCCTCTGGGAAAACCTTTTGGGATCTCATGCCTCCTAACAGTTTAAGAATTTAGCCACTTGACTTGACCAGATAGAGACCACTGCTTGGCCATCTTTGTATCTCTTACCCCAAGCAAAGGACTTGGAATCCTGTAGAAATTTCCAAATATATGTTTCAGTGTGTTGAATAAAAATGCCCCAGTATGACCTAGTGATTGGGACTTCCCCTGGCATTCTGTGCTAAAAGAAGTCTGATATTGTCAAGACTCTGAAGAAGAAATTGCTTGTGATACTCATTTTATTCATACACCTGTTTTAACTTAACTAGAGTAAAAACATCATCTAAGAAAGACTGCTGTAGATCTGTAAATGGAAAAAAAAATGATATGAGTCCAAAGATGAAGGTTGAAGTAGGACTTAGGAGGTGACACCTACATTTTATGCAAATCAGAGCTTGGAGAGGCTCCAGTGCTTGGATTTCACAGTTGTATAATTGCACTTTTTTAATAAATATGTTAAAGATCAAGCTCTAATTACTTGGTGTAAATGGAAGCTATATTAAAATGAACTCATGGGGAATTTTAACTTTTTATCTTGGCAACATGTACACAAGTCAGCAAATATTCCCTGGATAATTTCTATAATGCACTACAGGGCCACTTAATTATTTATTTTTTGCTTATGCTAGTTGTCCCCCAGAACTATATATATATATAAACTATATATATATATATATATATATATATATATATATGTATATATAACTTAGAAATAGAAAAAAAAACTCTTTTTATCAAGAACTGTATATATATATTTTACTTAGGAATAGAAAATAAGCTCTTTCTTTTTCAGAAAACATAAATTAAATAGACCAAGTTGGGGTCAACACATTTTGAAGATATTATGAAGAAAATTCTGTGTACTTTTCAAATAATTTACAGACTTAATGATACAAGACACACCAATGTCCCCATCATTGTCCTCTACTAGAAAAGGGACAATCAATTCTCTTTCCCTGCATCTTGTCTTCTTAAATCCTGCTGAATGTACTCGATAGCAATCCTCTTTGGGGAGATTTTATCAAGGCAGGAGAAGAGCATTGCCCATACAGTGGCATTAATAACGATTAAAGAAATGTAGGCTGAGATCTCAGAGGGAAATCTATTCTGACAAGCATCTCCCAAGAGGAATTATCATTCACTTAGAGAGTTAAAACCCTCCCTCACCACTCCATCCCACACACACAACCTGGTTGTAGGAATCCTCCACAAAGAAAGCCAGATAGACTGATTAGGGCTTTCTCCAAATTAATGGTGGATTCTCTGGGCTTTGCCTTTCTGATAAGCAAGGGAGGTTATAACCCGGTTCTGTCTTGTGGTAGGAAAATAAAATTGGCTTTCTCAATGATGTGCATCCCCAGGGCCTTTGTGATGAATCAGCTTTCATAGATTCTTTCTTTGACCTTATTAAGGACAGACACAGCAGATAATTTTAATAATGCAGCCTTCAATATATCAAGAGTATTGCTTCCAAAGTCTGCGTAGCCAAAAAGACTAATTAGTGTTGTTTCCTTAAGGATGGAGCAATTTAACCAGAGCTTGGACAATAAAATGCTGGCCTTAATATTTCTTTTCTTTATCTGGGTGCCTCACGCTATGAATCGAAAGCAGCATGTTTCTCCTGGCGTTTGGAACCTTAACCAACCCTCGATCAATGGAGCCCTAATGAGAACAGCTGGCTGAGCAGCCACAATAATCACCCTTTGGACAATCGATGCAAAAGGAAATGTGAAAACAGTTTGATACCAGGTATTTCTCTAATCACCCCTAATCATCCCTAATCAGAGGGGTGTGGGGTGTGTTCCAGAGACCTTTGATAAGTAGACAATATCGGAATCTTTTCAAATAATTGCATAATTAAGATGGATGAAGTACATGGTCCAATGTGTGTAAGTAGCCAGGGGTGAGAGCCACATCTGGGTTTGAAGAGAGAAGCCTCGGTCTTTCACTGATGCTGAGTATCACAAATTAAGTGCCCTATTTACTTTTACCAGAAATAGAGCTTTGAAAGGGGGGAAAAGTATGTTTGTTCAAAATGTCAACCCACGACAACGAAAGCAACAACAACAACAACAAATCCACTATCTTCTTCCCAACAGCCAGAATAAGAATGAGTGACTGACCAAAGTCAGTCACAGCTACACACTCAAATTTCACACAACAGGCTGCAAATTCCTCCAAGAGCCTGGTATTTTTCAATTATCTTGCTATAGCACAGTCATTATGAAGCAACAACTCTGGCTTTGCACCAACATTGAGAGCATTGAGAGAAACAGAAATCAAAGTTTGATATGTCTTGTCTATAGTCTACTCAATCAGTAGTGTGAAATAGAGGTGACAGTGTTCTGCTACCAGATGTGTGACCTTCAGCAAGTCACCTAACCTCTCTGAGCCTCAATTTCCCTTTGGCCGAAATAAGGATATGGTAAGTTCCTCACAGGTTTGAAATTAATGATCTGAGCAGATTGCTTGTGATTTTCACTTGAGTGTTCATTCTCTCCACAATGAGCTGCAATTAAGCCCTTGGCTAGTCTGGCCCTGCTGTCTTTCCCAAGGAAGAATGAAACCAGATGAGTACTAGCTATACATGGAAAAAAAAAAAAAAAAAAAAAAAACTCAGATGAACAGAGAAAGATCAGAACATTCTGACAACTTCCAAATCCCTTATCTACATGAGGATGCCACATCAATGCAACAGTCAGATATTTTAGTGACCAAACTCTTTTTTGTGTCCCAATGTGTTAACATCTGGGTTTGAAGAGAGAAGCCTCGGTCTTTCACTGATGCTGAGTATCACAAATTAAGTGCCCTATTTACTTTTACCAGAAATAGAGCTTTGAAAGGGGGGAAAAGTATGTTTGTTCAAAATGTCAACCCACGACAACGAAAGCAACAACAACAACAACAAATCCACTATCTTCTTCCCAACAGCCAGAATAAGAATGAGTGACTGACCAAAGTCAGTCACAGCTACACACTCAAATTTCACACAACAGGCTGCAAATTCCAGATTACCCTGCTAGCTTAGGGTTTACTCTTACATTCTGCAGCATTCAGTTACTGCAGAAAGTCTCTATCGTGCAAGAACTGAGGATAGCACTAAGGGACTTGGAAAACACCCCTTCTCCTAGCTCTTTCACTTGTTTGGCTTCCAAAAAACTGAAATGAGACACTGTACCTTAGAAGAATCAAACCATGGACAAATATCTAAATATTTTAATCCAGGGATCCTTGTAGACTACTTGCAATGAGCCCAATTTAAGGAGATGTGTGGGAGATGTAGCTTCAGAAAAGAATGGCCAGGGGATAACTACAGACCAACAGACCCTATTTCCACATCCTCTTGCCAAGGATTTCTGTAAAATTTGCCTGCCAAGTAAGGACACCTTTGAGACTGAAAAGGGATCCTATGAATAATTACGCCAGGTTAAAAAAAATCAGTAGGGACTGAGTCAGGCATATGGGAGTTTGGTTTCCGTACCCATGTCACATGACCTAAAGGCTGAGTAACCTGAAATACATTTGCCTCTCCAAAACATTTAAAGGGCCTTAACCAATAGTCCAAGGACTATGACTATTACACATCTTGTATTCCCTTTCCTCCCTTCCTCCCTCCTTGTCTGCTTTCTTCTTTCCCTCTCTCACTTTCTCCTATCCTTCTTTCCTCTTTCCCTTCATTTTTCCTTCTTTCTTCCTTCGATCGGTATTTTGCATTACTTTTTGCCAGTCCCTGTGCAGAAACTGGGGATAAAACAGAAATAGTCTCTGCATACATGGAGCAGGTGGTCCAAGGAAATATAGACACTAACAAAATAATCACACAAACATAAACTGCAAATATCAAAGGGCTATAAGGGGAAGTGCAGGTGCAGAGTGCTCAGAATATGCACATGCATTGCATGGCACCCAATTAAGAGCCAGTAAGTGTTCTTGGATGCTGCTGCAAATAACAAGTCATGATCATCTTAGCAAAAAAACACTGCTTCTCTGCTGCTAGGCCACGTGGACAATCGAATGCTCGCTGAGAAAACTTCAACTTTCCAAACTCATATTTATGAATCCCAATAGTTGCATTAAAGGCTATGTCCTTTGATCTTCAGTTGAAAATGATGTCATAATCTCCATCATTTTTTTTTCCTCACCATGGTTAGGTGGCTTGGAGACAACTGGGGTTTTCCACCCCAGAGTCAAGGAAAGCAATTGCTTTGTTCATAAAGTACTTGGGGAAATAAAAACACTTGACTTAATCCTACTGTCTGCCCTTTTTTGGAAAGGAGGCACACCATAAATATGTGTATATGCATGTTCTTATGTTAATATTGCAAATGGGGATGACTGGGGATGGGGGAAGGAAGAGAGAGCATGGCCCCTACTGAGTCATTCAACAGAGGCCTCCACTGGCCCATGACCCTCTCACCATCACCATCAGTCTTGGCTGCTTCTTGGTTTTTTTTTTTTTTTTTTTTAGCTTATCTCTATACCAGGCCTGAAAGTTTATTAAGGCTTCAGTAGTTGGGATTGTTTCATTTGAAATCCATATATTTCTGACTTGCACTCTACTGCTAAGTTTTCCATGAAGTCAATTTTTTAAGTACATTAATATTGTGAAATAGATTGCTGGAATAGGGTGAGAGATATTTAAGCAATATTTGTAAATGATTTCCAAGCATGTTATCAGAGCCATGTTATCAGTTTACAAGCAACTTTGGAAATTAGAAATCATCATTTCCTATTTCCTATGGAACACTTTAAAAACTTTGCTTAAATTTCCCTTTAAACTTAGGGTATAAGTCTGAAGTTTAAAATTTTAATATTTAGCACTAACATTATTATCTTATAGTAACATGCAATATATTGGACATGAATGATTAATGCAGGGTCCTAATCTGCTGTTGCCATGGAGATGTTTAGTAATGCCTGGAGGAAATTTCATGGTGCTCATGTTGTTGTTGCACAGTAAGGGGACTAATTTTTTTAACCAGAATTTCAAAAGGAAAGTCTGCAAAATGGGTTCATTCCTAACACCTCAAGCGTCAAACAATACAATTCAGAGACTCTATTCACCAAGAAGACCCAAATTACCAAAAAAAAAAAAAAAAAAAAACAAAGAAAGTTGCAACATTCCATAACTGGACTCCAGTTCTCTGAGACCACAGTAAGGCAGAAAATTCTTTACCAAGATCAATAAATATAAGTTCAATATTTACAGGCTTTATTTTGAGTACATTTTTAAATATAGACTATGCCTTAGTAATAGAGCCTTTGAATTAAGAGCGAGATGCATTAGCATTAACTGTCAGAGAAAAGAATATTACAGAGTGCCCAGAAGGAAGTGAAGCCTGGATCCAGATTGGCCCCGTAACCATACCCCTTAGGACATCCCTTGTTCCTTATGTGAATGAACCAATTTCAAGACTTTTGCCATTAACATGGTGATAAACATTACATTAGTCATACCTCCCCCTGCAAAATATTCTTTTAATTGTCCCTCTACATCTTTTTTCAAGAAAGAAAAATTCCTTTGGTCTTGGTTTAATTGAACTAGACAACCACATTTTCTGGTCTTTAGATGGGGAAAAAGAGATAGGTAAGAAGATGCTAGACATAATCCATTTTTGTTGACCTAAGTTCTACTTGGTTGTGCAATGGGTTATCTTTATTTTTTGTTTCTGTTTTTGTTTTCGTTTTAGTGCTAAAAATCTTCCCACATGATAAACACATCCTCTACCACTGAGCTACACTCCCAGCCCTGTGAAAAATGTTTTAATAGCAAATATCATGTTTGTATTGCCTTCAATAATTTTCACAAAGCCATTCAAAGATACAAAAATATTAAATTTTTGATTTATAGTCTTAGAAACCCTTTGCAAAGTTTGCTTTTGTATAAGTTTTATAATGTTTCTATTAGAATAGTAAAATATGTTATGTTATGAATAACTAAAGGTAGTTGGGATGCATGCTGAAAAGTGTTGAATGCTGAGGCAGGCAATTAAAAAACTAAGAGATTATTGCTCTATAGTAGAAGACTTTAGAAAAAGATTATATCATATTTTACCTTGTATATTCAGGGCCTAGTTAAGTTTCTAGAACATAGTAGACAGTAAGTAACTATATGTTGAATCAGTGAAAGAGTGAAGTTTTAAATGAACACAGTTATATGGTTCATATTCCCTTACTATGTACCAGTCAATTTGAAGTAGCCACCAGATACCCTCTCCCCGCCACCAAAGAGACCCCCTGCCATAATTAAGCTTCTCTCCTAGTCAACAAGATCTTTACAAAGAATGTTAACAGAATTTCACAGAGAGATTTCAATGTGCTTTGAAGCTTCTTCTTTGTTGTAAAGGCCAGGTTTCTCATTCCTATAAAAGGTAGGTCTATAACCAAGCTTACTGTTGTGCAAAAGAGACTATCTCCATTTTTCCATGGTAAAAAATTGTGAAACCTCTATCTAGTCTTAAGAACATGTTATGTGCTCACTCATGTCCTGCAACCACCCTACTGAGTATAAATCTAAAAGAATTTCCAGACTTGAAGTCCAGAGATTTTTAGACATTAGACCTTCTGCACCACTGCAATTTAAATAAACCTGCTTTCTGAAAATTCATCAGGTGTCCAGCCTCATCTGTGCTACATCAGATTTTCATCAGTTAAGTGCAAAATTTCAGGGTCTGATCATGAGCAATAACTCCAGTAAGATCAATCATCAGTCTGAACTCATCAGCCCCTCATCTTTCAATGGATCTCTTTGGAGATGGTCCCAATATTAGCTAGAGAACGTTGACTCTCTGGGCACAGTACCACATGCCTGTAATCCCAGCTACTTGGGGAGCTGTTGCAGGAGAATCACAAGTTGAGGCCAGTCTGGGCAATAGTGAGAGCCTGCCTCAGAAACAAACAGATGAAAAATCATGAAAACAACTGGGGATTTAACTCAGAAATCAGGAGCTTGCTTAGCATGAGTGAGGCCCTGGGTTCAATCCCTGGCTTCAATGGAGGGGGTAGGCCATGGAGAATGCTGACTCTTCTCTGTCATTTGCAGGTTCATCTTGTCACAGACACATCTTGTCATACCAAGTGAGGACTCAGTTACTGAAGAAAGTTTTAACTTAAGAAGGAAGACACCTGTCTATTATAAGCTGAGAAAATATTATCCAGTTCATGGTCTTCTTAAACACCAAGCATAAATCAGAACTTTCCCACTCTGACTTCAATGTGACTTCTCCCAAGGAATAGAGAAGTCATTTGCTTTCTCAGCTCCCCTTCTGTTTTCACTCTCCCTTTTCCTCCTGCAGCAGACCCAGGGTTGTAACCATAACCATTAGAGGGCTGTTTCCCTCTTGCATTGCTCTCCAAGGCACTCCGCAAAAACGGGCTCCACCTCCCATATCACTTATAGACTGAAACATTAACTGCAAATGAATACCTTTTTTGGAGTCACTTATTTTGAGGAAACAAATCCTCAAATCCCCCATTCATCAGGAAACCTGCAGGTCCTATTCTTATCTGTCTTGGAATAGATCTTGGTCCCATGGTTAGTTAAATACCAATGGCCTCCATGCAGAGGTTAAAACCATTGACCACAAGAGTAGAGTCATTACCATGATTGCAATTTTCACATGCTATATTTATATCCTTTTCTGTTCAATTTAATAAACTGCCCTGAATCTTTATTTAATGAGATTTTTCTCTAGGCAATGTAGTAGTGACAGCTAATTTCTCAGTGGACTAGAAAGCACTAAGAGAATTTTTTTTGTTTTGTTTTGTTTTGTTCTGTTTAGTTCTGTTCTTGGTAGAAATGCTTTAGATGACTAGAGATCTGGGATAGGACACACAGGAAGGTGGATTTTTAGAAATTGAGGGAGGCACATAGAAAATTAAATATGATTCCTGACTTCAAGAGATTTTTCAATGGTTAGGTATCTCATATAGGCACGAGCTAAACAAGATAGCAATAAATTTTCCACCAAGACAGAAATACCAGCAGCAAATGTTATAGAAACTTCAGAGGATGCTGAGGCAAATATGGACTGTGCTGGTCACCAATATCATCAGTGAAGATAGGGCACTCAAGGATCTAAAGGAAAAGTAAAATTTTGAAAACACAGAGAAAGAGGATGTAATGGAGAATCATGTGAGCCAAGGAGCTAAAATAGAGAAAATGAGGCATGATTTAGGGCACAGTAGATATCAGAGAAAAAAAAAAAAACATTTGCACACTGTTGGTGGGGTTGTAAATTAGTACAAACACAATAGAAATTAATATGAAGGTTTCTCAAAAGTCTAGGAATGGAACCACCATATGAACCAGCTATACTACTCCTAGGTATTTATCCTGAAGAAATAAAGCCAGTATATTACAGTGATACATGCATACCCATGTTTATAGCAGCACAATTCACAATAGTCAAAGGTGTCAATTCACAAATGCATAGGTGTTTGTCAATATACCTAGGATAAATGGATAGACGGATAAAGAGGGTGTAGTGTGTGTGCACGCGCACACACACACACACACACACACACACACAATGGAGTTTTATTCAGCCAGAAATAATGAAATAATATCATTTGCAGGAAAATAGATGGAACTTAAGAACATATTCTAAGTAAAATAAATCAGACTCAAAAAGTCAAGAATTGCATATTTTCTCTTATATGTATGAGCTAGAGAGAATAAAAGAGAAAGTGTGTGGAAGGGAAACTCATGAAAATAGAAAGGAGACCAGTAGGGTAAAGGAAAGAAACTAGGGAGAGGGAGAGAACAGAAAAGAAAGCAATAACAGATGGGAATTCACGAAAACAAAAACTTATGTATGGTAAAAGGCATTATTGCCAAAGTCAAAAGAAATGACAACCCAAAACCCGAAACTGACATTTTAGACAAAGAGCTAAGATAATTAGGCAGAGTTCCTAGAAATCTAGAAGAGAACGATTAACAACCCTAGAGAAAGGGCCAGGGAGAAAAACAACAGACAAAACACAGGTCTCCCTCCAACATAGGAAAAGACTTCCAACATCTCACATACACTGAAAGAAATACAAAGGAAAAATGCTATTTCTCATCCAAAGCTTCACAACACACTCTGTGGTTGAGGTATTAGACTTCACACTATTGTGATGGTGATATGCCACTGGTAGACAACAAGATGGTACCACTTCTAAAGCAGAGAAGTGGCAATTCCTAATCAAATGGCAAGTGGATTTACTCTTTTGCCCTAAGATTTTCCATCTAGGACCCTATCCCACATACACATCTGCGCAAGTGTTAGATAGTATGATACATAGCTGGGCCTTGTAAAAAGAACATATTGAAAAGAATTCCTACAAGGTGACAGGTTAAATAGCTATTGCATGTCCTCAATAAGTCCTCTACAGAGGAAAAAATATAGAGAATAATATTCATGTACTAATATGGAAGGATCACAATAAATATTATAAAATAACAGAAAACAAGACATGGAATGGTATATGTATTATATGTGAAAAAGACTAAAATGATAAAAATAATCATTAAATGGTTACCTGAAATGGAGGAGAAAGAAGTGATGAAAACAAGGATTTCATGTTCACACATTTTGTATTATTTTGACCTTTGAATAATGCAAATATATTAATTTCCAAGAATATTAAATTAGAAAAAAATTTTCTCAAGTTGAAAAAAATTACAAATTAAAAAAAATGAACCTAATGTTTTTATCAGATTAATAACAAAGAAAGCATTCCATTCAAAGGAATCAAAAGTCCAGGATTCTGATTGTGAATTTGTAATGTGAAAGAGTCTATGACCACACACACACACACACACACACACACACATACACCCACACACACGCACATGTGCACACCTATTATTAAAACTCCCACAGTAATTGTAATATTTGTTGTAATTTGATGTTGGGTTTTCAAACTATTTTTAAAATATGCATTAAAACAGTCATTTTAATGATGTCAGTGTTAGAAATCAAAACTTTCAGTATAAAATGGAAAACAAATATGAAATTTTATAAAGTAAAAATATTTGAAGGTTAATATTTCAACTTAAGTTATAAATATGAGTTCTTGACTTTTTAAATATATGTTTAAAAGCCCTGAAAGATCCTGAAAATAATGCAATCTCAGAAGAAATGAGCAACTCTGGTCACCAGGTGTGGCCCAATTTCAGTTCCCCATGAAAGAAAACCAAGGCTCCTTGGAGAAATGGTTGAGTCCAAGTCTGAGGCAGGGAAGGAACAAGTTGAGCCTTAGAGTTCTTGTGCCAGAAAGCAAGGGAGCCCACAAAGATCAACAGACCCAGGAGTCAACATGAGGAGGTTACCACTGGGCGAAGTTGTGAGAATCAGATCCTCAAAAAGTATAATGAGTTCAGTGGATTGAAACAGATCAGATCCGTGAAAAATCAACAAGTTCATCATGAAATTTTAAAAATAAAGTCATAGGAATCTCATTTGTAGTAGATATTAAAACAGTTTCTATTTTCAAAAATTAAGAAATAAAATGAAAGAATTCATCATTTATCTTACCCTTCTGGCAGGAACTGTGTTTCAGGGTAACAAAATAGCCTACTTGGTGAGGAAAACTTCTTTACCTAAGAATATGACATATCAAATGAAGAAAGAGTGGTTGGATTTTTGAAACATATTAGAAACCCTTAGTTGGGCGTGATAGCGCATGCCTGTAGTCCCAGTGGCTGGGAAGTTTGAGGCAGGAGGATCAAGAGTTCAAAGCCAGTCCCAGCAACTTAGTAAGCCCCTAAGCAACTTATCAAGCCCTGTCTCAAAATAAAGTATTAAAAAGGGCTGTGGATGTGGCTCAGTGGTTAAGCACTCCTGGGTTCAACCCCTGCCCACCCCCCCCCAAAAAAAAACAAAAAAACAAAAAAGAAAACAAAAGAAAGAAAGAAAGGAAGGAAGAAAGAAAGAAAGAAAAGGATAAAAAGAAACGCTAATTGAATTAACTGTTTCTTGTAAGGTTTATCAATAAATATCAAAACCACTGGTGAACGGTTTGTATGGTCCCAAGAGAAAATGCCATTCTACAATAGAGGGATTGAACTGTCATTACTTTAATCCAGGAGCCAGTGCTAGTATAACTAATGATGGATCAACCAAATAATATGTCTTCTTGTACTACAAGACTATTTATCTAAAATCATCTGTCATTAGTCAGTAATGCTTAATTTTAATCCATTAAGGCTTTGATATAACTTTCAGTATAGGAGACATTCATGAAATGAAAGAAACATATGGACTTAATGACAAGTGACTAAATCACATAAGCCAGACAAATGCAGAAGACTATATTCTATAGGACAACTAACCTGTTCTTGTAAACAAGTCACATTCATTAAAAAAAAAAAAAAATAGCATGTGTGGAAGGTACTGTGTTAGGATAAAATAGACTAGGGACAAAGTCATGCTGGTAATGTTTCCCAACCATTTTGGAGTGATGGGGACCTAATTTATAGTCCTTGCTGATTCTCATGTTGTAAATATTCCCATGAGACAATTTCCAGTTATTTATGTGACATCAACTATCTTGTATAATCCCTGAAAACTTGACAGTCTGGTCTTATACATGGTACAAGCCAGCTGTATCACGCCACCCCTTAGGTGACAGAACAACCTGGCTCAGTGTGGTCCTGGACTGATACTGAAGAAACAGACTGTAAGTCATCTGAATGTCATTGAAAGATTATTTGATGAGCATGACATTTAATAAAACAGAAAGATAGACATTATCACTGGAAAAAGAGGCATGTTAACAAAACCTCACATTCAGTATGGACTGGTTTTGGTGTGTAATGTCACAGACAGACCCTGCTGGATATGCGGCAAGGTGCTCCATGGTGCCCACTGGATTATGAGGACCTCCTTCTTTGAATTTGTTATTTTTCTAAGGTTCCATAGTTCTCCTCCCACTGGTCTTGTAACATTTGGTTTCAACTTTACAGGAATGGTTTTTAAAAGAAATGATAATGAAGCGAATCAGACATTTTGGAGCAGGGAGGTACGATGATAGATGGTATTTGAGGGATGAATCAATGTTCCTGCCTCATCCTTGGAGGAGATGATTTTGACCTTAGGGGACCTGTTTAGGATATTTAAAATAATTGTCTGCATTTGTACAAGTTTTCAAATAAAATATAAATATACAGTTGTGAGTTTTTTCTGCTTCTCTAGAGTTTTCTGTGGGCATAGCTCCCCTTCATTGGGAGCTTTCTCTTGCCCAAGTCTGACTGTGCCTTTTTATTTGTTTATTCATTCAGTCAATTTCAGTCAATCATCCCTTCACTTCTCAAACAATTCTTTTTTTTTTCTTGTGAATATCTTTTTTTGATCTCATGCTCCTTGTCAGGCTGGGTGTAGAAAGATAGATGCACAACCCTGCTCTCAGCAGCTCACGTGGGATCCCACACTTTCACTCTTCCCCATGATGGTGGTACTTTGAGGGTAAGGGCCACCACACACACTCTTGAGTTTCCTTTGCAAAGTTCACCACAGAACTACTTACATGCTAGGCATTCATAAAGTAATTACTGACTACAAGATGAACTGACTCCGGTTTTGAAACAACTTTCTGAGACATATAATACATACCAATGAGTACAAATCACGAACTGGTTATCTCTAAATGTTTTTAATCATGTGCTTTCCTGAGTAAAAAGAAAAAAATCATCATCTCTCATCTTTTTATATATGAATTATTTATATGTACCACCACACTGACATGTAACAGTGAATTGCTATGTATATGAACTATGCTATGAACTGCTATGTATAATTATAATGTATCAATAAAAATTTTTAAAAACAAAATAGTTGATTCCCTGACCTTAAAAAATGCCTAAAAAATAAAAAAGGAAAAAAATTGAAAAAATAATACATCTAAATTTTTCTTTGCTTAGCCAATAAATCATTTTATTTCCTAGAAAATACTAAACTACCTTTCTTAAGGTTCCTTTTTTCTCCCAAATCCATATGGACAAGTATAAAATTCTTACAAGTAGAAAAGAAGGATATGATAACCACCATCACACTGGGTTAAAAGCAGTTCTTCCAGCCCTTCTGCCCCACCCCCTACATCTGGAGGAAATGTCATTTGATGGAAGTCATTCTCATGTATTTTGTGTCATGCAAACACAAAAATGTCCCACATCTCTTCAATCTGGAATGTAATCCATGTAAATATGGCTTTCTTAACCACTGCATAAAAAATACTAGCCATGATACAGCTTCCAAATAATTCCAGATGTGCTCTCTTCATATTGCCAGAGGAAAAAAAATAACTTTGAGCCAGTGTCATTTCAGCAGAGAGCTAACTCAGTGATTTTCATCTGGATGAAATAAGGAAGAACTATCAGGACTTGTCTATTACCCATGCAGGTGAGATAGGAATAGCAACATCCGCTCTGTCAAATTGAACAGCCTCATGCTTTAGCACTCTTAGACTTGGTTTAACATCAAGATGTCTCAGGCTTTAAATGAAATGTCAAATATAATTTGGCTCTGGATTCCCAAGATATATGATTGCCCTTGGAGAAAACTTGATAACTCAGCGTTCTTGTGTCAAATGTGTATCTACCTGATAGGGCACTTTATAAAGTTGGTCCCCCCTTGCTCTACCTCCACCACATAAAAACTCTCAACTAGCCTGATGAGCAGGCCTCCAACCCTGCTCTAATGGGCATGAGTCTCCATAAAGAAAATTGTTATGTCTAGGAAGCAAAGGCTACTATTCAGAGATGGCTTTGGGAACCTAATCTGCACAGAATATAACAAGCCAGTATTAGATGTGGAATTTTTAAAGTCTTTGAACACAGTTGGCCATGTGCATGACAACATCACACATATTTCCTTTCTGTCAAAGTCCTTTTTCTTAGATGTTCCTCATTACCACTGCCTCTAGCTTGGCATTAATTTTCTTCATTTGTGGGAGAGTCAGGCTCAGTCCCAAAATCCAACTGAGTTTAAAAAAAGCAAAGAAAAATACATAGCAGCCTGCTTCTTTCAAGCAAAAAGAAACTCACAGTCTAAACTTGGAAGGACTCAGGCGCTGGTGTTTGCAAATCTGTGGTGGGATAATGGAGACAGAGCAATGAGCAGGACCAAAAGATACACAATCTGGTCCAAGGTGATTTTTGAAAACTAACACAGTGAATAAAGAAATCTGACAGTCTTAGCCTTGAGTGTACTTCAACAGTCTGGTAGAGTCTGATCTGTAGCAAAGGGCCTTTCTCTCATTGACACATTGTAGTGCCAGAAATTCCAAACTACGGCAAGTACACAGAATACAAATAAGGCCATGAAATGTGTCTCTGGAGGGCCATAAGCCATCCTGTCATGAAAAACACCAATGCTTCCTTATTGAGCACTTAATATGAGCCTAGCAGTTTAGATCCATCATCTCAAATGCTCAGAACACCAAAGGAAGGTGTTAGGGGTTGAATATTGCCCTTACTCCCTAAAGATATTTTGAAGTCTTAACCCCTAGTATCTCAGAATGTGACCTTATCAGAAAATATAGAGGTTCCAAGATGTAGAGGTCATCAAGCCAAAATGAAGTATTAGGATGGGTTCTAATTCAATGAGTGACTTTCTCATAAAAAGGGTGAATTTGGACACAGAGACGGACACCACAGGGAGAATCCCTGGTGGACAAAGGATAGGAGCAGTGTATCTACAAGCCCAGGAATGCCTGAGACTAACAGAAACTAAGAGAGGGGCATGTTGCAGGTACCTTCCTAGTGCCTATAAAGAGAACACAACCCTTCCATTATTTAATTTTAGATGCTTATCCTCTAGCACTGTGAGATAATGAATTTCTTTTGTTCTAAGCCACTGACTTTGTACTACTTTGCTATGGAAGTACTAGGAAACTAACACAGAAGAAGGTATTACCCTTCCTATGTTACAGATATGGAAACTGAGGTAGAGCACAAATTCAGCTATGACTTCAGAGCTCATAGGCATACAACTGTAGCAATGTTTCCAAACTGGCTTCCATGGGCTCTGGAGTTTCATAGACATGGGTCTAAATATTCCAAACATTCAATCAATTTTTTAAAAAATTTTCCATTTGCATTTGAATAATATTTGAAATGATGCATTTACATGGATTTAATGGCCATCTAATAATCCAACACTAGACTATAATTTCCATATCCAAGCTCATGTTTGCATTGGCGATAGAACTGGCACCAATTAAGTACTACTTTAATTGTTCCTGAATAATGAAAAAAGAGTATAGTATGTTTGTTATGTAAATAATGACTTTGGCACAATGTGAAATCCAAATAGCATCACAACCGGTTGTATGAAAAGAGGTCACAGTAACTAAAACAGAAAGACCGGTGGTGGATTGAGTCACCATCACTCAGCTTATAACTGTAGACCCATGCTGACCTCAAAAGAGCCATGCAAAGAAGTCAGTCATTGTGATGTTGGTAATGATGATTTTCCTTCAAATACCATTGTCAACATGAGTAATATTGCTAAAATAGATTTTATTAGGGTCCATATTTGTATTTAATTAATAACTTCATTGTGTTTGCTATTGAGTTAAGATCTAGAAGGATTAAAAAGCTATATCTACTCTTAGATCTGTATATGGGGTAGGAGAATTGATTGAGATGTTATCATTTTGTAAACTATATCACCCACCACTTCCATTATAATAGGTAGTCGGTTACCTGGGTTTTCTCCCAACGAAAGCATTTGCAGGACCACAACCAAAGTTACTTATGGAACATGTTACACAGGACCTTTTGTGAATGCTTCACTATTGAGATATGCTGAGTTCACCAGAAGGCCAGGGAAGAAGGCAGAGACCCTGGCTAGGAACAGAGGAAGAAGTAGAGAAAGTGATGGTGGATTTACCAAATCTTGAAGGAGATGAAGGTCTGAAGGTCTGTCATGTGATAGAAATTTATGTCCTGCTTCTCCTGGAGGCAAGATTTAAAAAGATGGGGTTAATGCATGTTTAGCACACCTTGGGCAGTTAGGTCCTAGAGATCTAGAGGGAGAACAGAATGGAGTTTTATTTGCCAGTAGATTTGGACAGGGCCATTGATCATTGGTGAAACCAGTAGCTTACATGCTTTGCCACTACTTAAGAGCCCCTTCCAAGACATTTGCACAACCTTGGGTAGATGTGTTAGCTGAGATGCAGTGAACCCTAATGAGGACAAGATTAAATATCCTGCCAGCCTGACATTAGGATAAAGGCACAAAGTCTTGTTCAGTGTCAATGAAAGTCTACACACTAATGCAGCATATCTGGCACACTCAAATGATGCATAGATCTATACAATTAATATTATAATTTAAAATTATCTAGGTCAATACTTTGAATCTGAAATAATTTTTTCTTTGTAAATAAACTTGAACTTTACCTGATTTCAAATGCTTGTTATTACAAAGAGTTGCTTCCTTTGGGTAGCAACTAACAACTTAGCATGGTTAATCTACCTGCCGGCTAGATTTCACCTTAGAATTGGAGGAGCAGAGTCCTGAGGGATGGGGCAAGAGGATTTATAGACTCAAATAACTCCAGGAAATGAGAAGAAAAGTCTCGGGGATTTTGTGATTAATTGCCAAATGAACTGCACAAACAATAACTGCTTGACAATAAGAACATCTATATTTTCTAAGGTTAGAGTTTTATAGAATATTTTCAGACATCTTCATTCAGCCTTACCAAGGTGATCAAAAATAGACTATGGCCATGTGAACCTGTCCCATCACTAAATAAGTAATTTGCCACCAGGTTTTGTCACCCTTCTAGGAAGGATCATAGGAGGTGAGGGGGTTAGGGTACGCAATACAACTGAGTACACTAAAGAAGATGCAAAGGGTAAAATTTTGAAAGAAAATGGGATTACCCAGGAACCTGGACAAAGGTCACCCCACCACAGACCTGAGTTTCACCCAGTCAGCTCATCACCAGGCTTCTAGAAGTGATGAGACTCTATTACAGCTCTCCCTGCTTTCCTTCCTAGGCCCTTCTAACTAGAGATAGACATCACCTTACTCTCATGGCTCCCCCTCCCTGCTCTGGCTCCAGTGACCTGTGCTGTCTTGACTTCCTTCTCCTTCACTACTGGCCTCACTGGCCCCTGTGCTATGTCCTGAGTTCACAAAGCCTTTGTTCTCAAGCCTCTCACTCCCTTCCTTGGGAAACCCCTTTTGTCCTTTTGTCCTCCACCCGCCTGAGGCCTTCCTCCTTTTCCTCCCATTCAATTTGCTCAATGCATGGCTCTAGTTAGTAATTATCAGCATGGTCCATAATTGTGCTTAAATTCTTGTTCTAGAGTCTGGGCTAAAACTGAGGACAGGAGAGTACTCATACTTTAGTACTCATAGAAGAGACACGAAAAACCACTACACCCTTCAGTCAATGTAAAAGAACCCTAGAAATGAAAAAGGAGGCTCAGAGGGGAAATCAAAAGCTCTTGGCTTTTCTCAAACCAGAGGCCGGGGGAAAGTCTTGAAGTGAATCCTTAGAGATTCTGGGGATGGCTACAAGAAGGGGAAGCTGGAAGTCCACTCCCCAATGGGATGTTTGTTGTGTCCCTGAATTACAGTCCTGACAGAGCAGGGGGTTTACATGAAGCAAAGAACTGCAAGTGCCATCTTGGCAGAACTGGAGTTTGGAAGCATGCATGGACTGCAAGGATGGGACCTGCTTCCCACTTGGAGGACTCTGGGGGACAGGGCTGACCAAGGAAGCCCAGGAGATTAGGGAGGATATAGCAGGCAGCAGGAAGGCAGTGTTGTGCTTGAGAAGAGCATGCGAATTCCCTATGCCACAGGTAAAGGATGACTGAGCCCAGGGTATTTTACAGGATTATGGCCAAGACAACTGGAAGCTTTGCATTGACCTCAGAGGGGCGCAAGAACTGGAAAGAGGTTGAAGGAGTCATTTGGAAAATGTGGCATCTGCATCAAGAAACTTTATTTCAGAAATCTCTGTGTTGGTGGTGGTGGGGGCGGGGTGGTGTGAAAAATTACTATCAGACCTTCTATGGCACCTGGACTTGGTAAGGCCATGAACATAGATGCCTGCCTCACAAACCATTAGCTATACAAGCCCTTGCCTCCCTTGCTCTTCCAGTATCTAATCCCCAATCTCAGACCTCAGTTCTTCTCCTCCTCCCACCCCCAAACCTTGGAGAAACATGGAGCAAGAGCGGGAGAAAGTGAAGAACGGAGAGAGACCACACTGGTCCCCACCCTAACCTCCCAGGCAAGAGGTAAGCCTTCTCTGAAGGAAGGAAGGAAGCTTCAACTTAATTGTGAGTTTAAACTTAAAAAGAAGAAACAGTTGTGCTTTTTAATACATAGAAGGGATTCTGACCTGTCACA
This sequence comes from Sciurus carolinensis, assembly GCF_902686445.1. Classification (NCBI taxonomy): domain Eukaryota; kingdom Metazoa; phylum Chordata; class Mammalia; order Rodentia; family Sciuridae; genus Sciurus; species Sciurus carolinensis. The sequence goes on along the minus strand of NC_062227.1, from coordinate 50,658,350 downwards.
AAGAGGTAAAAAAGAATAGACAGCTATGGAATCTTCCCAAGATGTCATCAAGGGGCAAGGTAGAGAAATGAGATAAGATAAAGTATGCTGGGGGAAATGTAAGAGAAAAATAAAGCTATTTTATGCTTATACTCTACAAATGTCAGCTCAAGTAATTGATTCATTTTTCTATATGTGTGTGTGTGTGTGTATGTGCAAACACACAAACATATCATTTAATCTGTAACTTTTTAAGGATAGAGTCATATTTGTTCATTTAAACATCCTCAGCCCTAGCATTTGCGTGCAGTGAGGTGAAGATGAAGGGCTGTCCAGGAGCACAGAAATGCCTGCTGCCATTCACAAGTGTCAGACTGTCAGGCACAGCAAGCCTAGACCCACACTCTGCTCGCTCTCTCTCTCTCTCTCTCTCTCTCTCTCTCCTCTCATCACTTCTGATCACACTGAACCCAGGCAGAATTCTAAGAGGGCCCGAGGTCATCATGCAGATTTCTTTCTGTTAGTCAGCTTGTGTCTCTGACAAAATGCCTGAGCTAATCAATTTAAAAGAAGGAAAGGTTTATTTTGGTTCATAGTTTCAGAGGTTTCCACTGTTTCTGTCCATGGTCGCTTGGCCCCTTTGTTTTGGGCCTGTGACAAGGCAGAACATCATGGCAGGGAGCATGAGGTGAAGCAAAGCTGTTCACTTCCTGGCAATCAGAAAATAGAAACAGAGAGAAAAAGAAGAATTGAGGTTCCAATATTCCTTATAAGGGCACAACCCAATGACCTTACTTCCTTTCACTGGGCCTGGTCTCCAAAAGACTGAACCATCCCTGAATAGCACCACAGGCTGGCATCCATGCCTTTAGGATACAGTCTTTGGAAGATATTTAAAATTCAAATCATAAAACCTTTCCTCCTCCCAATTCTACTTGTCTTCCAAAGGCCCACTGAGAGGGGTGAGAAAGTTTATGCCAGAAACATGCCCTCATGTTTTACTCACCCCTTGTCTGAGGGTTTTCCCTACCAACTATGCCCAAATGAAAACTACATCCAAAATAAAAATGGAACCTCCAAAGTCATCATTTACAAAAATGACTTCTCTATACCCCCAGGCCTGGGTGAGAGTCTAGCAGTAAAAGATAGAAAGATGTTCCTACATAAAAACTTGACCTCGAAAGAGAAGAAGAGGATGTAGTTTGGGAGAATTTATCTGGATAAACTGCCTAAATGGTTCATTCTCATCATCTGTTACTATGCCACAAACTACCCCCAGATGTAGTAGCTTAAATGACTATTTTAGTTGATTTAATTCATACATTGGTGAGGCAGGAATTTAGGGAAGACTGAACTAGGCAGTTGAACTCTTAACCAGGAAGCACCAGCAGGGCTGATTGAGGGAGCTGGGGCAGTGGATGCAGGACTCGCATCCCATATGGATGGATTTAATTATTTTTCTGACGTTTGGCAACTGAGTCTAGCTGATGGCTGGAAGCCCAGCTGTGGTTGTTGGCTGGAGAGCTGACACTTGGTCTCTCCATGTGGCTTGGGTTTCTCACAGCAGGTGGCCAAGTGCCAGAGGAAGTATCCCAAGAGCAAGTGTACCAGAAGGACCAGGCAGATGCTGCAAGGCTTCTAATGCTAATCTCAGAGAAGCCAGAACATCATTTCTGCCAAATTTTATTGGTCAAGCAAGTCACTAGGGGAGATGGACTTTCCTTCCATCACTCAATAATAAAAACAGCAAAGAATCTCTTGTCTTTTATTCTACTACCAGAATGTTGAGATTCCACGTGCAGGGAACATTCACTGCCTGCTGCTCCTGGCTTCACCCCATCTTTATGTAATAATGGTGTAGAATGATCACGAAAGTGAGATAATGCTAGGAATTCCTTATGCCCAGAGTCAACTAACCATTATCACCCAAACATTTCATTTAACCTCTCTCTCTGTGCTGGACAAGGTGGAGTGTTCCTAGGTTTCAGCAAAGTTAGAGATGGCAAAAACAGATCATGCAAGCCAAAACTAGTCTACATGTTCAGTGTGAAGATGGCCTTCATGCACATATGTGTGTATACATGTATATATATGTGTGTGTGTATATCAGTAACGTATATACATAGCATGTGTGTATATCAGATACATATATATATGCATGTGTGTATATCAGATACATATGTATATATACATACAAGCCTGTGTATTTTAATATACATTTGCAAACACATGTAAATATGTTACATATGGATTTGTTTAACCCACGCATTGAAAATGGGGTGATGCCATATAAATTCAGAAGATGTGGCAAGAAATCAGAAGATTCAGCATGTATTCAGCATAGCAAGAATCACCTGGAATTGATGGTCTGGTACCTTCTTGGAATGGGGCAGACACTCTGGTTTGCCCACGTGACTCAGGCTCCAGATAAGCATCAGTGTGCTTGTCTGCCACACAGTGCAATGTTTAAGAGTGCACAGATGCGGGTATAGTGGTATGGTTCCACCATTTACAAACAGTGTGACTTTAGGAAAGTTACAGAACTTCCTGCTGCCTTAGTTGCACTGTATGTCTAATCAGAACAACTAATAATGTCCTGTCTCACAAGGTTTTGAATTCATATGAATTATAAATATTAATATATTAAAAAATAAGCATATTAGAAAACTGCCTAGCAAATGCTATAATTTTCACAGTCTTATAACCACAGTAAGAAAAGATGAATATCAAATTACTTTGAAAATGTGTAAGGACTACACAAAAAACTAGATTTTTATTACATGCAGTACAAATTTCTGATGGATAATTTCTCCAGTCTTCCTTTGAATACTTCAGGGTGAGACAATTTACTTCTATTGGTGATAATCATATAATTCATTCCATGGTTGTTTGTTCTAGTTTCAGAAATTTCTCTCTTAAATTAAGGCTACACAAAAGTTTCTGTATCATATCTATCTCCATATGACTGAATTTCTTCATTTCTGTGAACTTCCATGGGATATATTTTCTGTATTTTTTCTTCAGTATCTGTATATGCCCTTGTATTCTCAGGTAACTATCTTTTCTTCAAACACCAGGTGCCACACCCTGTCTAGGAGGCCAAGAGTCCCACACTGAGCAATACCAGCTCCCACCTGAGAGGCTGATGGATGGTATACATGTGCACAGGATGCTACAGACAGTAACCATCTTCTGCATCTCCCTACATCTCCTGTACAAAACACATAACACCTCATGATATTTCCCTCAGGAGTTATCATTTACTAGGTGCCACTACAGATTTTATTATTGATTGGTCCTCAGAAGGACTCTGTGAATTTATAATTTAGAGATAAGTTTTTAGAATCTTAGAGATGAGGAAAATGAGGTATGCACACTGCTTTCTCCATGCAACCCCTTTGACCCATCTCCAGGACCTGGCATGGATGGGGCTGGATCCCAGAGCACACTCAAAGGGATCAACCAATGAATAAACTACACCTGAACCAAAGGGGCTGAAGCAGTTCCAGTCAACACTGTTTCCAATGCTGAGCAGCTATTTCTGTTTAAAGACAAAGTAGACTGAAGTGGGACAGGGTCATAACCAGGTGAAGTCCAAATAATTGTCAATCAGAATGGCATGGATGTAGGACAATTAGAATTGACATGACAAATAAAAAGTGAAAAATTCTCTACTGTACACTATTACTTTATGAGATTCAAATCCAAGCCTGGTTCTTTCGTACCTATTGTCTGTTTCATGATAGGAGAACACACTACCTGTCACAGAAGTCAGGAGACCCAACACGAGATATCTCAGAAAGTTCAACTGCAGGGCTGGGGGTGAAGTTCAGTGGTAGAGTACTTGCTTAGCATGCACAGGACCCTGGGTTAGATGACCAGTTCCACCAAAGCAAAACAACAACAACAAAAAAAATTTTAATACATCTTTTGTCCATACAAAGTCCTGGTTTTGATCCCCAACACTGCAAAAGAAAAAAAATAGCATATATCTTAGACCATTTTGTTGCTATAACAGAATATCAGATGTTGGATAATATATAAAGAAAATTAATTATTTGACTCACAATTCTGGTGGCTGGAAAGTTCGAAAAGCATAGTGCTGGCATCTTGAGATGGTCCCTGGGCTGTGTCATAACACAGCAAACAGCATCACCTGCAGGAACATATGTAAGAGAACACACATGGTAAGAGAGCAAGCAAGAGACGGACCGGGAGGGACCAAATTTGGCCCTGCATAAAAACCACTTCTGCAAGAACTAATCTTCTCCTGTGACACCCAAACCCCTTCTCAAGTCCAGCATCAGTCCCTTCATGAGGGTGGTGATCCCATGACTTACTTGCCCTCTATAAAGTCCCCACTAATTCCTTACCATTACTTTGGGGAATTAGCCTCAACATGAGTTCTGATAAAAACAAATCACATTCAAAGCATAACACCTTTAGATAGAAATGTAAATTTTAGAAGGTCTGTCTCTGGTTTCTCCACCTTCCAAATTTGAAGTCCTCTCTGAAAACTTCCTTATCCTCACTATAAGTCTTGGCAATAAGTTCAAGATTGCTGACCTTAGCTTTTTGTTGTTTTGATTTTGGGGGAGGGGTTGTTTGTTTATTTTGTACTGGGGATTGAACCAAAGGGTGCTTTACCAATGAGCTAAGTTCCCAGCCCTTTTAATATTTTATTTTGAGGCAGGATCTCACTAAGTTGCTCAGGGCCTCACTAAGTTGCTAAGGCTGGCTTTGAACTTGCAATCCTCCTGCCTCAGCCTCCTGAGCCACTGGATAACAGGCATACACCATCACACCCACTTACATTAGTAAGAGCTTTCACCTGATAAGTAAAATTTTTATCTAGATTGCCCGGTACATACTAGGAACACAAGAAAATTTATTTAATAAGTTAATGAAAGAAAGGATGCTATAGAAAGATTATAAATATGAAAGCATATTATAATTTATATTCTATTTTATACACATAAGAACTATATCAAAGTCACACCATGACAAAGGTCAACTATCTGGTTATGACTTGGAGTCTTCCCTTGGGCGTCTTAAAATTACCCATTTCCAAAGTAACAATCTATTATCTCTGAAATTATTATGTTCTTGGTGCCATGTACATACTTTAGTATGAACCAGGAGTTGTGTTGTAAAAGGAAAAATCAATATTATCTAATGAGTTATCAAAGATGTTGACCAAGTCACCGAGTGCAAAGAGGAAAGAGCTGCCCTTGACCCCTTGACCATGCCTGGTCACTTGGGAAATGATGGTCTGTTTGACACCTATACTTCTACAAATATTCTGCAAGTGCAATTGGTATTGAAGACCCAAACTTCCTTAAAAAACAATTTGCAATTTTCCTTGTGCTAGCTTGCACACTGAAAGGCTCAACTTCTTGGAAACTAGCAATATGGTCGCTGAGACTTGTCCCAGTCTGCTCCAGTTTGTTCAAACATTAGTCATCATAATTGGGATTATTAAGGTACAACTTTCCTCAGTAAAATTGCTAGGTAACTAACAATTCAACTAAATTCACCCTCTTATGAAACCAAACATTTAAAAAATGGTCAAACAAGAAGAAGGTGGTCATGAAATCTGGAGTCCTCTACAGTGTAAATCGGGAAAATAATGAAGTATAGCATAGTTGAGCTTCCGGAGGATGTAGCACTAGGGAGTATTGTGGCTCGGATGAAGAACTTTTCAAAGAGAGTATTTTGAATTTGGGAGGTGTGGATACCAGAGATAGACCTTTTGAAACTTTCCCTTCCATCTAAAAATAGCCCCAAGTTCAGATAATCCTGAGGGTTCCTTCAGTTTTCCTTTTCTGCAGTCTTCTTTCAGAATTACAAATTAGAAGAAATCCAAATCTTTGGATCTTAGTGGTTCTTGTGCTTTCTGGATGTGTGAGTACCATGCAGGCTCTCTGGTCCTCTGAACCACAGCATCTGCAACTATAGAACAAGGAAGGTGATTAAGACAGTCTCTCAGGAGCTGATTAACTCTAAGGCTCTTTGAATAATTGTGTTCCCTGTGTTGTCCATGAGTTTAATTATTGACAAACTTGGTGCAACAAATTTTCCTGTTGGTGGAGGAAAGAGCAGGATGGGAAATCATTAGGTTCAGGAAGCCCTCTCAGCTTTTGGGGCTTGGGAAGAGTCTGCCACTGCTAATTTTAGGGTTCCTGAATAGCTCTTTGTGACTAAACACATAACTTTGGGGTCAAGGTTGTGCCTGGCAGATTGATACCAATAAAAGGAAAAGAGGAAAAAAACAATTTTTTCCTTAATCAAGAAGAAATAACACAAAAGAAAAGATTAGAGAAATTAAAAGATTCCAAGAGCTCTTTAAAGAGGTAAGGTGTTCTAAAGTGCCAAATAATCTGTTCATTTCTTCAGTCACTCTTCCAGTAGATATTTAGTCCTTCTTTGTGCAAATAATTAAAATACCAAAAAACACCTTTCTATTCAAATTATAAACATAATTTGAAAAGTTTTATGACTTTAACAGCAGTTTTATTTCACAGTTTCATTGAATTGTCTTCACAGCCCTACAAAATACACATGGCAGTATTAATTTCTGGTTAAAACAAGAGGAGAGCAAACCTCAGAGAGAATAAGTGAATTTAAAAATATTACAGAGCTGATTCATTGGAAAGTCAGGATAAAATCCAGGTTTTCTTGTGCTCCTATTTCTCATGTTCCTCCTATTAAATCACAGGCATAACCATCTGCTCCTACAAGTTCCTACTTTTCCGCCTATCAAGTGGGTGGCCTTGTTCCCTACCGTATTAATGTCAGATTTCCTTTATTTGTAGGATGAAGAACTGAAGACAAAAGTTCCATAGGCATTTAGACTTTGCCCAGTAGAAAGCAAGACTGGGTTTTCTTCCCAAGGGGTTGCCCGCTGAGATCCCTGGACCACAGAGGAAGAGGCTGAAGTCAGACTCCTGGCTCTGACACCAGCTTTCTGTCAACTTTTCCAGGTCTCAGGACTGATATTGGTCAAACAGGTGGTGACACCTGCCTAATTCAATGTAGAGATTTGTTTTTAAATGTCAGATCAGTAGCCCTTGAAAATAAGAAGTGAACCCATAAATGTGTGGTATGGTTATTACTAAATGTGTGGCTCAGAGAATAGCTAATAGCCAATGCTGGCTTGACTTCAGGCCCGGGGGATCAAGCAAGTCCAGAGGAAAGGAATTTGGATCCATTTCCTAAACAAAGAAGCAAAGTCCAGAAGCAGCTCAATGCTTAGAAAATAAGGAACAGTTGGTCTCACAGCTTGGCCAGGCGGGAGGGTTGGCACAGATCCTCCGATCATCCCGCTCTGCCTGATGAATCGAGTGGGACTCACCAGGGGTTGGACGTTAACCTCCTTCTGGCTAGAGAGATGCAGGGGAGGTTGTGACCACCTGTTCTCTCAGGATGTCACTGTACCTCTCACACATTTTCCTGCAAAGGGAGACAGTCCAAGCCAGGCCCTTGGCAGATTCAGAAAGTAAAAAACCTCTGCCTTCGTCCTTCCTCATTTCTTCTTCGATCTCCCCATTTTCCAGCCTGGCTTCTCCAGTGATGCCTGGTAGCCTGACAGTTCGCACTACTGACTCTGGTGGCCTTCCTTCCAAGCAGACTGTAAGACATGCTCCAGCCATTTCTGTTCCTTACCCCCAAATTCACATACATGGTGCTCCCTCTTTCTCACTCCACTCTCAGCAAGTTCCCAGCTGGAAATCTGAGCTGATGAGTTCTTCACACTGAAGAGCTTATAAAGGATGATCTCATGAAAAGTAACCCTCTAAGAAATACTAATATGTCGATAATAGGCTCTTAAATAACTTTCCCCAAAGAAAGAATGAATGCAACCAATGGCATCCCAGGGTCAGTATCTTGCATGTAATGCTTAAGGAGTAGGGAATTCTCCTCCACTAAAGTTTCTCATGCCTTGATCCCTGATGAAATTCCCCTTTAAAAGTAGAATTGTTAAAGCCACATGCAATGGTGCCTTCCTATAATCTCAGTAATTTGGAATGCTAAGGCAGGAGGATCATAAGTTCAGGGGCAGCCGGTGTAATTTATTGAGAATTTGTCTCAAAATTTAAAATTAAAAAGGGATAGAGATGTAGATCAATTGTAGAGTGCCCCTCCCTGTGATCAATCTCCAGTATAAAAAAGAAAGAAAGAAAGAAAGAAAGAAAGAAAGAAAGAAAGAAAGAAAAAAGAAAAAATAGAATTTTAAAACAACCACTAAAATCAATTCTGAATTATATACTTATATGTTTATGTGTGTGAGACAGAGCAGTAATAGTAGTAGTAGTAGCTTTTCAATTCCCAGTGGTGACTAAGTAGAGGCTATAATTCTTGTGTTTTTTAAATTTTAAAATAATAAGCAAAATGGGCCCTGGAGACATCAAATGAACAGTGCAATATTAATAACACAAGTGACTCTATGCTAATGTCTAGAGGGAGCTCAAAGTGACACATGGAACAACTCTGTGCGTTTAGATTAATTATTTTTAATAAATTCCTCAACAATTAGACACCATGCCTTTGTCTTGACCCTTAGGGATTTCAGTAACCCTTGGAAATATCCATCCCCTAGAGGACACCTAAGGGTTTGGATCCTGCCTCGTCATTCTATACCTTGGCACTTGCTCTGTCGAGTGACCTATACTAGACAGAGTCCTAAGCTGCATCCTGTAGTGGAGGTGTATTTTCTTTTGAACATCTGACATCCCTTCCTCAGGAGAACAATCTCATTCCCACTCCATGTGGTTTAGTCTGCATCAGTTCAGGTCCTCCAGAAGTGAACACCAAGCCAAGAATAGAACGCCAAAGCAAGAGATTTACTGGAGTAAATACCTACATAAGATAGAGGAAGAAATAAGAAATAAGCAGGAAGAAGCTTCATTGAGATCATAATGTGTTTGATACCTATACAAGAAGAAAGAAAAGGAGAAATGGATAGGAAGGATCTCAGACTCTAATGCAGTTATAAAAGGGGTTCAACCAGCCAGTGGGGGTCTCTGAACTCCTGAGAGCTTATTAGGGGAGTCCCTCCTCAGGCAGCAATGGCTAGGTTTGACCACACCCACTGTGCTGGTCATAGACTGGGAACAGCCTAGTACAAATGATATAGCGGAATCACTAGTTGTGGCAGCTGAAGGCTGTCAATCATCTGTGCCTTTACAGCAGGTTTTCTGAAAAGGAGGTCTGAGTGGAACATTGTGATGACCCCCAAATAGAGGGAATGTCAGTCAATAATCCAACTCAGAGAGGGAGAAAGCAAGGTCAAACAGTATTTGTATGGAATTGATGCATAGATATTAATAGGAAGCAGTTCTTTTTTCCACTGGAGAAACTGAAATAGGTGAACTCAGGGCTGCCAACTTGCTTAGCACATATAGAAATCCAAATCATGTCACAGAAATAACTAATATCAATCCAAAGAGTGAAACAAAGTTCAACTATGGTTAGAAAGGGAGACCTGCAGTCAGGAGCCATTTGTTAATTTTTTCCCCCTTATTGAGTTGAGTTGTATTTCTGCCACAACTAAAATAGTGTTCTGCCTAATACCTAGCAATGCTTTCACTGTCATTGTCATTGAAAGACTTTTAGAGGTCACCTAGCCCTTATTGCACATTACAACAATGAGGAATGTTGTTTTGATACCTAATTCTGGACCTTATTCTCGTCCAATTAAATTAAAATCTCTGTGAGTGGAAAAAACACACCAATCTCTCTAGGTCATTCTGATGTTTGCCCATGGTTTAGAACCATTGGTCTTATCAAACCTTCATTTCACAGATGTGGAAACTGAGGCTCAAACAAAAGAATTGGCTGGTCCCAAATAGCCAGGTTCCTGGAGATAGAGCCAGGAACTAAACTCAAGTCTTCTAATCTGATGTCTTTAAAAAAATTATAATGTATCTTCTTACCTGAGTATAAAACATTGTTCTCATTCTAGAATAAAAGGAGGATAGTAAATTCAAATTCAGCAACAGTGAGGCGCTAAGCAACTCAGTGAAACTCTGTCTCTAAATAAAATACAAAATAGGGCTGGGGATGTGGCTCAGTGGTCAAGTGCCCCTGAGTTCAATATCTGGTACCCAAAAACAAAAAACAAACAAACAATAAAAAAACCTTTGCTCTTTAAGTCACCTAAGTTACTCAGTCACTCCTTGTTCTTCCGTTACTTATATAATTATCAAGGCAGGAAGAAGTTACCACACTCTCACACATGACCAAAGTCAGAAACCGGATCATGGCACCAGCACACTTCACTACTCCAACTCATCATCGACGAGAATCCATCCCTCCCCTTACATGGTTCAGTATGACACTGGAGAGGGAGTGGATGATCCAGTCAGATTCACACAATCATGTTGAGCAGCACTGATCAGGAATAAAGTTTTCTGGGTTTTACGGCAAACTGCTCTGACATGCAATGGCAAATGAGGGTCTCTAGCCCAATGTAAAGATGCATCGCCTTTGCCTTAGGAAACAGTGATTCCCAAAACTCAATTTCTTTTGTCCGATTAGCATGTAGAGATTGTTGGAGTTTGAGTCTTCTGAAAAGATACCATCTTTCTGAGTCCCTCCTTCTAAGGGCATTTCGATATCACTAAACATGTCATCATTCAAAGTATCAATAGAATAAAAAAAGTAGAATGCAGAATTATCATCTTGATGTGATCAGAGCTAAGTAAAATAAACCAGAAAATATATGAGTTAGTGAAGCCCATGTCCTGGTCATGGAGTTTGGAAGTTAAGACAACAGAGCAGCAGCCAAAGGAAAAAACAATGACCAGAACTCTAGGCACACTGAGGGGTGAGATGATGACCAGTGGTTTGAAGGCAGGGTAGGTTATTCCTTGATGAAGAAGAACAAGGATAGTGAGTAGACATAGGAAAGACTGGGGAGATAGGAAAGGGTCAAAGAAGGAGATTCATGTTTTAAGGGAAAATGTCATATAAATGTAAAGGAAAATAGATCATCACCAATGCAATAATGATTATACCAATAATTTTTAAAATATTTTTGAAGGATGAAGACAAAGAATAAGAACTCCTAATTGTGTCACTAACCAATTTAATGACTTTAAGAAAGGAGTTTCTTTTTTCTGGGTCACTGTATTATAACTAAGATAACTGAGTGGGAAAGATCAGTTATTCAACACATATTTATGAAATATTTGTTTGGACTAGCACTGTGCTAGACTGAGGACATTCAGTGATAAACAAAACAGGTATTTTCCTGGCCTTATTAAGCCTTAGGTCTAAGGTAATGGTTGTTAAAAATCTTGACATCACCTCTAGTAAGAAACACAGCAATCAGATAGCATCCGTGCGTGTGTGTGCGCACACATGTGTGTGTCTGTGAGTGTGTGTGAAACAGAATTTTCATGAAACAATATCAATCTTATTGTTCCATTGCACTTTGCTATTTTGGTTCTGTTTTATTCTCTTTTTATGCTGATGTTGAACTAATTTCATGCCTGACTAAAAGGTTATAAACAGTGTTTTGGAAAACATACTTCTAGGAGATTCTCTCTCTGAGGGCTTTTGACACTTTTAAATCTATAATTCTCATGCTAGGATTTTTTCTCCTCTCTCAAGCTTCTCTAAACGAGTGACCTGACCATCTACTTATTCTTTCCCCCAACATTTCAATTTCACAAAATAAATCACTGCTCACAGCAGAGGTTTCATCCAAGAAAACATGTCCAGTATGTATTTCCCAGAGAACCCCTTTCTTCCCTTGTCATTTCTCCCCTGGTAGAGCTTGGGATTACTAAGAGTACATTGTATCAAAAGCATTCTTCCTGAAATTCAAGTTACTTCTGAGACAGAGCTGAGCACAGAAATGAAAAATAATTATACTTTCTGATAGAGAAGTCATGCTTTTCTGGTTTTTTGAAGAACAAATTGGACCAAAGATGTTGTTCGGTTGCTTGTTAGTTTCCTGGGAGAAGAAGGGAATTCCTAAAGGGTAGAGAAAAAAAGAAATTTTTCAAATGTGTGTCTGAAGAATGTAATAGCTCATGTCCAAGAGACTATGACCTTCTCCTTTTCTGCATTAGACAGAGTGGTGGATGGAAATGCCATAGAACCAAAGCCAGAAAATAAGAATTTGAGCCCAGCTTCTCTAACATACAGATTGATAGAAATGATAATCAAAAATATATACTCTCCACCAAAGAATTTACAAAGCATGCAACAAAAATTCATAAAAGATTATAAACAAGCTGGGTACAGGGGCGCATACCTGTAATTCTAGTTACTCAGGAGGCTGAGGCAGGAGAACTGAAAGTTCCAGGCCCACTTGAGCAACTTAGTGATACCTGTCTCAAAATAAAAAATAAAGAAGATTGGAGATGTAGCTCAATGGTAGAGCACCCCTGGGTTCAATCCCCAGTGCCACAGAGGGTAAAAAACAGTAATAAATAAGCAGAGCAAAGGGTTTTTATAAAAATTATGTAAAGAAAATGAAATCCTTAGCACCTGGAACTCAACAAACGTCAGCCTTCCCTTCACACACAAGAAGCAACCGGCTTTGCCAACTCACAGAGAAGTGAGAGACCAGGAGAGACTTAGGGAGAACCGGAGGCACCATATTAAAGGCTTTGGGTAATCCCACGTGGGTGAGTAGGTTTCTAAGGTCCATGAGCAGGGGACTCTGGCAATGATATCACTTTGTAAACAGTGAAAACATAATTCCGTTTAAATAAAAAATAATGAATTTGAGTCCCACATCCTCTACTTTCAATCTCTGATCTCGACCAAGTTCTATTTGTACCACTCCATGATCTTTTTATATATTTTTAAAAAAGATTCCTATCATCTGCCCTATCTTTGTAACATTTTAGTTTTATCAGAAGAAATTATTCTTAGAAATACAAGTGAACAATACTCACTTCTCAACCACGTACTCCGAGGCTGGGCTAAGATCTCAGGGCACAACTGAGAATTGCCCAGTCACTTCCCTCCAACTCCTCGCAATGAAACTAAATGGGAGAAGAGAAGCAAGTGAGGTTTCCCAAGAGAGCAGATGAATATGTGGGTTCTTGAAAGATGAGACAGTAACTCACCAACCCCAAAATGCAGCAGAGTTGGAGAGGCATGGAGAGAAGAGAGACTTAAGGGAAAAAGAAGATTCCAAAAGGAGAAATAACCTGAGCAGAGATGTGTAGTCAGTTCATTCCAACATATTTGCCCAGAATGGGGGACTGTAATGAATGTGATAAGCTATTAATTGCCCCCCCAGATAGACAGAGGCAGTATAAAGGGACACATTCCATATCATATTGACAGAAGCATTCCAGGGTGCTGTTGGTATGGCCAAGAGCAAAACATGAGCCAGGTGAAATGGGAGATGTTAATCACACTTCCGAGCAAAGCACCAATCTGTGGGAGGGCACAAGGGCACAGAAGAGCATGAGCATGCAGGGAGGAAATGGCCAGACTGGGGGAGTGCAAGCAGCCCGGCCAATCTGTTTTATGTCAGTGGCCATGGAAAATAAAGATGGCTCGTGCATGGCTTTCAATAAAGAGCTAATGAGTGTATTCTTTATCCTGGAGGAGGCGGGGCACAGAAGGAAGTCTTCCAAAAAGACAAATGATAACGTTAGGAAGAATAATTCTGGCAGCAGTGAACTGGATAGAGAAGTTAAAGACCGGTTAGTCAGCTGCAGAAATCAACTAGGACTGACTGAAATCGTGATGGTCAGGCTCAAATAGCAGCAAAGAGACACATATTTCTCCACCATCAGATGTAGGTGGGCTCTTTTGCAGTATCAGTTGAAGCTATTAAGTGAAGATGGATTTATTTCATTTTAAAATTATGATATCAAAGGCTGGGGATGTGGCTAAGTGGTAGAAGATCTGCCTAACGTGCAAGGGGCCCTGGGTTTAATTCCAAGCACAGAAAAAGCTAAGATTTGGGTACCAAGCAATTGCAGTAGTTTCATTGTATGAAGTCATCAAAATTAAAGTTCAGACTCAATCCTTATTGTAGTGGTAGTAAGAGATTAAGTAGCTAAATGAATTAGTGTCATATATATTATGATATATGCTAAATATATATATATAAACTATATATACATGATATCTGTATTAAGTCAATTGATAAACTAGCACCTCATGAAAGGACTGGAGGTGGGGGGATTAGTTCAGCTCTTACTCTTCCATTCCTTCCATCATGTAAGGACTCAGTGTTCACCCTCTTCAGAGGATGCAGACACAAAAGAGGAAGAGGAGGTCAGGTCCCTCACCAAACCTCATGATGCCTCGATCTTGGGCTTCCTAGCCTCCAAAACTGAAAAATAAATTTCAGATTTTTTTGGAATTTATCTAGCCTCCAATATTCTGTGACAGCAGCACAAATGGCCTAAGATAGCAGTTCTATACTGTTGATGCTTTAGTGTACATTAAAATGATAATCATTAACATCATTAAGTACTAGAAGATCGTTAAGCTCAGTCCTAAATTGGACCAACAAGGAAATTAAAGCCCAGAGAAGAGAGAGAACAGTCCTAAGGCATGGAAAATGAGTAGTAAATAGAGAACAGTCCCATTCTTGGGACTCTAATACTCCTCTTCACATACCAAAATTTTATCTTGAAAAGTGTCAACCATCCTCCAGAGAGACCAAGACACAGACTGGGGATGTGTTCTTGATGGTGATGGTGGAAGTTCCCAGTTCCTGGCTCTTCTAGTCTCTCACAGCTCCAGGCACAAACTCTATGACCCTCAGGCACAGTCCTCTCAAGTCACACATTACTGAACCCTGCTATGAAAGAACCGTGGTCCTGCATGCTGGAAATGCAGGCACAAATAAATCTCAGGCTTTTGACAGAACTTACGTGAGTCCTTACTGGGGTAGACCGTACTTTACTGAAGTGGACATGCAAACCCAGGAGCCTGGAGCCACTGGCTAGTGGAATTTGGAATTACCTTTGCTGTCGTTAAGCCTGGATGAGATCCATTGAACTAGTGCCCATTTCATGTACTCATGGTGGTTAATATATTGATTTGAAATTCAGTCTTCCTCAGATGAGGTCATTCAAAACCTGCCTTGTAAATTTCTCTTCCTGGTTCCTGAGCCCTTGCCCCAAATCTCAAGCTACTAACTGGGGTCCCACTCAAAACCAGACAGATAGCCTGACGTGCTCTGACTTCCAACATCCATACTACACTCAATGACAAACACTGTCACATTTTAGCCCCATCAGAATCTCTTCAATTCTGCTTGAAAGAAATCTGTTTATCAAACATTTGTATCATTTTCATTAAAGATCAACTCCATAGGGATCATCTTGGTCAATTCCTCTAGTCCTAATGCTGCCTGGTCCAAGGGGTTCCTCTTCACATGATCTCTGCTGCAGACCCAGATTGCATTAGAGCAGAATCACCAGAGAGCTGACAAAAACAACAGGTACGGAAGACAGTCTTTTCCAGTAATCCCCAAATTAAATGGGTCTCCCCAGCATTTCCTGGATACTGGAAGCCAAGTTCCAGGAAATAGGAGACTAGAAGGGGCAGGTCACATACAAACTGGTGAGGTCATGAGACAAGCAGAACCCAGATGTTTGCTTATTGGAACCTGCTTCATTTTACTCAGAACTTATTTCTTCTGAGTTCAATTGTCTCAATTAAGTTTTGGGGGAGTTATTTATATGCAAGTGTGAACCTGTTGTGAGTATTCTTCACCTACAGCCACCAGGTTTATTTGTGTTTCAACCTATCACTATGTTTCTCACAGCAAGATGAAAGTAAAACAGAACCATCAAGGCGGGGCTCCTCCTTCCTCTAATGAGCCACCAGCAGCCTAACAAATGATGCTTTCTGATAATGCACACATATTGCCGTAGCCATGGAAACACACTTAGCAACAAAGAAACCTTGACCTTTCCCCATCTGTTTAGAATCTTCCCAATGACACATTAATTTCAACATATGAAAACAAAAAAAAGAAGGGCATAAATGTTACATTATATCTAATTCCCAGGCAGAACCTAGCCCGTGGTGGGTACAATTTCTAGATAGGGAAGGAATGATGCAATGGCCTAAGGTGGAAACTGGGTGACATTTCACTGGCATTAGGAAGATGACTCAAACTTTCTCTGCTGCTAACAGAGAGACTCTGGGAAAGGTTTCAAAATTGGGCCAGAAATGGACACCAGTCAGTATAAATGCTCCCAAGAGACCATAATGGAGATCTACCATACCTGATATTCTGTGAGAGCGAAAGTTTCTTTCCACGCAGCTATTGTTAGCAGCCTAAGGCTGAAGACAATGGAGACAGATTCAGTTCAATCCTATTCAATCCAATAAAGGTTTAAGGAGGCTGTCTCTCTTGTCACAGATAAGAATTGGGTATGGAGGAAGTGTGCCACAGAGGTTCTGCCTCTAAAAGTGTACACTTTTGTTGGTAAATATAGAGATATTAGCTCACTTCAATCAATTGCAAAAATTCTGAAAGACATGATGAATGTTGCAAAAGTAATAAGGGACAGTCCCTGCATGTCATTTGACCTCGACTTGAAGGAAACAGAGTGTTTTTCAAAAAGTTAATTCTTATATGAGTAGAAGGATGGATCAAAGATGTATTTAACTCTTCAGTGGAGAAAATGTCCTGGCAAATGCTGATTTGAAAAAGCAAGTTGAGAAACTGATATAAGTCAGTGGTATAAAAGAACAAGATTGAAAACTGATTAATGTCCAACACAGCAATACAATCATAGCCTTTGGAGGTATCTATTTTACCCAATAAAAGCATTTGCAACATGTCAACCACCCACAATTTAGCGTCTAACTTTACAGAGTCTGAGTCCTAATTTAATAATAAATAATAAACTAAACAAAATTACCGTCTCCAGAGTGTGAGGTGACCTTTGAGTGGATCTGTTATAAAACACTCTTGTATGACATCAAATGACACACAGGATCATTTTGCCTCGTTTCTAAGTTTGGGTAATTTTCCTTAACAATGACAGAATATAAGTAGAGAACAACAGAAGAAGCAAACATCATTAAAACTGAAGGAACAGTTGGGATGACAAGGTCATCCTTCAATTCTCCACTCAAGTGCATTATTAAGAAAACACAACACTCTCAGCTATGGATTGCCTAAGAGTAAAAAAGATTCAGTTTCAATCTGAACAATATAGGATCGAGCATACAATATTTTACAGGATTAGAAATATGTTGAGAATCAATTTTTTTCCCATTTACTAAAAATCCTTGTAGGTTACAGACTAATAATGGAGTAGGAAATCAAAAGGAAATCACTTTTGAGATTTACTGACTCCATAGACAAAAATAAATCAAGAGCTACATACAAAAAGGAATTTGATTTATTTGGTTCTGTTTCCCTGAGAGAAATATAAAGTGGTCAGCTCTGGCTATTTTTAATTAAGAGCTAACTAATATTTTCAATACAATCAAAACATACTCAAAATATATATTACTCTTCAATTTCATGTTTGTGTATGTTGAAATGTAAGAAAGAGGGGAAGGCAGGAAAAGGATAAGAAATGAGAAAAGAGTAGAAAGAAGGAATACGAATGAAATAGGCAGGAATCGAAGACATAAAAATGAAGGGGTGAAAGAACAAAGGAAGGGGCATTAAGACTGGAGGAATCAGAAATCTGTTTATGACCATCTACAAGGATTAACAAGGAGAAGCAACTTAAGAAGCAGAAATGCTGAAAGAGATGAGCCAACGGTGAGATTCCACTTCGTGGAAAAATCCAGACCACTGACAAGACCAAATGCAGGTGAAGATGTGGAGCATCAGGAACTCTCATTCATCTCTGGTGGCACAGCACTATACCACAGTTTGGTCATTTCTGATAAAATTCCTCTTACCCTATGGCTTCATCAGTTTTGGCTATTAAAATAGAATGCCATAGACAGGTGGCTTGAATAGCAAACATTTATTTCTCACAGTTTTAGAAACTGCAAGTTCAAAATCATGGTGCCCGCATGGTTGGGTTCTTGGTGAGAGTCCTTCTTCAGATCACAGACCATTACCCTCATGCTGTATCCCTGACACAGAGAGAGATCATTTCTCATGCATCATTTCTTATAATGATCTTGTTTGTGAGGGCACCACCTCATGACCTAATTATTTCCCAGAGGCCTCACCTCTGAACACTAATGTACTGAGAACTAGTGCCTCAACATAGGAGTTTGAGGAGGACACAAACTTTCAGCTCATACCATCATATGATCAAGCAATTGTGTTCCTTATCATTAACCCAAAGGGGTCAAAAACAGACCCACCCAAAATTCTGCACAGTGATGATGTTTATAGAAGCTTTATTCATAATCATCAAAACTCACAAGTAACATAGTAGGTGAATGGAAAAATTAACAGGTACATCCAGATAATGAAATGTTATTCATCACTAAAAAGAAATGAGCTATCAACCCATGAAAATACATGGAGGAATTTGAAATGCATATTACTAAGCAAAAGAAGTCAAGCTGCAAAGAATATAGACTGTGTGATTCCAACTATGGAACATTCTAGAAAAGGCAAAACTATGGAACTTGTCAAAGGTCAGCAATTGCCAGACTTAGCAGGGAAGGAGGGATAAAGGTGGAATAGGAAAGATTTTTTAAGCTGTCCTGTCCTGTGTAATTATGTGATAGTGCATGTTATGTTATGTACTTATTTGTCTTGAAGGGTACCAGAATATGCCACCCCCAAATATGACACTTTTGCATAAGAATTACTTTTAACTAAAGGCACTTGAAAAACAACAGATAAAAAATGTCACTCTGCCCATCCCATCCCATCCCAGTAAAATGGGAACATTCTTAACCCCAGAGACAGGAGGAAACTTAAATGTGAATAGTATCCTCCGTAATCAGAAAAAAAGAAATGCATTCTGTCACAGAGATGGGGATAAAGGCAGAGAAAAATCTGTACAGACATGGTTAAAATAACTTCTCTCCTCCTTTGGCCTCCGTACACTTTAGTTATTTTTCCACGGGTGCCACTCTTCATCCACCTACTATATAAACATTTACATTTTGCCACTTCAGTTTTTTATTTTTCTATGCCAGCTCCTATGTATGTGTAAACATTTGTATACTTTTCTCCTATTAGTCTATCTTTTGTCAGTTTAATTCTCAGTCCCAGACAGAAATACAAAGAGGGTGGAGGCAACATTTTGCCATCTTCTAGTCCAAAGCTATACAATGTACTTCACCAAGAGTGAACCCTAATGCAAACCATGGGCTTTGGGTGATAATGGGCATCAATGTCGGCCCATCAATTAATAAATGGACTGCTTTGTTGAGGGATGTTGATTGCAGAGGATGTTATATAGTTGTGGGGACAAAGATGTATGCCAGAAATCCTTATAACTTGTGGTTGATTTTTTTTGTGAACCTTAAACTGCTCTAAAACTAGTAAATAAAACTAGTTAATAAAAAGAGCTTACAAAGAGTGGGAGGATACAGTCATCCCTCCTTATCTTCAGGATATAGTCCATGCCCCCAAGGGATTCCTGATCTACAGATAGTATCAAACCCTATAGGGCAAATTTTTCCTAAACATAAATAATTATGATAAAGTTTTACTGGTAAATTAGGCACAGTAAGAGATTAACACTAATAACTCATAATAGAACAATTATAACAACATACTGTAATAAAAGTTATTTGAATATGGTCTCTCTGTTGACAAAAGATACTTCTCTGACCATGACTGACTGGGTAACCAAAATCTCAGAAAGCAAAACCATGAGTAAGAGGGGACTAGTGTACCTGCAAAGACAGAGCACTCCAACATAAGTAGAAGGAAAAGCAAGCTGAAATGGCCTTTGTTTTTTATTCACTTGCCCTGGATTTCTCTGTCACACTGTCACAAGCAGTGATCAGTTGATGGGCCGTTCTTCAAAGTTCTTTGGTTCTCGTATTCTTTAACCCCAGAAGGAAGACACCTTACTCTGGTCCTAAAGATAGTTCTACACTGCCAATGAACTCCAGCTCAAGCCTGAGACTATTCCATGAGGTCAGAGTTTTCTGCTCCCAATGAAATGCAACAGCTGGGGTCAGGGTGGCCAAGGACCCAAGCGAGACTCAGAAGCCCTAGTCACCTTCTCACAACATGCCCCATATGTATCAAGACTGCAATAAAGTCCCAGTAAGATGACAGATGAAAATACATTGCCAGGTATTTGGTAGCCTTCCCCTCTCCAGGCAAGACAGCTGCTGTATGGATTGAGCAGGTTAGGACTGTGCATCCATGGCAATGCCAAAGCCAGCCATTCTCCTCTTGTCCTCCTGTGACAAAACCTTCTCCGGCCACCTGTCCTTTCCCTTCAGCTACTGATACTTCCAACTCTTCCTTTAAGAGGTTAATACAAGTTAGAGGGAAGGCACTTGGAAGTTTTCTGCTTTTAATTTCTGCCTAATGACTTATTGGCCAGGGTACTATCATATTGTCTTACTTAACAGCCTTTCCTGCACAATAAACTGTGCTTGGTGCCCACCTCGGCCCACAAACTCTACAATTAAGCGATCGTTTGTCCTCAGGAGCTTGACAGAAACAGGAGTCTGAGGCGGGCTGGGAGGAGCTCAGATTTATTAAAGTAATAAATAACCTAGAAGCCCCCACCAAGCTGCTGCCTCCCCTTCTTATTTACTTCCTTTTTGTGGCTTCTGAGATGGGGATATGGGGGACTTAATTGCTTGGAAAGAAAGTTGCCTAAGAACTGCACAACACTCGCATCCCAGAAACAATAAAATAAAACCGGAGGCTCCAGGGCTACAGCTTAATAGGGGCCGTGCTGCTGGCTCCTTGGCAAGCTCTGCTCCTGCTGCTTCTAGAAGAGCAGCGCTCACTTGTGCACAGAAATGCACTCGGCAAACAGAGAGCTGTCGCGGGCCAAAGGGAGGCCCACCACGCTGAGGCTCCTACCTCCTCGGGTGTTCCATCTCCTCCTATTTTGCTTTTAATTATAAGGATTAAAAAAAAAAAAAAAAAACCACTTGGCGAATATTAATCCAGATGTATAAATCCCTAAATATACTACCTTGTCTTTAATTTTTACTGTCATTTTTTCCTCAGATATTTTCTCATTTAATCACAAATTTTTCAATTATTATCACAATATGTATTTTTGTGGCTCAGAATCGACTCAGAACTAACCAATCTGGAACACTTTCCCATCCAAAGTATTCTATTATAGCAAAGCAGTAAGCAAGGAAAACCGTGTTTTAGAAAGTCAAAATAGATTCCTATATACCCAGAGCAGTGCCCACATTTTTCTCTTATTTTACATGCAATCCTCACAAAGGTACTCACGTATTTTCCCATCCCCCAGCCTAGAGCGTAGTAGTCCTTCCTACAGGATCATATTAGATGCCAGACACTCCCCTTTCTGCTTTGCTCATCCAAGTTAAGCTTGTGAAATCACATCACATGAAATGAGCCATTTTAAAGTGAATAATTCAATGGCAGTTAGTATACTCACAATATTGTGCAAACATTATCTCTATCTAGTTCAAAAATATTTTCGCCACCCCAAAATAAAACCCTGTACCCATTAAGCAATCACTTTTCATTTTCCCTTCAACCTAAGACCAGGCAACCATCAATCTATTTTTCATCCCTTTGGATTTATCTGTTCTATTTCATCTACATGGAATCAAACCTTTTGTTTCCGGCTTCTTTTGTTGGGTGGAATGTTCAAGGTCCATCCACACTGTAGCTTTACTTCATTCGCTTTTAAAGTTGCATAAGATTCCATTATATGATATTGCGCATCTTGTTTACCCATTCATCTGCTGATGGACAGAGATTGCGTTCAGCCTTTGACTACTGTGATGACTACTGCTATAAACATTTGTGCACAGGATTTATATCATCAACTGTTTTTAATTCTCTGGGTTATGTACATAGGAGTAGCATTGTTGGATCATATCATAATCCCGTGTTTTATTTTTCAAAGACCTGCCAAACTATTTTCCATAATGACTGAATCATTTTGCATTTCTATTAGCAATGGGCAAGGGTTCCAATGTCCCTAATTTTATTTCACACACGATTCTCATAAATATGTTCATCTACTTTCCTCGTCTTTCTTTTGGGTTTCTTATTAGACCCTAGTCGTCTCTTTTCTCCTTCTCTCATTCAAGTTCAGCTCCTTTACAGAAACACATGTGTCTACTATAGCAGTTCACTGTTTTCTCAAAAGCTGAAAATTTCCATTCAAACATAGATAAAGTTGTTGCAAAGGAACCTTGATATTTTCAAGCACCAAATTCTAAAAAGACATTTTCAGATATGCAAGGTCCCCAAAATTTTCACATCTCTATTCCACCCTGGACTGCAGAGACAGGATTATTCAGAGTTTTCATTATCATGTCCTCTGCTGTGTGGTACCATCTTTTCAACATGGAGACTGTGTTCCATCAAAGTAAGGAATTAAACCAAATAAGAAGAAAAGAGGAAATCTAGAAAACAGGAAATCCAAATGGATGAAAGTCAAAGAAGTTTTCTAAAATGCTAGTTTAAGGAAATTCTAGGATGACCTATGGGCAAAATGAGAACAATAAGCCCAGATAGGAGGAAAATGAAGGTTTGCAGGTGAGATGACTCCAAGAAAAAAATTGAAATTGTTAAATTACCTCCTATAATTGACCTTATCCAAAACTGTTCTGAAGGTTCTTGCAATGAGAGGAAAACAATTGAGTTCAAGAAAATTAGGCAGATTAAAAATCAAGGTGCTGGGCACAATGGCACATGCCTTTAATCCCAGTGGCTTGGGAGACTGAGATAGGAGGATTGAGAGTTCAAAGCCAGCCTCAGAAAAAATGAGGCACTAAGCAACTCAGTGAGACCCTGTCTCTATATAATATCCAAAATAGGACTGGAAATGTGTCTCAGTGGTCAAATGCCCCTGAGTTCAATCCCTGTACCTGCCCCCCACAAAAAAAATCAAGGCAATTACTCAATTACTTAAAAAGATATATAAGGAGTAAGAAAAGAAACAATAAAAACATACTACATGCATAAGCATAAGCACATTCAACCAAATTTACAATTTAAAACTATATCGAAAGGATAAGAAGAAACAGAGATCTTTACTTTCAATTTTCCATAGAAGACAATAGATTTTGTTTAAAATTAACAGATTAAAAGGTAGCAATATACATGAATATTTCAATCATTCAGAACTCAGCAGCTGAAAAACAACAACCATTGTTTATTTTTATCTATTGTATGAATGGAGTTGATTCTGCCAGTTGTCTGAGACCTCATTTGGGGCTAGTGGCTGGAATACTACAATATGGCTTTTTCATACTCTATAGATTTCTTTAGAATATGGTGGCCTTGAACTTCCTATATGGGAGCTTATAGCTCCAGAGGCAATTGTCCTAGAAAGCTGAATCATTTTTTTATGACTTGGTCACTGAAATCACAAATTCACAAAATCTACCATGTCATAAGCCCACATTGATTCAAATGAAAGAAACATGGATACCAGCTCTCAATTGGAAGCCCACAATGTTATATTGCAAGGAAAGCACAGGAGGGAGATTTTATTGCAGAGATCATGAAAAATATCATTTGTTACACATGTTATTTTGAAAGAAAATATTAAATCCGCAATGAAAAGCTTAGAGTCTTAAATGTTTGCTTTAGGTGAGAGAAATTGGGGGTAGATTTTGGAAACTATTTTACTTCTCAAAATAATAGCATACAGTGCTTTGGTGAAATTTAAAAATAATATCAGAAGAAGTCAGTATTCCTTTATAAATGGACTACCCTTCTCTAAATGGTACATGAAGCCACCAGCATTCCAGGGACATACTGCTGAGTTATGTCATGGTCACCACGGCTGTGCATCTCATTGTCTGCTCTGAATTGGTATTATAGTCTCAATGCCATAAGCCAACATCAATTGTTTCAAATGTCTTTGTATGTATGTGAAAATGGGATCCCTCCAATTGCTGACATTTATATCAACCACAAATGTGAACTAACACTGAATTATACA
Source organism: Sciurus carolinensis (assembly GCF_902686445.1). NCBI lineage: Eukaryota > Metazoa > Chordata > Mammalia > Rodentia > Sciuridae > Sciurus > Sciurus carolinensis. Next base: position 50,634,351 of record NC_062227.1, on the reverse strand, counting down.
TAAAGGGGGTCCATGATTAAATCTAATAAAATCTAATGACAAGAATTTTAAGAAGCAATCTTAACAATTTTGTTCTTCAAAATATTCCCAACAAGATTGAAACTTTGAACAAAAGGAACCACCATTTGATATTTACAGATCATTCCATTATTCAAAATTTTCTTTGCTCTATTCTGTTTTTTCAAATCATTTGCCTTAATGACATCAACCCTGAATAGGGTAAAATGATGAATGTGTTGACTACAGTAAAAATCAGGAGAATTCTGGGGTCCCTGCTCAACATCAGGGTTCTGGAATCAAACCAGTATAATTAGTAGTTTTTGTCATGTTCTGCCAATGCAATTTTTAATCTATTAAGCAGAGACAACTAATTATAACCTGTAATTCTCTTCTTTTGGAATTTGTGCTTTCATCTCTGCCTACCTCCAAGTTGATAGATCATAAATCACTGATACATTTCAATATTTTCCAAGTTGATAGATGTTAGACATGAGGGCGAAGCCCCTGCTGATACTTGGGTCAAATACTCTGGAAAAGTCCCACCTTCCCACCATGACTCTTTCAGGGCATTTCTCTCTCCTTGGGTTACATGGTTCAGATGTCTGCAGTGTACTGAGGAGGTGAAACTGATGAGGGATATGAAATGTTGAGGTGGAAAAAGATTTTTCTCTTTTGACATAGATATTGTTTAAAGTTACTATTCTAGAACTAGGGAGGAGAGGTCCTCATTCTGGCTATACATGGTAATATTGTGGCATACACAGTCTCAGAATCCTATGAATCAGATAGTTCTTGGACTTCATAAGTTTACTCCAGGGTACTGCAGAAGGAGTCCAAGGTCTCGGAACAGAGAGTAGGAACTAGATTTTCAAGAAAGAACTAGAAGTATGTAAAAACACACGTGTGCACACATATGCGCGCACACACACACTTCATAAACACATGATTCCACCTCTATCACTTCATGTAACACTGAATAAATCATGTAATCCCTATAAGCCTGAGTTTTTCCATAAATGACACATGAAAAATTATATCTTCTTGGCAATTTGCTGTTTTTATTTATTGTCATGACCTACATTGGCCAATTCTCTCTGTACTTGTTTCCTTTCACCATATATAAAATAAGAAAGTATGAATCTCTAAAAAATCCTTTCAATTATAACATTTCTCTTAGAAGAAATTTATAGCATCAATTATCTGTATTAGGAAAAAAATCCTCAAATTAATGACATTAGCTTCCCACCTTAAGACACTAGAATCAGAACAATAAATAAAGCACAGTGAGAGCAGAAGGAGGTAAATAATAGAAGGGAGTAGAAATTAATGAAAGATCTGAATTCCAAGATTTAAAAAGCACAATGAACTCTAAGTAAAGGGGGGTATGAAAAATGGTGGAATGAGACAGACATCATTACCCTGTGTACATGTATGATTACACAAAAGGTATGAATTTACATCGTGTACAACAAAATGATGTACCCCATTTGTGTACAATGAATCAAAATGCAGTCTGTAAAAAATTTAAAAATTTTAAAAAGACCAATGAAAAGAATGCATATTAGACACTTCTTAGTTAAAGAATCTAAAGAGAAAAAAGAGAAATTCCAACTGCTACCAGAAAAAAAAAAATCCTAAAAAAAGGAATGCCAATTAGATTGATAATTGTGTCAGTCAGCTTTCTGTCCTGTGACTGTAATACCTGCAAGAACAACTTAAAATTTGTTTGGGTCTTATGGTTTCAGAGGTTCAGCCCATGGTTGGCTAATTCCATTTCTCTGGGCCCAAGATGAGGCAGAACATCATGGAGGAAGGATATGGTGGGAGAAAACAGATCAGTTAATGGCAGTAGGGAACAAGAGGGAGAGAAAACAGGATCCAGAGACAACAAATAATCTCTGAGGGCACAATCCCTATGAAGAACTTCCTCCAGCCTCACCCCACCTGCTACAGTTACCACCCACTAATCCATCCAGCTTACTACTACATTAAAAGGATTAATCCACTGATGAGGTTACAGTTCTAATCATTGCCCAAAAGACCCGTCTCTGAACCTTGCTGTATTGGGGACCACACTTGCAAAATATAAGCTTTTCAGGATGCATTCCTATAATCAAAGCATTATAATAATATGTATTTTTATAAATAATAACAGATGCCAGAAGACAAAGACTGATATCTTCAAGATAGTGTGGAAATAATTGTCAGAATAGATTGTGACAGGAAACTAAATGATTATTCAAAACCAAAGTGCAAAACAAAGACATTTGCAGAAACACAAAAACTGGAAGTGTTAACTACTTACAAATCCTTAATGAGATAGCTAAGAGACATACTTTCACAAAACGGAAACTAAACCCAGAAGAAGAATACAGAAAGCAATGAGCAAAAATAATTATAAATATGTTATAATTATTTGAGAATTTTTAAAAGAAAAGATAATGATGATCAAATTTTGTGGAAATTTCAGAGGAGAAAAGATATTATTTGGAGTGGGGATGAGTATTTGCCTAGCATGCAGGAGGCCCTGGGTTCCAATAGATAAATGGATAAAGAAACTGTGGTAATAAATAAATTAATATCTTCAAAAAAAAAAAAAACAGAAGCTGCGATATATATACACAATGGAATATTACTCAACCATAAAGAAGAATAAATTTATGTTATTTGCAGGTAATGGATGGAGTTGGAGAATATCATACTGAGTAAAATAAACCAATCCCAAAAAATCAAAGACTGAATGTTTTCTCTGATAAGTAGATGCTGATATATAACAGGGATGGGGGAAAGAGGGGAAGGGAAGAATGGAGGAACATTGGACTGTGTAGAGGGAAATGAGGGGAAGGGAGGGGCGGGGGGAAGGAAAGATGTAGAATGAGACAAACATCACTTCTTTACATACATGTATGATTACACAAATGGTGTGACTCTACATCATGTACAACAGAGAAATGACAAGTTGTACTCCATTTGTGTACAATGATAAAAAATATATATATATATATACCAAAATACATTTTTAAAGATCACCATCCAAAAAATATACTGGTTCATTTTTATAATTCTTAGGTTAAAATATAATAGCAAAAGTAGTTAAATATCATATGGGTAACTTATCAATAGAAGTAAAAGTTAAATTTTAAAATTTTAGTAGAAGGTTGAAATGGAGGTTATTTGGGGCATGACAAAAAGGGTAACAGAGTCCACTTTAGTTTGAGGGGTCAGGGGAAGCTTCACTTGAGGAAGAGATACCTTAATGACAGTTACCAAGTCTGCAAAAATCGGGGAGAGGAGTGAACTTTGGAAGCAGTTCTATGAACTCTATAAAAGCTTCAGTGATAGCTCTTACAGAAACTAGTGAGATGGTTTGTGGGACAAGAGGCTCATACAGGAGAGGAGTGTGTCAGAAAAGATATCAAGAAGCAGGCAAGGACAGAGAGAAAACATGGGGATCTTGGGTAAATGAAACTGGTTTGCTGTGATGGTATCAGGAAGGGTGGGTGGAGGAGACGGTGCAAGGATCAGGTGATTGACGAGGGATGGATGCCTCCCACACAGAGAGGAAAACCAGGAAGCACGTTCTAAAGTAAGCTAACTCCAGACCCTGGAGGACACTCAATGTTAATTGAGATCAAATATACTCCAAGTATCCTACTGGATCATACCCATGGTTCACTCTCTCTTCTTTGAACTTCTAAGTACAGTTTCCATTTATTCCCTAAGTCCTTGTGTTTAGCCTCCCTAATTTCTCTGGTGTAGAGGACAGAAGGCAAGCCTCATTCTTTTTTTCCAAGTATTGAACATCATCCTTAAGGCAGATGTCGCCAAGCTTCCCAGCAGTCTTCTTGACTGCCCCAGAGTTTCTAGTGGTCCTTTGCTCTTCCTTCTCCAACTGCACCAACTTGGATTCTGTTTCATTATTTTTGTGTGTGTAAGTCTTACCATGCAGTGTTCCAAAATTAATCCTCTGTTGACCTTATAGAATTATGAATATTTTATGATAAGATAGAATAGAACAGAATCTGAAGAACAAACTCTTCATTTCTAACATCAATGTATATATATGAAGAATCAGAAAAATCTCCCATAATAGCATCCATGTAGAGAAAGTCAGCTTCTGGAAAATCCATATTTGTAATTCACAGCCATCAAATAGAACCATTGATATTCAGCCTACAAGCAATTTTACAAATAATCCAACTCAATTTCTTTGTATTTACATGTAAAGCAAATTGATGCTGAGAGAGGAAGATGTTCTCCCTGTCTTGAGGCACAGCCTGTGTTGAAATCCAGAGGCTTCTTACCATGAAGAAGCTGCAGGAAGCAAGATAAGAAATCAAATTTTCTTGTTAGCCTTAAAATAGGTCTTAAAAGCAAGTCCTTCTAAGAAGATTAAAGCAAGTCACATATTGTGAGAAAATATTTGCAAAAGACATAGTTACTAAGAACACATATCCAAAACATAAAAAGAAGTCTTGAATCTGGACAATAAGATAACAAGTCAATTAAGAAAGGAGTAAAGATCTGTACAGATCCCTCACCAAATAAGACATGCAGATAGCAAATAAGAATAGGAGAGGACATTCAACATCAGATGTCATTAGGGAAATGAAAATGAAAAACGCAGTGCAGTACCCCCAAATATCTATGAGAATGGCCAAAATCCAGAACACTGACAACACTGCATACAGGGGAGGATGTGGAGCAACAGGAACTCTCCTTCATTGCTGATGGGAATGTAAAATGGCAAAGTCACTTTGGAAGGCAATTTGGCAGTTTCTTACAAAACTAAAAATATAATCTGGCAATCCTGCTCCTGAGCATTTATCAAAATGAATTGGAAACTGATGCCCACAAAAAACTTGCACCTAAATGGTTACAGAAGCTTTATTCATAGTGCCAAAAATCAGAAGCAAGTAAGACGTTCTTCGATAGGTGAAGGGATAAACAAACTGAGGTATATCCATGTGAACTTTATTCAGTGATTCTTTTAAATGCCCAAGAAGACATGGAGAAAAATTTTAAATCGTATTGCCAAGTGAAAGAAGCCAGTCTACAAAGGTTAAATACTCTATAATTTTAATTATATGACATTCTGGGAAAGGTAAAACTATGGAAAGAGTAAAAAGGTCAGTGATTCCCAGGATTTGGGACTTGGAGAATGAGGAATGAGTAGATGGAGTACAGAGAATTTTTGGAGTAGCAAAACTATTCTGTATTAATTCTGTAATGGTGGATACACAGTTATATATTGGTTAAAACCCCACCCAAAAAGTGCAATGCAAGGAATGAACCCTACTTAAACTATGAATTTTAGTTAGTAACAATGTGTCTTGGTATTGTTTCACCAATTTTAATTAGTGGACCACACAAATGCAAGATATTAATAACGAAGGAACCTGGAGGGAGAAGGATATGACAATGCTTTTTACTTGCTGGACAATTTTTCTAAAATTCCTCTAAAATATAAGTCTACTAAATATACAAAATTTAACATTTTTGAAAAGCAACTATCAACAGTAACCAAGACAGAAATATGCAGTAACACAGACTATACCCAGAAATAGCCAATATTGTCCATATTTATTAACAATATTTTTAAAATATTTGAAATAGAAAGAGCATATTAACTAGACAGAGAAACTGGAACTCTGAATACTATTAACATTGTTCCCTGTTTGTCTGAAAATCAGAGAAAATGAGATTTCAAGGTATTATGGTTCTCGTTATTTATTCTGAGTTATCACTATGAAACCTTATCCAAATAGTATGTTTTTTCTTTTAGCGGTATATTTTAGCTACTTAGCTTTGTTTCTCTAAGTCCATATTTTATCTGGATGTAGGATTCTTTTCTTGATAGCTATATCCATTTTAATTATTTTAAGTTTTTTTAGAATCCATCCTCAGAAATGTATAATGCTGCCTGCAAAACACCGGTAAAAGAATAGATTCTTGGAGAAAGGCCACGTTCAGATCTGCACAATGACACTAAACGCACTAAACTATGGTTGAACCAAGACGTCATGAAAGTCCCTTCAATATATAATGGGAGTTTCTTTTAGGTATTTAAGAGGGAAACCTGCACTGAGAGGGAGCTCTGTGGACCATTGACAGAGCAGCGCCTGACTCCAGCCTCTAGCTTAGTGGGGCAGCGCCATCTAGTGGAAAGAAAAAAGTTCCTAGTTTCCACTTTACCAACCACTAGCTGAAAGTCTTCAGGAAAATCATTTACCTCTGCCTCTGCTGCTTCGTGCATAAAACTGGGGATAATAGTGACTGCTCTGCCAATCTTCTTACAGTGACTGCTTTGCCTATCTTAGTTACTGGGGTAAAAAAATGTGAAGTAATTGCAAAGTCTCTCGGGTCTTTATTGTTCATAGCTGCTCTTGAAAGTTGCAAGTTAATTTCTGCTCTAGAAAAAGCAGAATTCCTCAACACCCTGGAGTGTAGATAAATTTGGCTGAAAGCTATTGGTTTTTCTCTCCTTCTAGGATCATGACACATATAAAACTAATTAGTGCATCTGAAAGTTTATGAAGTGACTGGTTAGAGCCCAATAACCTTTATTGCATGTTGGCCCACACAAGCCAATTATGAAGGAAAATTATGGGCACCGTTCTGATGTAAACAAGGGTAAATCTCACAGGGGGCCACAAAAGGGACCCCATTCTCAGTAAGGAACCAGACAAAACTGGACTTAGACTTCTGTGCTTGGCACAAGGTCGTGCCTGGGATTCTGCAGGGATGGATGTGCCCTGTCTGCCGCTCTCTAATTGCTTTTCTCTAGCCTCTGGGTCTCCTTTGTTTCCTCCTCTCTCATTCACATTCAAGAGCATGATTGGAAGCCTTGAACAGATATGCAAAGTGTTTCTTAAATGTAGACATTGAAATATAATGTTCTCCCATGCACTATTATTATTTTATAGCTTTCCCCAAGCACCCTTGTATATATAGCAATTTTAAATGGTGACTATAAAATGCGAAGAGAATATTTTCCCAGTCTCTGCTTCCCAGTCCCCCACTCCATCTATACCCATTCATCGCCCCTCTTCAAGTATTATATTTCAAGTAGGAAAAATTGCATTGGAGGATGCACTTTTTCTGTCTTTTCAGTTGAGTTTGAAAAAAAAAAAAAAAACCTGAAGCTCTTTCAGTTCAATCACTACCCTAGTCACTGGGTGTCACCAGGTGTCACCAGTGTCACTTGGGTCACAGTTTCTCCATATGCAAATGAAGACCAACAGTAGGAACAAAGAGAGTCAGTGCCTATGCTATGGAGAAACTAGTTAGACCACAGAAAACTGTCTCCTGCAAATGACACACCCTTCTTTGCTGATGTAATATCTACTCTCTACTGTATTACTGTAGCCTACTGTCTACTAGGCACTGTCCTACAATAGCTCTGTGACAAAAGTCAGTGAACTACTGAAGCCAGAATTAAGGACAGGTAGTAAGTGTAGAAATAGGAAATCGGGTCAAATCGAGGAAATGGAGGCCATAAGTCATCTGCCTCTGGAAGTTGCAGAGTGCCCTGAAAGAATGGAATGTCAAGGATCTCCGGAGCCCATTGATTACCAAAATTACCTGCCTTTATCAAGGACTTGCAAACAAGGGGCTGCTAATTGGGCCCCCTGGCCCTTACCTGCCTGAATCACCCTGGCCCTCCCCCTGTCCATGGTTTCTCAGTTAATGCAAAACAGGCCTATTTCACGTAGGCAGGAAGGAGAGATAAGGGGGGAGAGAACTGGAGAACAAAAGAGAATTTAACCATATAAAGATGTAGGGTGCGCTCACTTCGGGGGATTTTTAAAACATCAGCCATGGCCCCCTTCTTCCTGCGGGAGAAGTCTGTATTAATACCTTTAAATAAAACCTGCTTAATATGCTTGCCTTGGCGTGCCTCTCTAGTGTTCAATCTTCAACATTAGAAGGAGCAGAACTCGTCACCGGTAAACGGCGGTATCACTACCCACGAGTCCAGAGTTCTTCCACAACATCTTGTGAATTTCCTCTTTCTTTTGAGAAAACTGATACATTTTTCTGGACTGAGTTCATACTCATGAACAGCATCACCTGTGCCTGGCACAAAAATGAGAACTCCAGTGACATGTGTTTTTACTATTTGGGGAGAGGAAGGCTTTATTTCATGTAAGAAACCCAAAGTTGACGGAATCAATTTGCCATTTGATAAAAAAAATCATGCTTATTTGAATTAAGATCAGTTTTATTAACCCCAAGCCAAACCCATCCGTGCAACCTGAACTATCCTCTTATTTGAGTTTTCTTGTCCTCAAAATGGAGAAAGCAAGAGTGAAGATGTGGAATGTTAATGATCTGGAAAACCATGTGTCAATGATTCCCTGTAAGCCAGGAACATTATATGCACAACTCAAATTTCACAGTTCTTCATCATTTTTTTAATTTTATAGAAGGTGAAACTAGGAATCAGAGATGATAAGTACCATGCAAAGATCACACGAGTTTCAAGACTGGATGAAAGTGAATTCCTCTTGATTGCAAGTCTATTCTACTCTATTACTCAGTTCTTCTAGATGAGTTAGGGCAGAAGGTGATCCTCAAGAGTATTGGTAAACCTGCCTACCTAAAAGAGAAGAAAGAAAAAGAAAAAAAAAAAAATCCTCTCTTCCCTTCCTATTGCCTGAAGCCCAGCCCATCCATCATTAGAGAGAGATGGCAGCATCACAGTGGGAGGGTGTTTCAAATGAGGGGGAAATGAGCCTTCATATCTTGAGGCTGGAGCTCACAGTGAAAAACTATTTATCTACCCAGTTTGCTTTTGTTTTGAAGATTTTTTTTTAAAGAACGTTATTCTTTTTTATCTTGGATACCTCAGTTATTCAAGATTATTCATTTAAAACACAATAGAAAGGAGATTACATCTTCCAGGGGACAGCAAAATCCAGGTAAACCTGTGAGGATCTGGATAGGCAGTCAACATGTAGGTGGGATGTAACAAAAGTGAAAGAAACAGGGAACCTTCTATTTCATTAATATGACCATGTGCAGCATTGACCCTAAAAGATCACAGATCCAAGTGCAAGGGGATCCCGAGAACTAGCATTGAATCAAATTCTCTAAGCTTTTCATCCTAGTTTTAAATATAATTATTTTCCAAATAGAAGCTGGAATACTAAATCAACTAAAAGCATCCATCCTGATAAAAGATATGCAAATATCTTTAAATATACAGTATCATCTATAATGTTGACAGGGTCAGATAAAGGCACCAAGTTTCACTTAAAATTCTAAATTCCAAATATAGAATGCAAATACTGAGACTATCCCTTCTCCCAAACACACACACACACACACACACACACACAAATACACACACACAATCTATTTTATTAATCAGCTTTACAGATGGTTACAAATTGCATATATTATTCATATACTCCCCAATCCCAGTCCGCCTTCACATACAAACCAAATTCAAATATTGTAGAAACCTCCAAAACGCTAAGACTTGAATTTTAAAAACCAATAGATTACCTGAATTGTCAAAAGTGTTCTGAAATGCAATTAGGGCACATATCATCTTTGGATATGTTAAAAAAAAGAATCCTCTCAAAATAAAAACAAGATAAACCTGATCTCACATTTGCCAAGTGTTTTAGTCAGCTTTTTCACCACTGCCACCAATAACCTGACAAGAACAACTGTAGAGGAGGAAAAGTTTATTTGGCTCTCATGGCTTCAGAGGTCTCAGTCCATAAATGGCCACCTTCATTCTCTGTGCCCAAGTTGAGGCAGAACATCATGGTGGAAGAGTGTGGAAAAGGAAAGCAGCTCAGAACATGACAATCAGGAAGGAGAGAGACTAAACTTACCTCATCGGAGAAAAAATATATACCTCAAAGGCATATGCCCATGACCTACCTCCTCCAGCTGCACCCTACTTGCCTACGGTTATCACCCAGTTAATTCATTCAAGTGGATTAATGCACTGATTAAGTCAAGACTCTCCTAACACAATCATTTCACTTCTGAAGTTTCTTCCATTGTCTCACACATGAGCTTTTGGGGGACACCTCACATCTAAAACCATAGCACCAAGCAAGAGTCTATCTGCAGCAGCTGCCCATGGCTAACTCCTGCTGTCTGATCATAGGCTTCATCAACTATTCCTTTTGTCCCCTTAATAAATAATTTAGGTGTGAAGTCCCAGAAGGCAGTGGGCAGTCTTGTCTGGGGAAAGCAGGATGGCTGCCCAGGGCTGGCCCTGGGCAGAGACTGACAAGAGACTGACTAGGCAACTCTCTCTTGGTCCAAGTTGGCTCTGAGCTGATCTCTGATCTGAGAGATGAATGGCTTGGTATTGACTTTCCACAGTGGAGGTAGCTGTGGAGCCAGATCCCCATTTGCAATTCTTTGTTCTTGTGTGTCTGTGAGCACTGACCTCTTACTCCCTCCTCCTTGATCACTTCCCTCCCGCTCCTTAGGCTCCCCTTCTCCACATCATTCTACAATGCCAAGAGAAAAAATCAGAATAAAAAGAAAGAAAATCAGGGTCAAAAGACCAGAGGGCCATCTCTGATCTGTCCTATGTGGCTGATGAGGCCTCGGGCTCCAGAGCATGTGACAAGACATCGATACGATCAATGTGGCTAAATTAAAACATGTACAACATCCTGTGCTTTACATGCAGTTATTGGGAGACGAGACACCACCAGTCTGATCTGAAAGAGTAAGGAAGAGCTGATCTGATCCGCAAGGCTCCTGAAGCTGCACCAGCAAGGCCCACAGAGCTGAGGAGAACCCAGGTCCCAGAGTGAGTGGAGAAAACAATTAAAAGAGAGGAATATTGATAATAGTGCTTATTGGTTCAGGTTGGAGGAAACGTATTTCTTTGTAAAGAATAAGTTAATTTAATACAATTTGGAGAAGCTAGGACTTTTCAAGATTGTTGGATCCTCAGGTAATGGGTGACTGTACCCTGCAGGTTAGTGTTGGGTGTTCAGTGAGACTCACTGAGTGTGTGCTGCCCAACATTGCTTGCATTAGGTACCCAGGCTCTGCACCTTTCTGTAGCCTAAGAACACCGAGCACAATGGCAGCTCAATGCCTAAAATGGACAATGACCGTAGAGCTGACAGGTAGGTATTGAGTGCCTGCAGGCTAATGATTGGGCATCTTAATTCCTATTGAGCTTCCGAGTCCCTTTGAAATCTCAGCCAAATCATTTAAATATGTTTGAAGAATTATCAGGGATTTTAAAAGTTTACCTATTTCACTGAATAAAGGATTAATTACTGCCTATATTTCACAACTAGTATGCTCCATTCATTGTCTTTTCAATCTGGCCAAATGCATAATGTAACTATTTCATTGTCCGGCTATTTAACATCTCCTCTTCCTGAAGCTTCCCTCAAAAATATTCAGGAGTATTTGTTTGTAATTTCCTTCTTTCTAGCAAGTTAATAAACCTAAAATGCTCAGTTCCCCTACTCTTAGTTGCCAGTCTCCAGTTCAAAATTAATCCTTGTTGCTTCACCACCACCTCTGTGCTGAAAGCCCATGGAACTAGGAGGAGGAAGAGGGTGTTCATCTGCATGGCATTGTAATTATGATAATAACTGATACTTACATGGCAATTACTGTGTGCCAGGATCAGTTGTGAGTGCTTTCACACCACTAGTCGTTTAACCTTCACACAACCCTATGAGGTAGGACCTGTTATTATCTTCATTTTACATGTCCAGAGGGTCTCTGGAGTGGTCGGCTTTGAAAACTATAGTCTACGTAAAGGGGGAGAGAAGAAACATTTAGAGCAAGTACTGAAAGGAAGAAAAGATCTGAGCCCAGGTTGTTTTTCTCACTCAGCTTCTCCTGTGGTCTAGCTTCTCCTGTGGTCTAGCTTCTCCTGCAGCCCAGCTTCTCCTGTGGTCCCGCTTCTCTAGCAGTCCACCCTGTAACTAAGTGTTAAAGAGAAGAGGCTATTGGTAAAAAAAAAAAAACAAAAAAAAAACAACAACAAAAAAAAAACTCTGTAGGTCTCCTGCAGTAAGGAGAGTGCTCAATAAACTGGTTCAGTCCTGGAAACCCACAGGATGAGAGAAAGTCAGTCTGTGGCTCCAGAGGGTAAGTAGTCACTGCTCTGTTGGGGGCAAAAAAATACATATGAATTTCTCATGAACCAGGTGTCATAGGAGAAAGAGCTGGCCTGCAGCTATGTTAGATCCCATACAAGAAAACTGCCAGAAAGGTAACAGGTTCCAGAACAGTGTCTGTGATATAAATTGCCAAGAAGACAGAGGGCAGGGCAGGGCCTTGGGGAAGTCATTGGTGATATTCCCTAAAGGAGGCCCCTGAAAAGCCTTCTGGAAAACAGACAGCCTCATGCACACACTGGATGCTAACATCGAAGCTATCCCGAGCAGGGCTGTTCAAGTGATGCCTTTCAAGGACCCTCACCTCTCCTTCACCACTTCTCTCTCTTTGAAGGGTGGAAAAGCTACCTTAGAAAGATGGGATAGGACAGGTACACAGAGAAGTCAGATGATGGTCCCTCCTACCATCCCCTTTACCAGCCATAGGGCTCCGCCTGCATTGAGTCCGCCTGGGGAAGGAGAGTTTCTGTGATTCTGGGTGAAGCTGGGAAGCATTGGCTATTACTTGTGCCTAAGTGTTAAATTGAAGCTGTGTCTGTGCATAGAACAATTACAGGAAACTTCTTTATCTAAACATGAAAACCCGTGAGATTCGTCAAATTCCATCTTAGAGCGGCAGAGGAATTCACCACAGACCAAGTCTGAAGGAGTTGAGGGGGACAAATGAAATGGCTCTCCTGATTGCACCCAAGAGTTCTGCTTGCTCAGTATTGCCACTTAGAGCTTGTGCTGACAGACCCCGAGTCATGCAGCAAAAAAGCTGAAGGGCTGGGACCAACACTGTTCTCTAGTCACATCCTTCTTTTGTAATCTATAGAAAGAGCAAAGCAAGAGATCAGACTTGTAGCCACCTGGAAGCACCTATGAATTATTCATAAAAACTTAATATCTAGAACTAAGGTAAGCCTGAAAAGTGGATTCCACTTTTCTGCACAAACACTAGATAAAGGGAAAGCAGAGACTGTAATCATTGCTTCCAGAAGGGATTAAATCAACTCAGCTTTGACTCAATTTGTAATTCCTAGAACTCATGCTAATACCATTCTTAATTTCTTAATTATTAATGTGTGCTTATCCTCTATTTTCATAGTTAAATTTCTAATTCCCTACAGCAGCCCTGCAAGATAATTGAAATGAGCGAGGACACCATAGCACAGACAAGAAAGAAGTCCAGCGAGCGGATCACCACACATACGAGCTTGACGAAAGCTCTGGGAATGAAAAGGAAGCGAAGAAACCCAGAAGACTGAAGGAAACCTATCACTATAGGTTTGTCAGAAAAATTATCTCTGAGAAGGTGAAACTGGGCCTGAGACTTGAAGGGTGAGAAAACAACTATGCAAAGAGCCAAGAAAGGGCGAGACTGGCAGAGGGAACAGCATGTGGAAATGGCACCAAGGTAGGAAGGAGCTGGGCATAGAGAGGGTGATGGTCCCAGTGTGACTGGGAGCTAAGGGAGGAAATGGATGAGCTTGCAGATGTCAGTGGAACCTGGACACTGAAGCCCTGGTAGGCCATGGAACAAAGCACCTTTAGTCTATGTGTGTGGTAAAGTAGGAAACACTTTTAAGCACAGTGATGTGACCTGATTTACATCCTCCTGGTGACCGAAATGCTTTCAGGAGAATGGACTGGAGGAAGCCAAAAATAAAAAGACTTATTAGAAGGCCATTGCAATCCTGCTGGCAGCAACCGCAATGTTTTACTAGAGTGGCAAAACTGTAGGGTAATGACAGTGTGGGAATGTAGGATGTACTTTGGTGGCAGAAGGAAAAAAAAAAAACTATGACTTTGGGGTTGGTGTGGATGTAATGAATGAAGAGAGCAAAGAATCAAATTAAGGAGGATGATCTCTGGTGTAAGAAATGGTGGACAGTGGTGCCATCTGCCCTGATGGGAAAGACCAGGGAAGAGCCAGCTTGGTAGTGGGAGACAGAGGGCTCCACTGGGAATGTGTTAACTTTGAGATCCCTGGATGTGGTGATGAGGAATGTCAGCAGTTGGTCATGAGACTGCAATTTTGAGATAGAGATATAATTGGAGAAGTCACTGGTACATAGACAGTATTCAATAGCAGAAGAAGGGATGGCATTATTTCAAGACAGAGTGTAGAGAATGAAATAAATGTCTGGCAGAGGAGGGGGAGACTCAGGAGTTGCTGGTGAGGTAGGAGAAAACTCAAAGAGTGCCATGTCGAGGGGACCAAGGTAGAACAGGTGGGAACAGAGATTGACCAACACCCTTGAATGCCTCTGAGAAACTGATTAAGGTGACAACAGAAAGGAGATGCTCTCCATGCCAAGGGGATTGTGCCCTCAGAAATTACTATGGAATGGGAACTCGTCACTGATGGAGATGTGATAGTCAGCTTGCTGTGCCTACTATGTAGGCAATAATCCTTCCATTCTGTCAAACACACACTTGGTATTGCTTTGAAGGTGTTTGGGGATGTGATAAAGTTCATAGTCAGCTGACTTTAGAGAATTGGATGGATCTGATTCAAACATATCTCTTTGAGAGCAAAACTAATGTTCTCAGAAGAGAAAATTCTGAAACAAGATTTCCAACCTGCCCTTCTTGGTGGTCTGTCCTACAGATTTTGGACTTGGGTCACCAACCCCTTCAGCAATGTAAGTCAACTCCTTGCAATAAACCTAATATAGACTTTCTAGTAGTTTAGTTTCTCTGGTTGTAGCCTTCCTGATACAATTTCCTTTATTCTTTTCCCTGATATTAAAACAAATGCTTCTTATTCATTTAATAAGATAAAAAAATAAGAATACGTGTTCTTTCTGATTCAATGAACTTTAGGTTAGGACCGAAAACCAGAGGTCATATATTTTATTCCACTATTTCAAGGAAGAAACTGAGGCTCAGAAGGGAAGGTCCAGAGTTATGTGCAATAGGAGGCAGAGCTACTCCAAGGCCACTCAAGGCATGGAGTCACCTTCTTCTTACTGGCCCAACAGGATGATGTCTGAGTGACTGGAAGCACATCACCAATTCTGGAATCCTCAGAAGGCTCTCCCTGGAGATCTATGAATGCCATAGGTTTGAAGTCTCTTGAAATTCCTTTTGAAATGGAGTAGATAGTAGATACCAAGTTTGTTAGTGTGTCTTGATATAAGTTGCTAGTGGGTGGTTTCATTTTTTCAGTGATTCACAAAGAAATGTAAAACTATTAGAGGAAGATGGTCTTTGGGAAGACAAAGGCAAACTATCAGAACATCAGAACAGAGAGAGGGTTTGTTGTGGGGAAACTCTTATAAACCAGATCGGCTGAGTTATGGCCCATCTTCCTTTGAATTCTTAGTTCCATAATAAAACCATGATCTTTACTGCTGAGATTTGTTTCCTTAAGGCTTTGACAAGGTCCACTTCTGTTTGGGAGGCTTTCCTGCTTCCTTACCTCCCCTATTAGGTATATCTTCCTCCTAATCCCTGTTTGGTGTACAATTTGCTAGTCGTTCTGAATGGTTGGTATTGCCTGCAATAGCAGATTGTTAGATCTTTGAGGATAAAGATCCTAAATACACATTACCAGGTATCTAAGAAAGACTTGATTCACATTGTGCCTACTTTTCCTCATGATTATAGCCTCTAATGTAGCAGAAGCCTATAGGGGAGCAAATGCTCAATTACCCTTCTTGCCTACTTATGGTGACTCACCCATGCTCGGGAATTGGAAGAGGGAGGGGAATGTATGATTGAATTTGGACCACACAGTTTCAGGACTCGGGGATGAACCTAGGGGCAGTCTACCACTGAGCTACATCCCCATTCCTTTTTATTTTTTATATTGAGACAGGGTATCACTAATTACTCACCCAGGCTGACCTTGATTTGCCATCCTTCTGCATGGACTGCTAAGAATGGGAACAATGTTTAGAGAGTGCCATGATGTGCCTCTGAGGGGCTATAACTGCACAAATACAGATGCAGACTACCAGAGTGAAGGTTTGAATCATGTGTACTGGGGAAAAGAAGGTGAACTCCATGACCTGAACGTGCTTTTCCAGACCTGATGCACAGAGCCAAGGGCGAGAAGAGACAGGGGATGGGATTCAATATGGTGAAATGAAAAAGGGCAGAGGGAGCTCGTCACCTGCCTGATGAAAAGAGAAGTGGGGAAGCCCTGCTACTGAGTCTTAAAAAGCAAGCAGCCTTACAAAGAGCAGTTTAACAATGTACACAGGAGCCTGACCTTCATACAAGGATGCTCTAGACAGCAGAGTAGGGGTTTTGGGTATGTATTACAATTCAGAGACCAGAGGTTTCCAGAGTCTGACATAGGTAATTCCTCCACGCAAACAATGCTAGCAAAAGTAATGACTGAAGAGGGACCAGAGGGGGACATATATTGTCTCCCAAGGGCATGCACAGATGCAAGAGCCTAGACAGGACTGAGTTGTAGAAAATGAGAAGGTGGACAAGCAACCAGACAGGGAGGGCTGGGCTGGGGTCTCATCAGAGTTACAGGGATGTCAGCTTTGTTGACTCACTGAGCCAAGCTGTGTTGACTATATTGTATGCTGCTAAAATATTATAGTATATTCCAGATTTGCATAAACCCATAAACCCATCACTAAAAATTCTTGAATCTGAAATTCTACTTTGCCAGCAAATAAGTGCTCCTCTGTTCTTCCTAGCTTATGACTAGAGAAGTGACCCCAAAGTATTTGTGAGACTTTGGCATTGACTGATAATTCAGAGTTTTAGAACAAAAATTTACACTCACCAGTTTTCCAAAAGATATTGATTTTAAAGATGATGTCAATGTTTCAAGATTTTAGCTTTCCTTTTAAAACAAAAACATTTTCAGAACTATGTTGTTAAGATTTCAATTCTTCTGTGGTTAGTTAATCTTGTTCAGATTCAGTTCACAGAAAGTTGTCACTAGTATCTTGTTTTTTTCCTCTACTGAACCTTCTAACAGGCAAGTTCAAAATACCTATTTCGGTTGTTTTATCCCCCCCGCCCCCATGCAGTGATTTAAGCGACTTAGAAAACAGAGCTTCTGCTAACTCTTGCTTTCTGATCCCTTCCATCCTATTCAACCCACTGGCTTCTCAAGTTCCTGGAGAGCGCAGCTGATAACTGGATACCTGATGATCCTTTGTCTCTCCTCCTCCTTTTTGAATGTCACTTCTGTTTTTCAAAACTCTCTCATTCTAGATGACTGACTGCAAATTATCTTTGTGTTTTGTATTTTCCTCAAAGTTAAGAACAAGGCAACAAAGGCAGTGGTCTTCATCTGATGGGGAACATTTTCCTCATTTTCCCTCCTTTCCCTGTGGGCCTGATGAAGTCTCATTTCTCCCCTGCCATAGTGTGCTCATCTGTCGCCAGAATATTCAGAATCCAACGAAGAACTGAAGCAGAATTTAAAAATCAGCTAGATGTGTATTTTTAAATCTGGCTTTTCAATAATTTCACTCTTAGCCCAAAGTAGTGCCTTTCTACTGATATGTCACTTGAAATTGTCTTTTGAAATACTTTATCCTGAGTTTTAAAATACTGATGACCCAAAGTAGCTACCAGGAAGGCTCTGCTCACTTTCTCATCCCTCCCAATCCCCCATACAAGATACTTTCTCCCAAGTCGCAGGTTTCAGCTTCTGTCATTGTTCATTCCTGGCAAGATGTCCCTGTCCCCTCTATTACCCAGCCCTTCCAAATTACACTGGTTATTTTCAGGGTTTTTTTAATTGTATTTTTTAATGCTCAGGTTTGTATCATTGTTAGTTTCTCATTACAAGTTACATACACTCATTACTAAAATATCAGAAAACAAACAGGCAGAATATATGAATATCCTTGCTGCCCATCTGCCAGTCACCTGCTGATAACACTGGCATGTTATCTCCTTCTTGATCCTCCTTTATGTGCATATATTATTTTCAATGAAAACAGGATTATGCTACCCATTATATTTTGTAAACTTCTTAAAATTCATTCAATAAATTCATCACAGATTGTGCCAACTTTACTCCATTACAAATAATACTAAATTGAAAGAAAATATTTAAAACAAAACAAAGCCCATTAAAAAGTTATAAAACTACCCTAAGGGCACCACAGTTACCAACACTAGAAAATCCTGGCTGAAGAGATTTCTTTTTTTCCCCCCAAATCTTCATTTCAACCATATTGCTTTCGGCTCAAAGTACTTGAGACCTCAATGTCCCAGGGGGCTCCCACTTGCTGTAAGAGGCCTACTACAGACCTTCCATATGCAATACAACTTGAGGTCATTTCAGACTTACCATGTTCTGACTTGTTCTACTGCTTCCTTTACTTTTTTCATTTTTATTTTTTTATTTTGACTATCCCAAGTTAAGGTGTTCTGCAGTGGCAAGTGCTCAGTAATGAATGAATGAATAAATGAAAATGACTAAGGTTGTGGTTAATAATTGGGAGACTACTATGCACTATACTTGGGGTTTATTTTGAGGCTTTTTGCCTGATCTGGATCTAGTTACCCTATTAGGTATAATTATATTAGTTGGGAGTCTTTGAGGTAAAAATGGTAGAAAATCAATTCAATGTAGACTAAGCAAAAAAAAAAAAAAAAGAATTCATTTATTGCCTGATATAACCGGAAAGACCAGGGAGGCACTTCAGGTTTATATAGATCAGGGATTCAAATGACCCTTCTTTTTCTCTTTCTCTCCTAGCTGCTTATGACTTTAAAAAGATTAAAATTTCTCTGATATAGTAAATATAAGGGCTATACAATCTGCAGAATGCTTTAGCATATGATGCTTTTCAATGGCAACATTCATTTTTAATGATTAAGTATTCTCAACTAAGCAGAATATACAAAATTGGGATATGTGTGAGAGTTAACTTAGGAAATAGTGAGAAAGGAAAGCATATAGGGTTGTCCTGTCTATCACAAAACTCCCATGAAGTATAACATGACCATGTTTTTGAAGGCTGAAGGGAAGTGAGAATGCAAGAACAAGAATGTGTGTGAAGAATTTTTACAACTCCTGTCATTCTTATCACAGTGGGCAGGAATGGGGTTGCAAAATAAGATCATCAAAAAAGTACAATAAAGAATGTTATTTCATTGCTAAGTTCAATTATATATGTGCCAAAAAGTTGGATTGGCTGAGCCCCTCAGTAGAGGTATTACCTACTGGCTGAAATACAAAGAGGACCAGCCACACTCGTTAAACATTTGAACTGTGGAAGAGGCAGTTTTTCATCATTTCAGGTAGCTTTTCGAGTCTCCCATATGCCATGCTGAATTAACCTGTTTCCTTTCCCTAAGCAGTTTGCATACCTTGGGAAGGGAGTCTTGCTCATTGATCCTTCCTTTAACAATGGAAGAATCATTCTTTTCTATTTCAAGTACATTTTCCCACTTGCAATGACATGCCTTTTCCTCTTCCTGGGAATTTCCCTCCTTTACTTACTGCCCTCCTTGAATTATTTGTGATGGCTATAGTATCTTCCATGTTTTCAAAAATACACACACACATACACACTCCCTTTGCCTAATACCCTCTACTAGCTGTCTCCTGCCTGCTCATGCAATAGGCAAAAAAGAGATGTCCACAATTACTGCCTCCAGCCCTTCAGGTGGGGTCTTACACACATACTTGCCTGTTACGTCTCTTCTCTATTCCACATAAGCTGACACTGTCATCAATCTGCCTTCAAGGAACTTAGTCTAATAGGAGATAAAGCTAATGTTACTTTGCCCAACCAATGATTATCCTTTGGTTCTCAACCTCTTAGGCTCTTGGTAGTATTTCTGCTCACCACTCTTTTTTTGTCAAACATTCCTAATTGACCTGTGTAACCCACACGTTTTTCCTACTTCTCTGGCCATTCCATTCTTTGTCCACTCCTTCTCCCCACCCCAAACTCAAAGCACTCAAGTTTCTTACATATCAGACTTATATGTCCTCTGTACCTTTCTCCCTAGGTTACCTTACCAATTTTTTAAATAACAGTTTTACTGAAATATGATTCACATATGATAATATGGTGATACAACCATCACCACTGTCTTACCTTGGAATATTTTCATCACCCCAAAAGGAAATTCTATACACACTAGCACTTACTCCCCATTCTCTCTTCCTCCCCATCCTTTAGCAACTACTAATCTATTTTTTATCTTTATAAATTGCTCTGGACATTGCTTATAAATGATCTCATAGAATACATGGTCTTTTGTGCCTTCTTTCACTTGGCATGTTTTCAAGTTTCAAATATCAACTTAATTTTTTATTAGCAAATAATTTCTATTGTATTAAATGCCACAGGTGTTTCTGCATTCATCATGTAGTGGACATTTGGGTTGTTTCCGCTTTTTGGTTATTGTGAACAGCACTGATATAAACATTTGGGTATGAAGTTTCGCATGGACAACTGTTCGGTTTGTGTGTCCCCACTGCTTTATTTTTTGATCATTTCATTATTATTTAGGTTTCTATTGGGGAAGAGATCATAAAAGGAAGTAAAATGCTATTGCTATTAAATTGTGGAATGATAGTACTTCAGCAAATTTCTCAGATTTAATTACATATGCTATGCTTATCCTTAGTCTGACAAGCTAGAAGTTGTCTATTTAATGAAACTGCTACAACATATCTTTAACAGAAATGAATATCTCTTCCTTTCATTTTAGTTTGACATTTCAGAGCAATAAAAGAACATGACTAAAGCTTGCTGAATTGTATTTGAAAATAAAAAATGAAATTTCAATGAAATATAGGATGGGTTATATCCTAATAAAAGTGTGCTTGGCACCTTACCCAGTACAATGTTATATGAATGTTTAAGAATATTATATTAATACTATAGTAGTAAATATCTCGCGATGACAGTTTAATTATAGATTACTGTCACATTAAAAAACCATAATAAAGCATTGTTAACATTAACTGTCACTTTAATGGAAATTATAAATGTGGACAAGTAATTGATTAAGCAAATTTAAAAAGCAAACTACCTTAGTTTAGTAAATCACTACACTGCTTTAGCAGAATAAAGATACCTCTAGCTATAGCAGAAAAGACCTTCAAATGATGAAAATGTCTTAGTTAATAGTTCAAATATCTTTGCAGTTGTAGTCCAAGGTACTTCTCAAAAGTACTTCAACTGACTATTAGGGAAAGGGAAGAGGGTTGGAGGGAGGGGGAAGAGAAAAGAGGACAAGAGAGGTTAGTAGGGAGGGTAGATACAGTCAAACTATAATATATGTGTGCATGCAAATGCCCACTAACTTGTATAATTAATATGATTGAATTATTATAATTCAAAATTCTTCTCTGAAAATAAAAATATTTCATGTAAACTAATATGTAGGAACAAACTAATATGCCTTATGGAATTTACTGCATTCTCCATACCTTACTGAAAATGATACTATTAAAAGCTAATGAAAAACGTTTTTAGCATGTTGTAAAACTATTTCCACCAACACACGCACACCTCTAAATTAAACTATTGGCTTTAAACCTTTAAAAACAAGGTTATACATTATAACTTTTAATTTATGCACTTCTAGCCAGATATTCCTCATATTCTTTAAGAATTTTTGCATTTTGTCCTCCCCATATTCATCAAGTATTCTCTCATATTTATTATCATTTTCCTATTTAAAAACACGAGAAAATTCTGTCAGGTAAGATTGGTGATATCCTCATGTGTAATCTGAATTATTTTAAAGTTCCCAGTAAGAATAGTCTTTTCTTTTTCATTCAGGGATCCTAGTTCAGTAATTCAGAACTGAAAAGAATTAAAGAACCAAACATTACAATTACTTGAGTCACTTGGAATTTTTCCATTTATACTGCATTTCATGATACTCTTTCCTTTGTTCCAACCTACTTAACATTCTATGCAGCTCTAAATTTCAAATCCTTGAGAAAGGTAAGGATTTAAATTCCATTCAAGACTTTAGTTTATATGTCTTTGTTATTAGCACTTCATATTAAAATACATTCACCAGGCCCAACTTGAAACTCAAATGTGGAACTAGGGAATCACCAAGATCTGAAAACCTCAGTTAAATGACTTTTTAAAAAAATATTTTTTAGACGTTGATAAGACCTTTATTTTATTCATTTTATTTATATGTGGTGCTGAGAACTGAACCCAGTGCCTCCCAAGTGCTAGGCAAGTGCACTATCATGGAGCCACAACCCCAGTCCTCAGTTCAATATCTTGCTAATACTTTAGAACAATTTCATCATGCTTCTTAATCAGGGAACCAAGGGAACATTCTTCTTACTTCTTGTCAGTATTTAAATTAAAAATTTTGTATTAATGCAAAAATTACTTACTGAGCCCTACTAGAGACATACTATGCTCTATGCAGTACTGTGGAGTTTAAGATCAATAAGATGATACAATTTTGCCTAACAATGAATTAAAACGGGGTCAGCGAATTATGGCCTGATCCATTCTGGCCATGCCCCATTGTTTACATACTGTCTGTCTGTAGCTGCGATTCCATTATAACAATAGAGTTGAATTAGGGCCATGTGCTTCTCAAAGGGAAAGATATTTACTATGTGGACCCTTTAAAGAAAAGTCTGTCATTCCCTGAAATAGGAGATGCAAATATAACAATAATAGCCAACTTTACTCAATATCAACTAAAAGCGGTAATTCCAGAGGTTTGGAAGGTAGATAATTTTCAACAGGACCATTTGGAGAAAACTTTTGGAGGTGGTCCCAAAAGAAAAGAGACCAGAAGAACAAGTATGCAGAAGGTGTGAAAGCTTTGAGGCTACAAAAAAATGACATAAATATGTGAAGGAAAGAGAAAAACAAAGTAGAGGATAGAACTTACCAATTAGTTTAAGCATAAACTCTCTGAAGACGTATAAAATTCTTTTTGTCTTTTATCATTTTTCTAAATCTGCATAAGCATTCCACCCATCATATCACATACACTTGTAGGATGTTTCTTAATGATATGCCTGCTTTCTAGCTGGTAACCCCATTCTAAAGAGGCAGCAAGCTCAGGGAAAAGAATTTCGTGACAAATAAATAGAATAATTAATGTAATTCTCAGAAACTGTACTATAATTTAACCTTCATCTTTCTAGGCGTTTGATACTTACTATTTATTCAGAACCAAAAAAACTAAATATTCTTTTTCTTCCAAGACGGAGTTGTGTGACTATGTAATATTCATATGCAAACATTATCATGTTGCTCAGATCATTTGTGTAATGTTCATTTCCCCCAAGTTCCTTGAAGCAAAAAAGCCAGACAGATTAGAAGGACTTCAAGTCCTAAAAAACCAAAAATTATTTTGAGTCAATCAGAAAGAATGCATTACATGAACAGGTCTAGGTAAGCTGTTTTAAAAACTTTTGAAAATTCAGTTTGCATCAAAAAAGAATTCATTGCAGAAAGATAATTCACATTGTCTTACATAAAAATATCTTATGCTCAATATGAAAACTTGCAGTCACATTACCTTCTGTCCAGTTATCCAGAGACTACACTGCCACATTCTACTTACAACTTAGAACGTGAGCTGTAGCTAAAAATGAAACAAAAAGACAACACCGCTTCCCAAAACGCAACATTTACAAGTAGAAAAAATGACACTTTGAAGTACAAATTTCTTTTTCCCACACCTCTCTCTACCCATCTACAGGATGCAGCACAGCTTCCCAGGAACTGCCACTACTCTTCGGCGTGTCTTTGCACAGGCTTCAGTGGCCTCCCGCAAAGCTTCTAGTACTGCCTAGAGTAATGGAGCAGGGCCAGGGCACAAAGCACCATGGCCAATGCTTGAACCCACACATTACCAGCACCACTGGGAGTTGGTTGGACCACCACCTGCTCCACACTGGAAAAGAGAGGCTATCTAAAATCAATTCTTCAAGTGTAAAGAATGAGCTATAATGTGTATAACTTTAAATTTTCCAGTAAAACTTTAAATATGCAAATTATAGAAACCAGATGAACAAAAATGGGAGAACAGGGAGGTGAATAAAAGAAAGAGGAAAGGAGAAAGAAGACAAAAATAAACAACTTCTAGACAGAGAAATTAATCCCAACTTATATACCTGCTGCCCTGGTGTAAAATATGAGAAAAAAAAAATGACATTTAAACTTATGAACTAAAATGTTTTACTATTTCTACATGAAATTTCTCCAGAATTCCCAATTTATGTACATAATCCTGGAATAAGGTCCTCACTTCTTATTAACAAAGTATACATTAGAAAAGAAATATATACAATATTTTAACAAATCCTTTAAAATCATATTTAAGCAGTGACATTCAAGGAAATGGAATTCAGGCATCATGTAACATTCAGGAAGCTCTCTCTTCATTTTTTGTTATTCTGAAGTCTTCATTATACACCAGATGCTTCTAATGTGATTTTCTTACTGAGTCATACATCTTCATGGGCCAAACTGTTTCATTTTCTCCAGTACTACAAAAATTAAAAACAAATAGAAAATAATTTACTTCACTGTTCATAAGATAGATAACAAAAGTCTATGTTTTCAAAAAACATTTCCATTAAAATAAAAAGTGAATAATATACTTTGCTAAAAGTTTTCACACAGGATTTTAACTGACCACAATGTGTACAGGATACCTGAGACTTAGCTTAAAACTCAGTTCATGGAAGAAAATACTTGAGGAAGGAGCTGTTTGCTGACTGTAAGCTCAAGATGACCCAATTACTATATGAGAAATAAACTGGAATGTGTGCTGATCCGATGATTAATACTGTGAGTAGTGTGCTCAGTTCTTGATGGCACATAGTTAGACAGGCTCTAAAATTCTATAGCTTATTCCAGAGTTCAGTCACTTCATTCAACAAATGATCTGACCATTTGCCTACAAATGCCATAATTTTATCATTCTTCATTGCGGAGTAATATTCCATTGTATAAATATGCCACAGTTTCTTTATCCATTCATCAACTGAAGGGCATCTAGGTTGGTTCCACAATCTGGCTATGGTGAATTGAGCAGCAATGAACATCGATGTGGCTGTATCTCTGTAGTATGCTGATTTTAAGTCCTTTGGGTATAGGCCAAGGAGTGGGATAGCTGGGTCAAATGGTGTTTCCATTCCAAGCTTTCTGAGGAATCTCCACACTGCTTTCCAGAGTGGTTGCACTAATTTGCAACCCCACCAGCAATGTATGAGTGTTCCTTTTTCACCACATCCTCGCCAACACCTATTGTTGCTTGTATTCTTGATAATCGCCATTCTAATTGGGGTGAGATGAAATCTTAGGGTGGTTTTGATTTGCATTTCCCTTATTACTAGGGATGTTGAACATTTTTTCATATATCTGGTGATTACTTGTACATCTTCTTCTGTGAAGTGTCTGTTCATTTCCTTAGCCCATTTGTTGATTGGATTATTTGTATTCTTCGTGTAGAGTTTTGGTAGGCAAATGGTCGAAATTGGAGAATATCATGCTAAGTGAGATAAGCCAATCTCAAAAAACTAAAGGACAAATGATCTCGCTGATAAGCGGATGAGGACATATAATGGGGGGTGGGAGGGGCTAGCATTAGGTTTAGGGTTAGGTTTAGAGTTAGGCTAAGGAGAGCAGTAAGAATGAAGGAAAGAAGGACTGTGTAGAGGGAAAAGAGGGGTGGGAGGGGTGGGAGGGGGGGAGGGGTGGGGGGGAGGGGAAAAATATAATAAACATCATTACCCTATGTAAACGTAAAAAAAATAAATAAATAAAAATAAAAAAAAAAAAAAAAAAAAAAAAAAAAAGAAAAGCTATACAGTCTGCCTAGGACATTGCTACTAACAAGTGTTGTGAAACAAAGCCTGTCTCCAGAACTGGAGGTCTCCACCTATTCTGCCTTCTTCGTTCTGTATCAGGAGACTAGGAAAGCTGCACACAAAGTGAAACTTGGGAGCTCCTGGGGAATCACGTGGTGATATTAAAGATATATTTAAATGAGTTGTACATACTTTAACTCCTATTCGTAGTTTCTTTGAAATAGTTTCTTTTAAATAAAGGTAAGAGGGGTCCCAGAACAATAACTCAAGTCTCTGAACTGGAAAAAAAAAAAAAAAAAAAAAAAAAACAAATGATCTGAAAGCCAAAACAAAGGAAGTAATCCTGAAAGAAAAACAGCCAAGAGAACAGCTGATTTGAAGTAAAGATGGTAACAGTGTTCAATATTAGGATATCAAGTAGAAGTCAAAGAAATGAAGATTTCTTGGTCTGGGTAAGGAAACAGTCATTCACATCTTATGTACCCCTTTGTTGTGTCTATGAATACCTCATTATTCTGCTCAGAAAAAAGAGAAGCAAAAAAAATCTCACTGACACATTATGTGTACACATACCCGAGCATATGTAAAAATGTGAAAAATACCAGATGTTCACTAATTTTAATCTTATACAATTTGACATGGCAATTCTATAAAGAATATGGCAAGATTTACTTTTACAAATGTCATTTGTAATTTCAAAAGCAATTTAAGTATTTTCATTAAAGGCAATATCAGAGAATAAAACATTTATTTGGAAACTATATGTGCCAGGAACTGGTTTAGGTTCTGCAGAAGATACCTAAGATGCTTCAGACTAAACCATGAAGACCAAATCTGTATACATAGAAAGAACCATAACATGTACACACACTCATAACATGTACACAGTTTTCCTTCCAGAAAAGCACAATGCTGGTGGGGGCTGCAGGTTATCAGGTCCAAGGAAGTGTGTGGTGTGTGGTGTGTGTGTGTGTGTATTCATTTGAAGAATTTTTATATAAGTGTTTAACACATATGAAAGACATGGGGTAAAAAATAACAATTACTATAAAACAACTTCACTAGAATTAGTTAATGAACCAAACGAGGGCATGCCCCACCATGGATTACATTTAAGTGTTTAAAGTCTTCCTTAGAGAAGATAAGGAAGCTAAATTTGAATGAATAAAAAGTAAACTTCAGGGCATTTTATACGAAAATCATTGAGCATTCTGGTACCTGCTGCTATTACAGTAATTAACCACTGGAAGACTTCAACACTTGTCATGTGGTGAGGAGGTACCATGCAGCAGTGCAGATTGTAGGTCAGTATGATAGGACATGGGGTCAGTGAAATTCAAGACTGGTTTTGGTCAATGTGAAAAATGAATGTTAACCCATTTTATCATTATCTCAGATTAAACTGTTCCCAGTGATTCCTCTGTATATTATAGCTTCTTGGCTGTTAGAACAGCCAATTATTTTTTTCCCTTTGATGATCAGATGAATAAGGAAAGAAAACACATTAAATTTTTTAAATGTTTTTTAAAAACTCACTACTCACAATAAATCTAGTCATGTGTAATGAAATTAAGGCTTAGATGTATAATCAAGAAAAACATTATTTAGTGATAATATATATTTCAATATCACAGATTGGGGTCTGAATCTGGAATCTGTCACCTTTTTGCTTTGGTTTTCTTATCTATGAAACAAATCTAGTAATAAATCTACTTTAAAAGAATGGGAGTTAAATAAGGTGATACAGAGAATACACTTTACCTATTCCTGGCACATTTAATTGTCCAAAAGGTTACTGATATTTTTGCTATTGTTTCATAGATGTTATTATTTATTTATTTATTTATTTATTTATTTATTTATTTTTGGGTGCTGGGGATCAAACCCAGGGCCTTGTGCTTACAAGGCAAGCACTCTACCGACTGAGCTATCTCCCCAGCCCCTATTTATTTTAATTCCTCCTTAGATAAACCAAATAAATTAGGAACAGATATGGGACATGAGATGATACAAAATAGACTTGTATGATATAACAATGATATGTTAATATATTTAAGCCAACGGTAGGGGAATCAACTGACTCCTTAGAAAATTACTAAATTTAAAAAATTTGGTTTTAGAGAAGAATTTTAATTTGGCTCCAGAATCAATATTTTCTTGGTTTGTTCCATAAAACATGTTACACTGCTATTCTTCATTCCTGATGGTAAAATAGGACTCATACAATGGAAACCCAGAAATTACAGTCAGTGTGCAAGTAGAAGGTAGAATGGGATCTGAAATCCAAAACTATTTTATATATTATACAGTCACATTATTTAAAGAGGCAAGATAAGGACAGCAAAATAAAATGGGACTGTGTATAAGGTATACTGAGTGACATTAACTTCTTGTCTTAGAACATGATTAAGAGCATTCAACCTTATGGGAAGTATGAGTAAGGTACTAAGCAGAATTAGGTTTTACTGGTCAATTTAAATAGGGAAGTTTCAAAAAACAAATAGAAAATATGAAATGAGAAAGCATCATCAAAAGGGAAAAAATGGAAAACTGAATAAAGTAACACTGTAAAATCAAAACAAACACAGGAAGATCTGTACTTATACTTACCATGAATACTAAAATGCTTTAAACCTGCAGTAGTTAATTCTATTTTGCATTTACACTCATATGTCTGCATCACAGTTAGAGTAAATGCCATTTAACAGCTATAGTAGGAAATAATAAATTCATGAAATAAGAGTTTTATGGGCATTTTTAGTATTAATATCAAGTATGCATTTGTTAAAAGTTCTTATGTCTAGGCATAAGGACTTTAAATAGAAATATTAAAGAAATACAGTAAACAACAATTCTTGTGCTGTGCATGCTCATTTTCCTTTTCCACAATGGTTATTAGATGATGCATGGCCCTAAACAGAGTATCATTAACATATCATGTAAGACCAAACACCTTTAGTTCATAAGTGAAAATACATTACAGTATATTTAAGAGTAAATATGCCAGGTATGATGGTGCACACCTGTAAGTCCAGTGACTCAGGAGGCTAAGGCAGGAGGATCACAAGTCTGAGGCCAGCCTCAGCAACACAGCAAGGTCCTAAGCAACTTAATGAGACTATGTCTCAAACAAAACAAAAAAAGAATAAATACACTAGGGTCAGGAAATAAACTTAACTTTTACTATTCATTACATTTGTCATTGCTGAAAAATATTAAAGAAGTTTCTCTGACTCATGAAATAACAACTTTGGAACAACTGAAACATATAGAAGACTATCTACTACTACATGTACTGATTTCTAGACTATCAAAGGAATTCTGACTATGTACATAAATTTAATATAAACATATTTAAAGAGAACTTCCACATTTATTCAGGACATAGGCTTTTCAGACACAATAAATTACATCATTCCCCTCCTTTCATTGTTTTTGTTTTGTTTTGAAATGCTCCCAAGTATAGTAATGAATTCCCTTAAACTAAAGGCTCGTGGTCTTTAACATAAGAATATGTTAACTACATGCCCAGGTGCCCCTGTGCCTGGACCTGTGCTTTTACTCTTTGAACACCACAGGTGGAAGTAAGGATTCTTGTTAAATGGATGGCAATGATGTGGAGCTACCATTTTGAGTTGGAAATTAGGTAACCTTTCTGAACTAAATCTCTGTTCTTACTGATATTTTTTTTTTTTTTTTGATAAAGTAAAAGTCTCTACCTCTAATCTGCAGAGATTCAATAGTTAGGTTCAGTATGTGTTAAGATGAATGGAAATTACACCCTATTCTCCAGGCTCACTATCAATCACTGATGAGACAGGGAAAAGCAGATATGGAGGAAACACACTGGAATGTGAGAGACTACCAATGAAAAACCTAATTTTACTGCTTTAAGTGACACAAATTATGTGACCTCTACCCTTCTGATACAGACAAGATTATAAAGCTCTTTAAAGATCATTTCTGCAGAGTGGAGTCTGATAATATAATTTCAAAGACAATGACCCAAATAAGTGTGTTTTGGTGTAAAATTTATACCACTAATAGGTGGGTGTTGCTAGGCAACGAATATTACAGTGTTTAATCTCTACCCTTCCTAAGAAATTGCATGATGGAAGAAAATAAGCCTTTTCAGCATTTCATGTAATAGTAGCATCGGGCAATTTTTATTCTCTTAGTATATAATTTCTTTTATGCTAAAATAACTATAACATTTGCAACATGTATCAACCCATCCCCTTTTAAAAAACATCAGATTTATAACACGTACCAATGAACTGAAATGCACCAAAATTATGTCAATCAGCAATTTTGAATTATTATAATAAACACTATGACAAAATCCAGATGTTGGTCACACAAATTTGAATGTGCATGTGATTTGTTAGTATTAATACTTAAACATACTGAAACATGGGTTTCAAAGAGAAAATAAACTTCTGAGATTAGATGAAAGAGTTGTGCTCCTATTATTTTGTAATTTAAAAAGACTTATAGGAAGCCAAGACCCTAACTTAGTATCCAACATAGACTTTAAAGCCTAAGCAAGTTCCAATGATACAAATTTACTTAGGTTACTCTTATTCTTATGTTAATATTATTTCAGTTGTAAAATAGCATTGGCATAAATGACTTATTTAACAAAATCTAAACAATACCATGACCTTTTTAAAGCTCATCTCTTAGAATAAAAGAAGACGGAATTCTAGTAAAGAAGACCTGAATGTGACACGAAACAACTTTTTATTTGGTAGAGTTTCTTCATCTGTAATATGGTGACTAAAACATTATATGGTTACAGAAAGGATTATATGACATTAAAAAAATGGGGAAGAAGTACATGAACTGCAAAGTTGAAATAAATAGCAAAGTTGCTACTGTCCCAAATGTTGTGTCTACCATTATAAAATGGAGAGCTGAAATATGATCTTTAAAAAGTTCACCTACATATTCATGATGCATTAAACTTCTATTTTCACAGTTTAGAATGATGACAATAATCCATAAGTTGCTCTAATCGTTCAGACATTTGCTCTTAACTCTTATTTCCAGTTTCTCTAACCCTTTTTCAATAATATCTTATCAAGAATTTTAGTTCAAAAGAGTTTGCAACAATGCTAATTAATGCTAATTAATTATCCAGGATTTCTGTATTATTTTACTGAAAAACAGAAAACTAGGAAATAGACAATTTTTTAATAAGAAATAAAATCACCTCTCAGTTAATACTTATAAGATGATCTTGCAAAAGTGTAATTTAAGTGAATGTCTATCTTTATTACCAATTCCTTTCATCATCTGTATTCCTGTTTTCTCTATGAGCAGAAGAAAAGTTGTAAGTCAACAACTCAAAAAAGTTCTCCACAACTTTCTCAATTTAACCACAGTTGGGCTAGGGGAGGCAAATTCTGTTCACTAACTTTAATGGTAGTCAATATTAGTTTTATATTTGGAAAGCAATCAGACTTTGTGCGTCTCTGATATTAAATTTATGTAAGAAAATGAACGGTAGTTTTTACCTCAGTATCAACTACTCCATAGATGTGGAAACTAAGGCCTAGAGACATCAGCAAACCAAGGTCCCTCTATTACTACTTCCCCCAAATAATAATTCAGCCCTCTTTTTTTTTTTTTAACCAGGCTCTTCCTCTTCTCCAGAATTATGAAAAATAGTTTTATTCTTAGATCCAGATAGCAAATAGACATGTTCTATAAATTAACAATAGAATTTAAAAACCAATCTGTTGGCATCAGATCTGCCATTTTGCTGCCGACAGTATTCAGCCCCTGCCCCTCACCATTTTACAACCCAGATTGTTGGCCCCTGAACTTCCGAGTTAAGTCATTGGTCCAGATTGTTAGCCCATGAACCTCCTTGCCAGCCACTGGTCCAATTGCTACTAGTCCATGAAATTCCACTACTTGAGAACAGTTTCCCCTCCATTTCTCTCTCACTCACTCTCACCTTAATATCTCTTGAGTGAGTTCCTGTGTCTGGAGTGGTTTCTTGGTGCTTTCAAAAATCATTATAAAAAAATACATCATAAATTTAACAGAACTTGAAGACTCAAACTCTAGGCTGGGGCATGTTAAGATGCCACCCTTAATTCAAAATGCCACTCTTAAAGTGCCAAAGTATGGCATATTGATTTAAAGATGCCACATTTAATTCCTTTCCTCTCTGCCAATGCTATCCTCTTCTCCCATCAAGATTGAAACTATTTCTTCTCCCTTTGAATCTGGGATGACTGTATGACTCATTTTAAGAGGCCTATCACCTTTTGCTTTCATATGCTTTTGGGGAAGCCAGTCAGTGTGCTATAGAGCAGCTGCTCAGGCTAGACTACTAAAAGGAGAGAGAAGTGGAAGGAGACTGCCCATGTGGAGGAGCACCAAGTTGCCAGATGTGTAAATGAAGTTGAACCTCTCAGACAAATTCAACCACCAGCTGAAGAGAGCTGAATGAATGAATCCAGGTGACATCACAGAAAGCAAAAGAACTGCATAGCTGAGGTCTAACTGAATTCCTAACTGAATAACTGTAAGAAATCATAAATTATTATTGTTTTTTAAGCTAATGAGTTTGAAGTTGGTTAGCTACAGAAAACTGAAATGAAGTACTAGGCAACACTGATAATTTCAAATGTGACACCTGAGCTCTATTATATATTGTGACTGATCAAGAAAATAAAGGAGAAAAACTAGAATCTACAGTATGGCAAGTGGAAAACCCATAAAAACAATTATTTACTGTTGTACATAGGGATGAAGCAAGATGAAAGAGAAATGAATACCTGTGAAAGGCAAATGCTTTGCTATGGAAATCCAAAGAGAGAGAAGTTCAAAGTTTCTGACCTCAAGCATGTTGTTAACTACTTGAGTTTAAAAGAAGAAAAATAAAAGTACACACAGAGAAACAGAATTAACTGGATCTTGTGGGCTGTGACCTACTGACACATAATATAGTATAGCATGCAGCAAGATACTGAGCATTAAGAGAACTGGTTTCAAAAATACTAGATATGGCAAGGCACAGTGGCATGCTACTATAATCCCAGTGACACAGGAGGCTGATGCAAGAGGCTGATGCAAGAGGATTACAAATGCAAGCACAGCCTCAGCAACTTATTGAGACCCTCAGTAACTTAGCAAGAACTTGTCTCAAAATAAAATTTTAAAAAATGGACTGGGATGTAGCTCAGTGGTCAAAAGCCCCTGGATTCAATCTCCAATACCACAAATAGCAAAACCTGGATGTGGGAGTCAGTGTTAGTTCTGACTCTATATAGGCACTTGATATCGGGTAACCCACTGTACCCTTCTGGGTTTTTTCCAATATAACTAACATATTCTGCTATGCAAGATTTAGACTGATAATCTGCTATTGACTAACTGTCATGCTATATGTAGATTCATATCCACCACTGGCGAACTGGTTGACTTAAGTCACTTAACTACTACTGTCTGAGTTATGGTTTAATCTCAATAAATGACTGGTTATGATAAAGCAGAAGGGCAACACTTAAAATAAAAATACAGTCCCAATAGGTGTTAGGATAAGCTAACATTTAGAAGAAGAAATTCCTTTATGTTCATTAGATATTTTTGAGTACACAAAGCATGTACTACTATGTGACTGACAGGAGATCAGTCTTCATGAATATTGCATTTTAGGAGTTAAAAGGCAATCCAAATATCTGTAATAGAAAGCAAAATGCAAGTGCAACTCTTGAAGTATAAAGTACTAGGAAAATTCAGAGAACAATGAATCACAGTGGCATTAAAATAAATAGCTTTTGGAGGGTAGGATGGATTTTGGTGTGCAGAATCTTATAGAAGATGCATTATTAAGATGATGGACATTCTAAGCTAAAGAAATAGCAGCAGCAAAGTGGTTAGTGAAGTGAAAGAAAACAAGATATTCAGAGAAAGAGAGTTTGGAAAGTAGTTCAGAACACAGTATTTGGAAGGTCTTGAGCTGTCAGAGGCTGGACTTCACTATCAAGCAATGGGAAAATACTGAACACATTTAAATTTTAAAAAGGTGAAATATTATTTTGTTAAAATGTTATCTGATCAGAATATTTATAAGAATAAACATAAGGATGCTCAGAAAGATTTGAATTGTCAGGAATGGTGGCACATGCCTGTACTTCCAGTGGCTAGGGAAGCTGAAGTGGGAAGATTGCAAGTTTGAAATCAGCCTCGGAAACTTAAGGCCCAAAGCAACTTAGCAAGACCTGTCTCAAAATTCAAAGAAGTAAAAAAGGGCTGGGGATGTAGCTCAGTGGTTAAGGGTCCCTGGGTTCAAGTCCAGGTACATGCCCCCCCCCCCCAAAAAAAGCTGACATATCTATTGGATGATGACTCAGGGAGAAATCATAGATAGGCTTTGAGTTTAGGCAATTAGGAACATTATTTAGTGAATGTATAAAGTCAGGAAGGCATTCACAAGGAAAGCAGCCTAACTTTTCTGTTTGTTCACCATTTTCAAAATCACTTGCATTATGAAATTCACAAATAACACAGATGTTAAATCTGAAGATCATCATGACAGGCTAGCTTTTAAAGATCTTCCCTTTCATACATATATACATACAGCTAACAGTAAGTATTGAGAGAACTTTATAGTGTGTGATGTGAATTGCTTTTCAAGGCTTCTAAACTCTTTGCTTAGTACTTCAGCATTTAATCAAAACCCAACAAATATCTAAGTCTCCCTTACCAAAGTTTCTACTAAACCCAGAATCATTCTCAAGAAATTATATATAAGTAGGTGCCTCCAATTTAGTCCATGCTAAGAAAAATAAATGTTTTGGAATTAATAAGGCATGGAACGCGGTCACTTTGGCTGACGTGGCAAGATTCCATTAAGGCATGAAAAAACAACAGAGAAGTGTCAGTTCGGAGGCAAAAGTGAGGCTATCAAGACTCTCAAATAGTACATGGAAGTGAAAAAAATGCACTGCCCTCAGAGAACTTACCTGAGCAAACTTGTGAATTTGTTCTACCACTGCAGCAAACAAAGCATGGACACTTTCATCAATCAGACTCTGCATGTAATGCACTGCCTCTTCATCCGACAGGTCTAGACGAAATTTATCCTGAACCTATAAGATGAGAGTCTATTAGTTTTTTAATACAGAAAACCAGAAATATATTTTGGACAGACAGACTCAAAGTGATATAGACATTATTAAAATATATTAGGAGTTATTTCTATGCAAAATAAGAGATTTATAGTATATAAAAGGAACTCCAAATGTCATTCTTTATGAGTATGGAAACTTACTCCTTCAAAAGTAGGAAAAAATAGTCCTTTTAACCCAACTGACGCTTTTCTTCTTTAAAAAAATATTAGATCTAGAACTACTGTGACTTGAATTGTAACACCTTCATTAATTATTCCCTTCATTTTATCCCTGTTGTTCACTGTGGAATGGATATGCTAATGAGAGCCTTTAACATTCTTCCCATCTTCATTACCATAGTTCATGGGAACTATGTTAATCAATGGCAAAATAAACTAAACCAGATCTTCTAAAATGTCTCCTTTTCTGCTACAGTTGCCCTGCAAAGAAGTACTTCAATGATATATATTTTCCAAAGACTAGAGAATTTTTCTTTTAGCTCCTATTTAGTTACAACTGATCTTTAACAGCATTAAGTACTAGAAAAATTAGTTTATGTGTATGTATCTGTGTGCACTTAAGTGATGCTCTGAATAATAAAAGTCGAAGTTACTGAACAACAATGTATAAAACTCTATGGAAAGCACTACATATGCAACATTTCACCTGACTCCTTGATGGCCTCAAAATAGATAATATCTCCATATACAAGATACAGAAACTAAGGTAGACAATAAGCTAAACCACGGACCTTAATTCACAATAAGGTGCATGCTTCTAGTCAATCTCATGTCACTACAAATAACCATCACATCTTACTTCTTTCTCTTATTATAAATGACACATATCTACTTCTGGAGAGTACACTAAAAGAAAATGGGATTTCCAAGTGGGTAAAATGTGATCCACAGCAAGGCACAATGGTTTACATTTATAATTCCAGTTACTCAGGAGACCAAGGCAGGAGGATCAAAAGTTCAAGGCCAGCCTAGACAACTTAGTGAGACCCCGTTTAAAAATAAAGTAAAAAGGGATGGTAATATAGCTCAGTGATAGAGTACATACCTAGTATGCACGAGGCCCTAGGTTGGATTCTCAGTGTCAGAACTTAAAAAAAAAAAAAAAAATGCAGTCCACATTGAGTATTTCCTTTTAAGTATAGGATTTAACTACTAGAAAGCTAAGAAAATGAAAAGTTATACCAAAAACCTACAGCTCAAGCTTAGTGCATTGGACTGGATATATACCATATGATTTGACAGCTCTGCAGCCTCAGAAGAGAAGAAAAAGAGAGGTAGGTATAAAATGTGAATATGTAAGGGTTTATCTTTAATTCTAGATCCCAGATAATGATAACCATGTTATTTAAGCTTAATCCTTTGTTTTCCTTGATTTCTACTTAGAGACAGCATGTCTAATGATTAAGGACATAAAAAATTATAGAGCATGAGTGTAAAAATAAAACTCTAGACCAATTTATTAAAGCTTACATATTAAATATCTGAATTAGAAAAGCTATACTGCATAAAAAGAAAATGCTCTTAAAACTAAATATGAAAACTTTCTCTTTAAAGAGGTATGTTTTATTTATTTATTTTAAATATATCTAGAACTACTAACTGTAGCCAGCAAGGGGGTACACTCCTATAATCCCAGTGGCTCAGAAGGCTGAGGCAGGAGGATCATGAGTTCAAGGCCAGCCTCAGCAACTTAACAAGGCACAAATTAAATCAGCAAGACCCTGTCTCTAAATAAAATATGAAAAAGGGCTGGGGATGTAGCTTAGTGGTTAAGTGCCCCTGGGTTTAATCCACAGTACACACACACACACAATAACTATTTGTATCACATTTACTACTTATGTTAGACTACTGTTATTGTTCTCTGGGTTTTTAAGGGTCTCATCATTTTTTTTTTTTTCCTTTTTCCTTTCTTTTGTCTTTTGGTTCTGGAGATTGAACCCATGGGCACTCTACAATTGAGCTATATCCCTAGCCCCTTTTACTTTGAGACAGGACTCACCAGTTGCTAAGGCTGGCATTGAACTTGCAATCCTCCTGCCTCAGTCTTCTAAGTTGCTGGAATTTCATGAGTGTGCTACCTTACCTGGTTAATTCTAATCATTTTTATTGAGCCACATTCTTTCTGTTCTTCAGATTACTTAATTTCTACTGATTTATCTTAAAGTTCTCTGTTCCTTCTAATGTCATATCCAATCTGCTCTTAAGGCTATCCAACTAATTTTCATTTTAGCTATCGTATAGTCCTAGAATTCTCATTGTTTTTTGTTGCTTAATTGCTACTTTTTCCTCTGTTGAGATCCTCATCTGCTAAATCATTACATATTTTCCCTTGGTCCTTGAACAACTTAATTATAGCTAAATTAAAGTTTTCTAGTAGTTGTGACATGTGGGTCATCTCAGAGTGTTTCTACTGACTACTTTCTTTTCATTGACTTTTGTGTCATAATTGTCTGTTTCTTCATATATCTAGTGATTTTTTTTAATCAGAACACTAGACATTCTGAATTATCATGTTACAAAAACTAAATTCTGTTGCATTCCTATGAAGACTGAAATCAAATTCAAACAATGAGCAGTGCTGAAAATTCTGCTCCGTTTTTGAAGTTTCTGACTGTTGCTTTTCCAGGTGGAAACTTGAGTTTTATGAAGTTCCACGTTCAATCAGGATTTGGAAAGAGTGTACATGGAGACTGGGGCAAGGATGAGCTCACTTCTGTGACTTTCACTTTTCCAGAATTTCTTTCCTAACTTCCTGGCTATCACACTAGCTCTAAACACTGTCCCCTTATACCTCATTGATATGCCTATACTCAAAACAATGTGGAAAGTACTTTCAAGCAAGAGGTTACAAACTTAAAAAATCTCATCCTTGGTGTTCATCTTTCCAAGGTAGACACCCTTTGTATTTATGTCTGGCTTTGGTTACTCCTTATGCTTCCAAAAAGTATTATTTATTTTTTCTGTATTTTAAAATTATCTGGATCAGTGTCTGTCTTTGAAATAGGGTACTCCAATGCTTAGTGCCTTGGGATATGTCAGAATATCAAGGGAAATAACTTAATATCTGTTCACAGGATCTACTGTAATGCAATCACTACCCCCAGCACTAATGATCCACTTGCAATCTTAACGTCATACTAGAATCATTTCAACTACCAATCATTTGCAGGAAACAAAGCAGCTCCGATAGTCATTAAGTCAATAATAAAATTTCAGCAGTGGTTAATTATATTTTGAGAAGCCCATTTTACTATTACCATTACCAGCTGCTCTAATGAATCTAAAAGAACAGGTGAGCTAAAACATGGCCACTCATAATGTTTCAGTCAATGATGGACCACATCTATGACAGTGGTCCCATTTATAATGGAATTGAAAAAGCCCTCACACCTAGGGTTATCACAGAGGTCTAACATCATAGTGCAAAGCATTATTCATGTTTTTAGTGATGCGTGTGTAAACAAACTTTTTGTATTGCCACTTGTATAAAAGTACAGCATATAAAATTATGTATAGTAACAACACTTCAAAATAAATTAGTATGCTACTGGTTTACGTATCTACTATAATTTTTGTTGCAATTTTAAGTATAGGTCTTCTACTTACTAACAACAACAACAACAAGACCTTATGCAAATGAACCAGCAGTAGCTTCACATGTCTTCTGTTTACATCTCTTGATAACATTATTTTATCTTTGTTGATTGAATCTTGTGGGTTTTGTTCATCATGTTTATGACTCTAGTGCCAAGGGGCAACAGTATATATATACTTGTGCCACATAGGCAACGTGTGGATTGAGCAGGCTGCCACCTAGGCTGGTGTGAGTAAGATCTATGATGTTCACACAATGATGAAATCGCCAAAAGGTGCTGTTCTAGAACACATCCTGTCATGAAGCAACACCTGATTGTATTTTTCATTTTAGTTTTACTCTTCAGAGTCACCTAAGTGTGCATCTTTGTTGGGTTTTCTATATATTTCTTTTACCCTGATTAAACCTCTCTCCTGTCTTTTTGTCTTCCACAGATCAAACCCTTTAAATATCACTGGGCATGGAGGACTCCATCATGTTCATTTGAAGAGCTACAATATTCTTAAGATAGTCTCCATTGGGGTTTTCTTTGCCAACAATAATTAGTCCTGAATTTTACACCTAAATACATGGTTGCAAAACTTATGTGTTGAACTAAGGGAAAGGTTTAATCTGAAAAAAAAAAACTAGCATTACACCTAGCCTATAATAAAATATATATATTTTTTATTTTATTTTTTTTAACTTACCAAAAGGCAGTCCTATTTTCCTAACGGGACACTAACGGGTAACCTCAGAAATTGTGCTGGAGAGGTAATTATTTATTCCCTTGGATTATCAGTCTTATCATCAACTGAATTACCTATAAACTCTTGTTTGGGTTCCATCAATAATCACATGACAAAATAATGATTAGAGATATATTAGAATAACTTTATGAAAAAAATATATATATTTCTATATTTCGCACAAAAAGATGTAATAAACAAAACCTGCATGCTTTAAAAACATACTTTATCATTCAACTGAAAGGATTTTAGAGCAGCTATAAGTAATGACACACATACTCTGTACTGAAGTAGATCTTACACAAAAAAGGCAAGTCTCCTGAGTATTTAAATATCAATTTCAGAGAGCATTTGCATACTTACTATCTTTTAATTACAGAAAACATATTTTCATTATAGTTGGACACTTCACATCTGAAAGGTGATTTTCTAAAAACATGTCCTTGGCAGCATAACTTTTAAAGAAAGCCCTGGGCGTTTCGCAACATCCACTGTAACCAATGGACAGCGGGGGTGCTATTAAAACCTAATATTCCTAAAGTTTACCAATTCCTTGAATGTCAGTGGAATCATCAGTTGTTGATGTTCACTGGAAAGGTTGTATTTGCCACCACGTACATAATCAAGTTATGTGACTTTTATGTTTTCAAGGCAGATTTGTCATATCAATTTTTCTTCCAATTAGCTTCATGAACTTCAATTTGGATACATTTAAAAGCCGGAAAAACTGCATATCTTATTTTTCTTTTAAAAAGTGTAAACATTTAATGATTACCAAATAGAAATAAGTAACAAATTTTCTTAAATTTGTCAGACTAATTTAAAACTATGTTATTCTAATCTATCCCTGAGACTATGCTATTATGAAAGACAACTATCATTAAGAAACAAGAGGTTGGGTTACTAAATCTGTTCGTCTGACAAATCTCTGGTGGCTAGTACTATTTTTTAGATTTCTCATTTCTGGCAACAAAGATAACTCTACATTCTAGGTTGCTACTTTGGGCACCGTAATTATCAACTATCTAAGTGTGAAGAAGGTAAGACACCTTATTCCATCTCTGATCTGTTACTTTACTCCATTGCCAGACCAGATTCTGGAAGACATCAGGAGACTGAACAGCTAAGCAAGGATCTTCCCCTGCTTCCATTTGCCTTGTACTAATGGGGCTATCACAGGTCAGAGGCAATCTCATTTTTAAAGAACAATTTATTCGTTGTGAAATTGAACAAAACAAAAGCCATAGATTAGCCTAAAGTTTCTGCACCATATGGAACTATACAAATATAAGTTTTCTACATACATCCCTAACATTCCAATTATCCACTACCCACCCCCCCACCTACCACGGTGCTGGGGATTAAAACCTGGGCCTTGCTCATGATAGGCAAGTACTCTACCACTAAGTTATAGTCATCAGACTTTTAATATCTAGTTATTGCCTTACATTAAATTTTGTCTCTAATTGCATTTCCAGGTACACTCTTTGCACCTACATTCTTGGGTGTGCAATGCTATCCCAAAACAAAACTCTGCAACACAAGACTAAATTATATAGTCCTTCATAAGAAACAGTGATTTCTTTTATACCTCTTCTTTACCCTTAGATAACTCAAAATACAACATTTAAAACTTAGTTAAACGTTAACACAGAAAGATCTTTGTTTAAAATAATTTAATGTTTAGCAGCTCTAAAATAACAACTTTCATTAAAATAAGAAAAGCAGACTCATTAAATTCTTCTTATTCAAAAAATTAGAATTAGGAAAAAAGGGTTTTCCAGAACCAATTTTAAAATAATTTAATCACAGTGATTATAACAAAGGAACAAATCTGAATCATTAGGATGAAAAGTTTCAACCTAAACATTACCTTCTTAATGAATTCATTTATTAACTGCACTTCATTAAAATTAAACAAAAAATCCCTTACTTAAATAAAAACAAGAATTTAAAATAGAGTAACTTAAAAAAAAATGATGAAAACTGAACTCCCATCCAACTAC
Source organism: Sciurus carolinensis (assembly GCF_902686445.1). NCBI lineage: Eukaryota > Metazoa > Chordata > Mammalia > Rodentia > Sciuridae > Sciurus > Sciurus carolinensis. The sequence continues at coordinate 50,592,984 of NC_062227.1, read as the reverse complement.
TGCTAAAAGAGAATGCTGAAAATTGAAGTAAAACGTATCACTTATTACTAATGAGGAAACAAAACAAAAAAATCTAAAAACCATACATTGCCAAAATCCATCAGTGTTGACACTATGGTTTGTATAACTGCTAATATGCATCAAAGGTCATTTAATTTTACAGGTCATTTGAAATAGATCCTCAGCTATTTTGTAGCTGTTTAATTTAAATCCTTTGTTTTAAAGTTTAGTATGACATAAATTTAGAGGAACATACCATTTAATTCTTCAGAACAAAACAATATTACCTAAAATTACTCTGAATAAACTTGTTACCATAATTTAAAAGATTTCTTTTTAATTATTGAATTAAAGGAACCATGAGTCAAAAAGCACTGGTGGTTAAGTGATCATGTTTATATGCTTATTAACTGGACTAGATCTTCTCTTTATTGCTTTGTTTATTTTCCTGAATAGAGTCATACAAAAAGGCAGAGAAGATTTAAAATTCCTTGAAGGTAACTTCTTTTCTTTCAGTTACACTATCCCCAGCAGCAAATTTAATAATTGGTAGAGAATACATATTTTTTAAATATCAAATATTCTAAGGTTCCTTCATCTCCTAGTGTTACAGAAGTTTACAAGAAGTCTTATCTATGGACCACAGGAAATATCTCCTTGGAATTTTTTCCAAAAGAGTTCATATCTTCTCTTGGCCACCACATCTAAAATCTCCATTGTCACTTTCAACTCAAAATTCATTTCCATTCCTTTATAGTTTCCCCCAGAATAATGACCTCTACCTAATAGTAGATGTATTTACTTACTGGTTTCTTGTCTATTTCTTTAATAGATAAGTTCCATGAGGTCAGGGACATTTCATTCTTTTTTTTTTAATAATAAATACACTGTGACAGTGCTTCACAGATAACAGATAGCTAAAAAATACTGTTGAGTGAATGAATGAAGTATTCAACATATTTGAAGGAAAATTATGCTCACACTATAGAAAAGTGTTTACCTTTATTAGAAAAATGTGAGTGGGCACAACATAATACTAGGTATAGCATTTTCATTCATTAATACAATAGGATCTAATGTAAAGAGGGTAAAATGTTAACGTTTGTTAAATGTGAATGACATTAGAGTAATGGATAATTATTCTGTAAACATCTATATTTTTACAGGACTTAAATATTTCATAAATACTTGCTACTATTTATAAGAACCATAAGTATCATATTTACACACTAAACTAATAAGATTTGCTCATTGCTGAAAATTATCTACTACACTTTAGTTATACTAGCAGCACAATACTTTGTTTTTAACAATATGTATTATTTTTATTAGATACCTTTGCTGGAGATCTTTGATATAAATGATTAGCTATAAAAAATTAAAGTAATTTTCTGAGTGTCTTATAGAACTAAGCATTGCATGACACACTAAAGTAATTATCACTCAATTAATGTTTGTGACAGATAACTTTATATTTAAAATTTTGACCCTGTAGAGGGAGATTTCTCACCCATCACAAGTTTCATGGCTGTGACATCTACATAAAAAAAACATATTAGCTGGGTGGGAAAGCACAGGCCTATAAACCCAGTGATGGGAGAGGCTGAGGTAGGAGGAGCTCAAATTTGAGGCCAGCCTGGGCAACTTTGGAAGACTCTGTATGAAAAACAAAAAAAAAGGGCTGGAGAGGTAGCATAGAGGTAAAGTGCCCTTGAGTTAAACTACCAGTATTCTCCCCCGCCCCAAAATATTAACAAAAGAATATAATTTTATTTTTAATATATAATATAATGCTTTATGCAACATAGGAGCCTGCAGAAAACGAAGACACAAAGAGACAAAAAAAAAAAAAAAAAAAAAAGGTAAAATATAATGGTAACAAAACGAAGGAAGCTTAGCAAGGGCTCTCTGAAGATTTTTCTTGGCATCATTATACATTTCTTTTTAAAAGGTTTGGAACAGGCCCCTCTGAAAATCGGGTCTTATGGCCTATTTTTGGCAAGAGAATTCTTTTATGGCCTGCTTTAGCACAGAATGGTTGGAGGTCAGAGAGTGACCTTCCTGCTTCTGCTATTTTCTTAAATGCCAAGGTACCATACTTTGTTTTTAAACCCCGTCAACTCCATCTCAAATTTTTGGGCAAGCATGTTTTCCAAAATACAAACAATTCTAATTAACAAAACTGTCACGCACACATAACTTGTTTAAATAGAAATTTTTTAACTTACTACTAACTACATTAAGTAGTAAGTTAAAATGATACAGGAAAATATTACTGCCATGTTTTTATGACCACTGAAATAATATTAATAATGTGTACTTCTTTGAAGATAAACACTACTTTGTTTCTCTAGCTGGCTTTGATTTATGAGGCCTATGTGAAAATTTTCCAATTAGTAACATTGTAGTGTTAGCAATCACAATTTCATCAAAGTACAAAAATCTATTTCTTGAAAAAGTCAACCAATATTCAACATAAATTTTAGCCAATCCCAGTAAAATTTTTCAATATTATGATTTAAATTCCAAGTTCATACTAAAATTGATTTCAGATTCTTGATAAAACATCAGAAAGTAAATTTTTATAATACCCTTTTCAGAAACAATATGCTAAAATATCTTTTTTTAAATAAAAAGATTTATTTAGCTGAAACCATAATAAACAACTAGAGAACACTCGTCAAAAAGAAAAATGACTAATGAATGTGCTTTTGTTCTTTGCTTTTACGAAATGAACTGCTCATATTTTAAAAGACAATTCTAAAAGATAGCTGATAACAAGGGGGAACTCTTAGGACTTCCTAAAATAGACAGAGATGGATCTAATAAGAAGCAGAAAAAAACTGCTTAACTAGCAAAGAAATTGTCTCACTCAGTTTGACAAATACTGTTAGAACTTTCAGTAAATGACTTTTGAGCATTCTGCAGTCAAGGAAAAGTGAACATATGACAGACATAAGATAAATGGATTTAAAATAAACAGCAAATATAACAGATTCAAACAAAAAAAAAAGCAACAACCATTGAAATAGTAGAGTCATTGATTATAGCTAAAGAAATTTTCATCAACCAATTATATTTCCTGATAGATGAGCTTTAGTCAATAAAAAAATAAATAAAATGATTAAAAAAATAAGACATGCCAAAAAGTAGTGTGGTAAGTAGTATATTTTTTACTGAAGGAAAAAAATAAATGTTTATTGAATAGTACTAGCCGGAAAAATGAAAAATGGAAAAAGTAAATGTGCCACTGAAAAGAAAAAAGAAAGAAAAAAGGAATTTTAATAAGAGCATACTTTCCCGAAATGGTTAAATAATAAAATATTTATATTAAAATTCCTCACTGCTTGCTAATGATGTATAAAATTAGGAAAAAGATTACTCTCCTTTATGTTCAGTTATAGTGGTGTCTAATATTGTTCAAAGTCAGTTATGTTAGAAATTAGAACGTTAAGGTGCTCCTTATAATTTTCCAAATACCAGATCAACTCTCACCTATGAGAGTGCCAGCACCCTCCAGTGATTTTTATAGTTCTACAAGTTGAAAAATGATACTATCTTTCTTTGAAGTTTAATATTGATAATCATATTGGTATTTAACATCATCTTATGTTACCTTTGGATAAAAAGTATGCTTTACTTATTGCTTTCCTTTCAATGATTTAGAGAATGAGAAATTAATTCAGGTAAGAACCTTCAAATCCATTGCCTTTCCTCCCCTTGCTTGTTAGAATTCAAGGTAAGATACCTGTGCTTAACTGTCTACACGATGGCTTCCCTTTACTGTCCTCTTTTCAGGCTGAGTTTTTAAATAAAGAAGTCTCTACACTTTTGACACAGTAAAAACAAAAACAAACAAAAATTAACCAAAGGTATGAATACAAAGGATAAAAAGTGGCTGTTTTCTTCTATATGATATTAAAATCAGCATGTTTTTCTTGGGAGTGCATTAGTTTTATTTGGAATATTAAAGGAAGAGTTAAACTTTTAAGGACAAAGAGCAATGTAGTAATAAACTGTCTCTCCAGATATGGTGACCTCTTCCTGAGACCTTGGCATGAACAACAAGGGAGGAGAATAGCACTGGTTGCAGAGAACTTGAGAGACTACTGCATTCTAAAATTTGAAAAAAACCATATAAAAGGTCTCTTAGTTTATGCTCTTTAATAATCCACAGGCTGGTACAATAAGAGAAGTGGTTTGCTAAAACCTTAACTTTTTTTTTAACACATGAAGACTAAAAATGATATCTGAAAATGTACAAAACTTACCTTTTTCACAGTTTTATCTGGTTCAAGAGCAATATCTGGAATGTTTGCATCAACCATCAAAGAAAACAAGTTCAAAATCAGATTTGAATACCTAAAGGAGAGCAGGAAAAAAAAAAAAAAACAGCACTGAATTAGAATTTGGCATTTCTTTGTCACATTAAGAAGACTTCGATAAGTGGTGGTACTTGGATCTCTATGACTACTACTACTTCAGTGGAAAATATGAGATTCTTCATTAACTATCTTAATAACAATCCTTGAAAACAACCTTATCCTGGGTGTTTGTACAGAATCATTTCTAGGTCACTATGGAATAGACTTTTGGAGTAACCATCTAATAATGACATTCTTTTCATTGTTAAGAAAGTATATGTTTTTTGGACAGGATCTGAGAAGAATCCTCATCCTATTTAATTAGTACTTTATATTACTGAAGATCTGTCTTTGTTAGATAATATGTATTTGTTCTCCTAAGATTACCTCATTATATCATGGCAAAATGAGAGGGAAATAATATCATTCCATGAGTCACAGGTGAGTATCCAGGGATATGAATCATGACAGGAACTACAGTGGCTGTCTGAATATAAGTAGTGCTAAATGAAGGAAAATCTGTTAGTACTCCACTGCTTTAAAACTGCTAAGTAATATCTTTGGACATGCTTGTCTCTAACAAGAACTAAGTCTTTACTGGTCCTCAAACTCTTCCTTTTCCCTCGAACACAGAAAAAGGATGCTACTTATTCCAAATGCACATGTGTGGAGGTGGAGCCTTCGAGTGGTGTCAGTCATTCTACTCCAGGCACACCCCGGCCCCTGCTCCACAACACTAACCCCTGGAGCATTTATGCTGGGTTGGCCCTTCTTATTAGCTTGACTGTGACAGAAAAAGAATTCAAGTTTGACAGTGGGGATGAACATGAGTACAATAACTTTGATTTTTAAGCAATGAAGGCTTTTTTTTTTTAGTTATTCTCAGAAAAAGTGTCAATATAAGTGCCTTGTTTTGTCTTTTCTAGGGAACAGAAGTTGGAGGCTAGGTATATAGTATCTTTAACAGAGTAATGTATCCATCTACAATAAAAAATGTGCAAGCTGTTACTCAGAAGCAGTTTAATACTTGAGCTATAATGATAATGGAACTTGAATACAAAATGGCTATCAATGTATGATTTTTAATTACCTATTTTATCATTATTTCTGAATTTTATATTGCCTATGAAAATTAAGAGGAACTAAAATGAAAACTTCTAACTTGATACAGTCTTGTAATCAAATTGGCTCAAACCCACTTAAACTCTTAAAAAGTGGTTATGATGAAAACTAAATAGCTTTAACCTAACTTTAAGTTACTGATTTCCTGTGGGACCAATAAAAACACACTGCAGATATCCTACTTCTACTCATATAATAATTTTATTCACTTACCCAAAAATACAATATATACCACCTAGGCACTAGGGATATAGTAGTGTATAAAAAAAACAATGTCCTCACATTCATGAAATTTACACTGTGGAGAAGGGTGCGAACTCACATAATAAATTGATAGAGATAATTTTATGCCTGGTTTACTGACAGAAAGATTTTTAAAAGGAAAATCACCCAGGGGAATGGGTCAGAAATTGACAGGGTTGGGAGAAGGAGCATCTTAAAAAGGCAAGTTTTACTCTAAATGTACTGAAAAGCAACTGAGTTTGAAGGGTAGAACGATGTACTCTAATACACAGTTTTTAAAAAATCTCAGCCTGGCCATCTTATGGGGAGTATGAATGGAGGTAGGGAAACCAAAACACAAAAAAAGCCTTCAGTTGGAAAAGATGCAACATAGAAACTCTTGGGCTACATCTGGGGGATACAATAGACCATACTTGCTGACTGAGTGGAGGTGGGGTGAAAAGATAGAGGAACAGAATGTTGCCAAGGACTTAATTAGCCTCAGTAACTGAGGGTTACTGATTAAAACAGCAAAGTCTGAATAGAGGAAGACAGGATTTTAGGTAAGAAAGCAAGAACTCCATTTTATGCCCACTGAGTTTGAAATGCCTACATGTCTTAGTACATAGGTCAAGGTAGGCTGTTAGATAAATATCAAGGGGTTCCCAGAGCTCGCTGTATTAGTTTAAAGTCATCAGCAGTTGATTCATACTTAAAGTCACAGGACTGGATAAAAATGGGCAAGGAAAAACTTCAATGGAAAGAGAAGATCTAACACTAAACCTCTATAAAGTTAAAGAAATTTTTATACAGTTCAACACGTAAAATTTAAGGCAAAAGAAGGAAAAATTCAGGGAAGAAACAGGAGTGTCCAGCAGGCAAAACAAAACTAGGGAAGTGGGTTACACCAAACCTAAGAAAGGTTTTCAGGAACAAGAGGTGGTCAATTATGCCAAAAGTTGCTAGTAAGAAAAGTGCCTACTGGAATTGGTATAAGTATTTGGTATTCACTTTGATAAAAATAGTTTTACTACCAGAATAGGAATGGAAGCCTTACGCAGAAGGCAGAAGAAAGAAAAGGGGTTAGTAGAGTAAGAATGTAGGTTTGCTGTGGAGGAGCATTAAGAAACAGGACCAGAGAGTCAGGTTCAGCAATAATCCTGGCCTCTCCTAACTCAAAGCCAAAGGCACTAATCCAGCTCTCACTACCAAAAATGTCTCCAGACATTGCCAAAATGTACCCTCCAGGGTAAAGGGAGTTCAAAATAGCCCCAGTGATTTAAAACTCAGTGGCAGAACATGATGACTGTTGGGATTTTCTTCAGTGGCATAGAGTTGTTCCTCTGGACACATGAAGTAGGAAGGTAGATAGTTCTGACCAGAGTTGGGGTTTCAACAGATGAAGGAACAGGACTGGACAAAACTGCCAGAGAGGGTTTAGAGGAAGGCCAGTAAGAGTGACTGTACTCTTAGGTCATAAACTTTAGGGGGAAAAGAAAAAAAATGACAATATAAGGTAGATTATACAGTGGTGGTAGACTGATGAGACAACATATCAATGAAGTAGAAGAATTACAGAAAGCAGAGCTCAATTAAAAATGAGCTGAGAAATGGAACAGTGGTATGTGTCTGTAGTCCCAGCTATTCAGGTGGCTGAGGAAGAAAGGACCGCTTGATCCCAAGAGTTCAAGACCAGTCTGGGCAACACAGGGATACCCTGTCTTACAAAAGAATAAAAAATATTTTTTTAAAAAGCTTAAAGGACACAAAATCTTGCTTAGAGTATGAAGTTAGGGATTAAGATTTTAGAGAGATAAATTCACCATTATTGATTACAGGGAATGGCCAAGGCAGTCTCTAAATGAGGAGTACAAGCCCAGCAGGGCAGCCCCAGGTAGATGCTGAAGCCACAGCAGGAGTCATGAGAATGACAATGAAAGTTTTCACACACTGACAGTGATGCAGAGGTAAGCAGATGGCAGTTAGCAGTAGATCTATCTGACAGTGTCATCTTGAATAAAGTTCTGTCTATGCTTTTCAAATGAAGAAATGGGTTAAAAGTAGTAATAGGTAGATAGGGGCACCAAGTACCAAACCCTTCTCTTAAGGAAAAAAGATTCACCTGAGAGGGCCACAAGAGAGGTGGTATCAGCATAGTACAGCTAGCTGTTTCACATTATGATATATACATATATATAAGGGTGCTCTTTCAACTAGCTCTTGATTATTCATGCTCTGCTTTGTTGATTTTATGGTTTCTTCCCACCTTGTCGTGGGGAAATCCTTAGAAATCTAACATACACAGGAAGGAGAATATAAGAATCAACTTTTAAAGTGATATATCAGAAGTGCTTAGACCTGGTTGTCCAATAGATTCACCTTAGAGATTTTCAAAACATATTAAGGTCTGATCCCAATCCCAGGCCTTTCCTCACTGCCCAAGATCCCCAGGTAATTTTAATTAACAGTGAGGACCTATGTTAGAATATGTGACTTTAGGAAGCATAAGTTATAGTTTGGATGTGAGGTGTCCCCCAAGAGCTCTGCAAGAAGGTTAAGAAAGAAATGATTGGGCTGTAAAAGTCTTAACCCAATCAGTGATTTAATCCCCTGATAGGGATTAACTGAGTGGTAACTGAAATGGCAGGGTGTGGCTGGAGGAGGTGGAAATTGAGGCGTGGCTTTGGGGTATATATTTTATATCTGGAGAGTAGAACCCTCTCTCTCTCCTTCCTGATGCTATGAGCTGCTTCCCTCTGCCACACTCTTCTGCCATGATGTTTAGTGTTCAGTCTCACGTACAGCTCTAAGGAATGGAGGTGGCCTTCTATAGAGTAGGATCTCTGAAACATTGAGCCCTCAAATAAACTATTCCTCCTCTACAGTTGTGCTGGTTGGGTCATTTAGTCACAGCAGCGAAAAAGCTGACTAAAATGCATAATGTGTATTTCTTTCATGATTGTTGTCATTAACCTGCATTTTCTACTTAAGACAGAATATCTAAAATAAAAAGTATATATTGAAGTTGGGCAGTCATTTAATCTACCCAGCAAAATATGTTTTAGGAGTATAAGGAATCTTTAAAATCAGTATTGAAAGATAAATGAGTAAGGTTAAACTATGACAGCATGAGAAAGTATATAAAATTGAGTTCAGACATAGATTAAGGTTATAAAAGGAGTAGGTGTGCTGTAGTGTTCAAGGAAAACATACCCTATTTCTTACCTACTTTATATCAATCATCATGCTACCCACTAGTTAAACATAAGATGGCTTAAATTTTTCAGGAAAAAAACTTTACTGAAAAGAGAAGTACATTTATTTACATGATGTAAAGGTCACACACTATTATCTGAGCTCTACTTCCCCTACATTTAGTCATTTTGAACGTGACAAACATTAGTTGAACTATGTAAAAAGATTTAATAAGAGTACTACTGCAAGGAGTTGAAATATTATAGTTAAGGAAGAAAGGTGGGAGATATGTGATGAATCATGAAACATCCTCTGACACAATATAAGAGTCTTACTTGATATATTTAATTGAAGTCCCAATTTTTGTATTGGATGTTTTTACCCCAAAATGTTGGCCATCTTTGCATTATCAGCCTCTAGCATGCTATTTGCAAAAACATGGGTTAGGAGGAAAAGTTATATTCTCTTTGAACACATAAGATTTTAAAACATTTCAGTATTAGTATTGTTGCCATGAGAGTTCAAAACTAGTGCAAGAGATGACAAAATATTCTGTTGCATGAAAATCACCACACCATTAAATGTGTTCTCTCCTCTATACAAGTGTAAAAATTCACTGACTTAATTTAAAAGGCATACCAAACTAACTTTTGACCATCTGGTTAAATTCTTATATTCCAAAGGCTTTTTAATGAAGAGAAAAAAATATGTGAAGTTAATAAAAATTTTAATCAGAAAAAAAGTAAAGTCATGTTTGTTAAATTCAGGACATGTCTGAAGATTAGTAAAAAATGACAGGATCATTTGACTCTAATGGTATTTCTAACCTAACCATATAATTTCCTTAGTCCAAGAGAAAATTTTTTAATAAATGAACCATCCTCTAAAAAAAAAAAAAAAAAAGTGTTAGCCAGGTGTAGTGGGCATACCTATACTTGCAGCTACTTAGGATAGTAAGACAGATTGATTGTTAAGTTCAAGGATAGCCCGGGCAACTTAGCAAGATACTGCCTCAAAATAAATAAAAGGATTAGGAATATAACTCAGTAGTAGAACACTTGCCTAGCATGTTAGAGACCCTGAGTTAAATCAACAGTACTGGTAGAGAGTGGGGGAAGTGTTTATCAAAATATTAGAGTATGTTTTAAAATTCAGGGAAATTTTTAAAAAGAAAATATTCTTCATAAATATCTAGCATAAGATTATTTAGATTAATTCCTTTGTGATTTCTTTTTGTATTGAAGAAAGTTAACTTTAGCTCCAAATTAATAACTTGCTTCTGTTTTCTCATTCTACTGAATTGCTACTAATTCATTACCAATGACAGTTTATAAAGCACATTGTTTTCCTTCCCCTCTTCAAAAAGGTAGATCACCTTTGACATTCTCTAGCTATCATTCCATAACACCCTGTCTGCCTCGTCACTGAGATCACCAAGGTTCCATCTAGTTTTCTATAGGTTTTGACTATTTTAAATTAAAAATCCCAGATATTAAAGTGGAACTCTCTTCTCTGAAAGTGTTTTTGCATCACCAAGCAAATTGAAAGAACACTGATCATCTCATTATTCTTTTAGCATTGCTGGAGAGTAAAACTGAGTTTTTCTGCGACCCAAGGCATAAATAATGCAGCCATTTGTAAAATGCATGGTGTAGGGTTTGTGACACATGAAAGATTCTGAGTTTATCATGAAAGAACAAAAAATGAAAACTTGATTAATACAGTACTGCAATTCTTGAACTAGCAGCATCAATATCACCCAGGAACATGACCTCAAAGCAGAAATTTTGAGGGTTCTCTTAAAATACTGAGAGTTCTCATTCAATAAACATACACTGACTGCCTACGTTTCAAGTCCAACATGAGTAACTAAAGTTACAAAGAATAAAAATAAAAATAACAATAACAGAACCCATATGCACACACAACTCACTTACTGATGATTACATTTTCACCTGGAAGAGTATGAGGGCATGTTTTCTGCACTGGGGTTTTCTGTTGGGCTAAAAAAATTCATTTTTCACAGTTAGGTTAAAATACCACTGGAGTCAAATAATCCTGTCATTTTTTACTTAATTGTAAGAACCATGTCCTAAATAATAAACATGACATTTTTTTTCTGGATACATTATTCAGTCTTAAGCAAATCGGAATCAAGGAAACAGAGCATAACACTGAAGAAAAAAGAAGGGACAGAAAAGAAATCCATATTTTTATAGAGAATGAGTAATGAGGTATTAAAAAAAAGAGGAAATCATATATAACATTTACTCTTCTATCAATAAACTTCTGAATATTCCTGAAGAGCATCCAAAAAATGAAATTGATAAAGGTGCTAAAGATCAAAATTGACTGAAGTAATATCACCCTAAATAAGTTAAAGGCATTCTTCGGACCCAAGAACGGTGATTGAAACACTCCAGGACTGCCTTCAGGGAGATCTGAAAGGTATGAAGTGTCTTTAACCTTCTTTCTGTCTCAGTACTGTCAAAATAGGCAAAGCATGTTCAGTAAAATGATGTCATGCCCTTGACCTTGAAGTTCCCTGTTTGCCTACTGTTGCATAATGCCGGCTTCCTAACTGGATGGATTTAGTAATGTCATAATTAGTGGGAAAGAAAGACATTTTATATCTTTTGCCTTTGATATGAGACTTTATCAAAACATAAGAAATATTATTGCCAGTGTCCTTCTGAAAGTGATGCTAAAGATGCATTTGAATAACTTGTTCACATGATCGATAATACATACTAAAATTCTCTGTATCAGGCAAATCCACTTACCTTCTAAGGTGGAGAAAAGCTGTGTAACACTGTTTCCGGAACTCTTGGTACTGCTCGCTCTGTGTGCCCCCCATTCCTTCTACCATTTCTTTATTCAGCTTCATTGGAGGAGGAAGAGGCTTCGGGTCTCGACCCAAAATATAACCAAAGTCTATGTGGAAGAGTTTACCTGGATGTTAACGAGAAAGTCATTTATTTCCAGAATTACCTTTAAAACCTGGGAGATATGCCATACAATTTGTATAAGCAGAGTCTCTTCATTAAAAAAAAAAAAAATTAAACTGTTTGACTTTGTACCTCCAAGTGTGAGAGCACCCTTCAGAGTAATTTTAGTTCATTTTAACTTACAATCATTCTGATGAAATTAAACTAAAAATCATCCCACAGCAATATCAATTCAAAATTTTAAGTCCTCCTTTTCCAGAATCAAAGACTACCAAAGTCTGGACAACATTTTAAGGAGTCAGCATAGAAAATAATTATAGTGAGCAAATTTCCCATGACAGTAAGTTTAAATGAACTCCTCTTCATGCTGTGGAAGACCATTTCTTTTATTTGAGTGTTCTTGAGATGAATCCTTTCTTTATGACTACTCAAAAAAATATAGAAGAAAGAAGAACTTCCCCCTAAATTTCAAATTATATTGTTAGTTTCATTAGTTGAGCCATTTTCAACTAATCTGTGTCACTCACTAGCTGCAGACTAGGAAACCAAACACAGCATTCATGTCTGCTAACCACTAAACACAGCTGTAGTTCCCCTAAGAAAAAACCTACAGTAGTCATTAAATTCATATAGCAGGCAGGTAAGAACATGGCATTTCACTTTAGTGGATGATTCACCACAGAATTCATATAACACCTTGTAATTTACAAGTAGGTATAAAGTATGGACACATTTTAGTAATCTCATGGATCATACGATCTAAGTTCTTCCAGGGCAGAAATTTAAGACTTAGGTCTGTTTGGTGCACTGCTGAGTGCCCGGCCTCAGAACAGTTTCAGGCACATTATAGGCATTCATTGTTGAATGAAAAAATTAGTTCACTTTAAAATTTAACCAAAAAATTTCTCCAGTGCAACCTGCCTACTGTTGCCTATCCTATAATACATTACAACCTATTTCATGTGGGAACTTGTCCTCCATTTTTATTTGAGGAACCTGAATATTTCTCTCCTCAAGGGTACAAAGGCTTTCCTTCTTCAATCACACTATTAAATTTCTGAACACTCTTCTATCTTATAAAATATTTTTACAAGTTGATTCTATCACTAAGATGTTAGTGATATCTTTCTCCCTAACACTTTGCCTGAGTATCATTACTGTCATTAGGTAACTGGAAAATATAAGACAATGATGGACATAGAACTGCCTCTGGTTATAAGACAATGAAGTCCTCGGTCAACAGGAAGGCACTGGCAGGTACTTGGAATCAGGGCTGTAGTTAGTTGCCCTAAAGTACAAAAGACATTTTTGTATCTCATTTGGTTGAATATGTAGCCTTGACAAAGTTGTCTAATCCTTCTAAATCTTTCTTTCTAAACTGAAAAAGCAGTTTAAAAAACTAATTTTCCTTTTATTCATATCATCTACTTTTCTTTTTTTTAATGTATTTATTTATTAACTGATTCCAGGTTAAATTGGTCCAATTTGACAAATGGTCAAAATCTTACAAGAACTAATTTTTTAAAAATGAATATTGCTAGTATAGTAAATGGCACATAGGGAGGTGAGATGAGAGGGAATTATAATTGAATATAGAAGGCAAGGAAACCATGGAAAACAGAAACATGACTTTGTTCCAAAAACACAAAAAAGATAGTAACTACTTAGCTAAACAGTTCTCTAGCTTACTCTAGGGCTGCCTATATGTCCATAGACATTTGGTAAGCAGTTATTAATCAAACTGCTACTTCACCTGTATTTACCACAATCCCTTAGCTAGGTGTATATTAAAATTATTTGTGCACTTACCTTTCTCTCCTAACTAACCTTTTAATGAACCAGTAAGGATCTTACAATCAAGAATTATGGTTTACTTGTTACAGTCCTGAAATCAAAGATAATTCCTAACATATTGGAGCATGCATTGCTTTTATTTTATATTAAGTAAATCAATGACATCTTAATTCCACACTTTTAGCTCAGGCAGCTTTTTAACATTGCTGGTAAGAAATCTTCTTCTGGAAATGACATAGTTCTTTGTATTTTGGGGGGAGGAGGGGGAGTACCAGGGATTGAACCAAGGGTCCCTCAACCACTGAGCCATATCCCCAGCCCATGTTTATTTTGAGACAGGGTCTTGCTAAGTTGCTTAAGGCTTCACTAAGTTGCTGAGGCTGGTTTTGAACTTGTGATCCTTTTGCTTCAGTCTCCTGCACCACTGGAATTACAGGCGTGCACCTCTGCACCTGGCTTAGAAATGATATAGTTCTTAAAAGAAATTATTTTAAATTTATTTATTTTCATCATGATCTATAATAAAATTAACAAAGACCAAGTATGGATCATCTGAATGCCAGCTTATTACTCAGTACTTAGTATCCCTCTATGATTTCAGTATTTTGGGGTTGGTATCAAATACTGATGCTATTGCTGCCAACTAATACTAACGAAATAGAAACAGCGTAAGTTATACAGATATTCCTAGACGTAGGATGGGGTTACATCCCTGCAAACCCACTGTAAGCTGAAAATACTATCAGTTAAAAATGCATTTATTAATCTACAAAATATCATAGCTTAGTAACACAGTAGAACACTGTAGAACACTGATGGTTTTATTTGGCTTCCTGCCACTGCCCGGCATAATCAGAGCATCATACCATGCATTGCCATTTCAAGAAAAGTTCAAAAGTAAAACTTCAAAATGCAGTTTTTAATGACTATGTATAATTTTCATATCAGCATAAAACTGAAGCATTCTAAGTAGGAGACTATACCTTAAAATTATATGATAGCATTCTGAACAAACACAAGTTTTACAGTATAAACAGAGAAAAGTTGTTTAAGAATCTTTACATGAGGTGTGAAAGTAAAAGCACTCCAACTCAAACTCAGTCTATACTATCTACATCATAATCCCACTGTGAATGGCAATTTAGTTTCAACAGTGTATCATTTTCACATTAATGTTGCTGAAATTAAATTGTATCAGTTTATAATACTGATTTAATTTATGTGCAAGTGGATACACAAGAAAGTAACGTTAGGTTTTATATAGTACTTGATAAGATTATCAAATATGTTACCTTTGGAAGTATTATTTCCATTTAAGAGACCTGTGTATCACTCCACTATTAAAAAAGTTCCTTTTCAGCGGCTGGGGGTTTAACTAAGGTTGTAGAGTACATACTTAGCATATGCAAGGTGCTGGGTTTGATCCCTATCACAAAAATAGAAAATTAAAGAAGAGAAGAGAGGAAAAAGAGGAGACTCCCTTTCAAAATCCTGAAATGGGCTTTAGTAGTCTCTAGACACAATGAAATTGAAATTTGGGGAGATCCATATACTTCACTAAACTCTTAAGGGAAGCTAAGACCAAAAAATATGAGGAACAGTATCAGTATAGGAATTTGATACTGAAAAAGCATTATAGTCTAATCTGTTAAGGTCCAAGGGATATGCTATCAATTTAATTTGCCATGAGTTGGTAAAGTCTAAGGTCAATATCTGTGAAGGATTTCACAGCCTTTAACTAACCAGGTAGTCTCTGTCCAACTATGGCAATCATTTCTCTTGGTGCTTCATTCTCATTCTGGAGATCCCAACTATTTAATATTTTTTGGTCACAAACCATTCTACCCTTTAAGAGGTTAAAAAAAAAGACTGAGAAGCTCTCAGTATTCTAAATACAGATGAATTCTCCTTGTATCATTTAATTATTTAAATAACATTTTGTTACCAGTGTAATTCCTAATGATACTTAGTACTTGAGCAGATGACCAATCTGATCAGTCTTTGGTACAAAACTGCTGTAACACATGACTTCCTTAATGGGTGCCATCTTTTGACAGGAAACTTGGTCCAATTTTCTTCATTTCGTTACAAGACATTACTGGAACTCCAATGGGCTATGCATCACTACTTACAAATGAAGGGTATATTTCTATCCTTCTTGTAAGAAAACTCTCAAATAACGGGATTATGGCTCAATTATAAAGCATAAAAGATTCAGTACTGAACAATGAAGTCATTATTATGCTTTGCAAGTTCAAAGACCCATGTATTTTGAAAAGAAGCTATTAATGTTTTAAGAAAATTCACCCTTATACATACCAAAGAGAATGTTTTAAAAAGTTAACATCTATAAACGAAACTTGTAAGGGTTTTAAAACTGTGCTTTATGAAATAAAAAAATATTTAATTAAGAAATTTAACAAGTGTGATCTTATTATAATCTATCACCTTAAACCATGAAAAGGTAAACTATATATAAAACAAAGCAATCACTGACTGCAATTACCTACCATTGTCTCCAACTTTACATATGGAATGAGATGGTAATCAAATTTTCATGTTATTTATGCAAGTAACAGGAACTTACTTCTAAAATTGTAATTCAAGACATTTGAGGCTCTGGGATTAAAGAGAATAGACACTACTGAAACTGAATATATTTTAAGACCAGGTGCCAAGGCATACACCTGTAATCCCAGAGGCTTATGAAACTGAGGCAGGAAGATCCCGAGTTCAAAGTTAACCTCAGTAACTTAGTGAGGCATTAAGCACTCAGCACAAAACCCTGTCTCTAAATAAGACACACACACACACACACAAAAAAAAAAAAAAAAAAAAAAAAAAAAGAAAGAAAGAAAAAGGTGTAGGGGGGCATGGCACTGGGGCTAGGGTATGTGGCTCAGGGGTTAAGCTAAGTGTCCCTGGGTTCAATCCCCAGTCCAAAAAAAAAAAAAAAAAAAAAAACCAAGAAAAAAGAAGTGTAATGGTAGAACTTTGTTTTACATTTCCAATACTGTTATTTCACATTTAACTATTAAGAAGGCATTCTTATGAATACAAACTTAAGCTAATGAATCAGAAGAAACAATACCTACTTGGACAGTATACCTAACTATATAGTAGTAAATACCCTTTAAAATGTTATGTATTTTCATTTTCCTTCAGTCTTTGAGGCAATAAAAATGCATTCCCTGCAAAAATTCCTCTCATCTGGAGAGCCATATGACTGTCTCAAGTAGAACAGTCACCCTTTGAAAATTAAAAACAAAGCCTTTGATGAGTAATTCTAAAAAATTGTCTCAGACCGCTTTGATGAACTTGAAATTGAGAATTCCACAACGTTTTTATGTGGGTTATAAATATCACTATTTACTATATTTAACATTAAAACTGGGATTTTAAAAACACGTAAAAATGTTTATTACATTTTAACACAATTTGTTTTTTGTGAAAAATAACTTTAAAAATGAGAAGGGGGGCACTCTTATGTTCTGCAAAAGTCTTAAATGTCTACCTTAGAGGAGACACTATAAGCTTAATTCTCCTATTTGTTTTTTCTTTTACTCTACATTATATGCTGTACACACTATACTAAAAAAAAGTGAATATATTCTCAAACTGATAAGTATTTTTAAAAAGAAAGAGTATTTTAATAGTTTTTTCAAATAACTATGGATAGTTTTCTTTGCTACAAAAATAAATTCTTAGACCCTACCATGCATTCAAGTAGTTTCAGAACCTCTTGAGGCTGCAGCCCAGCAATATGTATTTTCACCAGGCTCCTTAGGAAATTCTGACACAAACAGAATTTGGGGATTTATGATGTATTTTATACTAACTGATAAAATTCACAATTCCAATTAGATTATTGTGGAGGGATCCTGATCTGATTAAAAACCTAAATGAATTAAAACTTATTGTCAAGACTAGTAGATATGGATTCCCTGTGTTGTACAACCCCATCACCTTAACATTTGACATGTTTTGTTCAAAAAGGTCATTACAAAAAGTGTTAACTTTTCAGTAATCTAGTTTATGGTTCCTATTCTATGGTAGAATATTAAGTGCTGTAAAACATTAAAATTTAGCCTCACAAAAAGTTATTCATTGCAAAGCTACACAATTATAGTATTTACCTAGCACTAAAGAATGCATCAGCTGATATAAAAATGTACATTTGAAATTTTAATATTACATATATAAATTTGCTCTGATTGAATTAAACTGATTTCCTCAAATTAAATGAGACTAAATAATAGATTCAAAGACAATGCTTATTTCAGTTTTTGCTGCAATGTGTGTGCTTTTCTCTCTTTGCATCCCACACAAGCCCAACACTTTCTTCATAACTTAGCCTAGGATACTTTCTTCATGGAAAGAAGGAAATTTCTACCTTCTTAGAAATACAGAGTATTGCACCTTATTATTTTTTATTACTTCTTATGAGAACAAAAAGGTCCTTCTAAAACTTTGAAAACATAAAAAGATATTCTTATAGTAACCTTCATCTTTCTCATGATGAAAAAGATCAGTAGGACTAAAAATAGTCAAGAAATTTTCAAAAGAAGAGATTTTTTACATCTAAAATAAAATAATAAAATATGAAGACAAGAACTAATTGTTAAGCATCTGAAGGAATGATTGATAAAAATCAAGTATGGATAAAAAGTATTTGTGGCTGGTTCTCTGAACAAACCAGTCAAATGGGTAATTAATAATAAAGTTAAGAAAGAAAGATTTTCTTAGAAACCTAAAGGATAGATAAAAATGATGTGAAAAACCTAGTTCATTTATTCATTTTAAAAACATTTGCCTACTAAATGCTTCAGACTTTTTGAATTCCTTTCCTTTACATTCCAGAAAGTAAGAAAGCACATTAAGTGTGTGGTTTTACACTTTATGGTATATTTAATATACCAAACTGAATAGCTGAAAATACAAATAGGTAAAGAGGTATTGCCATCTGAATAGTAATGAAGATCTTTCTATGTGAGAAGATTTCAAATATTATAAACTACATTATACCCTGAGGAAAAAAAATAAGCATGGTAAACTGTGGTTTTAAAATATAAAGGTTAATCTTAAAATATAGAAAAGAATAACATTAAATCAATAATCACATTAACTGTTTTTCTTATAAAATCCTCCTACATTGTTAAAGTATTACTCAAAAGAGAATTAGAAAAAGAAGTGCCTTTAAAGAAGTTTGGATTTTAGAGGGTAGAAAAAAGGAATTTTTAAAATATAGTAATGATTTTCTTTTTTTCTCAATTTTTGAGTTCAAATAACCATATACGTTAGAGAAAGGATGACATCCTTATCTCATGGTGGTAAAATAAACAAACAACACCTAACAGCTGGCCCTTAAGGTATGTGCTCTGTGCTTAGGACCCAAGTAGAAATCTATCATATAACCTTATTCAACCCCCACAACACCAAGGGAAAGATATTAGTAGTATTCATACATTCAAATCAAGAGGCATATATGAAGTATCTTACCCAAGGTCTCCCAAAATTTGACTTTAAAGCTCTGACACACTGTTACATGAAATTTTTCTCAAAATTAAAAAAAAAGTTAATAAACTTCACATAAAATTAAGTAAAGACAAGATCATGATAGGTGATGTATTGGAAAAAAAAAATCCAACTGAGATAGCAATGATTGTTCTTTATTTAGAGCTTCAGCTTTCTAGCAAAAGGCT
The DNA here is from genome assembly GCF_902686445.1 of Sciurus carolinensis. Lineage (NCBI taxonomy): Eukaryota > Metazoa > Chordata > Mammalia > Rodentia > Sciuridae > Sciurus > Sciurus carolinensis. The sequence continues at coordinate 50,573,637 of NC_062227.1, read as the reverse complement.
CAAAAGCATATTACTGTAAAGTGCCAGGAGAGATTAAAAACATATTCCTCCTCTCCCAGAGGGAAAACAAGAGTAGAGGGACATCCTTAGAAACTCAACTAATTTCCCACTGGGAAAATCCCAATGGGATTTTTAATCCCATTTCCCTGTTTTCAATTGTGAATGCTTTTCTATTAATTCTATTATAAAGTGTACTTAACATGAGCAATGAATATTTTTCAGTTATAATGAATTTTTTTCCCCCTCAAATTCTCAAAAATAAATACAAAATAAACCTTTCTCAACAGAGTTGGAATAAACTTGAACTGTGTTTCATTTGAGTTCTATTAGAATCAATTATCCTGAATAAACTTCTTTAAGCTTTTTCTAAAAACAATTCTGGGGGAAAAAATACATTTTTCAATCTCTCAGTAGCTTAAATTTGTAACTTATTGTCCAGGGAATATTATAGTAATGCACTAATATTTGAACCATCATTCACTCTAAAGCTGTTTCAAGAAAACCATGTTATGTGACCAGATGGCAGGATATGGACAAAAGAATTTCCTTGCTTTTACCTTCACGATGGATACACAGCGCCCTCTGCTGCACAAGATGAGTAAATGTCCACCAAGCTAAAAGTAGCCAAAACTAAATACAGAAGGGGCAATAGAAATTTCTGGGAAATTTAAATTTAGACCCATAGTTTGCATTTTAGCATTTTACCTTTGTATAGCTTTTGAAATTCTCCACATACAGTAAATAATTTTGTTTTTCATATGCCTAGAGGTCTTAGCCAAATCCTTTTCTGCCTCATCTATATTCACAAGACAGAACAGCTTGACGAGGTCAAGTTCTCAAAAAGAGATCAGAGAAATGAAATCTGGATGTCTCCCTTCTCTGCTCCATCTCTCATGGCAGGGAACAGGATGTGGATGATACAAAGGAACTCTAGTTACTATTCACAACCCCTTTCATCCAAAGCAGAGTCACACTCTAAACCTTTCCATGCTGGTGAATGACAACTGTAGACAAAGGTATTTTATTTTTAAGAATGAGAGACAAGTTGCCTGACACATTAAAAAATGCTCCATTAGTGGTTGAGAGATTGGAAATCATATAAGAGAATCCAAACTTCTAAATTTTTATGATATAAAAATGATATAAAAATCTGTTAAAGGCATAATGTACCCCAAATAGACAATGAAAGATACTTTATAGTAATGAGTTACTTTTAAATAAAGGCACTGAAATATATTTCTTGCAAAACAACACATTCAAATTTCACTTTGTCTAAGCCACACATTTATAACATATATGTGTATTTATATCATATATATAACTAATATAACTTGAAATTTCTTTGAAATAAAAATAAAAGACAACTAAGGACAGAAATTTTTAAAATAAATTTTTGCAAGTTGAGGGCTGTATTACCATTCTATTTGTCTTGACATAAGACTATGTAATCTAATTTTGTTCAAACTAAATTGAGAATTTGAAAATTTTTTCCTAGTAAGGAAGACTTAAGTTGCTAACCGCATGATGTAATCTGATGAAATACAGAGCAGCTAAGTAAACTGAACTGCTGTTTTCAAAGGAATGTGCCTCTTATCAAGCACATTTTTAAAGGAAGTATTTGTTTTTTAAAGGCAAATTTGGAGCACCCTCTAGTGGAAAACTCATATAAGTTCAAAACTTCTGATTCTGAAATTTTACAATTAAATTTTCAAAGTAGTAGTAATGGAGACATGAGCCAAAAGAGTACATTAGGTAGACTCCTCTTTCCAAACCTTACTTTTTTAAAATACTTATATCAACCAAAAGGAGAGAAAGCATTTCTCAAAATCCAACAGAAAAAGATTTATTACCTGAAAATTTGATTAAAAATTTTCAAAAGAGATGAGCAGGATCCCTGAGTGTAATATTATAGAGGTAATGATATTCTACTCACGAGAGAATTCCATTGTGGATATAAAATAATTACATCCTAAAACTAAACAGAATCACTTTGGCAGCTTGATTCTTAGTAGTTAAAAGATTCAACCAAAAAGAACTAACGAGAAACAAAACAAAAAAACTAGATGAAAACAACTTCCAAATTACAATTCTCTCCAAACATACTATAATGTGTTTCACAATATCTCTGCTAATTTAGCTGAGAACCTCCATAACCAACTGGTTATGCTCCTTAAAGGGACTGCCTGGTCTAGACACAGACATGGTATCACAGATACAAACTCCACTGCAGATGATCCTTCACATGTGATAATTTTAAATGAACATATAAAATGATATATTATGTAAATTAATAGGGTTATCATATAACTAATTAGGCTATGTTTGATATATGACATAAATTCTGGCTATAATAACATAAAGGAATACTAAAAAAACAAAATATTTTTATTTGAGAGATCAATTTAAAAGATAATTTGAAAATCTATTTACTACAGAAGGCTGAAACTTGGATTTTTTGACCCAAAAAAGTCTACTTAGAAGAGATGAGATATTCATTCATTCATTTAACACTGCTTTGTTAAACACTTTAAATACATGGTGTTCAAGGCTCTAGAGGTATGGTAGAAGCATGAATGCACAAGGGCCCTGCAGCAACAGAACTTGCACCCAAAATGGGAAATCAGTCAACAAACTCTATAAGAACAAGAGTTTCTGTCCTATTTAAGTTGGTATCTTCAGCATCTAGTAGGTACTCGATAAATATTTTGAATTAAACAAAAAAAGATATCTTGAGTTAGTGACAGGTGATATTAAGAAAACAAAACAAGTTGTATGTAGAGAATAATAGAGGATAAGACATGTATGTTATTATAGAGAGAGGAGTTTAGGGGCTTGTTAAAGAAATGACATTAGAACTTGGCTGATAATCAAAGTCAGTCTTGCAAAGATTTTAGAACTTTCCAAAAAGAGGCAACAAGGGTACGTGCTGTGAGGCAGGAATGATCTGACATTTAGACCCTAAAACAGGCAAGTCACAGAATTACAGTAAACAGTTCAGATGATACCTGAATTGAGAAAAATATGTTGGTGGCTTCAAGTAGAATAGAAGAATGGAAATGCAGATTCTGGGCAACTTCATGATCTATTCTAGAAGTAAGGTGTAGGTAAGATTTGCTAATAAATTTGGTAAGTGAGATGAGGTCAAGAGCAGTATTAAGATCGACTCGGGTTTAGGGTGTAAACATGGGTGGATGATATTGATATTTATTTAATGAGATAAGAAAATGAGGTAAGCAGATTTAGGGAAGTATACTACGGAAGAGGATAACTTTTATAACTGCTATACATAATTAGGATTTCAAGTAAACAGCTGGATATTTCAATTTGAAGTTAATGAAATGGATTGACACAGAGAGCTTTTAGTTTAAATATTGTTTGCAAAGAGATGGTGTTTAAACATATGGGACTAAGGAGTTATCAGAAAGAAGGGGGCTAAGAATGATTATTTCATGAAAATCTAAGAGAAAAGCAAATAATTAGAGATGGATGTTACTTTAGAGTTAAGCATATTTTTAAGAGAAAGCATTCTAATTAGAGCTACACAGGAAGAAACTAAACTGCTTGCATACATTATGCGTTTTTACCAGAGACATTGCAAGTTCAGAAATAGAGGCTGGATGAGCATCCATCTGCAGGATTATTACTAAAGCAACTGTTACAGGGATGAGAGTTTCCCTAAATGTTCTTCCAAGGTACCAACTTTTTAAAGATACTATGCTTTATCTTAACTTATGAAACTTTATTTTGTTGGTAATAAATACTAGAGATAAAATCACTGGCATATATAGTGTGTTTGCTAGTAGCCATTCATTCTGTTACCTGTTTTTGTTAGCAAAAGGTTATCCAGGTGCCTGTCTCCAACTCCAAGTATATATGTAATCACACAATATCCAGCTGAAATGAGTAAAAAAAAAAAAAAAAAAATTATGAAAAACATGCAAATCAGGTTATGTATCCCACTAAATATGAAAGCAATTTGTGCTACTTTAATTTCAACTTGCTTTGTAATGTCTGGTTTCTAACCTAAATTTTCAAATTTGTAATCTCGTTTGGCTGTATTTAAAAAAATCTATAACTTGCCAGACACAGTGGAATACATTATAATCCCAGCAGCTCAGGAGGCCAAGGGAAGAGGATCATGAATTCAAACCCAGCCTCAATAATTATACAAGGCCCTAAGCAACCCAGTGAGATTCTGTCTCCAAATAAAATATAAAAGGGGCTGGGGATGTGGCTCAGTGGTTAAGTGGCCCTGGGTTCAATTCTCAGTACCAAATAAATAAATAAATAAAAGTCTATGACTTGAAACACAAAAGAAATTACTATTTACAATAGAAAAAAATCTTGTAGAATTTTGACAAATTATAAATAGTATTTCTATCAAAAAGTTAAACCAATTTTCAAGACTTATAATTATGTATCTAGCATTTCTCAGTTCAAATTGAACACTTTAACTGACAATGAAAAAGAATTATCTACAAAAATACATTTAATAAACTGTCACTCATATTATAATTTATAATTATATTACCTACAAGATAACAAAAGTAAATAAAGGGCTTTAAAACAAGTTTACAGAGAAACAATCTTGATGTGCCAGAAGGCACAAAATGTAATGCACTCACTTGAGTGGCAAAGGCACTTATTAACTTCACATCAGTATCCTAACAATAATATAATTTGAAAATATATAAATTATAACAACTTTTACAAAACTACAGCATTGTCACATAATAATATTTACAAAAACATGTTTATTTTACCTCCTATGTAGAAATAAAATTAAGACCATCTGAAGACAGGAAATCCTCCTGTTCAAATTCAATTAATATTAAGGTTCATTTGACTTAAGTTCCATGAGGCCCCCAAAAATATGAAATACTACTTACTACATAGGGGTGTTGTGAAAAATAAAAAAATACTATGTATATAAAAAAAGCAATTTCTAAAACATACAATAATATGTAAGTTTAAATACAATTGTTAAATATTTATAAAGCCTTATTCCCCCCAGCTTTGCTAACTTATGTATAAGGCATAAATATAGACCTAAAACTAAATATTTATAAAAAATAGGTCTGACCATTATATACCACATATCATTCAGGGCTCAATTCTAGTATCAACTTCTATATTTATCTTCCCTTAAACAACCTAGTTATAAAAAAACAATTTAAGAGATAAAAAATACAAGAATACAGGTTTCATAAAGATAGGTATAAATGATAGAAGAATACAAATTAATTCTCATAGCATGCTACTTCTAGGAATGAGTACTGATTCCAAAATACAATGAGAAATACTCTCTCTACAGAGCACTCCGGGCTGAGTTCAGTTTTTATCTAAAGCACTCTTGGCTGAGCTCATTTTCTATCCAAAGTTTTTACTGAAAACAATTATTTCTAACTAATACTTTCCCCATAGTCTACTTACTTACGGTTATTCAAAAACAGGAAAAAACTAGAGGAAAATTAACAGCTTCCAAGAAGAGGTAACTTGCAATTCCATCAGATGGCTGGCTTTATTACACAAACATAAATGGAAGGCTAACCTGAAAAACTTACCACAGCTTTTAACATAAGTGTCCATGACTTCGGCACTGATCCCATTTGGCCCATTCTCACTTGGTGCATATTTTCTAAAAAAGTTCTGAAAAGACATTATTTACCTGTTTAGAATTCAATACATTTAAACAAATCAGGCATTCTGAAATTGTAAAAATAATCAATAAATGTCTAGTCCAAAATTTAGTCAAAATACAGTTAAATGCTTACTCAACTGAAGAATGACTGTAGTTCAATAAATGCAATGGAGTGTACAGTCTGGCAACACCTGGGAAAACGGTGCTTAATGTATTTCTTTTTTTTTTTTTTTAAGATTATCAACTCAACCTATTCCTCTATTTTCAGATGTTAAAGAAAATACAGCATATTATTTCAAAGTATAACTAAAATACTGTTAAAAAATAGGTTTATCTTGTTTTCAGTTTTTGAATACTATGTTTAACCAAGTATTTTTATCTAGAATGTATAAAGAATTCCTATGAATCAACAGGAAAAATACAAACAACCAAAAAGGAACATGGACAAAAGATGGCAAGTGCTTCATGGCTTTTATATAGATTTTTAAATGCTAAACCTTGTGGATAATCAGGGAATTGCAAATTAAAACCACAAATGGATACAAAGAGCTAGAAATCTGATAATACCAAGATTAGGCAAGAATATGTGGCAATGAGAAACAAAAAAAGGTACAACTATTTTAGAAAAGCATCTTTGAAATATGAACTAAAGGTAAAGTTAAGAATACCCTATGACCAATCAAACTATTTACAAAGATCAGAAATGGAGTCTACCTGAAATCAGTATACATAGTCACTGTCTTCCTTTTTTAAAAAAAATCCTAATTTCAGAATAATATACTTAATTGATAACTTTATGAAAAAAAATGACTTCAAGACCACTGACAATTTGATTTGTTAAAGAACCCACAGACTGAACATTTATTTGTACTACCGCTAAGGTCTGTTACAGTGAAACGATACACAGTAAGAATGTCATGGAAAAAATATACTAGAAAAATCTGGAGAAACTCCTAGCTCTCTCTGATTCAGGGATCTACTGAGCATATGAATTTCCTTTTTTTTTTTGGTGCTGGGATTAAACCCAGGGCCTTGTGCATGCAAGGCAAGCACTCTACCAACTGAGCTATATCCTCAGCCCTGAATTTCTTCAATAGAAAAATATTTTTTAAAAATTTTAAATTGCAGTACTATAGGTATAACTGTACAAAAGATGTATGAGCAAGAATGTCACTATAATACTTTCTGAACAATAAAATTGGAAATAATGAAAATGTTCATAATTAAAGGTGAAATCAATTGCAATGTTTCCTCACCTTGGAATATAATGCAACCATAAACTTTAACATATTTTAAATTTTAATTCTAATCCTCTGTTGTATGTCATGCATTGTTCATGAAATTGAGCATCTGAATACACTGACATGGAAGAATTTCCAACTACAAATAATGCTCACTTCTGAAGAAAAAATGGGCTTATAGAAATAAAGGTGATAAAGAGAGGCTTTCATTTAATTCCATATATTCTCCATGAAGTCTTAAATTTTCATTATGAAGAATATATACATGAGTTTTATAAATGTTTAAAATTGCTACTATACCTGAATGCTTCCCTCAGTGTCAAGAACTTCAGCAACAGGAACTGATTGGATAAACTGCATGAAACCTACACAGAAATGAACATACAGTATCTATCATACCTATTAGGTGATAGAAATAAAGGTTCTACTAAGAATAACCTTCATCTGTAATAGATATACTCTAAATCTGAACAACTTAAAAAGGTCTATGAACACTATATTCAGTTTACATTGGCATTGACACTGTAACTACCAGGAAAAACTTTTTAAGCTAATTATTCTGTTTATTTGTCTAAGGGAATTTCTATTATTGAACATAAGAACACAAAGCAACAGACAAAGCATCTTAAATCTATCATCAAAATTTTCTTCTCCCTATGGCTTGATAACATAGTAATCAAAAGGAGTATGAATTTAAGATTACTCTAAGAATTCTGGAATACAATCACCTAATCCAATTTGTATATGTCCAGTGGTTCCTTCTGTCTAACACTCCATCTTCTGCCACTTCCTGGAAATGACTTGGGAGGGCAGTATAAACTACCAAGACGAATTAGGAGGGAACAGTATGTGAGATGATGAGAATGAAAAAAACATCTGGTAAATCTGAGAACAACAATGGGAGCATATAACAACCAATACTTGAAAAAAAAGAAAGATGAATGAGAAACATTTTAGAACTAGAAACAGAAATGATCTAATTTTCAGTCTTGTAGCAATTCACATGCAGATGATACCCCTTTAGAGCAAGAAAAGTCTCATTTATTCTCATATCACAAATATTCAGTAGTCCACAATAATTTGCTTAGTAGGTATTTGTTATTTTTCTACTACATAGTATGAGCTATGTCAAAAAGCAAAAACAGATGCTTGATCCTACCTAAACATCTTAAACACTATGAATGAAAGCATAGCATGAAACTGAATAGTGCAGGGAGACTTAAGTTATGGAAGAATCAAAGGACATCTGGCAGTTGAATCATGTTTTTATTGTTTCAACAATAATAAAGTTAATAGATAATGCTATGTAGGAAAGGATGTATCAGATAATGGTCATAGTCCCAAGAGCAAAAAGAGCATGGGGCATTAGAGACAAGTGAAGGTAGCAAATTTTGGCTAAAGAAAGCAAGAGGACAATGGTAAATGAAGAGATTTAAGATAGGTACAGATGTTCCACAATAGAAAAAGTTAAAATCTAGGTAAAGTCTTTGGGTCTATGCCCCAAAAGCTACCAAATAAACCTAGGCAGGATAGTAAAGAAGCACATTGCACTTTTAGAAAAGTTATTTTGAAGGAAAAATGAGAATAATGAAATCACCAAATAGACCTGGTAGTGGCCAAGGTAAGGGCAAAAACCTACAACCATTATTTTATTTTTCCAAGGTAACTGCAGATATAAAGCACAAGAGTATGGAATTTACAAAAAGCATTAGTCAACCATTCTTAGGGAAAATGTCACCAAAATTCCAGAGGTTATTCTATCTTGAAAATACTTACATGCTAGATACATGCATCCATGTTAAATATGTGCATATGCAAATGCAAATACACACACACACACACACACACAAACACACTCAAAATATATAAAAAAGAATTTTACTGACATCATTTGCTGAGTGCATTTATAAGCAGAGCACAGTGCAAAGCCTTTCTCAGTCACAGTAATTCTCAAAGGATGATTCTAAACATAGTACAATGCAAAAAACTTCTGCGGATTACAATCAGTTTAAATGCAAAGAAATACATAATAGAGGTGTTAAATTTTCTCCCAAATATTATGTTTTTATAGTTTTAAGAGATAAAAATACAAAGTGAGAGCACACATGCATGCATGACGGAGATAGGGAGTAAAGGAACAGAAGGAAGAGACAGAGGAAGAAACAGAAGGACAAGGATAAAAAGAAAGGAGGAAGGACATGTGGAAAGAGTGGAAAGAAGAGAAGGAGGGATGGATGGTAAGAGAAAAAAGGAGGAAGGCCCAGCTCACCTTCAGTGCTATAAAAGTTCAATCTCTTAACATTCTTCAGAATTTTCAGTTAAAAGAGGGAAAGCATGCTCATTAGACATCAAAGATAAACAATCCTTATGTAAAATAAACTTACCATGTTTTGTACTCGTGGCTAATACCTTATAAGGTGTCAATTTCAAATCCAGATTTTCTTTCCGTAATAGCTTTAGATCGAAAGATAAAATACTTTAAACAAATGTAAAGATTATTATGAAACAGTTTTATGGAAAATTACTAGAGTAGTTTAATATAATAAAGATATAACTTTAATGTAAGATTTACTAAATTAATTAAACTTGGCAAAATAAATGTATTAATTTTTGATACTATGACAAATTCTTAATCCATTCTCCATGATGAGTTTTCAACAAAAATTAGGGGTTTCTCCTTTATAGTATGTAAGGTACTTTAGAATACAGAAATTTTAAAAAATGAGGGAAACCTTCCTTTAAAAGCCAAAGACAGAATGGATGTTTTCTTATTTTTTTAAAGATCTAATAGACAATCTAGAAATTACTGAATCTGACAATGTGAGAATTTAAATTTGGAATAAAGGTTTTATGGAACACATGAAGCTTCATACTCATCACAAGAATAATTTTGAAGTATAGAAAAACAATTATATTTAGTCAAGGTTAAGTGGAGATTACCGAAATATTTTTAAGATTGTAACCGAATGATACGAACACTTTTGTTTCTATGAACAGTATGTATACTAAATCACAGTTTTCTAAAATAAAAACAGGTCCCCTACGAACATAAATTATATTCACCTTGTCCATAAGTGAAATGATTTGAAGAATAAGTTGATCTTGACGTAAATCATCTCCATGCTTAAATATAACTGGATATTTGCCTCCATCTTCTGTCTTAAAGAACAACTGTGCAGGCATAAGGGCACTCTGGAAAAGAAATGTATTGTTTTCAAATTTGAATGTAAATTAATGCATAAAGATTTGCTATAGCCAGAAGAAAGTGCTGGCACATAATTTAAAAACAGGTGAACAGGACCTAAAGAAACAAGATGGGTTGTCAGTAAGATACATGAGAACAACGAACCAGCTAATAGTCAAATCACATGGTGGAAAGAGCACTGGCTTTGCAATTAAACAATTCTGGCTATGAATCCAGGCTCCGCCAGGTACCAGCCAAACAATCCTATGCATAGTCTATAAAAAAAAAAAATAGAATCAGAAACTGTTGATGAGAAGGGTCTCACACCAGGCCCGACACATAGCAGACATTCTATATATGTCTACTATCATTAATTTTATTATTAGAGATATAATGGAGTAATAAGGTCAAACAGTGGAGAACAAAAATGTATCAGATGAAAAGCACACAGTCGTGGCTTTTAATAGCAATTATATACCAGTGGTTGTGCAGCTTTGAGACTCAAAATCTTTATTTATTAATTCAGGAGAGATCTCGAATATCCGCATCTTTTATTCTGAAATAACTGTTTTCCCTCAGAATCCTCCCACAAATTGTATGAAACCTCCAAATCAGTTTAGGCATCAGATTTAAATCAACAAAAATAATTTTTAAAATTATCCTTGGAAAGAATTATATAATATCTCACATAGAGTGGCATCCTGAGATTATTACTTTAGAGATAAATGATCAGAAAACTGATCTGAGAAAGAGACCTTATGGATTTTGACCACTGACAGAAAATATAAGATGTAAATCTGGAGAAACTTAAAATAATACACAGAATATAAATGTATCATAAAAAAGAACACAAATGGCACTAACTCTAATTTATATAAACCAAGAAAATAATAGCACAAAAAGCATCATGCAGAGGGATGCAGGCACATGGCAAAGCAGACAAAGCAAAATACTAATGACAAAATGGAAATGGTAGATACTTACTGAAAACACCTTCAACTTTGCACTGTTTGAAAACTTTCCTATGGGGTTGGGGATGTGACTCAATAATAGAGTGTCTACCTAGCATGCATCAGGTCCTAGGTTCAATTGCCAGCACCACAAAAAACAAAAAACAAAAAAAAAAAAAGAAAAAAGAAAAATCACTTCTATAACATGATGGGGAAAAAGGCATGAAAAATGCTTCAAAGAATGTTAAGTTCAGAGCATAAAAATGCTAGTGGACTAAAATTCTGAACTTTAAATTAAATTTGGAGTATTGTTTTATCACTACTGGCAAAATGTACTTTATAAATTACCTTAAATCCTAGTTCACAAAACCTCAAGAATAACAGTTGGAAGTGATCTTCCTAAACATGACAGGTTAGAGGATCTTTGATGAAATTTCTTTTTTCAGAATCAAAACTAAATATGAAATTCAGATTTCATCTGAAATCTGAAGCAAGGAGATGGTAACCACAGAATAACTAGCATTACTACCAGTGCCTTAAGTGAACCATTCTCCACCAAGGTCCAACTTTGATTCTTAGGCCAAGATCTACAAAAAAATCTTTAAGTTTATTACATAAAAGGGTCCTTACCCTTTTCAGCTTTCAGAAGTTTATAAAAATACAACAGGAATCCATGGGTTCCCTGCAACCATACACATTTCAGTGTGTGAATAAGCAGATCGACTACCGAAAGTACATTATAATCCATCACTTTCAGGCAAGATTCTCAAAGGCATCCAGGTTCCCAAATTAATTAAGAATTATACTTAGAGTTATGTAATAACTCTACATTGAGATTTACTATATAACTAGTTACTCTACATGATTGAACAGTTATATAGTAACTAAGGACCAGTATTTCTAAACTCCAATTCACAATGTTCAAGAATGCCCAGAAACTTAAGGCTAGAAAAAAATAACGGGACTGAATATTCTTATCAAGAAGATTCTCCATGATATTTTATTGACTATTTACTTTGTGTACATAAAACAAAATTGTGATATTCTATAATTAAAGAGAACACAGGCTTAAAATCCACTAACAATAATGGCAGATGTACATTCTTATATTCTACTCTTAAAACTCTTGCTCTGTCTTAGACATACTTTTCTACTATTTGACAAACAAGGGTAAAAGTACCTTTTTAATTCACTATTCTTAATTAGTCTTAGAGAAAAAGAATATTCATAATTGGCCTTGCTTGGAGTTCTATCCAGAGAAACGCTAGTTATTACATGTATACTGCCTTGTACGTAACTTTCTATACTTGAGACTCCAGTGGAATGTAAGCATGAAGAAATATTTACATAGCATTTCCTATACCTGTAGGTTGCAATCTATCAGTGAATATTTAAATCTTTTTAAATGGGTTGTAAGAAACTTTTAAATATTAAAGCAATTAGAAAATTTTTTTTCAAAGAATAACATGCCATAAGATTAAGTACTGTTTTATGAAACCCACGTTTCAGTTGTGTAACTTAGGCTGCCAACACATGTCTTGACAATACATCATTTAAAAAATGTGAACTATTTTGTACTATAACTACAGATTTTTTCATCTATACTAGTTGTTGTTCTATGACCTGTTTCTTATCTTATACAAAGTAAGGTTCAAAGCAACTTATGAAATTCCTCACTGGATTCACAAAACCTAAACACCACGTCTCAGAAAACTTTCTGTATGATGCCCAACAGATAGTGTGGCTTGGCAGGTATGATGCTCAGTCCTTTGTGGTATGATAAGAAAGGCAACTGCATTGCTGGTTCCACATGTGCAATTGGTGGCCAGACTAAAGAAAGTTGAGTGTGCTGTTAAGGACTAAATAACTGCTACTTAAAAATATTAAAAAAAAAAAAGCCAGGCATGGTGGCACATGCCTATAAGCTAAGTGGCTCAGCAAACTGAGGTAGTAGGATTATAAGTTCAAAAAAGTGAGCCTCAGGAACTCAGTAAGGCCCTTATCAACTTAGGGCCTGTTTCAAAATAAAAAATAAAACAGGCTGAGGATGTGGCCCAGTGGTTAGGCACCCATGAGTTCAATCCCTCTGGTATCAAAAAAAAAAAAAAAAAAAAAGAAAGAAAGAAAGAAAAAGCTTAAGGTTCACGGGAACAGGTATTTGGTTGAGAAATGTTTAAAAAAGGGTAACTGGTCCTCATGCCTAACAATCTGAACTTATGAACTAAATGTAAAAGTTTTATAATTTGTTTTCTTTTATTAAAAAAAAAAATACCCTAAGGGAGAAAAGTAGTTGTGGCTCTGAATAACAATGGTTCAAATAATTAAATAGTTGAAAATTTTTTTAAATAGAGATATAAAAATATTTTACACGTTATTTGTAAAACATGCTTATGTACTCATAACATGGAAGATCTTCATTCAAGCCACAGTGATAAATAAAAGACACTTTTTTTTTTTCTGTTATTTCCTCAATCAAACAGAATTAGAAATACTCCTAAGCAATGTACTAATTTTCCAAGGCAGTGTCTGTAGTTTTAGAGAATTAGAGTCTAATCATATACATTAAAGATCCATCATAATTACCTTAAACAGTGTAGCTGTTTCTGGGATTATTCCTCTAATTTTCACCTGGGGTTCTAAAGGCAATGGGATGAGTTCTACATCTGACAAATTCATCTTTTCATTATCTCCAAGCAATGCCTGTAGTCTCTCATTCTAGGAGAATGAATTAGGAAGGATTAATTTGGTTAAAATGAAAAAGCAGTTCATAAAACACAAAGACAGAAAAACTGATTAATTTTAAGATTTGTGCAGAACATCATAAAATATATGAAGATTAACATAAGGCAGATTGTATGTACGTGAGACAGATAAATAAAATAAAGTTATTGTGTCCATCTACAACAGAAGGAGGAAAATAATCTATGTAACAATAGCAGCAGCGTTAAGTTTTTTGTTTTTTTTTTTTTTTTTGGGGGGGGGACGGTTATCACTGAGCTATATCCCCAGCCTTAGCAGTATGCTTTAAAAGAGTAGTCCCCTTACTGTGAAAAGAATACATTTAATTTGCTTCAAGATAAACTTGAAAGATCTGATTTCTTTTTCCAAAGGATTTATGAAGCCACAGGGAAAAACTAATGTTATTTGAAGTTTTAATTTTCCATGACCAAATATTAACTGAAATTTTCATTATGATGCCCCAATGCATTTTTTGGATGTAAGAAGGAAACAACTTGGAACTTGATCCCTACCTTCTACCTTTCACTGAAGGTAATCTAATTTTTCCTAAGGTATCATCATCATTCAGTTTCTTCAACTCATATACAAATTGAACTGAGCCAAAATCTCAGAAACTGGAAAAGTCATGGTGAAATAACTTTGACATTGTTAGAAGCCCTTTAATTCAATTTTTAAGGAACAATCTATCTTTTGAAAAGCTGGGAGAGTCTTGCATCTTTGAATGGATGAGCTTGCACTTTCAGAGGAAAACTTGACTTGCCAATCTCACTGACATAAAGCACTTCAACTGTAGTGCTCAAAACCTGTACCAAAGGAAAGAATTCTGGAATCGGGGAGAGACAGAAGTTCAAAGAAAAAACTGTTTTAAGGACTGACATGAAATTATTTTCCTCTAGTAATACTCCAAATCTTCTAATGATGACAAGTTCAAATTAGAATCAACTGAAAACTGGTATGAATTTCAATACATGTTTTATAAAAATTAATATATCTGCTCTATAATGAAGTAGATGGTCAAATAAACTTAATACAAAGAAATGTCAGTTAATCTGACTTTCAAGTTATTCTATCATAACCAATTCCTAGTTCAAGGGCTCATAAACAAAAAAATAACCACAAGGCAGATAATAAAGGTAAAATAAAGAATTTTCTTACACCTCTATCTTCGCATGAACAGCCATTTCATTTCTCATCTGGGTTTTTACAATAGTGTCCTCACTGGTCTTCCTTTACAATTTTTGCCCCCTACAGACTCATTAAATGCAAACAGAGTGTCCATGCTAAAACAAAAAGCCCCAAACTGCACACATTAGATGTATAGCCACTCCCCCTGCTGGTGAATACAATACTCTTCATCCAGGGTGCACAGTAAGTAAGGATTTATTTATTTAACCATAATTTGTGATTTTTCTCAACAGCAAAAAAATAGCAACTGAATAAAACTGTATTTTCCCCTCAGTCTACATTCTCTCCCTAACCAGGTAAACAATATTTCCTCTCTCCTGTATTTGCATTTCTTTAAACATGATCCCTTGTCTTTGAATTTCTAATGCTTCATCTTTTCCTCTTTCAACTTTTCTCTTTCAAGTCTAGAGAATAACAGTAGATGTGTTGTATTGTGTTATTTTATAAAGATCAAGAAGAAAGCCCTGGAGCCACAGTTGTGGCTCAATGGTAGAGCACTTGCGTAGCATGTGCTCAGCACCACATAAAAATAATAAATAAAATAAAGTTATTGTGTCCATCTACAACAACAGAAGGAGGAGGAAAAGGAAGAGGAGAAGGGAGAGCGGGAGGAAGGAGGAGGAAGGAGAAAGGAGGAGGAAGAACAAAGAAGAAGGAAGGAAGAAGGAGGAGGAGGAGGAAGAATGAAGAAGGCAAAAGGAAGAAGACGACAACTACGATGACGATCCTGTCTACTATCTAATGGGATCAGGAAAAAAAGAAGATACCAAATAAATCCTTCATATCATTTAAGGTACTAATCAGAAAAATGACTTGTGAAGAATAGATATTCATCTATATGCTCATAAGTAGAAGGTTCATGGTTCAAAGATTAAGGCACTAGCCAGAACAGACATGAAGCCAGAGTTGTAACTGTTTAACAATCCGTTCTGCAACCTTGGGCAAGTTACTCTGAGATTTTCCTTTCTCAGAATTCTAGTCTATAGATTTCTAGAAGTACTATCCATATCAAATATATTCTAAAATTCTAAAGTGAGAACCAATAAAGTATGCATAAAAATATGGATTCAAAATGCATAGGTACAAATTTCAACTCTTAAAACTTACTAGTTGTATGACACTGGACAAATTATTTAACTTCTTTATGCCTCCTTTTCCTCACATTTAGGATAATAATACCTAATTTATAGAATTTGTTGTAAGGTTTAAATGCTTTAACATATGTAAACTCAAAAAATTGGACCTCGTACATAATCAGTGTTTATAAACATTCCTACAATTACATCATAAGAAGTTCATATAATCTATTGACCTAGTGAGAGAGTGCTTGAAACTCACTATTTTATGATACCAAGCCACTTTTAGACATAAACAGAAAGCAACTCGGTAGGTTTACCTTTTTCTTGCGATTTCCACTTTCACGCTGGACTGCTTTCATTAGATGCACCAACCGATCTACAAATGTCTGCTGTGCAGCCAGCAAAGAACGCATAACTCTGACAGACTTATCCCCCTGAAGGGAATCAAAGCAAAGGAAAATTAGTTCTATATCGTGTGACGATCAGGGTTTTTTTTAACAGCATGGGTAATCTTTTTTCCTCTTCTAATAGCTGTAAGCTTCAACAGAAAGAGAAACTGAAAAAGATTAATTATTTTGCTTCAAGATAATGAAAAATCTATCTTAGGTAAACATCACCAACCTGTTTGTAGTCAAAAATTATCTGTTTTCAGTGAGTACTGGTCTGTCTAAAACAAAACCTTTTCCCCCACAAATAACCATGTGACAAGACAGAATTTGTTCACCCCAAAATGCTTTCATTGACTGATTCAATAAATAACTGAAAACTGATGATATCTTTAGAAATGTGCAGGGCATACAAATATAGGAGCAACTAAAATACTACTCTCAAGAAACTAAAAAAATCTACTTAAAAAAGAAAGGAAAGGCTGTGTATAGTAGCTGAGGTAGGAGGATCCCAAGTTGTAGCTTAGTGATAACACAGACTTGGATTCAATCCCAGTATAGGGGGGGAATCATGGTGGGGGGGAGGATATACCTAAACAACGTCAAATACATGCTTGTTCAGTAAAATATTAGGTCATAAAAACTAGAAACTATAGTCTTTTGTAATAACTGCCACTTTAGAAAATACTGTAAATATCTACTCCCCTTTAATCTTCCCTTGCCCTGGTAAGAGCAGTTAGGGAAATGTTATCATCCCCATATCAAAGATGAGAAAATTAAAGTTCAGAGAAACTCAAATGCCTTCACAGGGTAGCAAAAGCTATGTGACAAAAGTGAGATTAGAAGAAAGGATAAACAGTTTATTGTCAATCAGTTTAATATTAAGATGGTCTAAGCTCTGAGAACTATATACAAACTGAGTCTCTCTCAAAGTGTTTAATAAGATGTAATTTAAATTTTAAAATTTCAAAACATGATACAGCAGATAAAAGATGCTATGAATACAATTTTCTGTAGCAATCTTACAGATCGATGTTATGAATTTTCTTTTCACTGCCCTTGCACCCTCTGCTGGCTGATCTGGGATCCTGCTTTATCATCAAAGGAACATAAGCAAAAAATGGCCTTATAAATCTCTACAAACTGTTGATGAAGCAAACACTTCAGTAATATAGAGAATATGTACAATACGAATATTTTCAGATTTCTGAGTGATAAAAACACACTCAAAAAAAGGAAAATTAAAAAGCAAACCTTTTATTTTATTTTATTTTTTCCATATAGAGGTTTATTTCATTAAATTGGTCATCGTATTTCTGTTGTGTCAGAGTATATATTTTAAGCCTTTTTGGCCACACAGTTTTAATTACAAATATTCAACTGCTACTGTAGTGCAAAAGCAGGCACAGATAATACATAGATGAATGGGAATGACTATGTTCCAAATAAATTACTTATAAACATTGAAATTTGAATTTAAAATAATTTTCAGGTATCACAAAGTATCTTCTTTGGACTTATTTTCAACCACTTAAAAAATGTAAAAACGACTCCTAGCTCACAGGTCATAATAATACAGGTACCAGACCAGATTTGGCCCATCTGAATGGTTACCTTCAACAATGCTTGGCTGAATCTTCTCATTACATTCAAGTACATCTCATGGGTCTTTGGATCTCGCTGCTGAGTGTCTTGATCTTCACATTCAACTATCACGTACCTTCAAAATTGTTAAAGTTACTCAAATGATGTGAAATAAAACTTGGATTCATCTTATAAGTATCTATATCATTTCATTAAAACAGACTCATATTTTTAAAAATTATTAAAAGGGAATACAGAAATGCATTTTACCACCATTTTATAAAAAGTGAAAAATTAAGGGGTAACATGCACACCATCAATAAAACATAAATAGCAATAATGTCTTAATTTGTGCAATATTCTAAATTTTCTAAAAATTTTGCTATCAAGCAAGCTGTTTTTCCTATTACTTTATGACATACTTAAGATATCAATATTGTCTGAAATTACCTAAGTTCACATATCTACCAAGTAACTCAAGAACCAAGTCTATTAATTACACATCAGTATATTTCTGAAGTTACAAAAGGCTTTCTTATTCTGAAAACCACTCTGGTGCAACCTCTCTCATTAACATAATTTTGAAAGATTAATAAAATGTTAAATTGAGTTTTTTCTCCCACCCAATTTCACATTTCTCAAAAACCCATATGTAATCTTAAACTTTTCTAAACCATTATATTAGAGAGTTAATGAAATTTAAATGTTTTCTTAAACCTAAACTCCTGGGGGCTGGGGAAATAGCTCAGTCGGTAGAGTGCTTGCCTTGTAAGCACAAGGCCCTGGGTTCAATCACCAGCATCCAAAAAAAAACTAAACTCCTTATACAATAAAAAAAATCATATAAGCAAAGATATGTGTCACAGCTCATTTGATCAAGTGATTCTAAATGTTCTGATAGAAAAAAACAGAATAATGAATTACATTTAATATCACAGCTTGGTAAACACTGCTATGTGTGCACATGGCTATGTAAAAATGAAAGCCATACCCTATGAGCAGTGTTAATATTTGCTAATGTTTAACACCTATTCAGTTCTATTTCATTTTTCTTTAAATAATGAAGGCTGTAGTCTAAGGTTTTAACATTGCTTTCAATAGCTCATGATATATATATATAGTTCTCACTCCAGTCAGAATGGCAATTATTAAGAATGCAAGTAACAATAAAAGTTGGGAGGATGTGGGGAAATAGATTCATTTATACATTGCTGGTGGGACTGCAAATTGGTGCAACCACTATGGAAAGCAGTATGGAGATTCTTAAGGAAACTTGGAATGGAACCACCATTTGACCCAGTTATCCCACTTCTTGGTTTATTCCCAAAGGACTTAAAATCAGCACACTACAGTGACACAGCCACATTAATGTTTATAGCAGCTCAATTCACAAGAGCTAAGCTATGGAACCAACCCAGGTGCCGTTCAATAGAAGAATGGATAAAGAAAATGTGATACATATACACAATGGAATATTAGCCATAAAGAAGAATGAAATTATGACATTTGCTGGTAAATGGATGGAACTGGAAACTATTATGCTAAGTGAAGTAAGCCAGTCCCCCCAAAACAAAGGCTGAATGTTCTCTCTGATATGGGGATGCTAACCCACAACAAGGGAGGGTAGGGAGGGTAAGAACTGAAGTCACTGGATTAGACAAAGGCAAATGAAGGGAAGGGAGGGAGGATGGGAACAGGAAAGAACAGTGAAATGAATCAGACATGATTTTCCATTGCTCATAAATGAATACATGACCAATGTAACTCCACATTATGTACAACCTTAATCCTAATTGGAATGGGTTGTACTCCATGTATGTATAATATGTCAAAATATACTCTATTGTCATGTGTATCTAAAAACAAATTAAAAATTTAGAATTAAAAAGAAGAAAAGCACAAGTCTAGATCAACTTCCTTGTTTATCAATAATTTTGGCAAGGATGATAATTAGGTGATTGTAGAGCTAAGATCAGAACTCAGGATTTTGGGCTACTAAACTGAATCTCACAATATGTTATCTTAAAAAAACCACACGAAACTTTTCAACCTCCTTAAATGACAGCAGTTCCCAAATGTCAACTCTAGATGCTTTTCATTATCCCTTTTACCATTTCTGGGAAGAGTACATTCAGCCATCTAGAACTTTCTAAGAATGGAGAGCTTCCAGTCTTATTTTTCACTATACTCTCAGCACTTCCATGCCTAGGTCATACATTCATTTTATTGTTGATTGAAGAAATTCCTCCAGTCTCATGGATTTAGCCATTATCTCGATAATGATAATTCTCAAGTCTGAATATATACCTAGGGCCTAATTTTGCATTACATTATGTGACTTGCCTTCACATTCGACTACAATAATTTTCAAGATAGTGCCAGTCATTTTTAACAGAACATGTACAACACTGAGTTTATCACACTAAACACCAATATAGAGAGTACTATCAATATTTCCGGCATTTCAAGAGTTCTGGGCAAGGTATACACAACTGTAACCCAGCAATTCAGGAGGTTGAGGCAGGAGGATCACAAGTTTGATCTCAGCAACTCAGCAAAACAAAAAATTTAAAAATGACTGAGGATGTAGTTCAGGTAAAGAGCTCCTGGATTTATACCCCATGCTGAAAAACAACAACAAAAAAGATCCAGCATTTGGAATGGAAATTTTCATGTAACAGGCTTCACAAATTTAAGTTTTCTTAATGGCAGGAAACAAGGTTCTCAGAAAAGCTTAAGCAGGACTGCAGCCAAACCATATAACCCAAGTCCTATCTAAAACTCATTTTGACAATTTTTGTATAATTTGCAGGCTACGTACAAACTTAACTCACCGTCCCCTGACTTAAACACCTATACTAGATTATTCAGCAGACACTGGATTTTTCCTATTAAATGCCTCTTACAATGGTTCTATACTATTGACCTTACCTGGTATCAAACAACAGATCTGGCCTTTCCATCTCTAAAAACTACTTACTGCTTAATTCAGTCATCTTAAATTTTTCTTCTTTAAGGTACCCTCATCACATTCCACTGTTAACAAACTCATCAGTATTTCCCCTCTTTTCTATCATTTTACAACAGATTCTGATGCAAACTTCCATCAACCCCAGCGTGTGCATTCATGGCCCAGTCAAGACAGTCCTCTACTACACCAGAGTCATCTATTTTGTACTTTTCCTACCATACTTCAGCATAGCTGACATCTATCTCTCCCAAGAAGTCTTTGAAGACTCTCAGAACTCTTCCTTCTTACTTCCTAAAAGGCATGGACTCACACAACTTGTGCTGACAATGTTTTTTTTGTTTTACAATGTATCACAGTTTAACTCTCTGCACTCTTTATAGGTTACAAGGAAACTGATGCCAGGTACCGTATCTTAAAAACTTTGTTATAGTTTGGATCTGAGGTGTTGCCAAAAGTTTCTGTTAATGCAGTAATATTCAGATAATGTGATTATATTATGAAAGCTATAACCTAGTTAATCCAACCAAGCTTGAAAGGGCTAACTGGGTGATGACTTTAGAAAGGTTGGGCATAGCTGGAGGAGGCAGGTCACTGGAGGCATGCCTGAGAAAAGAAGAGCTGTTCTTACTGAAGCACCTTCCTCACTCTCTCTGTTTCCTGACAGCATTCTGAGTTGAGCAGCTTTCCTTCACTGGGCTCTTGCCCCTGGATGTGCTGCCTTACTTGGGTCAAGGGTACTGGAGTAGGCCATCTGTCAACTGAGACTTCTGAAATCATAAGCCCCATGTAAACTTTTCCTCATCTAAATTGTTCTTGCCAGGTATTTTGGTTACAGTGACAAAAAAGTTGACTAAAATACTTTTAGTATTCACTGATATACCAAATAGGGTCTAAAAAGAACCTTTCCTTCTCTACTCTCCAGGCAATGCTCTATCATGTTAATAAGATGTTCTAGTAGTACAGATGTAGAACCCAGAATTTTCTGCAAAGGGGCATGATGAGCTGAACCATGACGCTAGACATTCTATATTATATTCCCAACAAGTGTTCTAACAAAGATTCAAGAATGCATTGTTGAATGCTTAATCAAGAATGTTTTCTAGAATTTTCAGGGCTGCACTAAACTATAAGATTATTTAAATTAAAAGTAGTTAAAAATTCAGTTTCTCAATCACATTATCCATAGTTCACATGCTGAATAGCTGTATATGTAGAACTAAACATCATTTATATCACTGCAGAAAGTTCTATGGGACTGCTCTGTTCTAGAATAATAATTACACAGCTAAGAAATAAATTCATATTTTTATTCATGGTGTTCTAGAATGTTTGGTCATTTCGGGATGATACCTAGAATATCCAAAAACAGTGGTTCTAACTATATAACTGTCAATAGGATCTTACTAAAATCTAATCCTGATTGGTTTAAGTTCTTGACTGTCTTTATCACCTTTGTATATTCAGTTTCTTTTCCTGTATATCTATGCTGCAAACTCATTTACAAGCGAACATATAGATGGCCACAATATATAGAACCAACTGCTGTGTTCAAGTCATTTTGATCATCAAGTAAAGACTATGGCTGTAGCTATTTCCTGCAACTGAAGGTATGTTAATCTTCATGATAAGGGTCAAATATCAAACACATATTATTCAAGTCATCCTGCAAAGAAAAAGCCCATTTAAAATAAAAATAATAGTGTCATCTACAAATATGAAAGACAAGGTTAGATCAAGACTAGAAGACACTGAGTCACTGTTCATGCCAATAAACTAGATTCTACAAAGCACTCTAAGGTATTCCCTTGAAGGCTGTCATCTTAAAGTAGAAATGCAGACAAAATTGTCTAGGTACTCATTGTAAGATGACATCAGTGGACTACCTGTTTCCTGGCAATTTCATTTTGTGGAGTAAATAACCTTTATTACCTTGAAAGGTCTTAAAAGTTATAGAAAACATGTCAAAGCATCCAAAGTTTACTTTCAATTTCAACACACTGGAACGACTATAAAAATAAAAAACTGGAACAATTTATAGATTCTGATGTCCAACATTTTACAGATTGGAGACTATAACTCCCCTCTGTGGTTTAAAAGGTTGACACTATTCATTTTAAAAGGATTGTCTGCAAAACTATCAGTCCCTAAGGACTTAGCTACAGCAGGAATTCTGCTTAAATCACTGGAAAGGGAACAAATAAAAAAAGAAATATAAAATATTTAAAAGGAAATAGCACATCCAATTAAATTTATATTTGAATACATATAAGAGGTAAGCTTAGTGAAAGGCATTTTAGTTCTTACATTTGATTAATATTTTATACTATTCTGTCCATGTTCAAAGGAAAAGAATGATCATTCCAAACCAAACTTTGGAAATTATTTCCTACACTGCTATTGTACATTCCCCAAAGTAGTACCTACCAAAGTTAAGAATCCACATGAATGACCTTTTCCCCCATGAGTATTTCTGAATATGTAACATGCATACTATAAAAATGGGCAAAACAATTACTCCTTAGAGAAGGAAAAGATATAGCACATGCAATTGTTTCAATGAATCAGAGATATAGTGGAAAAACACATATCAAATCTAAGTTTGATGGAATGCTCATAAGACTGGGAACTGGGCTACACTTTTTTTATTATCTACAGAGAAAACAAACTGCACTTTCTGAACAGAAATTGGAAATTGTTCATCTGTTTCCTCCTGTTCAGCTTCTTTCAGAATGATTTGAACGCTTGTCCTACTTAAAAAAAAAAAGAGATCAGAGATTCTATCAAAACTAATTTCAAATTTTACAATGAAATCTGCTCTACAGTCAAATCCAAAGAATATATGTAATTTTGAAACCACATAATCAGTATATACACAAAGTTTTTATGATAGTGCCTACTTTAGACTATAAATTCCGAGCCAAAAAAACTCATGAACGTTACAAGGGGACAAAATATCTATAAAGAAATACTCAGTAATGAATTAAAGAAAACATAGAAACCTTAATTTTAAAATACTTAAGAAACTTAGAAATACTTACTCAAAAACTCAGTAACATGGCCTACACACTTTTTCCTCTACTTTCTTTTAAATATTTACTTAGATTTTTCATGAGGAAATATTTTTTTGTAATACCAGTGAATGGACATATACTTAAGAGTTCAAACTGGTATATAGGGAACATCAGGATGCAAAATGTTATATTAAAAGGAAATAGAAATTTGGTAATATGACAAGTTCTAAGTATAAACTTCTAAGGAAAAATGATGATTAACAACTAGTCAAAATATTCTGTAGACATATCTTCAGGGGCATGCTAAGATTTAAAATGAGGGAAATGTACTTTAATGAATATTATATTAAACTGCTAAAACAAAAGCAGGGAATTATTTTTCTTCCCATTATTCAAGGCCAACAGAGGGGAAAAATAAATCACAGTTTCTAAACCATCCACAGGCAGTTTCCAACAAAGAAGAAAATGACTGATTTAGTTAAAAGTGTTTTTGTGTGTGGTAAAGAGAACCAAAAAGTCATAAATAAATATTGTTAATGTAAGTAACAGCACCTGTGTGGGTTACCAGAGAGCTGACTGGGTCGTCTACTTCTTGGCTACAGGGCAGTATCCAGGAATATGAAGTTAAGGTCTAATTCAATCCATGGGCAGTTTCTCCAAAATGAGGCTAAAACACGGTAGTATTCTGTTTAATTTCCTCATGAAAAGCAAAATGCCTCATTGTTATTTTAAAATAATGAGCTTTAGAATGTACACCTCTTAATTTGTACTTTTTAAGTTAAGGCTACAAATGAAACAGTAAGATTAGACCAAAGATAATTTTTATGGTTAAAAACTATGTCAAAAAGTTTAAAAAGTGTTATTTTAAGTATTTTGTCAAATATAAAGAAGGCTTCAAGTAGAGCAGATCCAGCTGGCTCTGCCCTTAGTTTGCTATGTAAAGCTGGAAATGACTCATTTATCTCATGTTTAATCCTAGTGCTTTCATTTATTGAATAAATAAATTTATTTATTGAATAAAAATAAAAACTCAGTGGCTTAAGTTACTTGTCTTCTACCCTTCAGAATTCTACAACCAACAGATGAAGCCATGCTTCATGCTAACTGTGTCTCAGGAAGTCAGCTTCTCTGTGTCTCAGTTTCTCTCTTTCCTTCAGCTCACTGAGGATATTGTTCTTTTATAACACAGAGATAGCTACACTTGCTCCATTCAACAACACAGGGAAAAATGAGAGAAGGTCACTGAAAATACTCTGAAAATGGAAAAGTAATAGATAAATAATCTAACTCTAAATAAGGGCATACCAAGTTCGGTTATGGTGTATTCTGCCTTAGTTTCTTCATCTTTAAAATTAAATAAGGTAACTGAATTCCAGTTTTCTATTTTTGCTTGATTCCAATGTTTTGGTAAATAATGTGAAAACACACTCTCAAAAAATTATGAAGTAATATATATTATTTAGATAGCAAAAAGGCAAGCAGAACAAATTAGGAGAAAAAAAGAAAAAGAAAGCAGCATTCCATTACACAGCTATATCTTAGCTCTTGAAGAGACGAAGTGATGCTAACAAGCATTTCCATAAAAACAGCTGTAAACAAATGCAGGTAAACATAAATACTGTATCTAGGCTTTTAATGACTGTTCACATCTAAATTTAAAATTGTTTTAATGTATACAGCATGGTGAAAAATAGTTCTTAAAAGTGATGATAAAATAAACAAACTTATTTTCACATACCAGTATAAATAATTTGCCAGTGTTGAGTTTTTGCAGGCTCTTGATATCAAGAAGGTACAAAGATCTTGCTGAAAGAGTAAAAGAAATGTATACGTATTACAATCTGCTATTAACAGGGAGGGGGAATAAAAGAGCCTACACTGGCATATGAGTTTTCATCTGTGTATCTTAAGTGATGGTTCAGATTTTCTACTATCCATATACCCCTTCCTCCCTTCCATCCTCTATCCAGCCATTCAATATTTACTCTAAATCAAGCAATATAGAACAAGTTAGCACACCACGGTTCACAGAGTCCCTTGTCCTCCTGGAACTTAACACTTCCAAAAGGAGAAAGACATTAAAAAATGGTCACAGAAATAATCTGGATTAAGAGATCAGAAAAGGTAATGATGAGGACATCAATTTAAACAAAATCAAGATGATACTATATACAAAGGCACTGAGCTTAGTTTGTTCAAGGAATTTTAAAAGGGCACAATGTTGCTAAAATATAGTAAAAACTAAATTAAGAGGCTGAAAAGAGAAGACAAGGTCAGATTATGCAAGATCTTTAAAGTCACACTACTGAGTATGGAGTTTACTTAAAAAGCAAAGGATACCCAGTGAAAGATGTCAAAAGGAGAGTGGGATGATCTAATTTACATTTTAAGAAAATATCCTGGTTTCTTGAAAAAGTACAGACCTGAGATCAGTTAGGATGCTATTACAGTACTCTAGAAAAGTGAGGGGGGGGGGGTGGCAATGACAAGAAGACAAGAACTATTTTGGAAATATAATTAATAGGACTTGCTAATAAAGAGGAAACAGGAAGGAATGGAAGGAAGTGATGATAACTCCCAAATTTCTGGATTTAGCAAACATAAGAAGCAGTCTAAGAACTGAAACAGATATGTTTTGAAATATTAAGTTTGAAATGCCTGTTAAATATACAGAAGAGATCAAGTAAGTACTTGGATATAAATTTGAAACTCAAGATGACAGAGTTGAGCTAGAATGTTAATCTGAGTTTATCAGTATAGCCTAGAGTAAGTGTAAATTGAGAATATAGAACATCCTAAGGAACATTAAGATGTCAAGTAGAGGAGAGAGTGCTGATGAAGGAAACTGAGAAGGAATAGAGAGGTGACAAGGAATGTATGGTATCGCCCAAACCACTCAATGGAACTGAAAAGTATGTGCAGTCATTAAAGTCATTCAGAGATTTAGTGAGGTAAGTTTTAAGCAAAAGTCAAAACGATGGAGCTTAAAGATTGGAAAAGAAGGGAAGAATAAGTATATAAAAACAACTTTGAGAATCTTGATTATGAAGGTAAGAAAATAAGTGCTATATTTATGAGCTATATCAAAAGAAAAATTTGTTTTGCTTTTCTGAATTTTTAAGATGGGGATACTAATACATATTTGAATATTTCTATAAGAAAAAGAAAAGAATATATCTTTAAAGGAAGCTGGGAATGTGGCTCAATGGTTAAATCAGTTAAATGACCCTGGGTTCAATCCCCAGTACCAAAGAAATAAATAAAATATAAGGTCAGGAAAATATTTAAAATACAAAAAAAAAAAAACTCACCAGAGAATACTAATGAAGACAACATTCTATTAATATCAGATAAAACAGACTTTAAGGTCAAAGGGAAAAAAAAACCTCAAAGCATTAGATATAAAGATCACTAAACAGTGACAGAAGATTCAGATTACTTGAATGCACTTAGTGAAAAAAAAAAAAAAGCATTAAAATATTTAAAGCAAACAACGACGACGTGGAGAAAGTAATAATTCTATTATTCAGGGGAATTTTACCCTAGGTCTTTCATACAGCAGAAAAAAACTTTAGGAAAGGGTACAAGATGTTGACAACACAGCAAGTTTACTCTGTGGCATATGTACAATGCTGTACCCAACAGATGAGGGACACATTTTCTTTTCAAATAATTCTTTTCAAATAAAAACTCTCTGAATTTATGAAATATGACCATACTTAAGCAATGAGAATTGAATTTTATATTTTTTTAAATATGTGGCCAGACTTACAAAATGGTCTTCTAAACCTCCATGAGAGAAACATGGAAAAACTTGAGATAATGCCAAAGTATCAGGGAGGAGAAAAGAAGGTTGGTATCTCACGTTGTTTAATTACAACTTCAAGGTGACAACTGCTTATACACTATTATTACTTTACTAGCATAGGGAAAAGGGAGGGAAATATCTATCAAAATGATTCCTATTGTTCTCTGATATATAGCTTGGATTACCTGAACTATCATCAAAGAAAAGGTTAAAGTGACTTATTAATTGAGCAACAGCACATAGGTTCATCATTCACAAGAGACATATCAGAAATACATGAACACTTATTTAAAATTTTTAACCTAAAAGTTTTGAAAGCAAGGTAGTAAAAAAAAGAATGTTCTGAACATAGCTTTTGAAATCCAATCACTTCCAATGTAAGCCACCCTGGCTCATACCTCTAATCTGTCTCATTTGAATTATTTCAATAATTTTCAAGTAAAACTCATTTGGTACAATGGCCTACAGGCCATACAAAACTGATCTTGTAGTTCTCTCTCAGAATCAATCGTCTGCCATGATCTCTTACCCTCATTCCACAAACAACAAGTTGGTCTCTGTTGGTCCTCAGTCACAGATTTAAGGACTGGTCTTTGGGCACCTCTACTTGCCATTACCTCTGTTTAAAATGCCCTTCTCTAACATCCATGTCATTGTTCCCTAGTGTGCTCATTTTGCAGATGTACTCCTTCAGGGAAGCCTTCCTGACCAATCTTTGTGAAACTGCAGCCACCTTATACTACCAACACTCGCCATCATCCTTTATTTTTCTCCTTTAAAAATAGGTTTGTTTCTCTTCTCCTACATGTAGATATTATTGACATTCTGCACAGTAACCTTATATTGTAAGTGTCATAGCAACAAAGATGGTAAATGTTATTGTTTTCTGCTTCACTAATCCCAGTACCTAGAACAGTTTCTGGTTCATAAAAAGGAACCAAAAATATGTGCAAATGCTGAACGACTGAATCAATTTCTTAGCTTTGAAAGGGCAAATGACCCCTTAGCAGAAAGGTTCCTTAAAGGGGTCATCTAAGGATTCTATAATCTTTTAATTTAAAAATTTTTTACAGTTAAATATGGCTTATATGTTTGTATGTAAACATGTAAACTTCAATCAATAATTAATAGCTAAAACAAATGATCTATTCAATCATCAGTTTCTAAATCTGACTGAAAGCTATATTATATATATGTATAAATAAATATAAACACTAAAAAAATCAACTGAACTTTCTAATATTTATTTGCATTATTAATTAGTAATGCATTATTTGTTTTCAACTTCTGGAGTATAAATGGTTCTTAAAAGTTGTGGGGACAAATTTAACAAAATGCTCTATATCAGCTTTTAGAATGCACTTCCAAATATACTTTCCAAGAAGTACTAGTCTAAGAAAGAAGACTGTTTTACATCAAAAATGAATGCACTTATATGTAGAGTTATAAACAGACACTTAGTATATTATCCCTAGTACCAAAGTTGTATATTTCTACATTGTAATTACATTGACAATTGCAGTACTGTTTATAAATACATTAACCATAAATATTCAGTTTCCCTAATAAAATATTTAAACCTAGTTTATTCTCACATTGCACATGAATCCATTTATATGCCCAAAACACCAATAAAATGAATTGAAGATTACCCAGCACATTAACTGAGGGGAAAATTCATAAATATGTATCATAAAACAAGTTATTTAACAAAGTTGTAATATTTAGAGTAAACAAAATCAATGTTTTGAAGACCAATGTAAGGTGTTTGGTAGGATCTCTCCTATAACAAGCTTGAAAAGCTCTGTACTCACCTCCAGATTTTCACCATCTGAAACTTCTTTTGTTTTAGATGCAGGAGGAGGGGAAGACACTGGAGGAAGAGGGCTGGTTATAATTTGTGAGCTGAAAAAGTATGAGGAGAGATCACTGAAACATACTCTAAGAGAAAACACATTTTTTTTAGAACAGTTCACTTTGTGCCTGGTTAACGCATGTCCTCCTAAAGATTTATTTTTTTCTGTGCAACACTAGAGTCACACTATATTCTGGGAAAAAGTCCCTCCAGGGTCAATGATTATGGATAACAGCCTCTTGCAGATTTACGTGCAAGTATGCATATTAGTAGAGGTTTTCATAAATACTACAGGGTTATATTTTACTTTGTTTGACTTGGTTGACTTTTTTTTTTAAGTCTATTTAACATTAAACTTGCATTTTTCAATCATATTTGACTGCAAGATCATCCCCACCACTTTGATCTTAAAAATCACACAAAAGTGTCCAATCATAATTTGGAAAACATTGGTTTACAGTTTGCATCCTCTCATAAAGTTTTGAAAAGATCTTTACTAGTTACTTTTTCATTACTAGGTGGCATAAGTAAGGAACAGGCAAATAATGACTTAAGACTGAAGGGCTCCAATCTATAGGGTTTCTTCTCTTAAAACTAGAAAAACATATAGTAGTATAGGGAAGCAGAAATGGTGTTTTCCTATTTTCAAGCTCTTCATATATACACAGAAGAGAAACCATAGCAGCATTAAAAACATGAAGGAAAATTCAGATTTCCAATCTTGGGACCATATAATAAATTAAATGACTGGACTGATTCAGGAAATATGAATTCTAAATCTGGTTTGTTCATTAACTTCCTTACCTTTATATTTTACATCACTCCCACTTCACTTTTTTTTTTTTTTTACTATTTAAAAAGAAGATTCCATATATTTCATATTTTTAAGATTTTATAAAAAGGAAATGGCAAAGCAGGAGAACTTGGGAGACAACAATTTGTAAGACATAAACCTGGGCATTATGTCCTTTATCTCTAAGTTAAGAATATGAATATCAACTTCAGAGATAGTCATTATTAGGTGACACTGCATCAGGTACACAGTTGACACTAAGCACTGGGTCAGGTACACAGTTGGGACTTTTCAGTTGTTATTTTTAAGGGTTGACTTTCAGTTCAAATATTATGCTATTTGAAGAAAAGAAACCAGTAAAAAAATACATTCATTAAACTATTTGAGCCTTAAATTGCTCAAATAACTAATTTTATTTTAACATGAATAGTAACAGTAGCTAATACTTACTGAGCACTATGTGCTACACCATCTTTTAAATGCTTTTTAAATCTTAATTCATTTAATCTTCAATCTTTGATGATCAGTTACTAATGCTATACTAATTTTTATTATAAAAAGATGGGGCCACAAAAAATATGTAACTTAAACAAGTTTGCTAAATGGCAGAGTTGAAATTTTAACTAAGGTATTCTGACTTGATAGCCTGTGAAAATCTGTTCTACAAAATAGTAATCTGTGCTCAGTGAATATATATGTCATAATCCCCAAAACTAAGAGTTAGGATTTTGTATTTCTGGGGAAAAAGTAAAGAAGGCAACAACTTGAATAGGGGGCAAATTATCAAATTTCAAAGCACATCCTCCTTGAATATCCATACCTATCTATTTCTGCAGAATTTATTCCAGAATTCGACAAATTCTCTGATACTGAGCCCTGACTATCCTTCTTGGTAGGTTCCAATCCATTCTTTATGTCATCAAAATTTTCATATTTAAGAGCCTGAACCAGCTGTAGTAAGTACATCAACAAATCCTAAAAAACAAACAAAGCCAATATTAGAAAAACAAAAACAAAATGATTATAGACATAATTTATTCCTAAATATCAAGCTAACATTTTAATTTTATCTATCTTTCAGCTGTGTCACCTTTGGTATGTTACTAAGATGATTAAGCTCTTGGTGCCCCACTGCATTCTTAGCTATAAAATGAACATAATAAAAACATCAGAAAGAGATGTGAACATTAAATCAGTTAACAAAAGAAAGTTACAGTAGAGCATTTGGCACACAGTAAGTAGCATCTGAAGAGCATAAAATAAAACAAAACTGTAGAGGGGAGATAGAGGTGGTTTATGTGAACCAAGAAATTTAAAGGATTCATTTTCCTAGCAGATAAGATAACTGCAATTTAAAAACTTACTACATAAGCAATTTCAAATTTTCGAAGAATTTATTTCATGACCTTTTCTCATCAGTACTAAAAAAAAATCCTTTGTTCTTTTTTTCCTTGAAATTTAGGTTTTAGAGAATTCAGAGTACTTCTTAAATGAAAGAACCTATAAAATAAACATTTTAATACTCTTGATAAAGGGAAATGCTTACTTCCCATCATGTATCAAAGGAGACTTAAAGAAAAAAGAAAACGTGTAAGCCTCCATACTACTACTGAAAATCAATGGAGTAATTAGGTTAAAAAGGTGGTAACAAAGGATATTTTAATTTTATGAGTTTTCTCTGATATAAAAAGACTCTATGTTTAGGATAAAAATGTTTTCTGTATTACTCTATAAATGTAGTTCTTATTCTTCTCAAGAACTGTTAAGAAAATGCTAATAAAGTTTACTCCTAAAAACAAAAACTGAAGAAACTCATAAAACTCAAAATTAAAAAAAAAAAAAAAAAGTATTCGTTATTTCCAATTCTAATAGCCAGTTAGCCACATGAATCTCATAATTAGGTAATTTTGAGATGATAAGACCACCAATTCAACTTCAATCTCCTCTTTACCCTCTAAACCAGGCTAAATTTTCAGTAACTATTTCATGGTCCACCCTTTTCTTTCCTTCATATAACATCTAGAGCACTTGTAATTACTTGCTTACTTCCTTGTCTTTTCAATAATTTTATATATATCATGATGACAGTCAACTTGCTGGCAACCTCTTTCCTCTTAAATATCATCATATATTTCTTGTTTTCATCTTTTATATTTTACATCACCATAGTGAAAATTTTGTAATGAAGCAACTATGAGGAGTAATACACATGATTTTAACATAAACATCAATTTTAAAAAAGGTTAATTGGCTAATTCTTATTCAAATGTCAATGTCAGTGACCAGGGAAATCAAATGACTGTATCCAAGCACTTGTATAATGTTCTGCTTTTGAAAAACATTTATAAAAATTTTTTAAATTTATTGTTGCATTATAATTATATATAATAATGGTATTCATTCTGAAATATCAGTACATGCACAAAATTTAACAATATAATTTGGTCAATTTTATTTCTCAGTATCTCTGTTCCTTCCTCTGGCCCCATTCCTCTAAGTTACTGGTCTCCCTTCTACTAAAAACCATTTTTGAAATCTGAACAATAGACATATGATTATCTAGAAACATATTTAAGATATATGGTACTATATAAGTACATGTTTTTTTCCTAAGAAATAAAGTGTATTATATAACATTAAATTGATCAGTAAGTTTCATGACAAGTGTCAAGTGTCCTCTTTTGGAGGTATAAGTTATTCGGTTTTACCATTACCCTTTATTATGAGTGCCACAGAATGTGTCACTAGTGTTTTTTCCCAATTACAGAAAAGATTGAACTAAATGAAATCAAAAAGACTGCAAGATTATTATATTCCCCAGGAAGGGAAAATTCAGAAAACTTTCCTCTTTTTAATGCACTTACCACTATCTCATTTGCTTGTAATTCAGTACTCTATGTTCAAACTACACTTTTTTCATACATATAAAAATGAATTAATGTCAATAGTTAAGTATAAATCCTACTTTCTCATTATATAATCACATCTTGAAAAATATAAAATTCTTCCAAGTATGAAGGACAATAAGGATTTGAGTAAAATCAAAGAAAAAAATGTAAAAAAATAAAAATCAGGTTTCCATCTCAGGCAATTCAGTAAAAATTTCCCAGGAGACATAACATTTTATCAAGATAGAGATCACCATTTTTCCGAAGAATAAGTTAATTCTAATACTTCAGAGTGTGAATGCAAAGCTCCATGTTAAAATTACTCATTGACTTCCCACTCCTTATTGAATTGAGAGTGACACTTCATATAGGCATTTTCGGTTAGTGACACGGGTTCTGATTTTGCCTTATAACAGCTATATACCCATACTCTTGTAAAAGTGAAATATTTTCTTTTCTGTTCTTCGTGTACTTTTCAATCTCCTTGCTTCTGCTCATACTGCTCTATCTACTTGGGATATAAACTTCAAGCTGAGAATTCTAAACTTTCATTCAAGTTGATCTCAAATGTCACTTCCTCATTAAATTCTAATGTACAACTTCACTTGAATGGCACAACAGTAAGAGGACTTTTTAAAAAAGTTCTAAATTGAATATTATCAAATTAAATTAACAAAGTTATTAAAAGATTAATTTTACAAGTATATGCTTCATAAAAATTTCAGAAAATTAAAAAAAAAATTTTAGGAAATAGAATACTTACCAGTAAGTAGATCAACAATTTACAGGTAAAAGACAAGTGCCAAAAGAATGATAATTTACAGAAGTCATTTTTTTATTTAAACATACACTCATAAGTCCAAACAAAAGGAAATTTTCTTAACATAAATAAGAAAACCAGTAAGAAACACACATTAGAGAGTAAAATACTAAAAGTATTCCCATAAAATGTGCGATAGCTATCACTTTCATAATTCACTATTCACTATCACTGTTATTCATCATTATTAGCTTCTTTGAGTTAATGCAGTGAAAGAAAAATAACATAGATTTGAAAAAAAGACATACATATGTTTTTGGATAAGCATGCTTCTACATGTAAGAAATGAGAACACCACCTAGTGTCTACTAGAACCATTAAGAGAAATGGATCAAGTGACTAGATAAAATACATTATATCATGTATATAACTAAAGAGAAGTAAAATAAGAGATAAAAGGGATAAGGGCAATCATAACTGTAAAAACAATGATTACTGAGCTGTGAATGAATAAAAAAGAAATCTTATGTACCAAGAAAGAGAATTTAATATTAAGATGAATTAATTTTCTAATTTAACTCTAGATTCTGGTAAAAAAGTATAAGAAAATGAAAAAACTATTCTAAATTTCATGGAAATCAATGTACAAAAACTATAAAGAAAATTATTTTTAAAAAGTCAGAGAATGAAAGAATTTATCTAATAATATACTTAAAGTGCCACAAAGCTAGTGTAGTTTTAAAAGTATGATACAAGCACAAAAACTGAAGACTTACAGTGGGTTATCAGCAAGATGGAAAAATTATATTATCTTTTGACCCAATAATTCCAATGCAAGCAATTCATACACATACACACACACACACACACACGGTTATATCAAAAGAGTGAAAATAACTGCCTAACTGCCTATACAAAGAGGTTCGATGGTTAAATGAATTATAAAATAAAGTCACAGTACAATATTATGCTGCTGTTCAAAAAGAATACATAAAAATATAGCACCTCAACATTCAAATATTTCAATTGACTATCTGAGTTGAATGCAAATATTTTAAGCTTGAGAAAAAGCAAGTGCAGAAATGACACTCTGGCATTCTTCTGAACTGTCCTTAAGACCCTAAAGTGAGAAGAGCCCTCCCTATATATTTGGAGGCATGAGTGTATCAAGACAGAGGACATAGAGAGCTATCTCTATGAACAGGCTCTTCTGTCTCCCAGTTTACTACTCTTGGCTTATTCTTCCTTCCTTTGTTCTATCACATTTTCTATGACTTTGCACCTTTCACTAAACCAAGTATAAAAATGCTCAAGTGTAACCATTTTTTCAGGTCATCATTTAATTACAAAGGTCCCCATGTCATATAAACCTTATGTTTAACCTTATAAACATAAGGTTTATATGACATACGTTTCCCTTCTTTATCTGTCTTTCCCTTGTATGGTTTCCCTTGTTTATCTGTATTTGGCCAGATCCCTAGCAAAAATCTAATATAGGAGGAAAAATGGTTTTTCTTCCCTATAAAAGGTGTTTATAGAATTCAGAACACAGTATATTTTTTAATAGATTAACATCCTTCACCATATCATAGATATTCATTTATCTACGTTTCTACATTTCATAGGTGGGAAACATAAATGATAAGAAAACATCCAAGATAAACTTTTCAGTTAATAAGGCAAATTTTTAATAGAACAATCCTATTTGTATTATTTTTAGGTGATAGTGTAGCCACTACACATTTATATTATTACAATTAAAAAAAGAATATATTAGAAGCTACATTTGATAGTGTTATATCAAAGGAATATATTTGGTCTTCATCTCTGGTTCCTAGTCAGATCCCTTAAAACTAATAATTTCTAAGTGATAAAGAGTCACAAAGGTGAAAGGAGAGTATCAGGCCCCTTTCAACCATATCTGAGTTAATTTTAATAAGGTAACTTTTGGAAAGTCCCTGCAGATGGTAGCTGGTTGCCAGACAAAGCAGCCATGTGATTGGGAGGTTGTAACCTGTAGAGTATGGGGGAAAGAATGTGACTTAATCACCAGTGGTCAGTGATTTCATCAATTATGCCTATACAATGACAGCTCAATAAAAATTAAAAATGACAGAATTTAAAAAGTTTCCAGTTTGATGAACAAGAAATTGTCTAGATAGCAGGAAGCTGGGGTATCCAAACCACATGGGAACTGAAGCTCCTGCGCTCAGGACTTCACCCAATGTATCTCTTCATCTGTTTGGTCCCTTGTACCCTTTAAAACATACCTGGTGATAAGTAGGCAAAAGGAAGTAATGTTTCCCTTAGTTTTATTTATAAGTCATTGTAGCACAATATAAAACCCAAGAAGGGATATCAAGAGAATCCCTAATTTGTAGTCAATTGTCAGAGGGTACCAGAAATTAATCTACTGGAGGGTAGAGAGTGAGTGGCATTGTAGATGACAACTGGTGAAGATAGATGAATTATACAGCAGGGTTCACTATATTTTATGGTTTGAATTTTATTTTAATCAAATACATACATATAAATAGACTTTAATAAATGGCTCATTTGTTTCTTGAAATTCAGAAGTCACTATTAATTCAAAATGATTTCACTATTTTTGTTTTTCTAGAGATCATTGACAATAGGCGTTGCATGTGATCAGCATTCATACACACACACACACACACACATACACATATATATTTGTCTTCTTTGGACCTCAGAGGAGTTATTTCATATCCCATAAGCCCCAGCATAAACTACTAGGTTACATCTGAGGATACATTAACACTATAAAAAGAAAAATTGATGGATTAGTTTACCTCATTAGAAATTGCTAACACTCAAACTTCAGCAATGCTTTGTGTTAACTAGTGTTCCTTACTTTATGATGGCCTCACATGTGTATAAATATTCACATATAATTGTTAGTAGCTCGAAGTTTAAAGGAGGAGTTGAAAGGAGAGTTAAGATGACTGTGCATCTTTGTGCTTTAAAGGCCCCAAGGCTTTTCAAGGCCACAATTAAATGTGCCTTGTTGTATACTGACTGATAGAGGGGATCTGAATTATTCCCCAGCTGGTGCTGCATTAAACCATTTTTCATTAGAATTCCTTTTTCCAGACAGAGCAATACAAGCTCTGCTACCAGGTAGGTGTCTTGGGAGAGATTGTCCTATCACGTAACAGATCAGGAAGTAAATTTTCATTTCACGGAGAAGTCCTTAGAGGAATATTTTAATTTTACTTCTGAAAATACACCCAGTACATTCTCTTTCCTTCTGAAAATCTCTCTCGTGCATGTGCTCAAGAGCACTTGCACTCTGCTTCCCTCACACCCACCCCCGCCACACACACATATACACACACAGTCTGCACTTGGGCTTTAGTTGAAAATCTACCTAATCAGACAGAAATGAATAATAACACACCTCATCATCAGCCTGTCGGAGTCGGGCCACAGCATAACGCCTCACTGTTGGATTGGTATAATGAGAAGATAACAGCTCCAAGGAATCTTCTACGTCCATTGGCTTCCATTTTCCCAGAAGTTCCAATGCCTGTTTGGCCTCCTGAGGTAGATCCCAATTAACACATTTCAAGAATTTTGTCAAAGCCTAAAATCAGAAAAGATTTTAGTATTAGAGACAACATCCTATTGTGTGGGTTAGGAAAGATCAAGGGTTATTAGGCAGTATAGACGGTGTGTCACAAAAACACCAGACAAGCAAGGGACACTCCCACCACTAGCCTCACTCTCAATCACCTCCCTGGGGCATGATTACTGGCTTTCCGACATACCCACCAATAAGGGCTAAAATAAGAATAAGTACATCTCTCTGAGAAGTAACTACTTGAAAAGAAGATCAAACAAAATCTGAAAAAAATAAGCATACAAATGCAGCAAGGGATAGTCTGACTCAACAGACTGCAGCATCTTTCTGGAAGCTTAATTCTAAATTAGACAGGCAACACACAAGTTTTCACAAGACTGTCAGCTAAACAGATTACCTTGCAGATAAAGCTCATGATTGCATAAATACTGCCTGCTCTTTTAATAAAGGTATGCACTTATTTTCTACACAGTGTGACCCCCTACTGCCGTGTCTCCTTACTGGTGACACTCTCCTGGGAGAACTCCAAGTGTTTTCTTTGTCTTTTTCTTCCACTACAAATCTATCTATGAATTATCTCTTCAGCAAAAATAACTTTAAGTTTTAAATTCCTGATGTGCCCACATAAAATAATTTTATTAGTTAGGTTGGACAACAAAACACAAATTCTGGTTAATAGAATATAAAATCAAACTCCATAACCATCACTTAACTTACTCTTGATTTCACTAGATAAAAGAAAGAAAAGGCACTATGGAGATTATCTAGTCCACTGTTTAAATTATATGTGAATTCAGCAAAGATAAAAGGTGTACCTATCACCTCAAAATGTGGATGAGCTAAACCTAGAATTCAGAATCAGTCCCAAATTTCACCCAACAGATGGTGCCTCCTTACCATTAAGGCACTACACCATTCCCTAATTAGCCAAGCCCTGCCCCTTGGAACCATTCCTTCACTTACACTGATTTTTGAAATTCATTACCACTTCCTGTCAATTAGTCCTAACAATATTTGCTGAATTTGCACTCAGTCCTAGCAATATTTCCTGAATTTCTCCTCAGTCTGATTCTCATTATATCATATACCCAGAGTTTGATAAGCCAGCAGAGTCTCAACACGAGTTTATATCACACAAACATTTACATGCTTAAAGCTACAAGTGCCAGGGACGGTGGCTCATACCTGTAATCCCAGTGGCTCAGGAGGCTGAGGCAGGAGGATCTCAAGTTCAAAGCCAGCCTCAGCAACTTAGCAAGGCCCTAAACAACTCAGTGAGACCCTGCCTCTAAATAAAATACAAAATTGGGCTGGGATATATCTCAGTGGTTAAATGCCCCTAAGCTTGATCCCCAGTACAAAAAAAAAAAAAAAAAAAAAAAAGCTGTAAGTGATCTTAGCAGAAATCTATTGTCAGCAGAAATTTGACCTATCATATACCTGCCAAAAGAAATCCAATATTTATTTACATAATTCCAGTGAATAAATTACAAAGTACAAAATAGCCATTACATTTATAGACAGCTATATATTGTTTGTTTTTACAGTAATGAACCACAAGACAAAAAAAAAGTTTTTATGTAACCTCTTTCCATTGATCTATTTCATTCTCTGGAGATAATGAGAATAAACTTAATCCCATACATATGGACAGCCCTTCCACTATCTGAAGATGACTGCCAAACCTTTAAAATGTGGATTTATTGAGATGAGAGACACTCTAGTTCACAAGTAAGTAAATACATACATTTAGATGAAAAATAACGCTTGGCTTTTTTCTTAAAATATTCACTGACACCTCCCACCACAATCCAAATCTCTCCTCTATTGAACTCTCATTGCCTTTCTAGGATTCAGTCAAGTTAACCCATTTTACAATGATTCTCCCTGTCTACAACCCTTTCTTAAGTTATTCTCAACAGTCTATCACCTTTAAGATAAGCTTGTTAAAAACAGCTTTTCCAGAGAGTTTTCAGCAATTTTCAAATTTTTCTTTAGACTCTGGCTCATGTTAATACTATATTTTAAATGATGGTTTTCTAACTACCAAAAGCTTTTTGAACTTTCTTATCTCTACAACTAGAGAGAGCTCTAAGGAGAGTTGTCCATTTCCTCTGTAGCTCCTAAAATGCCATTCAGAATAATGTGCCCTCTCTTCATACAGAACACAGATTACCATCCTAACTTATTCCATGCATTTATTTTTCACTTTGAAAAGGTATTTATAGGTTGAATGTGAAAACAAAGCAATACTTCTTAAAGTAACTACAGTGAAAGCTTTTCCATTTCACAGTACATCAACATTCTTAATAGGAATGAGTAGGCAGGTACCTATTATTAGCAAATCTTACAGCACACCAATGTACTTGATTCAACAACTGAAACAATCTAACTCCTAGATTTTCCAATTTGTAGATAAATTAATAAGATTTAGTGTACACTGCTGCCAAGGAATTAACATAAAAAAATCACAATTTTTAATGTAACTGTTACAAATGATAAACCAAGAGGCAATGGAATGAAAAAAGGAAGAAGAAAAATGATAAATAATTTGAAGACAACAATAATGATGAAAATTTACCCTACGCTTGCTCTTTTAAAAATGCTTTATCATCTCTATAAAGATACAGAATTCATACGCAATTTTATTTCTGGAATTTCCAAAGACAGAGGATAGGCTTCAGAACCACGGTGTCTGGGTTCAAATCCTAATTCTTAACTGTGACAATATGTAAGCTGAATCACTTGGAATAAATTATTTAACTTTTAAATTATTTAATAAATTATTTAACTAGATATCTCATTCAGTTATGATGAGGATTAAGTAAGTTAAAGTAAAACATTTAGAATAGTGCCTTCCACATAATAAACACTTTGACAAATGTTCATTATTTACCACTTATTGTTATTCTATTTCTTACACTGAGTATAGTAACAAATGTTCATCTTACTGCATTTATTATAATATTTTATATTAATTATTTTGTTAATCTTACCTGTAGGTCTTACAATTACCTGTTTTCTCCTATTGCCAGAATCACAATTACTTCAATACTAAAAATACTATATTTAGAGTAGAGCTTTAACTACTACCAAACTCAATTATTAGAAGTTTCTACTTTGTTGTTCTTCCAATACTTCCAATTCAAAATATTCAAAATAAAAATTCTCTTCAACCTCTCCTTCCACTCACCCTATTTCCTTATTTCTGGTACTTAGGCCAAACCTCTGGAACTCGTTTCCAAGTCAACTTACTTGTACATTTTCCTCCCACTCCCTTGCTCTCCATCATTGCTCTGTAAGTCAGTACCTGAGCCTCCTAATTATTTCTTTTTAAAAACTTGTCAGGTTTGCTCCAAAGTGCCTAAATTTGTCTTCCTAAAATATCACTTAATACATTAGCGGTTTCCTGTTGCCTATAAAATCCAATTCCTAAGGGTAGAATTCAAGAACCAAAATAATCTGCTGCCCTCTTTTCCTTAAATAACCTTCCATACTAACTTTTGTTTCCTGAACAGCCTGCCTTACTCATTCTTAGCTTCCCCGTGAAAAATGATCACCATGTAAATAATGTCATCAGAGTATGCTCAAATTTAAGTACAATCCTTTTTCACACCACAACGATCTTGCTACCCTTAATATTTTCATTACAACTATCACCTTTATGTTTACTAAAATGGTCACCCTTAATTATTATCCCCATACTTCCCCATTTTAATTATGTGTAAACGTCCTTTGCCTAAAACAAATTTAATTTATATAATACGTGGACATAATACCTAGAGTCTTGTGTAATGCTAGACCAAAAGTGAATAAATGCTTGTTGACCTTCATTCATTTCAGCTATAGTTCTGCATCAACCTCTTGTTAATGGACACAGATATGATTATCGTCCTATTGTCACTGTCTCAGAAGAAGCCTCCTAAGAACAAGCAGTTCATCAGTATTATCTTCACTATATGTGACTCTTCTAACAGCTTTTTCTCCAAAGCATAATCAAGATCATGGAGTTAATATAACAATTATTTTCAAGCAACACTTTTTAAAGAAAAGCTACTATTAAAGATAGCTTTAAAAATTTACAACATTCACATTTTGAATTCTACAAAAGATAAGTCACTTCCTATCCACGGTGGACTACAAACGAAAATAATTTTATTAGATCAGGTCATTACTGTGAACTTTATGCACAAGAAACGTATTTCTCCAGAATATTTAAGACAGGCCATGTAGAAAAAAACAGGTAGAAAAACCAAATTTAATTAAAACAAAAAACAAAAAAAATAACAAAAAGAAAACCTTGTAAGAACCAATTTCCTCCAATTTCTTCTCCAATTTCTTTTCTGAGCACTCCCATTTCTCTAGGAAAGCTTTTCAGCCACAGGGCCCAAATGCTAAATCACAATTTCTGAGAATCTAACACGTCTTTGTGTAAATAAATTAAGAAGTGGTTCATAGGACTATTTGTTTCCTACAAAACCCATTTTAAATTATTACAAGGATACAAATGTGGCTGTGTGAATAATTCCTCTGGTCACTTCAAGGCCAATATATATTTTGTTTACTCAAAAGTGCTTCCCAAACATTAAAAAATATCTTTCACACTACTCTAGTGATCATAAGAATCCTGTAATATGTCCTGAGAATTGAAGTTCCATCACCACCTTTCGAAAACTTGAAATCAACTAGTTAAATGAAACTTGTCACACACTTTATATCACTTGAGCATTTTATTTCTTTTGCACATATCTAGAAGTAATTGAATTTCAGTGGGAAGTGACTACTTGTTTAAACAAACAATTTTTCTTCCAAGCTTTTCTATCTAAGGAAGTTCTGCTCTGTAAATCTATTCTATGCTTCTTGAACCTATACATCCTAACAGGTTTAATTCAATATCTTCTTGTGTGTTTTAGACAACACTGTGCTGCATTCAAAATGCAATTTCTGTGACCAAGGTTCCTCTTCATTTAACACAGTATCATGATACTAACTTAATCTTTATAAAACAAAATCACAAATCTGTGTTTTTGCGGATGAATATTTCCTTTTCTTCAGTGGTGAAGAAAATAACACTCAAAGCTATGGTAAATCTTAAGTTCCTCTCTCATTCTTATTATGGATATAACGAAGAATAAATATGATTCATCTACAAAAAATTGCCCATATCATCAATGAATGATAAAGAAGATAAGCACAAGAGTCAAGATCAGCTATGACTAGATTTTTATCTTTACTTCAGAAGCTAAAGAAAGGAAAATTGGTTCAGAAAAAAAGTTAAAACAAAGTAGCTAAAGACCATCTCATGAGACTGTAGAACATATTAATTCATTTTCACATAATTATACAACAGCTTCCTGACAGATATTAATTTTCCTAATGCTTCCCTGCTCTGCTTCTAATGCACTTCAGCATTCCTGCTAAAGAAAGCATGCACATGATGTTGGAAATGTTTTGTCTATAAATCCTCTTTTTTTGTTTTCACTGACTTCCTTCTCTTCTATTTTATAAATGCAGTATCCAGAGGCACCATGTATAAGCTTTGTGATTCTGCAAAGATTCCTTAATCTCACTAAAGCACAAGTCTCTTCATCTGCAGAACAGTGTCAGCATTATGCACATTGTGGGGTTATTATGGAATTTTAAAGATCCCTGGCACATAGCACCTATTTAATAAATGCTGGTTATTATTCTTAACACTTTAAAAGTTTATCCTTGGCCCTTTGTCCTAAAACTTCACAGACTGTATTAAGAATTAAAAGAGACCTAAAATTCACACTATTGCTTGATAATCTCATATTTAATATGAGAAAGCTAAGCTTGACTAGGTGAAATAATTTGCCCAAATTCAAAATCCTTCTAGGTGATAATAAGAAGACTCAAAACCAAGTCTCTAGACTCAAACCTAGGGCTAATGACTTCATCACAATTCTTTCTCCAGAAACTATTCACTCCATGGTTTCATTATAGAAAGCAAATGTCTCAAATCACCTCTATTCTCTTGACTCTTCATTAATTCACTTTCTACCTTCTCATTTATTTTCCAAATATTTTCCCTTTAGACACATCTCCAGAATTCTATAGTTCTTTTAATAGTGTAAATATTTTCCTAGCCATCCAAATTCAAACAGGTATGAGGAATGAAATACAAAACATTTACTCTACACAAAGAATACACCTATACTCTGCTAGGTTATTCATTAATATTATTATTCCTGTGAAAGAAAGCTGTCTCCATTAGAATAACAAGGAAAAGTAATTTGATCTTTCTAACAAATACAAGTTGTAGTTTTCAGAAACTGAATCCAAGAATCTGACTTCAAAACCCATTCAGATATTGTCTATGTTATCAACAAACAGAAACATGTTCTGCACTCCTACCTCTTTATTTTTTTCCCCAATGGAATATCAGACACATTGCTCTGTAATAACTTTAAGTTGATAATAACTGCATTTAGATTGCATTTTTATCTTAATACTAAGAAAATCTGTAGGTAAATTTGACAAGAAAATATTCAAGATACTCACTTTTTCTTGATTGGTAAGATAATATCTAAACTTCCAAACAAGATCTTGTTCTTCATATGTAAGTTGTTT
The DNA here is from genome assembly GCF_902686445.1 of Sciurus carolinensis. NCBI lineage: Eukaryota > Metazoa > Chordata > Mammalia > Rodentia > Sciuridae > Sciurus > Sciurus carolinensis. Next base: position 50,529,364 of record NC_062227.1, on the reverse strand, counting down.
GGTTGGTGGATAACTCACAATAATCTATAACAAAGCAGAAAAAGAACTCCTTTTGTCAAGTATGTTCTTCCTATATATTTCCATGTCATTTAATATTTTTCATTTATTAAATATTTCAATAATATAATCACTATACAAGCACGGAAAAGGTATATTCAGTCAAGTAAGACATAAATTTGCTGTACTTATCCATCTAAAAAGTATTAGGATTTAAGGGGGAAAAGAAGATGAAAAAGTCAAACTTCATATGTAAGTTTATAACTACAAAGTTCATTTAATTCAACAGAAAACAAAACAAACCATGCCCCCATAACAAAATAGGAAAAAAACAAAAGCAAAGCAACCTCCTCTCTTATCAACTCAATACATAAAATAATACACATTTACACACCATCTTCTCTCTCAGGCAATGTCTTAGGGCCATGTTCTAAGAATGCTACATTGTGAAAGTAAAAACCATTTATACTCTTTCCAGAGTGAATATATTTACAAAAAGCTCCCAAATAATTTTTTTTAAATGCAGACAGAAAAAATGCTGACATTATATAGGGCTGATCAACTTGGAAAAGATGTGTATCTAAGTCATTCTTAAGCTAATGTACCATCAGTTGCTTCTAAATTACCCATCTAACTATTTTCATATTCATATTTATAAATATCTTACATTCAGCTGATCTCTCATGGCAGCATTGGGTTTGAGATCATGATCAGAAGGTCCACTTCGTAAACTCCGGGCAAGCTTGTGGTGTTTGCTTTCAACTAAATTTTCCTATAAATTATTTTAAAATACTGAGAATGTAAACTTCACCAAAAAAAAAAAAAAAAAAAAAAAAAAAAAAAAAAAAAAAAAAAACCTCAATAGCTATCTAGTCAGAAATATAAGTCAATAATTACTTAAAAGCACTTTATAGTACTTAACATTTTATCTTGGTACAATTTTAGTCCCTTCTATATCTTTTAGAAATATGTACCCATTTCAAGATTGGGAAACTGTGAATAACTTAAGCTCTACTAGTGTCACAATATGCACATGCCATCAAGTCTCTTAAAACATCTGGTGTTGACTAATTTACTCATTATTAATTTTAACCACATTATCATTGTTTAAAGAAATATGTAGTTTTATATTTACTTTGATTTCTTAACACATTTACTTTTTTGCATGTGTAAATCATCTGTTCATGTCTTTTTCCTAACTTTTGATTTTTGATCATTTGTCCTTCAACTTTTAAGAGCTCTTTATATATCAGTAGTTCTAGTAGCTACAACAATCTTTCTTATTTTACAACAAAGTCTGTCTTCCAAAAATGTTCATTCATTGATCTTAGCTGTCAGGTCCTAATTATACAAATTTATCTTCTGACATTCTTTCAAATACCTGTTCCAATAAGTTTCCACTCTAATGACATTCCCCAGCTCTTAACAATTCTAATAAAAAGGATGCCTAACTCTATATTATTCTGACCTTGTTTTAAGGCTGTCAATGTACCTTGTCAAATTTCCATTTGATATCTGATTGTAGTAGCTAAAGCAGACTTATAAATCACTTCTAGATAATTGAAGTGGACACACATTACTTTTCCAAAAGAAAAAGGTACTGTATGGGTCTAACTTATAATCATTCTGGAGAAAAGTACTTTTATTAAAAAATTACACAACAAAATTACCATAGACATCTGAGGGTCTGGAACTTTCACTAATTCAAAACTTGTTAAAATTGGAGATGACTCATCACCATCCTGGATTACAGTATAATAAGTGAAAAAAAAAAAAAAAGAAAGAAAGTTTAGTCAAATGATAAAAAGCAAAACATAATACTGCACACTATCATATATTTTAATTCTATTCAATGAGCATTATTCTTCCTTATAAAAAGGTCCTTTTCTTGTTGGGTGCAGTGCATGCCTGTAATCCCAGTGGCTCAGGAGGCTGAGGCAGGAGGATAGTGAATTCAAAGACAGCTTCACTCAGCAACTTAGTGGGGCCCTAAGCAACTCAGTGAGACCCTGTCTCTAAATAAAAAAATAAAAAGGACTGGGGATGTGGCTCAGTAATAAAGTGTCCATGGGTTCAATTCCTGGTACCAAAAAAAAAAAAAAAATCATCATCATCATCATCATCCTTATCTTTTTCACCTATGTTAGAAAATATATTTTTACATCTTTGGTTACTGATAATATATTTTGGAAAAAAATAAAATCTAACAAAAACTTGTATTTTTTGCAGAGATATGGGGATATGGAAATTAGCAATTGTTTTTATTACTTTATTTTTTAAGGCGGTTATTATGATGGTTCATCAAAAAAGAAAAGTTCTAATACTCGAACTTGAAAAATCAAATTATAGAGCACAAGTAAAGTGTGGCACAACTAATGTGTTTCACCATTTCCAAAAAGTATGTAAATGCTGTTAACTTTTCAAGGAATCACAACTGAGATTCAATGAAAGGAATGGAATTTTAAGTGTGGACTTGATGTTATTTAAATTTATGCATAGTTAGAGATGTAGCAATACTGTTTCTCAGAGGGACAACACAATGTAAACTTAAATAACAAGACTCAATCAATCAGTTCTTAAGAAATAAAGCTGTCTCATTTTGTTGATGTTATTTTTGAAGAATGTTGGCTTTTATTTTTATCCTATTCAGGCATGGAGGTAATTTAGCATAATAAATGTCACTGCCAAATATACTGGAAAAGGCTAAACTAATTAAGGTTGGAATTCATTTCCTCATGATTGTATACCAGCATCAAACTTTTCTTTCAATTTCCAAATGCTAGTAAGTTTTCAATTTTAGATACATTCAACAAAATCAGGAGAGACTGCAAGAGAGGAACTATTGTGACTTAACTTTAGTTCAGTAATTGAGTCTTACAGAAAACCACAAATTCCCACAGCTGTTGTTTAACAGGCTTGTTCTCAGTCACAAAACCAGAAAACACATTTATCAGCCCAACTGTGACAAGTAATCTTCACTAAGGCTATCTGTCACAAAAGACAGGTGACAAGAAAGTCTATTTCCATTAGATTCAATACACTGGCCCAGCAATCTTTACACTAAGTGGAAATATGACAGGGTGGGCAGACAGGCATTAATTTACGACCAATTTTCTAGAAGCAGTAGAAAGGGGTCAAGAACCTTTTCAAAACTACTTGAAATTCTTCTAATTTCTATTCTGTTATTATTTCATCTATTATCAAAGCTGTCTTTCAAAAGATCCTTCACCCTCCATTAGCATCTTTTTGCAATATAAGCTCCATATGAGCAGCAAATACTGTTTTTCATGAAATTCATGGAGTATAAAATATAAAATACAATTTTATTAAAATGTACTGGTGACAAAACAATTTAACTCACATACATTTCCCTTTCTTTTGACAAAGTGTTCGAATTGAAACACTAACTAGTGTTAAATAATCTATCTTCTTATCACCTTTTTTTCCTAGGAGGTATAATTTTTAAAGGGCCAAAATCTGTGAACTTTTCCTAATCTTCAAACAAAGTAAAAAGGATACAAACTAAAGGAAAAAGACATAAATATTAACTTGAAAAACAACTATGAAAGTAATTATAAATTAACTAAATAAATCCAAATCCTTTATTATGAAAATCTTTCAAAGGGCAATATATAGTTTCATAAGTATGAAACACACACACACACAAGGCACTGTGGCACACACCTACAATCTCAGCAACTTGGGAAGCGGAGGCAAGAGGATCGCCAAGTCGAAGGGCATACTTGGCAATTTAGTGAGGCCCTAAGCAACTCAGCAAGACCCTGTCTCAAATAAAAAATAAAAAGGAGAAGGGATGTAGTTCAGTAGAAAAGTCCTCCTTGGGTTCAATATACAGTCCAAAAAAAAAAAAAAATACATATATTTAAAAATCATTTGTGACAGTATTAACAAATAACACTAAAATGTAAGCGTAATTCAAAGTGCCACTTCAAATAAACAAATTCATTTTATGCAAACTTGGTTATATACCAGAAGAAATATTAATTATACTATGTATCAAAAGTCAGTTCTCATTTCCTGTGACTTGTCTACTATTTCCAAGATAATAAAAGATACCTGGTTTAAATGGTTTCAAACTAAACATTCAATTATTTCTGTATTTAAATGAAGCTCCCTCGGGGTAGATATTTTTCAAGTAGCTAATACATATCAAACAACAAACTATTTTCCTTTTCATAATAAACAGACCATAACAAACCTATAACTGTGTTATTTGTCACTAAGTCAGTCCAATAGCAACATGATTTTTTAAATTTTGCATATATTATATAGCTAAATGCACATTTAAAGTCTTTTCCTAAGTATACTAATTTAGGGCAACATATAGAATTCCAACATACTACATATATATTCAAACAGTAAACCTTGCCTTGACTTTCAACAGTTAACACTTTATAATTTCCCCCTTTTATTTTTCAAATGAATAATAATTATAAATAAAGTCGTTTTTTTAGTGTCCTACTTACAAATTTGTAGAACAATTAATCAAAATTTTTTAATCACTTGCATACTTATTGAATTTTTTAACCCAGAACTACATTACATGAATGATTGGCTTTTGTAATCTTATTGTAGCTATATGATTTGATTTGTGTATACATAAACAGCTGCTGCTGACAGCTGTCTGCTGCTATCATGCAACAAAATAATTCATCTCAGCAGGAACAAAAGTAATTTTTTAATGTTTCCCCTACCCAGTATTTCAGAGATCACAAAACCTTCCAAGGAAAATACCTTTTCATAATAAACAATACCATACTCCTTATCATCACACTTGACACATCGAAATTCAACCATCAAATACATGAAATTAGAACTCCGTTTTTCACTCTGAAAAAAACAAAATTTATGAAAAATGATCAATTTCGACATTTTCTTAAAAGATCAGTATGCACTGTTTTTCTCAATTCAGAAATGCATGTATCAATCAACTATAACTTAAGATTTAACAAGCTTTTTTCATAATATATATGTAGTGGTTTATATAGCACTATTTTATATACTGCTTTACCCAGTAATGTGCATTATTCACTTATAATTCCCTCCTCAAATTTAATAAAAATTTTTTGATTTATTCAGTAGTTTGGATTTTATAATATAAAGTCTTGAAAACATTCTGTATACATTGCCATGAGAATTGTTTTATTTCAAAAGCAAAGATATTTCATATTTTTAACTATTGAAAAAAGGAACAATTCACCCTTAAGCTATGACTAATCCAACTCTAGGAATTAATAAAATTTTAAGAACAGGCAGAAAAAGAAAGAATAAAAGTACAAAATTAAGGAGTCCATTTGTGCCTTACCAAGTGTAACTTTTAGAAGATTTTCATAATTTACAAATTGTCTTAAGGCCATTTGACATTTGTAATGTTTTTGGTTTTTTTATTTTTTATTTTTGGTGGTGCCTACTTGGACTACATTACAGTCCTTCATCTGTAAATTTTTTATCAACACTGGGCAATAATTACATCTTCCTTCAACATAAGAAAAGTTTATTCTTTGTATAAATGTGTCCCCTTTATGAAAAAAGCAAACGTTATGACAATGAAGTGAAAAATAACAATGGAGTCTAAAAGAGTGATTAGTCTTGTCCAAACAAGCTTTATAAATGGCTTTAAATCAAATACATAAAATCATAAAGGTCTGAAGAGGTTCTATAAATTGTACAGCTTTATCGAGCACATCATAGTCTATTGTGGTAATGGTTAATGATTGCCTCTTTTAAAAAAAGGGAGTGCGGAAGATGAGAAAGGATGGGCAACATTACATTTTCTACACCTATAGGCACTGAAACTGAAATACAGAAAAATTCAGTAGGCATTTTGGTTAAATCACTTTTGGAATGTGGCATTATCAAAATTGCAAGGGTAAAGTTTTCTCAGTTTGTACATGAGAACAAACTATGAATAAATTTAGAAAAGACAACCAATATTCAAAATGAACATAAATGTTAATCACCACTAAATTCATTTTTAAAAAGAACAATGGTTCATTGTAAAATTAAAGGCTTTCTCTTTCTACCTTCTGAGAACTATTCAGAGAATAAAAATTAAGTCACTTGTGCACTATGGTGGTAAGCCAGACAGTGATATTCTTCTTTCCTAATTTGATTAATATAATTGTTATTTTTATTCTCTAGACTTGTATCTAAAGAATCAGACCAAGCATCTGGTATTTTAAAGCAAATACAGAAAAAAGAAAATCTTTCTTAAATAACATTTGGAAAAACCCTCACTGAAGTCATCTTTTAAAGAGAGGTAACACTGGCACAATAAATGAAGTCAAGGAAAAAAATAAAATAAACCATGTAACTTTATTAAAGGTTCAGAGTCCTATTTGTAGAAACAAGATAAACAATATATCAGTTGGAAAGAAAACATCCCTAAGATGGCATGTGGTAAGTGAAATTAAGAAGTAAGCACTGGGCTGAAGGGAAGATTTAACCAACATTGACTTGAACTTGAACATGAGCTGCCATAAGAGAAAACACACAAGTGAGGAATCAAACCTCGACAAGTTTCAATTTAATATATTTATATTTAATATATTTATAATATAGATTATGTATTTCATGGTTCAGCATTACATTAAAATTTAAGAAAGGCAATATGCCAAGTTTTCTACTTATTAACACAGAATTACATCTACAGAAATTTAAGCCCCAAAACCCTACAACTGTTGGATACTTAACAATAAGCAATTCTTCTCAAAAAATTGATTTAGAAATCAGAAAATATTCTAAAATTAAAAAATGGATATAACCCACCTCATTTATCATTTCTATTTCTCTAAATGTCAATCTGTCCAGCCAATCTACTTTCACCATGTGTCCCTGTCGATGAGCTTTGGTGAGCTGCAGAAAAAATATAATGGAGAAAATTTTAACATAAATTTTAAAGAAAGGACAATAAAGAATGATATGGGTTAAGCATCCTGAATCTGAAAATTCAGATCTGTAGTGTTCCAAACTCCAAAACTTTTTCAGTGCTGGCATGACACGAGTGGAAAACTCTACATCTAACCTCAGGATGGGGTCACAGTAAAAACACAGGCACACTACAAATAATGCATTATTTACAGTATGTGTATATATATATATATATAAATATAAATGTGTATATGAAAAATAAATACATTTACTGTTTATATGTGGGCCCCATCCCATATCTCACTATGTATATGGAAAATCCAAAACACTTCTGGTTTCAAGCATTTCAGAAAAGGGATACTGAAACTGTACTATCAATTACACATATGAAACATTTTTATATACATCAGAATCATATGTAACCACTGGGACAAGAAACTTGGCAGAAAAAAAATTTAAAGAAAAACAATTAAAATAAAAAACCCTAAAATATCTTCAATCTTGCAATGTTTATTATACTAAATACAGACATTTCTTACATTCTGACTATTATAAAGATAGGAATTATAATAATAATGGCTTCTTTAAGATTAAATAAACCACATTTTCTTTTATCACCATTTTTAATCTAAAAAACATTGTAAAAATGACAGTTATAAACACATACTTCTCGGGATGCATAAATTAAAACTTTAGGCACATATATATGAATGTATGTTTTTATTTTAATGTGAAAATATTTAAAATATCTAGAGTTGCTGTTTACCGTCCAATGAGGTCTTACATATCACTCTATCCTTGGTTTCATAAATTATATAATAATACACCAACTATTCAAATCCACAGAGAACTTGGAATAAGTTCCAAGGCCCTCAAATTAAAATTAGTTTTTCTATTAGAACTAGCTTTGTGTTAGAAACATCAGCTTCATTTAATGTATCAAAACCTTCTTTCTTTCTAAACAAATTCATAACATCAAGCACAACTGGATATCAAAATTTTTTTATAGAAGCTTATCTGTATCAGTTATCTTCCTCTTTACTGTCCATGTCATGACAATATTCTTATGAGGGCAACACTACCACCAAATATAATCTCTCACAGAACTAAAATTTTCAGCATCAATATTATCTTCCTAAACTCCCACCACAACTACTCGGTCAGACTATTTTGGAAATGAAAACAGTAACTACATGCAAAAAATGTGAGGTTCATTTTAATACAAAAATAATATCAACAGCACAAATAAACTCAGATTTATATAAGGTAATCTCTAAATGAAAATGGATAAAAAGGTATCAATAAGTGCTTAGGCTAATTGCTGTCACAAAGCAGGGACTAAATAATTTGTTGAGTAATTAATGATAGAGCATTAGACAAATATGCTAGCACCATGAAAGAGTCCGAGAAATGGATAACAAGGGAACCAATGAAGATAGAGCAATGTGAACTAAAAGAGAGTACTAGGCCACGAGTCAGACACCTGGATTCCAAACCTAACACTCCGTTTTCAAACTCTATCATTTTGAACCCACGTCAATAAACTGAAAGTATTATCCTCTACAGCTATTCCCAAAATTCAAGTAAGATAATGAATGCAAAACATAATTGGTGGTAGTAATTCCTTGTAGTCACTAAGGTTTATATTCTTACTCACTTGTTAACATGTTCCAAACTGCTTTTCAAGATAAATAAAAATATAAAAGACAATATTACATCCTTCCTTTGTAAGAATAAAGTAACAGTATAAATTGGTAAAATTAGTTTATATACTTACTAAGGAAAGAAGGGAAAAATAACATTTACATCCAAATTTTGGGCACTTTTATTAACCACACTACTAAGAAGACAGTTTTGATCCCAGTTTACAATTGCTTGCTAATTACTATTATGAAGTGGCAGGTATAGAATTTAAATTCAAGGTTTCTAAAGTCCATTTTTCAGTTAGGCACAGCGACTCATGCCTGCAATCTCGGTGACTCAGGAGGCTAAGGCAGGAGGATCCAAAGTTTAAGGTCAGTTTCAGAAACTTAGTGAGACCCTGTCTCAAAATAAAATAAACAAACAAGTAAAAATTTAAGAAAGGACTGTGGTAAAGCACCCCTGGGTTCAATTCCCACTATATTTAAAGAAAAAAAAAAAAAAAAAAGAAAAAAAAAAGCCCATAGAACATTTTCCTTCTATCAGTCTTTGTTACTCATTCTCGATTGGTGCACTCTTACTAAGAAACTTAAGTTCAACTAATTTCTCTCATTTGTTGAACATTAGTTCCATATTTATGATACAATAGTTTACTACTATTTTACCACTAATTTACTCTGAGGAGAGAGCTGTCAATAAAGTTTAGTTGTGGAAGAATGTAGTGGGGCTTTTCTCTTTTAAATTATTCAGACAAATCATAAATGTCCTGAAGCCATCTGCATTAGCCCTAGAATTTGTTTGTTGCTAATATATAAAACTTTCTATACAGCACATGTCTAGCTTTTTTTCTGTTTTGATACCAAATACAACCATTCTCAATGTTTTGAAGAGCTAACAAAGAATGTCTGATCAGTGTGGCAGCACTAAAATTGCTAAAGCCATTTTGGAGGGCAAGTTTAAATCATCCTGGAAACATTCACATTTGTGTACCATTTTTAATACAAAAAAAAAAAAAAAACCACACATGGAAGAATGCAAATATCCAGCAACAGTGGGAAATATTAAGCACATGAGAGTACACATATAGCACTACACAATGCTATAATTAAAAAGAATGAGGAAAATTTATATGCTCAATAGGGTAAAACAGTATTGAGAGCTCAAGTAAGTGCAAAATCAGGGGTACTATTTACTCTATGTGACTATATATGCATCTTCTGAATCAGACTTTGAGATTAAGAGCAGAAATACTAGCATTTCTCTATTTAAATTAGCTCTATAATTTCTAGAGAACTGAATAGTTACCAATGTTTTCTAGTCCCCTGTGATATATACCAATTACTATAGAACAAACCACCCCAAAGGTTAGTGGCTTACAACAGCATTCATTTTGTTATTTCTCCAGAAGTCATGAGAAATAACAAAATGAAAGACCCATGGATCAGTTTTCCTTTTGATCCTATTTATGATTGCTCAGGAAACTAGTAATTTGGGGGCTAGAGGTGGGGCGTCCAAGATAGCTGCACTCACCAGTCTTGATACCTTGATAGGAAAGGGTGGGCTTGGCAGGGATACGAGGGTGTTGGGGCCAAACTCCTTCCCTATGCATTCTCTCTCAGTGGTGTTCCTTCTTTAGTGGTTTTTCAACATGGTTACCACAAAAAAATAGCTAAACTTTTGTTATAGTAGCTCAGTGTCCTCAAGAAGTATAAAAACAAACGCTGCCAAGGTGTCTTACCTAGAGCAGCCCAGCCTCACTTATGCAGCATTATATCAGTGAAAATAAGTCTCAAGGCTAAGGGTGATCAATTATGGAAGAGTATGAGTATCAGAAGGCATATTTCATTGACAGCCAGTTGGAGACTAGCTAGTACAACACTTATTTAACAAAGAGTCCAAACACATAATACAACTGATTGTTCAATTGCAAATGAGTTTTTAAATGGCAAAGTCTACTCTTAGCTGAGCAATAAAGTCTAGAATTAGCTACGACAACTGCAAAATGATCAAGTCTCTGCCTTCTTCAAAATAATCTCCTTCGAGCTTCAAAAAACTCAACACTCCAACCACACTGTCTCTTCAGGCTAAAGAACTTTCTTTCGGGTACACTCATACATTGCTGGTGGGGTTGCAAATTAGTGCAGCCAGGGAGATTCCTTAGAAAACTTGGAATGGAACCACCATTTGACCCAGCTATCCCACTCCTTGGCCTATACCCAAAGGACTTAAAATCAGCATATTACAGAGACACAGCCACATCAATGTTCATAGCTGCTCAATTCACAATAGCCAGATTGTGGAACCAACCTAGATGCCCTTCAATTGATGAATGGATAAAGAAACTGTGGTATATATATATATACAATGGAATATTACTCAGCCATAAAGAATGATAAAATTATGGCATTTGCAGGCAAATGGATGAAATTGGAGAATATCATGCTAAGTGAGATAAGCCAATCTCAAAAAACCAAAGGACGAATGATATCGCTAATAAGTGGATGATGACACATAATGGGGGGTAGGAGGGGTTAGTGTTAGGGTTAGAGTTGGGTTAGGGAGGGGAGCAAGAATGGAGGAAGGAAGGAATGTATAGAGGGAAAAGAGGGGTGGGGGGGAAGGGAAAAAATAACAGAATGAATCAAACAACATTACCCTATGTAAATGTATGATTACACAAATGATATGCCTTTACGCCATGTACAAACAGAGAAACAACATGTATCCCATTTGTTTACAATAAAAAAAAAAAAAAAGAAAAAAAGAACTTTCTTTTGGGGGGCTTAATGAAATAGTTAATAATTATAAATAATTAAATGGAAAATATTTTAAAATTGTATAAATTTATAAAACACTACAAAAATTCTAAGTAACTATTCTAGTTAGCCCATAACCTATGTTATTTCATCTTTTGTTGGTGCTGATAACAAGGTAGACAGACTTGGGCAGTTTTCAACAGTCTAAAACAGCTTTTATTTATCCGCAATCTCAGAACTTCTACAGTTACTAAAGACCAAGAATGAACAGGTAAAAGTAGTGAGTTATTTATTACTGATATAATAATGTATATTTCATTTTGGGTCTGATGTCAGTAACCTACATTATTTCCAAGGAAAAAAATCTGCATTCTGTTAAACAGCAGGATAAAAGTAGTACAATCTGTTTTAAATTGTTTGTGAGGAAGTCATCCTCACTAGGGTGCCCATTCTAGGAAGGAGATAGGTCAAGAAAACAGTCAAAGTGTCATTCACTCTTTTTTAAAGAACACAGGTTTCTAAAGGATTCACAAGAAGTCATATAGAGTTTGGAAGAAAAGTCTACTGTCACAAAAATAATAGCACAATTATTGGGCCCTAACTTCTCCAAGAATTAAACAGCAAGGGGTTATAAAAGCTATTTAAATAAAAGAATACCCAAGAACCAAATAACATGCCCAGGAAACTTCTTGGAGTACTAAGCATGTAATATCAAATTTGATGGAAAGGCAGAAATAAAGTGCTTGAGGAAGATATCTCATATCAGTGGGTGTTTATTAAAGTACCAGAAACAAATCTACAAGTAGGCCAACTTGCTGCACTGTATCTAGACTAAGATTAGCAAGAAAAAGGAATGTTAAACAGTGATCCTTGGGAACAGTCTTGCAGGACAATCACAACTCACAGGTCACTCTGCTTATTTTTACTTGTCTTACAAGAATATAAGCTTCTTTCATGCTAAAACTATGAAAGGACAGTAAAATCTAGCACTCATGGTTTAATGAAAATTTGAAAGAAATTTTATCTGGAAAGGTGACAAATAAGATGGAAAAATAAGTATTTGTAAACTTCAGAATTCTGTCCAAGAGCTAGAGAAAGAAAAGAATATTCAAAAGAAAGGAAAAAAACATGATTCCTGCCCCTAATGAGTTTTTGCTAGAATTTATACAGTCAACATAAATGTGTTACTCTATTGCTACTGAAGCAATGAAGTTCCATAATGTCTTCTGCCCTGCAGATAAGTATAGAATCTTTATTAAAAGAACTATAATGTGGGAAGAGAGGCATTCACATGTTAAGTGTTTATATGGTTAAATGCTTAAAGTTGTAACTATAAATCAAAAGTAATAGTGAGGGATATGTGCTGAGGTCTCTCCCACAGGTAACATTTAAGCAGAGACTTGAAAGATAAGGATCAGCCAAACAGAATGATACCTTCCAAGCAGAGGAAATAGCTTGGTTGTCAGCACATGAACAAACCTGATCTGTCCAGGGATCTGAGACCAAAATAGTAGTAGCCTTCACTAACGACTTACTGAATAAATCAAGTTCTGTTCGAAGTGAAGGGTGAGCAGATCTATATTAATATAAGATGCTACACTAGGAATTCGCTTTTACAATTTAAGTTAAAAGAGGGAAAACAGAGTAAGAAGTACTGAAAAACCATTAACGTTCATTTGTTTCAAGTCAGTCCATTAATCTCTGAGGCGGCACAAGGGGAGAAAGACAGAAGGAAATAGGACATTTACGCAAAAGGAAATAGCAGACAACTGACTTCTGCTTTATAACTGCTTAGCCAGGTTTTTCCACATTCATATACCCACTCATCTTTACACATAACTAAATATATATTTGTCACACAATACTAGCATTGCCCAACTTCACAGATACTATTAAAAGGTCTTTATTTCTTAAGAGATTGTTTGTATAAGGAATTTAATACTAGTTATAAAAGTAAGATAAATAAGACAAAATGTAGCTGATCCAACAAAAGAAGTCACAGATGTTCTCTAAACTTTGATCTTGATTTAAGTATTTACATATGCTTTATGACTGTCCAATCAGAAACACAAGATATGAATAAGTCAACTAAAAACAATTAAAAAAACCCAAGCCTCACTTTTCATTTCAAACCAATAGAAAATTTAAAGTAGACCAATGCCTTAGTAACAGAACAGAATTGTAAACAGTTTGAATTTCCAATCATAGAGCATTGCTGAAATCAATTATGGTAATATAAATAGTATGTAAACTCTCTGAGTTTTTACAAATAAGTTGTAGAAGTATCTTAAACGACCTTGAACAACTATGAGACATTATAAGTATAAACAAAGGATTCTTTTAAACAAACACATAAACACACATACACACATACACAATGATCCCAGTTTAAAAATCAACACATACCCGTACACTTACATATTTACTGAAAACACATAAACCAAAATATTAATGATGGTAACTTCTGGGTGGTAGGCTGGGGGGCGGGGGTTCCAAAAAGTTTTAACAATATTCTACATTTATAGATGATTTACATTATCTTTGTAAAAAGAAATATTAACAAAAGCTATTTAAAACCTGATGCTATTTTGAAAACTGTAGAGAAATCTATTAAGAAAATCAATAAAGATTAACGTTTATAAAGATATGAATTTTTTTAAATCCAAAAAATACATAAATTAAAGAATCAAAAAATAAAATGAGAAATAAGGTGTGAATTAAAGTGATTTTCCTTCATAATAATTAAATTCAAAGAATAAAGACATCTGATTAACATAATCTGATCATCTGAAATCAAAACCAAGAATTAAAAGAATTGCTCTCAAGTTATTTCTTTCAAAGGTCTTTCAATGAGGTCTAACTAAAGAACTACATAAATCAGTGCAACAATTTTTCAGTATGTGCTTAATAAAAACTCTTACAAGTGGATATTTATATTCTTTAAGTATCAAAACTTATGTCAAGAGATTTGGAAAGAATAACAAGAAAGTTTGCAAATAAATAGCTATACGACAGATATGATTCTTCACACACACACACACACACACACACACACACACACACTTTCCTCAACAATCTAAGAAAAGAAAATTACTAAAACTTTGCTTTTTCCCACTTTTCTCTGACACAGTCTGGTGCAGTGGCACATGCCTGTAATCCCAGCAACTAGGCTGAGAAAGGAGGAGTAACAAGTTCAAGACCAGCCTCAGCAACTTAGTGAGACCCTGTCACAAAATATAAAATAAAAAGGGCTGGGCATGTAACTCAGTGGTAAAGTGCCTCTATATTCAGTTCACAGTAAACCCCGCCCCCCAAAAGAAAAAGAAATACATAAACAAAACCAATGTGGCTTATCAAATTCACAGAACATATGTGAGTAATAGCCATTTTTGCTAATAATAATGCTTGGTAGTAAGCATACAGACGTTTTTTCAGCATGATTATGCTGGATTGGATTTTTTCAACTACCTCATATTTTCTTCCTCTAAATCCCCTCAAGTAAAAGGTCACAACTGAACTCTATCAATTTTAATACTGCCTTGAGCCTATAATAGATCTGAGCAAAACAGTAAAACTAGAACAAAATATCATTATTGATCTACTAATATATTCATATGATACACTATGGCTCATAGATTTCTATTATTAAAAACTACAATTCTTCAAAAAACATAAGGTGATGAGTCCTACTTGTATTAAATCAAATATAAGCTATAAAGTAATTTATAATTTAGGACAAAATATAGTTGCACATAAGAATTCATTTGAATGAGTGAGATTAAAAGAAGCTGTGTGTACACGAGTGTGTATATTTCAGAGCTTGCACATGACTATAAATTCCTCAACTTTACTTTCAAGTTTTACACATAAATCTTATCATTCAGGAAGAAAAGTATTTGCCTCATAAAAGTTTCATTTAGTTAAACTTCTCAGAGATTAATCTAGTTTTAAAAGCATGTTAACTTTATACTTTTCTGGCAGGAACTACAGCTGTAAAGGCAAACAATAGATTTTTCAGAACATAAATCAATACTGTTTTAAGGTTCAATCTTACACTGGCAAAAACTAATTTAGTCTACTTGATATCATTAATTTTAAGACAAATCCAAAAGTGTTGACAGTCTTAGACTACAAACCAAGTGACTAATAAAAAAGATGCTACCAAGCAGCATGAGGAATAAATGTACACGATATTCACAGACCCTTGTTAAAACACAAAAGAATGACAATACATAACGAAAGCAAATAAGCTACATTTATAAATGTTAAGATATTATTCATATAAAAACCTATATTTAAGAGAAATTTTACTAAGGTTGATGGTACCAATGAACAAGTTTGCTAGCCCTAAATAATTTCAACTGCTATCATAATTTGTTGTTTATTAAATTATTCATCATGTATTCATTACATGGTCAAATCTTTAACTGCTTTAGACTATGAATAAAATGTAAAAGTGATACAGACCAAAAAAAACACAGCAAAACACTGTATGTACCTTATAAGTACATTTTCCTACACATGGATTACATGATTAGATACACATACCTAAAATGCTACACCTAGTCTAATATAGCACTGCATATGTTGTTCAAATCATACATAATGGCAATTTATAAGTGAACTGATGGGAAAGTAAAGAACTACAGATTATTAGGATACTTCAACTATGATCTAAATTATAAAGTATTTGCAATACAGAAAAAGGACATTTTCTTTACATGAAATATCTAACCAAGTGAACAGCTAACCATACAGAGATATATCTTTAAAAAATATCAACTTTTTCAGAAAGATATTCAAGTGAAAGTATTTTTAGAAACTTCCAATTATATTCTGCAAACACTGGATCACATAATTATTGAAGGGAAAGAAGCATTTTAAGTTCAATTAAGTTCCAGGCTAGACTCAGCAACTAACCAAGACTGTGTCTCAAAATTTTAAAATAAAGAATTGAGAATGTAGCTCAGTGGTTAAGTGCTCTGGAGTGCAATACCTAGTGCAAAATAACAAAATAAAACAAGAACCTTGACATGGTTGATATGAACCTTGCCTCAAAAAATTAATTATTCATGGATGAACTAATAAAATCCTATGAGGAATCCATGGATTCCTATCACATTAACGCAACAGAGCTAAGGGTTCAGACCCTGGACCACAGTAAGCCCATGCAGGCACTCGAGGTTCAGCCTAGAAAACCTTCACTGCCACAATGCTCACCTCTACACTCTCAACATTCCCAAACCTATCTGTGTCACACAGACCACAAAGCATTTTTCATCTACTTGTTATTTTCTCTTTGCCTCCTCTTAATCAATTTGACAGAAACTAAAGCACATTCCAAAGACATCAAGCAGAGCTGCTAAAATGAAAAGGAGACAGTAGAGAAGCATGCTTTTGCACTAACCTTTCATGTCCAAAGACATGGACTCAAATATAAATCAAACACTAAAGCTTGGTAGTCACATCCAAAACCCCAGGTGGATATGCATCCTAGTCATAAAATCCTCATAATATGACAAGTTGAAAAATGAAATAGATGGGAACAACATGCAAACTGATTCAAGTTAAAGCCCACAATCAATTAAAAGGCTGGGTCATGGACAATGAAAGCTTAGCAAATGCCCAGATGCCTGACCTTTTAATATTTTCACAAATCTATTCAAACAGAAAGATATTTTGCTACTAAAACTAAATTAGGGAAATTTAGAAACAGTAAAGAAAAGAATGAGGAAGATGGGGGGAGAAGAGTGTATTTCAATATTCACTTTGTCCTGTTCAAAGTCTAAGAAACCCAAGTTATAAAAACAAGACCTAAATTGAATACTATTCTGTTTCATTTCCTTTTCTCATATTCACTTTTTCTCAAAGAAAACTAGGCATATTCATAAAACTACTAGAAAGTTAATTCCATTATAATCATTCCAAAAGTATTTGACTTCTGAAAAAAATGTCACGCTTGGAAAGCAGTTTCTAAAACTTGTTATTCATATTGTAGTTAGAATTCAACTTCCATAGCTGAGAAATAAATCAGAGCAAGAATATTAAGTCCAGCTTGGAGTTGAGGTTCTTTGCTTAATAATTATCTAATAACATCTTTTCACAGGCCATTTAAATAGTTAATCTTCATTTCACAGTCCTCTTGTCTCATTACCCCTAGGCAACCAAGACTGAAGCAGTCTAAAACTTAATAAACTTTCCCATATTGCAGTTTGAAAATTGTCACTAAGCTATTTATTTAGGCTCAGGGGTGCAATGCAGAGTAACTATGCTTTGCTATTATTAAGATTTATGTATACCTTTTACTCTTAAACCAAATGTCTTCTCAACAATTATATATACTCATAGTAAATTCACTGGCTGGAAAATCAAAATGTGAGAAAAAATAAATCGTTCAGTTCTAACCATTTAAACTTCATATATTTAAATATTCACTTTTTCTTAAAATGGCAGTATGAGAAATATAAGATTACATCTATAATCTGTTTCTTTTGTAAAAAATGAAGAATGGGACATACAAATGCCTTCTCAGTTTTTAAAAATTATACACCAAAGACAGTGTCAAAAATGTTTCTAGGAAGTGTCAAGCTAACTGAACAAACATTTTTCAATGTGTAATCAGAAAACTAAAAAGCAAGAGAGGCAGAAAGTGTATGCCCTCATTATTGTGGCACAATTTTAAGAAAACAATATCAAAGTATAATTTCAAGTTAAGAACATACTCTGGTAAACTATCATGTTAAAATCATAATAGGTATGAAAGTGCATTTTCTCTGTTATCAAGGTAAATGAACCTTGCTTTGCTTGAAGAAGAAAGTTGTTTCTAAGGAAGTCTCCTGAAACATTTCAGAATCAAGAACTAACCAAATGACAACAAAGCCTTAGAGCACAGCCACATCATTCACGTTCAGACAAGCCCTGGAAAACACTCACAGCTTGTCTATTATTAAAGAAAAGAAATGACATGATCATAACACCTCCACAACTGCAAACTGATAATCACAGTTTTGTTCTCTATTAAGATGGTAAATATAAAATCCAAGGGGATAAACAATCCCAATTACTTGCCATGTCAGAACTTTTAGAATTATAGAATGTAAAGAGCTACATGGGAAACCAACCATTCTACACTTTTTTTTTTTTTCAATGTTTGTTTGTCTGGTACCAGGGATTGAGTCCAGGAATGCTTAACCACTGAGTCATATCCCCAGCCCTTTTTATTTATTTTTTTACTGATTTTGTGTGAGGGTCTCACTACGTTGCTTAGGACCTCACTAAGTTGCTGAGGGTGGCTTTGAACTTGCGATTCTCTTGCCTCAATCTCCCAAGTCACTGGGATTATAGATGTGCATACGCAACCATCCTAAATTTATGATTTTATAATCTCAGAAACAATCTTCCCTGAGTTGGAAGGATAGCCAAAATTCTGACTCATGATACAGTGTTCTTTGCACATAAATTGCTGCCTAGCGTGCAAGCTACCAATATCACCAAACCTAAGTATGTTAGTCAGTTTTGCATTGCTGTGACCAAAAATACCTGACAAGAACAACTTAGAGGACAGAAAATCTATTTTGGCTTACAGCTCAGAGGTTTAGTCCATGGTTAGCTAACTCCATTGGTCTGGGCCCAATGTGAGGTAACACATCATAGTGGAAGCACCGCTACATTCATGGAAGTTAGAAAGCAGGAAGAGAGGAAAGAGGTCCAGGGAAGACAAATCCTTCAGGACATGCCCCTAGTGGCCTACCTCCTCTAGCCATGCCCCTATAGTTATTAGTCCACTCAAATCAGGATGAACTGATTAGAAATCATAATCTGATTTCTTCACCTTTGAACATATCTGCATTAACACAGGAGATTTGGGGGGACACCGCCTATCCAAACCATAACACTAAAACATTGATTTTAAACACAGTTCTTCAATAGCAGCAGGGATATAATAGGTGCTAAAACCTCAAAAGCATGACAAGCTGCTGTATTGAGAAAAATGGAATATATTAGCCCAAAGTACTAAGAAATAGTTTAGTTCAAAGAAGGAGCAGTTCCTTAACAATGCTAAACACAGGATCCATTTTTTCCCTTAAGTAATTACAGCTTTGCTGGTTTCTGTTTAGCCTTTGGGGAACATAAGTTAACACTAACACAAGCTATTGGTGCTTAGTAAGCTCTGCAGTCTCCACTCCATTCAGCAGTTTTTAACTTTTGAAGCACAAAAAAGGGAAAAAGGGGAGAAAAGTGCTAGGTTTCAGTTACCATCAATAAAACTGCAAAATGCTTATTATCATTAAACTTTATACCCATTTTAAAGATTTACACATTAATAAAGACTTCCCTGAAAATGGATAACCATTCTGAGCAAAACAAGTAGCACATGAATTTTAATAACTATCTCTTGAAAAAGTGGAGCCCAACTTAATATACTCCAAAGATTTTGATAATTATTAGTAACAATTAATAAAAACATTAAGAAGACTTCTTCCCAACATCTCATTTAGCTCTATTTATGCTTGGTGATCATTTCTAGAGTTGCTAATGTGTACAGGTAAAGAAAAGCATAAATATGAACCAACATAGCTCTTAAGGATTACTGCTTCAAACACGAACACATGGATCATTATCAAGTCTCACCTTTTTTCTACTAAAAAATTCAGAGGCTAAGAAATGAGAAATATCTAACATAATGCTATACTGGAAAATCAAAAGTCTAATTTGAACAAATTTAGATGATTATACTACACATACTGATGTTTGAAAAATGTCAGTTTTAAAAACTAAAATTTGAACCTTCCATCAAAAATCAGGAATGTGAACAAGTCCAAATAATTTTAAAAAATAGGTAAAGTGGACAAATTGCATTATATACAGCTTTACATTTGACTGTCCATTACTCCTCAAATTTAGAATTTTATCCAAACTATGAAACATAGTAGAGCCTGCAAAAGAAAATTAAAGACCTTCTGTTTCTTCAATATAGTCCATATTGCTCTAGTATTTAAGATTTAACCTTTTTCACTTTTCACTGACTGACAGGCTACAAATGATCTGAATCTAGTAAAGTCTTAATATTCAAGGTTTATAAAAGTCACAAAGAGTAGTTTAAATAAAAGTTCATTGACAAAATAAACTCTTAAAGAGAAAGTATACATGAAAAGCTTATGAACTTTCCTGTATGCCACGGAAGAATGCAAACAAAATCTCAAAGTGAGTAACTAAAGTGAATATTAAATTTTATTTATTTAAACATAGAGAAAGGAGGTTGGCAATAGTATACTGGTCAATATACTTATTAGGTTGCAAAAAATATCAAATTTTCTTAAAAGAGTAATACAGAAAATGAACATCATAACAAAAAATTTTATGTTAAAGAAAACAGCCAAGCCAAAGAAAGTATTCTTCATAATCATTACTATTAGATTATTTTTATACGTAAGGACAGGCAACAGGCTGTTAATAGTTGACATTGAAACTTTCTCCAAACATTAGTTATTCATACTAATTAAATTGCAGTGGAAAAATACATATAAAAATTAAAAGAAAGTCTTAACAAAAGATTAGTAAAAGGATCTTTAAACAGAATCTAACACAGTTCTTGTAAAGGGGGATTCACAAAAAAATTACATTTTTGCAATTTAACAACAGAACTGAGTCTAGTTTTGTACATTAAAACAGTCTTGAACAAAAAAACAGAGTAACTCAATCCATTTATGAGGATGAATGTCCTTTTAAATTAGCTAATTGTATAACAAGTTTTCATTTCCCAAAATCCTAGGTATCTCTAATATTTAAAACTTTTATCTTTAAGGCTATGTCACCAGAAAAAGTAGGTAGTCATTTAAAATATCACTAGAAGAATCACATTTTCAAATCTGATAAGATTTCAGACAAAAAGTCACAGAATGTATGATTCCATTTATAGGAAATGTCCAGAACAGGCAAGATGCATCAAAACAGAAAGTAGATTAGCAGTTGTCCGCAACCACAGGGAGAAGCAAGTGGGGAGTGACTGCTAAGGAGTACATGGTTTCTTTTAGGGTGATTAAAATGTTCTAAAATTATACACTGATGATTATACAGCTCAATGAACTGCACACTTTTCAAGAGTGAATTTTATGGTATGTGAATTATATCTCAATAAGACATTACTAAAAAGATTAAATAAAAAAGTCTGATACAATTCATAATGTCATGGTATACTGTAATAGACATCTTTCAGAACATTCCACTTGTTTCAAAATTCTTTTTTATACCTTGGCAAGGCGGCTCATCTGATCTTCTGAGAGAGTACTGCTTGTTCTGCCAGGAGTTTTTGTGGGTTCTGATCCATCTGCTTCTACATTAGGCCAAACTTTCAAGTCATGCATCCCTTGACGAAACATGCTAGGGAAAAAGACAGTGTTCCAGACAGAAGTAAATTAATGCAGTTCATTACAGGAAATTTTACATTCCTAAAAACAAAGAGAATTCTATGCAAAGAAATGCATGGCTTTATTGCCAAGCTTTAAGGCCCCAGTTGGTTAGATAGCAATGAACTAAGCAACTAAAATCCATGTAACATTCTTTTTCTCATGACATTCTTTTCTCCTCCAACCAATCAGAACTCTTATGGAGAAATCTACAAAGTGGAAGGCGAAAAGGAAGGAAGCATGCATGCTTCATTACTTCAGAAGCGATATTAGAAACAAGAGACCAGATTTCTATTCAACAGAAAAATATTGCATTTAGAATGACTGAAGTAAAAATTTGTAAGGCATATAACTGTTTTCTGCTAGTGATAATTTAGCATGCCTGGGTATGAATCCCAGTTATGCCATTTATGACAGGCATGACCTTTGATAATTTAAAATAATAACTTCTCAGTCCCTCAGATTTTTTCATGTGTAATATGGAATTGATAAAAAATATCTATATCTCACATGGTTATTGGAAATCATTTTAAAAATCATTATTAGCAAAAAGTATCTAGAATAGTAACTGCCACATAATAAGTACACCACAATGGTTCACTACAATGATCCTTTTCACTGTACAGGATGATTTTCCTCCTATCTTCTTTTCCATAAGAGGGACATTCTTAAAAATATGAAAAAATTAAAAAAAGAGGAACGTTCTAAAAGGAAATACTATAGTTGGTTCATGTTAAAAAAAAAAAATCTCCAATGTTTACAATTAGAAATTTAGTATATAGTCAGGATTCAGCCTAAGTCTGGCTATCCTGATTTAAAGTGAAAGAACACATGACCTCTCATCAAGTTTCCTTAAAAGAGCTATTAAGAAAATATAAAGCAAAGGTTGCATCAACTCATAAAAAGCTTTAGACAATGATATGTTTTAATTATGCTACTGTCAAAAGTTTCTGAGTTTGTTTCTCATGAGTAGGCAGAGATGTCCTTGTGTTAGTGTGTTCTTTTTATAAGTGTTTTTGACCAAGGTCTTTAAAATATAGTCTACTCAAACAGCATATTCACCAAAGCTGAAAGAACAAATTTTCAAATACAAAGGAAAAGAAAAAGACTAGAAGTCAGTGTAGGAGAACAGGAAATCTAAAGCATTTTACACAATTTCACATTTAGTAATTTTTTGAAGAATAAAATATTCTGATTCCTTTTCAGTCCCAGTAGCTCAGGAGGCTGAGGCAGGAGGATCATGAGTTTTGAAGCCAGCCTCAGAAACCTGGCAAGGCCCTAAGCAACTCAGTGAGACCCTAAGTACAAAAAAATGGGCGGGGATGTGGCTCAGTGGTTGAGTGACCCTGGTTTCAATCCCAGTCCCCCAAAAAATTAAAATTAAAATTAAAAAAAAAGAAGAAAAAGTCTTACATAAATTTTTACCATTATTATGTTCTGACTAATGAAAAACTTCATACATATTTTTAGGTAAATTATAATATGTATTATAATATATACAGTAATGATGCCATAATCATTTAGATTGGGAACTATAAAAGATAACTATAGTCAAGCTTCGTGGCATTTGTCTATAATACCAGAGATTTGGGAGGTTGAGGTTGGAAGATCACAAATTGAAGGCCAGCGTTGGCAACTTAGTGAGATCCTGTATCAAAATAAAAATTAAAAAGTGGCTGGGGGATATCTCAGCAGGAGAGTGCCCCTGGTTTCAAATCCTAGTACTGCAAAATAAATAAATAAATATCAAAAAAAAGACAGCTACAAACCTATGATTACAAGAAGATTAATGACCATATCTGTTAGAAAGATTTCTCAAATTGGCAATAGAATTGCTAGTTCTAAGCAACCATATTTTTGACATCTTACATAGGCCCAAGTGAAAATGCACTGACTGGTGGTAGAGAATCTCTCAATATTTATTTAGGACAAACATTAAAAAAGTTGTATTACAAAAAATACATATACACATCTTTTATAAAGTTAATTTTCTTTCCCTTTCAACTGAGATAAACATGCAACATAAACAGATCTTCTTACATTAAGCTCTAAGGAACTAGGTACAGTTGAGGTAATAATGTACTTTAAATATCTTCAGAAGTAGTCAAAGGCTTCCCTTCCTTCTCCCTACCCCCCAGTGAAAATCTGGTTGGATTTAACTATATCAAAAGTAAGCACATTTGGCAGGAAGTCAGTTTACTAAATGACTGAGGTGCCATGGGATGGCTCTGGATAAGAGATTTAAGGACAGGGAATGTGGAAGGTAGGAGTGATGCCAAGCAACTTAAATGATCAAGTGAGCATATTACTTTCTTTTGACATTAATGGAATCTTGCAGAGTTACACAGCCTCCAGGTGGCAAGACAGAAGACACTCAGAGCATCATGTCCACTTGGGAAATTAAGCCAAATAGACAAGTCAATAGACACAACACAGCAGGCCTTCCCTCAACTTCAGCAGAGGCCTCAGCAACAGCTGCTCCTGCTGTTCCAGCCTGGAGTGCCAAGCCACTACAGCAGCAACTGCCTTGACTTCAGAATTCACATTTGGAAAAAACATCTGCAAGAGAAATCTGCAGCTTGCTTATGGTACTTTGCCAATCCAGCCTAATGATCAATCCATTCTTAAGCTACTTAGAAATCTCACAAGCTAGATGTTCGAATTAAGGACAATAAGCTATTCTAGCCTTATGCTAAAAGATCAGTCTTTCAATTATTCATTAGACTTCTCCAGGAAGTTCTGGTTCACACTGACTCAAGTATACAAAGCAGATATTAGCAAATAGCAAAGATTGGTAGTCACAAGATTATCAGTACTTTCAGGACCACTTTTCCAAGCTACTATGTGTGTACTAAGACCTTTTAGGGAAAAAGGTGAGGGGGCAAATGGTGTTATTACACTACATAAGAAACACCTGAGGAAGCTGTGGTCTAAGGCACTTTTCTTTTCAGCCATGAGAACAGTGCTGGCATAAGATACAACTTTTTTGTGTGTGCAGTAATGAGAATTAAATTCAGGGCACTCTACCACTGAGCTACATCCCCAACACTTATTCGTTATTTTGAGACACAGTCTTGCTAAGTTGCCTAGGCTGGCCTCAAATTTGCACTCCTCCTATCTCCAGCCTCCCAAGTAGTTGGGATCGAAGGCCTGTGGCATCATACTCAACTATGTGATATAACTTCTGATGACAGGTTGAAGAAAATTAGCATAGGTTTCCTACTGAGACCACTCAGAAGACTCATGTTGTTTTGTCTCCATGGGTGTCAGTGGCGCCAAGCAGAGAAGCAGCTGTGCACCCTCCCGAAGTACTTGAAACATTTAGAAGATAAGATTCTTACACAATTCAAATCTGCACCAGAAGTAATAGGCCTGCCAGGGGACACCTGGCTTTTCTCAACTGCAACCCAGCTCACCATTGGAGCAAAGCCCCAGGATACAGGGAAGAAGGAATTATTTTTCTTACATAGGGTTCCTTAGAATCCCTTCTTCTGAAGGGAAGGTCAATATAAGTGCCAGCCTAGGGGGGAACAGAAACTGCTAATCTAGCATTTCTGTACTCCTTCCTTACTGTTCAAGTAACCCAAAAAGACCTGGATTAAAATCTAATGTTATCAATTGAATAACTACCCAACAACCACATAGAAGTTGGTTGGATTAATAAAGAAAATATTGACATAAAATCTCATCTTAACCATAAACAACTATGAAATGAATATTCTGTTACATCTGACTAGGCACAAACAGAATCATTCTAACAAAGGATCTTTTTCTTTCTTTGCAAGTATTGCATACATATTTTGCAAATCAAATATATTTAATATTATTTTAATATCATTTGTTTTCATTAGATTTTTTTGCTTCAATTTCTAAAATTTAGTAACTTAGGGTTCTCATTGTATTTTACTAATACCTATCAATGTTAAGTGATAATGTGGCAAGGATATCAAATTTTCCCTTTAAAATAAATGGAAGTTAAAAAAATAATCTAGGTTAAATAATAATATCAAATAAAGAAGAATATACTTAGTAAAGAGATATGACTAGCATTTTTAAAGTAATGAGAAAATGGCTCAAGTACGAGAAACCTGGGTCTAAGTGAAATAATTTCATAGAATCAGTGTGGCTCTCTAACATTTCACTTGTATCTGATGTGTTCAGAACATGCAAGAACAGCATGAACTATTTTCAAGTTAGAGTTAAGAGAAAACTGATAGTTTTCCAAGATTCAAAATCTTATTTTAATTAATGACAAAAAAAATTAATAAATTTAAATTTGACTCCCAATTACTGCTACTATCTTTATGAAAATCTTTGGGGTTCAATTACCTTTTTAAGCAAAATAAGTACTATTGATTTGTCTTTCAGATACATTTCCAGTTTGGTTTAGATGGGATGTAATGGACATTTTTCTTTTCTGAAATATGCATAGAATAACAAATACAGAGGGAAGCAATAAAAGAAGAAGAGAGTATGAAAAGAACTGTATGTATAAGTCATATAAATAGACTACTAAGACAAAGAATAACAATGTTTCTCAAAATGTGGTCCACAGCCTACCTTTCAAAGAATCACCTGAGACCTCAAACTTACTGAATTAGTGACTGAAGGAACTTCCTCTAGTAAGCTTTCCAAATGATTCCTGTTTATAGATTGACTACTACTGATAAAATGTACGTTTCAAAAACTTGCCAAAGGCAAAGTGAATAGTGCCAAGTATGTCATTCTGAGAAATCACTTATTTAGCTTTAGGCAGGTCATTCTGTTGCATTTCTATAGTCTAGTAAGAAAATCTTCTTGAAATTAGATCCTAAGTTCATCTAAAATGTACACAAATATTAAAATAGGGGTTTTTATACAAACCTCCAGTGGATATTCCAGAAGATAAAGCACCCGTATAGAACCCAGAAGGAAAAAACTAGAGATCGGCTATTTCTGGAAAACATTTAGCCACTAAAGGTAATAAAGTGTTTTACACTTTTTTTCTCTCTGTGGCAAGCAAACCTTTCCTAGTAGACAAAAACAAAAAGGAGTAATCACTCCAGAAAAAGAAACAAAACTGATTTAGTAATATGTCCATTCTGCTTAACATACAATTTTATGAAAAAGTACACTTAAAAACTGGAAGTTACAATGCTTCTAATTATGTCTCAAGTATTATTTCTGTATGGATTTCAATAACAAATATCTCTAACAGCTACACTGAACTAAAATAAATACCCATTAATAAGTAATCAAGCTATTCTTCATGTAATTACATCTAGATTTTATTCATGAATTGAAGCCATTCTTACACACCCTATTTCTGGATAGAAAAATTCAACATTATAAGCACATCGATACTTTCCTCAATTAACAAAAAATTCAACTAAGATGTGTAAACAAAATAACAATGAATTTTATTTTTAAACTGAGAAAACAATATTAAAATTTACTTGGAAAAACAAATTTGGAGATTATCGAGACATTTTAAAAGGAAGACTAATAATGACTATCTCTACTTAATATTAAACATTTTACAATATTATTCAAAACTGACAAAACAGCACAAAGTAATGATAGCTAATATTTAATGAGTCCACTATAACAACATTTATTAAATACAGATACATATTATGTAACATAGAATATATAAATATATTCATTAAACCCATTAAATGTACTTAGTAATATATAATGATCAAAAACTAAAAAGTAGGTATTGATATTTCATTTTACAGATGAAGAGATTGAGACACAGGGAGATTAAATAATTTGTCCAAGGATACACAGATATTAGACACAGACACTAGGCTTTAAAGCCAAATAATCTATTTCTACAACTTACTTTTCTCACCACTACACAATATACTATATCTCCCTGCTCTTAAGACTCTCTTTATTTACTGTCATGAACTGAGTAGCTTAATCCCAACATCCCATTCCACCATGGTGTTCTACTTCAGCTTGGGTCCAGGGCTATGGAGTCAGCTGACCATGGACTGAACTTCTGAAACCATCTACAATGGGAGGATACAACAGTAAGGCCCTCAGCACTGTACCATGCCCTTGAACTTCTCTGACTCCAGAATTATCAAGACCAGTGTCCAGATCCATCTTCAATCTCCTATCCCAAAGGAAGCATTGAAGAAAAATGTCCCAAAGAGGTTAAGAAATTGTCAAGATCCACAGATAAATCCAGATCCAGAGGAGACCAAGTTGCTCTATTACCCCAAACTTCTATAGCATATTGGCCACCCTCTACTTACCAGAACCCAATAAAATGTTCCAAGCAACCATTAAAAAAAAAGACTTTAGCACATTAAGAAATGAATTTATATACTCAATCAAAAGATGGTTTATAAACTAAAGAACATTGGGACTATACAAACCATTTCTTTTGGGTTTTATTTTTTTTAAAGCTTATTTGCATTATCTATCATTCCTTTCAGAAACATAATTTCAGATTAATCAAACAAACATGAAGGAATAAAGCAGAGCAGAAGGAAAAAAAAACCTTAAATGGGGAAGAACTTTTTTTTTTTTTTTTTTTTTTTTTTTGTGGTACTGGGGATCGAACTCAGGGCCTTGTGCTTGCATGGCAAGCACTCTACCAGCTGAGCTATCTCCCCAGCAGGAAGAACTTTTTAAAACATGAAATTCACAGATTAAAAAGAAAGCAAACCTGATAAATTCAATGAACATAGGAATTTAAGATTCATAAATAGCAATCAAACAAACATACAGTAATTCAAAAGAATAAACCTAAGAGAAAAAAACAGTACTTGCAATGTAATACACAAATGACTAATTTCATGCATCTACAAGGACTCACAAAAATGACAACTTGAAAAAAAATGCAAAGACTTTTATGGTATGTGAATTATCTCTATTAAAAATGGGCAAAAGGTACCAAAAAGCAACTTACATAAAACAAATAAAATCAAGAAACACCAAAATATGATTGTACCCATTTATATTTACTGATGTACAAAATAAGGAGATGGGTAACTTTAAAATGAACAAAAATTAAGACATCTGATAATACAGACAATTAAAGTACACATCGTTTTGCCCTGAAAGGATACGAAATTACTGAATGAGTCTGGACTAACTTGTCTACCAAAAAGTAAAGAAGCAGCTACTAAATGACCACTACTGTACTGTTGAAAGGACATGGGGTCCACTTGAAGGGGCTACTACTAACCAATGGGATATTTTGAACACTATATAGAAAACAATGGACTAAAACAATATCCAAAATGTTTAAATTGAAAAAAGTTTCTTCAAAACAAAAAGAAACCATCATTCTCAACTTTTCAGGTTACTAGGGTAAAGCCAAGCACAGTGGCACACACCTATTTATCCAGGAATTTGGAGGCTAAAGTAAGAGGATCCCAAGTTTGAAGTCGGCCTCAGCAAGTTAGCAAGGACCTAAGCAACTTAGCAAGACTCTGTCTCAAAATAAAAAATAACAAGGTCTGAAGACATAGCCCAATGGTAGGGTGCACCTGGGTGCAGTCCCTCTGTCCCTCCCACCACCAGCCCATAAAAATGCTACTAGGGCAGCAACTCAATATTCTTAAAACTTGTAAATGGGAAAACAAGTTCAACCATTTGTCTACCTCTCCTGTATGAACAATGTACCTACATAACTAAATACTGGATGATGAACAAAGTTCTTAGGAAAACTTCCAAACTATAAAATGCAGAAAAAATAACAGAAATGATGCCAATTTTCTAAAAAACAAAAAGTGATCCCTTTCTCCAAGGGAAAAAGGAATAGAGAGCTGGGGGTGTAGCTCAGTAGTAGAGCACTTGCCTAGCACGTGTGAGATCCTGGGTTCAATCCCCAGTACTGTGGGGAGAAAAGAAAGGTTCAGTAGCACACATCTGTAATCTCAGTGGCTTGGGAGGCTGAGGCAGGAGGACAGTGAGCTCAAGGTCAGCCTCAGCAACCTAGCAAGACCCTGTCTCAAAATAAAAATGGGCTGCAGATGTGGCCCAGTGGTTAAGTGCCACTGGGTTAAATCCTTGGTACCAAATTTTAAAAAGAGAGACTTTTAAGACTGAGTTGTTATTTTTTTTAACAATAAAAAAATTTTTTACTGGTTATATTGGTTATAAGTTTTTTCTAAAAATTTTATCAACTTTTCTTTAATATCATTACCATCAATAGCAAATTAATACTTAAAAATTAAAAAGCCTTTGTATCTTCCTGTTACTATTATAACAAAGTAGGAAAACTCCATAACAAAGAAGTTATAGTAAATATCAAATAGTCTTTTTTCCCCAAAAGCAAAGTTTTATTTCCCGAAAACATCTACTTTCTATTAGAAATCAGATCACCAGCCAGGCACAGTGCCATACACCTATAATTCCAGCAGCTTAGTAAGATAAAGCAAGAGGACAGCAAGTTCAAAGCCAAATTCAGCAACTTAGTGAGGCCCTAATAAACTTGGTGAGATACTGTCTTGAAATAAAAGATAAAAAGGGCATGAAATAAAAAGTAAAAATAAAAACCCCAGTGGCTAAGCAACTTGAGTTCAATCCTCAGTACCGGGGGTGGCGGGGGGTGGGAGGTGGGAGGGGGTGGGGAGGTGGTGTCACATTATCAATAACTAACATTAGAGTAATATATATGTTTTCTTAATTAATCTATCTGCATATCCTGTAGGAAGCACATGAAATTCAGTCTCAAGGAAGATGAAATCCTATGTTCCTAGTTTTCACGCAGAGAATCAGATGGCATAAATAATTAAAATCCTCCAGAAATGAAATGAGCTAGAAAGCTACACTATTCCTACAGATTAGAGAAACAGAATACTTACCCATATTTTCCAAAGAGTGAAACGGTCGTTCCTCCTACAGGCACTGCTTTTCCTGGTCCATACACATCCCATATGGTCAGGGCCACTTGTGCATTCCTGGGCAGGTCAGGGTATTTCACAGGCAGTTTGAGCCATTCGTTCCAGCTATAGAAATAATGTTGTCATAAACACATACACACAACCAAATGACCAAACCACATCCACATGTCACTGTACAGCATCCACTACCTTTATAAAATGAACAGTTACAAGCTTGCTCTAGTCAGACATGTAAAATCTTATGCAAGGGTTTTTTTTGTTGTTGTTCAAGTTTTATTTCATTAATACTGATTCCACTTAGATATTAGTGCTTTATGTTTTCAAAGCATGTTTGTATGTATTATCTCACAAAGGAAAGTTTGTTCATAATACACTAATAACAGTTCTTTTATCTTATTCTATATTCGTTTTTGTGAACTTTCTCCTGCATTTAAAATGGTTTCATTTGACAAGTTCTACTCCATTAGGCAGCAGATGGTTTTTAAAATCCTGAAAGTATACTGTACAAACTACACAAACCAATACCCAGAAGACACACAGAATCCTATTTCTCTGTTTACTCAATTATCCTCAAAGGAACTTACCTCAGTCTAGGTCAAATACATTTGATTGGGCAAAAAATGAACAGAACTTGCAAAAACTTAAGGAACACATCACTGTTATGCACCATATAAATTTGAGAACTTCTAGGAAAAGTTGAAGATAACCATCAATTTTAAGAAGCAAAAAGCATTAAAACATTCTCTTCAATAACATTCTGAAAAAAATAAACTTCATACTTAAGAAAGCCATTATCTCTATAGATAAGCTTAAATATGGATTAATTACTACATGGTAGAGTAGGCTGAAAAGGAAAATACTAAATAGAACCATCTTTTGCCACTAACCAAGAAGTTAATGAACTCTGGCTAAAACTAAGGAAAACTGGACATGGTGGACCAGTCTGTAATCCCAGCAACCCAGCATCTTGGGAGACTGAGGAAGGAGAATTGCAAGTTCAATGTCACACTCAGCAACTTGGGGAAATCCTGTCTCAAAAATAAAAAATAGAAAGGTCTGAAGATGTGGCTCAGTGGTGAAGCATTCCTGGGTTCAATCACCATAATGAATGCAAGAAACAAATTAAAAAGAAAAATCAGTGAATATTCAAACTGAACTATGAAATGACTCACCTCTATTTCTGTTCTTTAATTTCTAGGAGACAATGCCGAAGACCAAATGATCATTCACCTCAAACCTTGGCTATTCAACTCCTAGCCCCCAAAATCTCTTTAAATCAAAGTAATTCCACTTTAATCTGTTTAACATATTGGGTTCCTGCACAACAGTTCTTGTGAAGAAAACAGGCCTACAGATGAAAAGTTTGAAAACTGCTCTAAATATTCTACAACTTATGAAAAGATCTAGTCAGACACCAAAAAGCTATATTGAATATCATTTTGTTCTCTTCTTCCCCATGTCATTCCTTCCTTAACCCTTAACCTTTCCCAATATCATATAAAATGGATCAACAAATAAATGAAAAAATGTTAACATCCTTAACAATTAGAGAAATGCAAATCAAAACTACTCTAAGATTTCTTCTCACTCCAATCAGAATGGCAATTATCAAGAATACAAAAAACGATAAATGTTGATGTGGGGAAAAAGGTACACTCATACATCTACCACATGCAAAAAACAAAACAACACAACACAAAACTTACTTCCATCTTGTACTAAATGCCTTGTAAGATGTTCTCACTGGCAAGGCCAGAGGCTTTCCTTCTGCAAAAACTTGACAAGTCACATAAAGATCAGAGCATGTCTCTTGGTACAGCCCTGAAAACTTTAACATGGGGTCTTCTAGGACAGCTTTATAACTCTTTTGTTCTCTCTTCCCTTCCAAACTTCCTCTAAAAGCACAAGAACAATAATGTGTTAGACATACATTTTTCAAGCAAATATACAAATGCACAACAAATACAAAGAAAAGTTTATGCTGTCAAAGTAATCTTAGACTATGAAAGAACATTTTCCAGGTTTATAAATTAAATACAATTACATATGATAATGTTTTCTGAAAATCATAATATGTCCATGAATATTCTATCCTCATCAACACATTTCTCAATTTTAGGCTTTTTCATCTTAAATCTTGCCACCAACTCTTGCCTGAGTTTTTTTTATTCAAGTTGACCACTTATTCAACTACTCTTTCAATAAACGTTTAGTGTAGTAGGCATGGGAGTCCAGAAGTGAAAGACAAAATAAACAATATGGTGTGAGACGAAATGTTAAGTCATAGCTTCTAGAAGAAAAACTTACTTTTGCCTGGATATTCTTTTTATATTCTTTCTATTTTTTTTTTAAATGATAGACTTATTATCTGACCATTTCTTAAAATTAAAAAATATAGTGTTACATGTCATAAAAGATATGCACAGGACATTATTAAAGAGATAGAAGCATTCCTTAGACGTCAAGATTATATCAGATAATGTCCAAACATTTTACATGATCTTTCTTTATTACTTTCACTCATATTCTCATTGTATACGTGAGGAAACAGAGACTCAAACATATTGTCTAAGGTAACAAAGCAAGCAATAGAGCACCAAAAAAATCCAGGGCAAGGAAGCCAAAGCCAATACTCTTCCCTTTACAGGAAGATAAATAAAGCCTCAGAAACACCTAACCTTTTGGGGCAGGGATCTAGGATCTTACATAAATGCCTGAAATAATCCTGAACAAAACACAGGAAAAGGGAGGAAAAGCGGTAGGAAGTCATTTCAAAGATAAAGAACAGTACATATAGTTGGTCTCTCATGGGATACCCTGCCCAACCTTGGAACTCTGCCATGAATCCCAGCAAGAAGGCTCTCCCCAGATGAAGTGCCTCACTCAGCCTTGGAATTTCCATTCTGCACAAACGGCAGTGAACATAGTTTCAATTCTATGAAAATTTCACACCAAAATTACTCTGTGTGGAAGGGTGATATCCATATTTTCATCAGTTTCTGGTCTCAGTTATGAAGTAATCACCTTTGGAAACCATTTTACCACCACTACCATTGTCTTCATCCTTAAGAGACCCAGACTTTACTGTGTACTGTTGTTTAACAGACTATTCTTCATATTATCAGATGTAAACAACCCTTTGATGTTGAACTTTGGTATGTCTTGTATTTGTCTCCTGTTTATTCCAGTGAGAGCACATATCACATTGAATAAAAATTGCTTCCTTAATGCTTAAAAACAAGAAATAAACAACAACAAAAAACAGCACATACAAAAGCAAATGCAAACTGGCAATATGGTGTGGGGAGATGCAAGTTGTTTGGTATAGGTAAAGCATAAAGCTATGAGGAAGAAGGTAAAAATGAATGAAAAGTAGGAGCTAGACAGTGAATATAAGTAACTTTCAAATTCACAAAATGAACATTTAAGAACCTGTTAAGCCAGGTGTGGTGACTCAAGCCTGTAATCCCAGCTTCAGGAGGCTGAGGCAGGAGGATCTCCAATTGAAAGCCAGCCTCAGCAACTTAGTAAGGTCCCAAGCAACTCAGTGAGACCTTGTTTCAAAATAAAAAATAAAAAGGGCTAGGGATGTAGCTCAGTGGTTAAGGACCCCTGGATTCAATCCCTAGTATGGGGGAAAAAATACTGTTAACTGAAGTGAGAAAATAACATAATCAGATTGTATTTATACTTTTGGCATTAAACATAAAAACATACAAACTAGAGGGGTAAGACTGAAAGTGAGAAAAATTAGAGACCTGCCACCATAATAGAAATGAAAATGGTATCCTACTACTGGAGCAGTAAGACAGAAAAAGGAGAATGGAACAAAGAAGTTTAGCAGTCAGATTTAAAATATCTTGCTGAGTGACACAACAGAGACTGTAAGAAAGGATTATCAATAAGACTCAGCTTGTCTTAACAAAATTGGATCATGCTAACAATCACCAAATAGAAAACACAGGAAGATTATAGTTAAGACAGGTAAGTAAATGATAAACTCAGGTTTGGACAAGTTTTTTTTTTTTTTTTTTTTTTTTTTTTTTTTTATAGTGCTTTGGGACAGCTGAAGTGACCATGTCCTAAGGGCACTGAGAAAATGTATTTATTACATGATGCAGACATTCAGCCCCTTGAATGACAAATATGTATAATATTGATTAAAAATACACATTAAGCCAGGCATGGTTGCTCACACCTGTAATCCTAGCAGCCCAGGAGGCTGAGGCACGAAGATCAAAAGTTTGAGTTTGGCCTCAGCAACTTAGGGCCCTGAGAAACTTGGTGAGACTGTTTCAAAATAAAAAATAAGAAGGTCTGGGAATGTAGCTCCCTGGGTTCAATCCCCAGTAACAAAACAAAACAAAACAAAACAAACAACCACAATAACAACAACAACAACAAAAATAAATGTTTACTGATTATGAATTATATTGTGATTAATAATCCAATAGCTTCAAAAATAGTTCTATACATCTACCTTTTAAGAACATGATTTCCAACTCTATTCCCTATTATTGTATCAAATCCATTACTCTCATTTCAAGATGTCATGCTATTGAGGTTAACTGTAAACGTAGCGCCTCAAATTTCTCCCGCAAGATGTTTTCTCCTATCTTCATGGTCCCTTTGCAACTGGAACTCTCATCTTGGACATTCTCACAACGCCCCTGCCTTAATGTCCGACTGCCCAAACACTCAATGTATGCTTCCATCACCTTTAATGCCCTTAATACGGCACACATGAGCTCATCTTACTCTCAACCATCACATCTAACGTGTCTATCTCTTCAAAATTGCTCCGGTCTCTATTCTACCCTCCAACCCTGTTGTTTTTTGTTGTTGCTGCTGCTGTTTGCCGGGAGTATTGGTTATCAAACCCAGGGCATCATGCACGCAACCTTAAACCCTGCTCTAAAGTAAAAATTTCCCACTTATTTATGGCAGGAAAACGACTTCACGACTTGAATTTTTCATGAGTAAAATTAGGAAGTGGTAACTCCTCAAAAAGTTGAAAAGCAAAATGCTTTTAAGACTGTAAACACTGTGGAAGTTAGAGCTTGTTCCCATCCCTCAATTTCTTACGGAAACCAAGTCAAACTTTCTCTCACAGGGTCCCTCATAATCCGCTCTCGGCTTCCCTGGCCACAGTCCTCCCGGTTGCCCCCAGTCCTGATCTTCACGAAAGTCACCATCTTCTATTCCAGTCCCTTGTCTCCTACAGGGCCCTACCTCCCCTTCCCTACACCCTAACAATCTCACTCCCTGTTCCCAGGGTGCTCTTACATCTTAAGCTGCACGTTGATGTCTAGGTCACAACTGTAGATATAGTGGAACTTCTCTGCTTCGCCCATGATAACCTCAGTAAAAGTACAACCTGAAACGGGAAGAGAGGCAAAGGAAAGACGCCAGAATTGAACCACTTGAGCTTCACTACACAGGTACTTCCGGTTCCGCCCCTCCCCTCTCAGGCTACCAATCACTGCCCGAAGCGCATACTAACGCGCCGGAACTTCCCTCTCAAACGTTGCCTCTGCGCGTGTGCAAACTTCACCCACCATCTTGCTTAAGGGTAAATAGAATGCCGGAAACACAGCCTATCCGGTTACATTCCAGTCTTCCTGTCTTGACAGGACCTTTTCTTTTTTTAAAGAAACAGAAGTCATTTGAGCTTGCGCTGTACCTAGAAACAATCTAAAACGAAATTTGATTCCAAAATCATGGGAACAACTTTCATTGCATATCAAATGGGGAACAACCACAAAAATTAGCATTTTTCCAAGTTTAAATTCCGCCTTCTCATAAATGGAAGATTTGACTACTAATGTGCAATCTCAAGCCAAGATTTTCTCTTTTCTATTGCAAAGAGTACAGAAAAGATCAAAAACAAAGAAACGTGGATTTTATTCTTGATACTACTAAGATTTATGCTACTTTGGCCAAAGTGCCTAAGTGTATTCGGATTCAAGGTAGCTACCTTTCAAGACCCGACACTATTTAGCAATTATAAAACTTCAGTAATAACTTCAGTACACAGATCTCTGAGTTCTCCAAATTCCTATAATGCTTATTTTGTAATATTTAATATAATCCGAAATTGTATTTTCATTTCCAATTTCATTTAATACTCTGAAAACAAGAATAGTGTGCCATGTATATTTCCCCCCTCAGAGCCTAATATGTTTCTCAATTAATAATTCCTATGTATTATTACTGATGACATTGAAAGTCTCCAATTTCTAAATGACTTATTTTAAGAAAGACATTATCCAAGTATGTGCAAAGTAGAGTAAATAGGATATTGAGGAATCAGGAAAAAAGAGAGAGAGAAAGATTTTTTTAAAAAAAAAACCTTTCAGAGGTAGGTTGAAAGATAAGGAACTATTTAGCCTGGAAAGGAATAGAAAGGAATAATGCACAATATTTTGCTTAAAGATACTTCCCAAAAATACTTGTTGAAGTTATAAAATGATGCAAACTGACAAAAGAAAAATGTGATGATATTCTATAATTGAAGGTTATAAAAGAGAATATATTTGATTTGTTCCTTAAAATAACTACCTCCAAATGATTAATATATGTAAAATGTAATTTCAACAAACAATAAAAAATGAAATTTCTAGTAATAAGAGTGTGTAAGAATAAAACAAATTGTCACAAGTGCTCTGTTTATAATTTCAGCAGGGAGTGTGAGGTTTGATCTGAAACAGGTTCTCAAACTTCAGAAAAGTCTTGACTGTAAAAAGAACTAAATTATCTAATTAGAGTCCTTACTTAAATTAGTTTCATTATAATGTTATTTAGTGTATAAACAAATAAAATATATAACCAATAATTTTACAAATTGAATATAAAAACCTCAAATTAGCAATCTTAATAATGTCTTTTTGCTGAAACGCTATTGCTTGCAAGGTGAATATGGCATAAGACTTGGATTACTCCTTTGGTTCTTTGAAATTCAGTACATATGTACTCTTGTAGTTCAAATGGCAATTCACTTTTCTAGCCTCCTGAAGTCTCCATTAATATAATCACCAAAAGGTCTTTTGGCTTCAACTTAGTTCCAAAGCATCTTTTTGTTTTAAGCCTAACTCTTTCCTTTTCTCATTAACTCATAACAATGAAATTAACACTAATTGTCCCACCTCCAAAAGAGTTGCAAAAACAACTCAGTAAAAGGCGTGAAAATAAAATATCAGTACTTATACTCATTCATAGAATTCAAGATAGTTATATTAAATTTCTAACAATATTCAAAATTTATTGTTGAAGAATCCTTCCTACACAATGTTACTATAATTTGTTATATACTTTAATGCCACGAGATAAACAAATGCAATAATTTTGAGGAAAGTTTTGATAATTCAAAGATGCATGGGAAGAGACAAGAGAAGCAAAAAATAACAGAGCCTTTCTTGGACCAACCATAAGTCAGGGAGGTGTTGATTGGTAGATTTCAGTACCATAGTCCAATTAACAAGTTCATGTTCATAGGATAAATGGAAACTTCAGGTATCTTATTCTTAAAAAGAAAAGAAATGATTGTTTTCTTCCCATTAATGAATACAACATACATGTATAATTATAGAACATAATTTGCACTGCAAGAAACCACAATGGCCTATCTGTATAAAAATTACATATAGCCATCAGTGTTTTCTTTGTGTAATAGCCTATTTCACTGACTATACAATGTCCTACTTAATTTGCCTTTGGAATTACAGTTTTGATTTTGTGCTGTCTTTGTCATCTTGATCCAATTTCACATTTAATTATTCTAATAGCGTATTTTAATACTGGTTTAGAAATTGGTTGATTGTAGTCCATTCCTCCAATTGTTCAGTGATAATCAGATTTGTTTTTGCCAGTTTCTATGACCCAATTTATTATTTTTAGCTTGTAATTTTAAAAAGGCAATGATAGCTTAAAAAACAACCATCTGTTATTGAGCTGCCATCAAGAACAAATGAATATGATATTGGGAGATTTGAAGTATTTTATAAATCCTTTTTCTCCAATTAAAAATTTGCCCTGTAAGTTTTCTTATAACCCTAAGTACTTTAGAATTCTATCACATGACAGAACAGACAACGGTGCTAAGAAACTTGGCAAATCCTACCTCATAATCCAAGACACATGGACATTGGTGAAGGGATGGTGTGGGAAAACGTGGGTTTGATGCATAACCATGAGTCATCATAGTGTGGAAACCCTCAAGACCTCACAGGTTCCATTCAAAAAGAAGTTTATGTCACCTACTAAAGGGAAAGAATAAAAATCACGAGTTATCCTGAAAA
This sequence comes from Sciurus carolinensis, assembly GCF_902686445.1. NCBI lineage: Eukaryota > Metazoa > Chordata > Mammalia > Rodentia > Sciuridae > Sciurus > Sciurus carolinensis. The sequence goes on along the minus strand of NC_062227.1, from coordinate 50,490,527 downwards.
ATAATAAAAATATGTCTTGCACGTGTGCTTCTTTGCCATCGCCCAATTATATAAAGAAGTTTCCCCTCTCTGTGCCACAAATGAGCAAAGAAAACTTGGAATTGAATGGCACCACTATCAAGCATGTTAGCCTATAAAAGGAGCAATAAAATTAGGTTATATTTTCCCTACGATGTCTGATCAGGTTGTGGCAAGGAACATGCCGGTGACTTTCCTTCCTTATGGAAATGACCTCTGGTATTCAGACCCTGGAAAGGAGAGCAGAATAACAGCATAGGAATGATCTTACTGTTATTTATGTTATTTTGAGTCAAGATTTTAAAATATTTTTATTGGAAACACATTTTGTTTCAGTCTGTATTTCATTTATTTTAATTTTTTTATTTGTTCTAATTGGTTATACATGACAGTAGAATGCATTTTTACACTGAGTCTGTATTTTAAAGCTCTGAATTTTTTAGTCACTGACTCAAGTTACTTGATTGAAGACCTGATAAATAAAAGAGCATTTTCACTGTTGACAAGAATTCCGTCAATTAGCTACTAGAGTTAATTCCTGTTTTGCTGATTCAATGCTCAACAAGCTTTCTTCTGATTATAATTTGCCTTTCCATGTATTCTTTATGACTCAAGTGTGGCATGCATTTTCTCACTTACTGTAAAACCCCCAAATTCTCAGTTGCCTCAAACAGTATCTGTTTCATTGGTTCACATATATCCATTGAATTCTGGGTATTTTAGTTTGAAACTTGTGGTTAGATTTTACCTCTTTACTTCTCTTTTAACACCATTTACCTGGTAAAATACCAACTCTGAAAGTACAACATGATTGCAGAGCTCCATACCTGTTCCCACACAATACATGACTAGTGAACAAAGTCCACAACGGGACTCTCTGATATAATTATGAATTCCTAATCACAAAGCTCTTTGTGGTCAAACATCTTTCTGTATTCTCTATGACCATACAGCTACTTTTATCTCCTATTCTCAATCCTTAGACTTTTCTACTTCCTTTCCTCACTGTCTGCACATGGTCTCACCTTCTACTTCTCAGAGAAGGGAAGATTGATGAGATAAGAACTCAACTTCCCCTGCCAACCACCTCCTTCAAAAAGTTAAATATAGTCAAGTGCATATGCACCAGTCTGCTCTTTTTTTCTCTCTTTATTACAATAAAATTGGCATAAATTCCTCTGTTTAAGGCCAATGCCTCTACCTGTTCTCTGAATTCTAATACCTTCTGAATTTTCATCTTCTTAGGAAACTTGGAGGCACATCTTTGATCTCTTTCCTCCTGCTAATTTCTTTTCAGTATTTAATCTTGCCTGAGACTTTTCAATTTGAGCAATTAAAGTATGCTCATCCCCACTATCAATCACAAACTACAATGAATTAGAGTTCTAGAATTCTCAATGAACTAATACACCAGAACCTTTTAACCTTTGCATACACTATCAATTTAGCTCCTAAGTATTTTTTTGAATTTGTCAGCTTCTTTCCATCTTCAGTACCTTCTCCTTGATTCAGGTACCATCACTTCTTCCCTGCACTGTTCTAATGGCTTCCAGGGGGCAGACTCAATATTGTGTGAATGAGCAACTTGCTTCATTTTCCTTCAGACACACAGGAAGAGTGCATTTCTCAGTCTCATTGGGATACAGGCTGTAGTCATGGGGTTAAATCTGGGAGATGGAATTTGGGCAAAACAAAAGTGTAACTTTTCCAGGCCATAAAACCTCAGTGCAATTTATCACATTGTGTGTCTCTACTTTATATCCTAGTCAGATGGAGATGGTCCAGTGGTGGTCTCTGAAACTTTAAAAATTGGCAAACCAAAACGTAGAAAAACTTTGGTTCTCTAAATCAATGCTTGGAAAACCATCTACAAACACCTGTTAGGGTTGGATATGAACAAGAAATGTATTTTTTAATGATGTTAAAGCAGCAAGATTTAGGATTAGATTATTAAAGCATTTAGCTACTTCAAAATTAGTTGTTTCAAATCCCCTCTTTCTGGCAATTTCATTATGTTACTCTCTTTTGCTTAAAATCTTCTAATACTTTTCTTCCTATAAACAAAGACCAACACATATAAGAACATACAGACTGGCTTGGTAGCACATGCCTGTCCTCCCAGTGACTCAAGAGGCTGAGACAGGAGGATCACATATTCAAGGACAGTCTGGGCAATTTAGAGAGAACACCTATACATACATACATAGTGCTGGGGCTGTAGCTTAGTGGTAGAGTGTCTCTGGGTTCAATTCCCAGAAAGAAGGAGAAGGAAAAGGAGAAAAAAGAAGAAAGAGGAGGAGAAGAAGGAGAAAGAGGAGGAGGAAGAGGAGGAGGAGGAGGAGGAGAAAAGCAATTCATTCAGAGCTTGCTATGGCACTGTATGTTGCCACCATCATTTGCAGTTAGTAAAAACTCAAATGCAAACAAGTAGTGTAAAAGCTTGATAGCAAAAAGGGAAAGCTTCCAGCATGTCCTAATTGGAGGTAAGGGGAAGCTGGTGCCAATTAACTATAAGTGAACATATTTATCTTTTTGTGTTTGGTCCTGAATTGGAAGAAGGAGCAAAAGTTGGGACACTGGCATGTAAGAAGTGCTAACCATTTGGGGCAAAATGCCATGGAGGTTGTGATGAAGCTCCCTGAGCTAAGTGCAGAACGGGCCCAAGTTGTGTAAGGTCAGACCTTTCTCATGTGTATGTTCAGTCTCTCAAAGACAAAGACCCAAATTCTGCATATGATATGGCCAGTACTTTCATTTGTCCCCTCCCAATTTTTTTGTCTATGGGGGTCGGATACTGAGAATTGAACCCAGGAGTGCTTTACCACTGAGCTACATCCCAAACTTTTTTATTTTTATTGTGACACAGAGTCTACCTAAATTGCTTAAGGTCTCACTCATTTGCTGAGACTGGCCTGGAACTTGCAATCCTCCTTCCTCAGTCTCTAAGTCTCTGGGATTACAGGTGTGCACTGAGCAGTCTCCTCCCAATTTTTAATTCCATTTAGCCATTGCTAACAGAATCCCATTTTTAAAATTTTTACAGACTGCATTTTGATTCATTGTACACAAATGGGGTATATTATTTCATTTCTATGGTTGTACACGATATAGATTCATACCATTTGTGTAATCATACATATACATAGGGTAATGATGTCTATCTCATTCCTCCATTTTTCATACCTCCCTCCCTCTCATTTCCCTCTAAAGTTCCTCCATTCTTCTCTGACCACCCCCCCACCTCCGTTATATATCATCATCCACTTATCAGGGAAAATATTTGGCCTTTGGTTTTTTGGGATTGGCTTATTCCACTTAGCATGATATTTACACCAAAAACACAAAGAACCCAATCAATGAATGGGCCAAAGAACTGGACAGTCACTTTACGAAAGAAGACAAACAGGCGATTAACAAATATACAAAAAAGTATTCAACATCTCTGGTAATTAGAGAAATGCAAATTAAAACAACTCTAACATTTCATCTTACTCCAATTAGAGTGGCTATTATCAAGAACACTCTCTCTTCTTACACTGGAAGCTGAGGTGGTAAAATGAAGTCGGGAGCTTCTGTAATCATCTGAAAACCCTGAAATATGAGTTTGATAATAAAAACCAAAATACTACAGTTGGAAGAATGGAAGAACAAAAGGTTCCTGCATTTTTTATAATAACGTGGAGTAACTAAAGTCATCTTCACCTGGATATCTTTTTTCTCACTTTGTTTTTCACCACTGAGCTACTTTAACAGTCCATTTTATTTTTTGTTTTTGAGTCAGAATGTCACTAAATTCCTAAGAGTCTTGAAAAGTTGCTGAGACTGGAATTGAACTTGCATCATCCTGCTCTGTCTCTGGAGTCCCTGAAATTACAGGAGTGGGCCACCATGCCCAGATTGAAAATGTCATTTAATGCTGTGTTAGGATTAGTATGCTTTCAGCTGTATGTAAAAGAAAAACTTTTAGAAGAATGTGGCCTAACTTGGGCACAATGGCACACACCTGTAATCCCAGTAACTTGGAAGGGTGAGGCAGGCAGATCTCAAGGTCCAGGATAGCTCAGTCATTTAGTGAACCCAAGCAAGTTAGAAAGACCCTCTCTCAAAATTAAATACATTTTTAAAAAGGGCTGGGAATGTAGCCCCAGTGGTAAAGCACCACTGGGTTAAAGCTCAAAACAAAACAAAACAAAACAAAAACATTATGTTCTCACACTGCTTTCCTCGGGCACTCTGTACTTGTCTCAATTTAATGAACGACTCTTAAGTTCCATCTAGTTTGGACCTTTATTTGTATATCTATTTATTTTTCTTTAATTATTTATTTATTTATTTTGAAATACTGGGGACTGAACTTGGGGCGCTCTAATACCAAGCTACACCCCCAGCCTTTTGAAAGTTTTTCTTGTGAAACAGGATGTCAGCTAAATTTGCTGAGACTGGCCTTGAACTTGCCATCCTGCCTCAGCCTCTAGAGTTGCTGGAAATGCAGACTGTATACCACTGTGCCTGGCAAGTCTGAACCTATGTAAAGCTGTGCTGGACACTGGGAGAATTTTCATCCTCCTCCTCTACTCCCACAGATCCTTAGGTCTCTGAATTGCAAGTCTAAGATTTCTCCTTTAGGGATGCCTCCCTCTGAAGCAACTTTCTTTCCCTAATATTAGTTAGATTATCTCATTCAAAAATCTATCCTGGCTGGGCACAGTGGCAACATGCCTATAATTCCAGCAACTCAGGAGACTGAGTAAACTTAGATCCTGTCTCAAAAACTAAAAAAAAAAAAAAAAAAAAAAGTGAAAAGGGTTGGGGATGTGGTAAAGGACCCCTGGGTTAAATTCCTGGTATAAATTAATTAATTAATTAATTAATAATAAATCTATTCTTTCTGTATTCTTCAAGAGTTTCTATCATAATAATTTGATTGACAGAATTCTCCCTTTCTAGAGGCACATCTGTGAGGGAACTTGTGTCAATTTTATTTACCAGTTTTTGTGAACTGAAAGTCTGTGTACCCCCAAATTCATATGTTGAATCTAAGCCCCAGTGTGATTATATTTGAAAGCAGGGACTTTGGGGAATAATTAGGTAAAAAATAAATGAATTAGTGTCCTTCGAAAAGAAGGACTGAGAACTCTTGCAGTACCACCACATAAGGCTACAATGAAAGGTCAGCAGTCTGCGGCCTGGAGGAGAACCCTCCCCTGGATCTAACCCTTTTGGCACCTTGATTTCAGAATTCCAGCCTCTGTATCTGTGAGAAATAAACATTGGCTGTTTAAATCACCCAGTCTGTGGTATTTTCTTACAGTAGCCCAAATTGACCAAGATACCACTGTACCCTGTGTTTAACTTTAGTTACTGACCCAAAGCATATGTGGAAAGTAAGGAAAGTAAGAAATAAGATAGCACTTGAAACACCACCCATCACAATAGGTGATTTCATGGATTTTTAAAATTTAATTATTTCAAAAAAGTAGTGAAGTATGTGTTTTTACCCTATTTTACAGAAAAGTTTTTGAGAGGTAGTTTAGGTGATTTGTAGGATTAATAGGTGATATGTGGCAAAACCAGGTGTTTTTGATTTTTAAAGACATACTATTTTTATCCAATGGTAAGGGAATATTGCAGACTAATTTCCCCTTTTTACAACAGAAAAAAAATCACTAGTATGTTTAGCATTCTCAGTGTTATTTAGCACTACCTTTGATCCCTCTACCTCTCTACAGATTATTTTCTCAGGTAAACAACTTGACTTACTAGTTTAGCTCTGTGGAGAAAGGTGATTTGGGTCCATTCAGAATCTTGCAGGTCATCAATTTATTTAACAAATATTTACTGAGTACTTAAAAGGTACCACCACTTACCCCAAGCACTATACTAACATTAACCTATGGTCTCACATGGGAGTAAATATCTAGCCCATTCATGTACAGTACCGCTCCTGATAGCTCTTTGTATATGTTTTCTGTGTCATCATGCAACCTATCCTATAATGTTTTAGGCCAGAAAGAGCTTTATTTATTTTGTTCTATAAATATTGTGGGATTATAATGACTTCAGGTATTCCTGAGAACTCATTGTTGTCAGGAAACCTGTTACCCAGAGCATGTGCTCAGCCCACATTATGTTTGATCTGCAATTCTGGTCTGTGTGTATTCTTTACTTGTGAATCTACATTCTCCACAGAACAGAAGCACTGTTGTTATTTCTTGGTACTTCTTATAGTCTTGCCCTGTGTGCATTTGTGTTTGTGCATGAATATTTAATCATGAAAAGGTTACTGACCCACCACTCAGATTTGCATCTCTGAGCCAGAAGAAAGAAGAGCAATTAGAGCCTGTGAATCCGTAGATGGCAATTACTGATGCAAATTCCTTGTGATCGCTGGCATCCTTATGAGTATGTTGCCACCTAGCCATATTCTGTAAGTGCACAGGAAAACAGTGACAGAAGCCCCAAAAGAAGGTAAGACCTTCACTGCAGAGGAATAAATTTTTAGTGAGAAACAGAACAAAAAGCTTCTGTATAAACTTTGAAATAAAAAGGGAAAAGGAGGTTTGCCTGGGAGTTGGTTTGAATTTCAGCTCTGAACTAGTTTAAGAATTCTGAAAGTTAATACTTCCTCTGTGAACACAGAATGTTTGTCGGGGCTGGAGGTGAGATTCCATAAGGGAAAAAAGAAAGATTCAAATGACAGGAAAACACAGAAGTGTTATTATATTCTAGGGCTCTCCTCAGTGATTCAGAGAAAACAGAGACTTTCCTGAACTCAGGGAGTACACAAAAATCCAGCAAAGTTTTAGTTGTTTTGGAATTATTGCTATATTTCTTTCCTCAATTTTTGTGGATACCAGTTCAGTAGTAGACTTTCTTTTAAACCGTATTCACATCATGCCTACATCTTTACCCAGTAGCAGTATAGTTGACTAATTATTTGTGATAGTGATGTTCTATAAAGTCATAGTGAATCATGAATTAGCAATACTGAACCATTGTTGCTAGGAGAAATAAGGATTATGTTCCTGTGAACCTCTGGTCACAACATTTTCATTAAATCATCAACACACGGTACAAAAATGCAAGTACATGGCACTAAATAAGCACAAAAAGACAGTTGTTTACAGAATGGGAGTGGGCGAAGGCATTATATTGCTTTGTTTGGCCTCTCCTGGGAACATGCCCATCATGCTTAAATTTTTTGCCACTTTGGATATGTCCACAAATGGTTGTAAGTATTGATTGTTACAAACGCATTTTATCAAGCAGGTGAATTTGTAGTTATGGAATCTGGAAATAATGAGAACCAACTCAGAAGGGATTGAAGAACTTCTCTGGACCAGTGTGGGCAGGGTTCAGTGGGGATTATAGTAAAGTGACAATTGCATTTCAGGGTGTGTGGACTTGTTCAGTAGACTTGAAGTCTTCATTTCCATTTTTTTTTTTTTTGGAAATTGAGTCACGTCCTCAGCCCCTTTTTATTTATTGTTTATTCTGAGAGAGTCTTGCTAAGTTGCTTAGGACCTTGCTAAATTGCTGAGACTGTTCTCAAACTTGCAGTTCTCCTGCCTCAGCCTCCCAAATCACTGGGATTACAGAGTTACACCATTGTACTTGGCTCTGAAGTCTGTATTTCTCCTGAGAGGTCCAAATTGCCTAAGTAACATTAATCTGTACCACCCATTGTTGTTAATTTAGAAATAGATTTAGAAATTTAATCCTGTAGCAAATAAAGTAAATGCTGAGGGTCATACTGATAACTATGGATTTGGAACTTCATTGCAATTTCTGAGATTTCCTATAAGAGATTGACCACTGTGATGCTGACAGGCACCAAATTACACTTCTGGTCAGGGCATGCTAGGAACCTCTGACCATATTTGATTACTTCTTGCTTCTTCCTTGCTCCACCCCTTTCCAAAATCTCTTTGAGTTTCTTGAAGGCCATCTCGAAGCGAAGGAGGGTCTTCTTTAACTTCTTAAAAAGAGAAAAAACAGCTGTCAGTTACAGTGGTGCATGCCTGTAATCCCAGTGGCTAGGGAGACTCAGGCAGGAGAATCACAAGGTCGAGGCTAGCTTTAGCAACTTAGTGAGGCCATAAGCAATTTAGTGAAACTTGTCTCAAATTTTTAAAAAAAGCCAACAACATGATTCTATATTCAGAAGAGCCAAAAAAATTCACCAGAAAACTTCTAGAACTCATAAATGAATTCAGCATAGTAGCAGGATATAAAATCAATACCCATAAATCGAATGCATTTCTGTACATAAGCAAAGAATCTACTGCAAGAGAATTTAGGAAAACTACCCCATTCACAATAACCTCAAAAAAAAATAAAATACTTGGGAATCAAACTAACAAAAGAGGGGAAAGATCTCTACAATGAAATCTACACTAAAGAAAGAAATTAAGGAAGACCTTAGAAGATGGAAAGATCTCCCATGCTCTTGGATAGGCAGAATTAATGTCAAAATGGCCATACTACCAAAAGTGTTATACAGATTCAATGCAATTTCTATTAAAATTCCAATGGCATTCTTCATAGAACTAGAAAAAGCAATCATGAAATTCATTTGGAAAAATAAGAGACCCAGAATAGCCAAGGCAATCCTTAGCAAGAACAGTGAAGCAGGAGGCATCACAATACCAGACCTTAAACTATACTACAGAGCAATAGTATCAAAAGCAGTACAGTATTGGCACCAAAATAGACATGTACACCAATGGTACAAAATAGACAAACCCACATAAATATAGTTACTTCATACTAGACAAAGGTGCCAAAAATACACACTGGAGAAAAGATAGCCTATTCAACAAATGGTGCTTGGAAAACTGGAAATTCATATGTGACAAAATGGAATTAAACCTCTATCTCTCACCCTACACAAAAATCAACTCAAAGTGTATCAAAAACTTAGGTACTAGAACAGAAACCCTGCACCTAATAGAAGAAAAATAGGCCCAAATCTTCATCATGTCAGCTTAGGACCTGACTTCCTTAACAAGACTCCTAAAGCAAAAGAAGCAAAATTAAGAATCAATAAATGGAGTGGATTCAAACTAAAAAGTTTCTCAGCAAAGAAAATAATCAATAATGTGAAGAGAGAGCCTATAGAATGGGAAAAAATCTTTACCACATGTACTTCAGATAGAGCACTAATCTCCAGGATGGATAAAGAAGTCAAGAAATTTTGTTTTAAAATTACTATCCAAATTATGAAGCATTCTTTTTTGAATGCCTTTATTTTATTTTTTTGTCTTTATGTGGTGCTGAGGATTGAACCCAGTGCCTCACACATGCAAGACAGGAGCTCCACTGCTGAGCCACAGCCCCAACCCCCAAGAATTCAAAAAACTTAACACCAAAAACACCCAAATAACCCAATCAATAAGTGGGCTAAGGAACTGAACAGACACTTCACAGAAGAAATACAATTGATCAACAAACAGATAAAAAATGTTCATCATCTCTTGCCATTAAGAGAAATGCAAATCAAAACTACTCTAAGATTTCATCTCATTCCAGTCAGAATGGTAATTACCAAGAATTAAAGCAATAATATTTTGGTGAGGATGTAGGGAAAGAGGTACACTCATACATTGTTGTGGGGCTGCAGATTGGTGCAACAACTGGAAAGCAGTATAGAGTTTCCTACAAGAACTTGGAATGGAATCATCATTTGACCTAGATATTGCACTCCTTGGTTTATAACCAAAGAACTTAAAATCAGCATACTTCAGTGACACAGCCACATCAAAGTTTATAGCAGCTTAACTCACAATAGCTAAACTATGGAAGCAACCTAGATACCCTACAGTGGATGAATGGATAAAGAAATGTGGTATATATACACAATGGAATATTACTCAGCCTTAAAGAAGAATGAAAGTATGGCATTTGTAGGTAAATGGATAGAACTGGAGAATATCATGCTAAGTGAAATAAGCCAACCCCCAAAGACCAAAGGCTGAATGTTTTCTCTGAAAAGTGGATGCTGATCCATAGTGGGGGTTGGATAAGGAAGAATGAAGGAACTTTGGATTATGCAGAGGGGAGTGAAGGGAGGGATGGGACGGTGGGGATGGAGATGATGGTAGAATGAGACAAACATTATTTCCCTATATACATGCATGATTACACTACTGGTGTGACTCAGCACTATGTACAGCCAGAGGAATGAGTAATTATGCTCCATTGGTATACAATGTATCAAAATGCTTTCTACTGTGATGTATAACCAATTAGAACAAATAAAATTAAAAAAAAAAAAATGCCGGAGGATGTAGCTCAGTGAATGTGGCCCAGTGATGAAGTGCCCTGGTTTCAATCCCCAGTACCAAAACAACAACAAAAAAAGAGGTGACTTTAAGCTCTGATAAAATTAGTTCCATTCTTTACACCATATCTAGATATGTTTTTTTTTTTTTAACCAGGTCTATATTCTATTACATATCACAGTGAGTATATCCTTCCCTTGATCAAAACTGTTCAATGGCTAATCACATCTGATGGATTAAAAACCATTTCTCCTCTCTGGGAACATTTCATCTTCCAAATTCTAACTCTGCCTCCTTTTGTTGTATTTTTTCCCTATAACTTCCCAGGATCGACTTTCTGATTCCTCTCTTCCTCCTCCTCCATCTTCTTCCTTTTCTTTTTTTTTTCCTTTTATGTTGGAATTGAACCCAAGGGTGTTTTACCCTGGAGCTACATCCCTATCCCTTTTTATTTTTTATTTCCAAACAAGATCTCATTTCAAATTACTTAGGGTTCTATTAAGTTGCCAAGGCTGGTCTCAAACTTATGATCCTCCTGTCTCAGCCTCCCAAGTTGCTGAGATTATAGACCTGGCTCAGGATAGATTTGTTTGTGCTCCAACCAACTACAGTCTTCTATGCAAGGCAGGTTTCCCAGATATTTGTTGCTAGCACACTATATTCACCCCAAAATTCTCCTCTTCCTCATTGTCCCACTTACTTCAAGAAGCAACTTATTTTATTTAGCCTTCCTTAATCTTTAGCCACAAATATTCCAAACTTGTAGATGTCTTTGAAACCCTTTCACTTATGGGCATGGATATGTATATGGATTTTAAATTGTTTAAGTTTTATTTTTTGCAGTATTCAGGATTTAGCTCAGGGTGTTCTACTTGAGCTACATCCCTGACCCTCTTAATTTTTTAAATTTTGAGGCAGGATCTAATTTCCTGAGGCTGATCCTCCTGCCTCTGCCTGCCTAGTCACTGGGAGATGCAGAAAATAGGAGCCTGCACCACCGAACTCATCTGCATGTGCTTTGGGTATCTTATATAAGTAGCTGGGCTAAATTAATTTTTCTTTGTATTTGCCATAACACAATAGTATGAACACTTATTATCGCATCTGCCAAATGTTAACCCCTTCAACAAATATTTATTGATTATCACTATGGACCAGTCACACTACCGGGAAAAAAATAGGCACATAAATAAAGCCTCTTGTCTCTCTGAGTGTAGTCTCACAGGGAAGGCAGAAAATTAAACAAATATAGTCATGCATATGTTCTCAGAAATGTAATGCTAATTTTGTCATTGTATAAACATCATAGAGTACAAGTGCACAAATGGTAGTATAGCCCACTACACAACTTGACTATATGGTGTATGTGTGTGTGTTTGTGATAAACTATCACCCCTAGGCCAAGATAAGTAAAAATAAAGTGAGATCAAATTGAGAACAAAAGAAAATGATGCAATCAAGGAGTGCAGGAAACAGGAGTGCATTAGACTGCTGCTGGAGAAAAACAACACAACTGTTATATAGCAATGTTTCATGAGTAGAAGGGGACATTCCAAAACAATGACAAAATACATAAGCCGGTAACGTGATCTTGTATTATATCATCAAGTATTATGTACTGTACAGATTTGTATGTGCTGTACTTTGTGTGAGGGGTGGTGCAGGTGGTTTATTTACACCAGCATCACCACAAACCACACGAGTAGTGTGCTGTGCACCAATGATAGTGAGGGATAGGACATCGCTAGGCATGTTTTAGTCATTTTTTTCACTGTTGTGACAAGAGACCTGACAAGAACAATTTTAGAGGAGGAAAAGTTTATTTGGAGCTCATGGTTGCAGAGATCTCCATCCTTAGATGGTGGACTCCATTCCTTGGGATCTGAGATGAGGCAGGACATTATGGCAAAAGCGTGTGATGGAAGAAAGCAGGTCAGGACATTGCATCAGAAAGCAGAGAGGGAGAGCACTCTGTTCACCAAAAACAAAATATATACTCCAGAGGCATACCCCAATAACCAACCTCCTCCAGCAACACCCCAACCGCCTACAGGTATCACCCAGTTAATCCTTATCAGGGGATTAATGCACAGATTAGCTTAAAGTTTTCATAATTCAATCATTCCACCTCTGAACTTTCTTGCCTTGTCTCAGGCATGAGCTTTAGGGGGACACCTCAAAACATAAGATAGGCAAAACCATTATAACACAATAGAAAATTTTCAGCTCGTTATAATCTTATGGGATCATCATCATACATGTGGTCCATCATTGGCTTAAAAGTTTTTATGCAGCACATTACTAATTGATCTTCATTATTCATGTATTATTTATTTTGCTAATTTCCTTCTTACTAATTTGTATGCAATGCCAAAATATTCACAGATTTGTGCAGAGTAGCAAAAAATTGAGTTGCCCAATGCACACATTACCAAAGGAGGTCAAACAAGGCAAAACTCTACTTATTTCAGTTCTCCTACCATAAACAAGTATCTTCTTCGCTATAGTCCATTTACCATTTTGTTTTTCTTTTTGTTTTTTTGTTTTGCATTTTGTGTCTTTTCTTGGGAATTTCACTGTTCAAAATAAGGTCCAAGTACAATACTGAAATGCTGCTGTCTGGTATTCCTAAGTGCAACAGACTGTGATGTGCCTCATGGGAAAAATACTTGTGGAAGATAACCTTCCTTCAGGCATGAGATTAGTACTGCTGGCTAAAAGTTCAATATTAGTTAATCAACAATATATATTAAATAGGTTGTTAAAGCATACAAAGCAAGGTTATATATTCATCATTTAATGAAAATGTTGTAACCAGTGACTTGCAGGAGTCTGAACCTGCATTTCCACTAGGAAAAATGGTTCAGTATTTGCTTATTTAGTGTTCACAATTAGTTTATACATATGTCCTTAACAAATAACCAGAATCATCTATAGTTAGCAATGATAAATGTGGTAAGTAATAGAGTGTGTCATGGGAACACATCAGAGCAGTACTCTGCATTTGTGGTGGGCATGTGAGACAAGGAAGGCCTTTCGGAGAAGAAAGGATAAAACAGTATCTGAAAGATGAGTAGAAGTTGACTTGGCACCTGGAGAGAAACATCTATGGGCAGGAAGGAAGAAAAGCATTCTGGGTAGAGAAAACAGTCTGGGTTCCTCAAGAGAGTTTAGCTTGAAAGAAGCACAACATGGTGGAATGGAGTGTACCCTTTTTCTACGGTTGCTGCAACAATGTATCATTATAAAAGAGGAGGCATGTGCAATAAAGGCATACACAGTAGAAGTGTTATGGTTTGGATGTGAGATAAACTTCAAAAGCTCCTGTGTTAACACAGAAATGATTGTAGATAAAGAGATCTGTGAGATCTGAAACCAATTAGTCCATCCTGGTTTGAATGGATGGAGAGGCAGGTGGAGGAGGTGAGGCACTGGGAGCTGGCCCGGAAGGGTGCATCTTCCCGAGTTCCCTGACCCTCCCTCTCTGCTTCCTTGCTGCCAGGAGGGGAGCAGCTTCCCTCTGCCACACCCCTCACCCATGATGTACTGCCTCACTGTGGGCTCAGAGCTATGGAGTTTATAGATCAGTCTATAAACAGAGACCTCTAACACCATGAGCCCCAAATTAACTTTTCCTCCTCTAAGTTGTTTTCATCAGGGATTTTAGTCACAGCAAGGAAAAGCTAACTAAAACCATAAGTGTATTGCGTTATTGCTCTGGAGGCTAAAAGACCAAGGTCAAAGGGTCAACAAGTTCTTTCTGGGCACTCTAAGGAAAAATCTTTCCTGCCAGTCCTTCAGCTTCTGGTGCCTTGTGAGTAAGCTTGTGTTTCTTGGCTTATATAAGTATCACCCTGATTTCTATATTTACCTCCACCTGATGTTCTTCTTGTTTTTGCTGGGGTCCAAATTCCCCCTTTTAATAAAAGAACACCAGTTATATCAGTAAGGGAAACATCCTACTTCAGTATGACCTCAACTTAACTAATGACAACTACATTTATCCTATTTCCAAATTAGGTCACATTAGGAGGTAAATGATAGTTAGGACTTCAACATAAACCTTTGGTGGGAGCAGGGTGTGGTGGTGTACTCTTGTCCTTCCCAAGGCTCCAGAGTCTGAGACAGGAGGATGGCAAATTTGAGGCCAGCAACTTAGTGAGGCCCTAACAACTTAGCAAGACCCCATCTCAAAGTAAAAAAAATAAAAAGGACTGGGAATGTGACTCAGTGGTTAAGCACCCCTGGGTTCAATGCCCAGTACCAAAAAACAAAACAAAACAGAAAATTAAAAAAATTGATGGGAGAGTTATAATTCAATCCATACAAGGGAAGAAAGACAATGATAGAGGGGTGAGAGGTAGGAGCCAGGTCCTGGAAAAGAACTCAAAAACGTTTGGACTTGATTTTAAAGACAACGTAGAAAAAAAGTGTGCTTTAGTGAGCTATGCAATGCTTAGTGACACTTTCAGGTTATATGATTCTCCTCTTTCATTGTCCTTGATCTATTTTAATATTTTGCAAATACAAGACAACCATGATTTACAATGCAAAATAATCCCTATAGCCAAATCCAATTGACTTTCCTTATTTTTCTAAAGGTAGTTAACTAGTTTTGCTATAATTTGCATATTCATTTTAATATTCTCAATTTAAAATTATTAATGATATTCTTTGAATTAACTTTCTAAATTTGGTACTGGGAATTAAACCAAGGGGTGCTTTACCACTGAGCTATATCCCAGCCCTTTATATTTTGAGACAGGGTCTCACTAAGTTGCTTAGGGTCTTGCTAAATTTCTGAGGCTGACCTTGAACTTGCAATCCTCCTGCCTCAGCCTCTGGAACTCCTGTGATTATAGGCATGCCCTACCATGCCTGGCTTGAATTCACTTTTGAGCTGGTTTTAACAATCATCTTATTCCAGTTCCCTCATTGATTAATAATTAGAATGAATTTATTAATACATGTTCATTTTATATCTGAGTGAGAGTCATAATTTTGCCTTTTCCTGAAAGTTATCTTTCATAGCTATAAGAGGTTCAGTGAGTAATCCACCAACAAATGAACAACTGTATGAATAAGCCAGGTTTCATACTAGGAAAACTCAAAAGAGAATTGATAGTTTAGTTCTAATTAACACTAAACTCAATATGACAGTACTGAACTTATTTGAGCTCCACATTTTTGTAAAACAGGGATGGCTAAAAAAAAAAACTCAGTTTTTGTGATCTGAGAAAAATGGCTTACTGCCAAGAACCATCCCTTCCCCTCTGAGTTGATAAAACTTGCTAATTAAACCCTTTTTAACTATGACAAGACCAGACATAGGACTTCCAAATTCCCATTATCTCATAAATGATTACCTAAAATGTATGTCTTTCCCAAATTAGCAAGACACAGAGAGAAATACACCCTGTTCAGCTAAGATAACTCCTGATTATAAAAGCAGTCCCAAAGGTAAAATCACCCCACCTATAATTTGTCTACTCCTCCCTGTAGAAGTTTGAGATAAAACCATCCTGCTATGATGGGCTGGCAGATCTGGCTCCATGAGAATGTTGTAGGCCAGACTCTAAGGGAAATGACTAAAGAGACTCACTCCACATTGCTCTGAGACTCCATGTTATGTAAGAAATAAGCTTCTCCCATGGGAACACCCCACCTCTGTACCCATCATCAGTTACTTAGTGTGACATGTTTAACAAAACAAAATGACAATTCTTATGTTATAAAAAATTGCTCTCTCTTGATCTCTATTGCTCTTAACCAATGTACCATGTAAACAGTAATTACGTAGATGTTAGTAACCATTCTTTAGTTTGTACCTAGGTAAGGGTCATTTTGACCCACTTCCCCCTCTGTCGATGATCTCATGATGTTACTTTGTAATTTCGAATCAGAGCAACAGACACTTATGACTGATGTGATTTTTGGTATAAGAATCCCTACAATCCTGTGGTTGGGGCTGTTCTCCCAATAGCCATTTTTTGGGGGGCATAGTGTGAAACAGTAGGCTGGCTTAATAAAGACTCTCAAATTTGGACTTCTCAGTGGTGATTGGTCTGTTCTTAAGTTGCACCCCATAACACTGCTGAGAAACTCAGGTCTGGGGTGTTCTCCCTATTGCAATAGCTTAGATAAAATCAATTTCTTTGATTGTTTGGGTTCTGTATTCCAACTTCCTCCAAGTAGCTCTGGAGTGCAATTTAGGACTTACTGAACAATTTATGAATTCAGTGAGATTATTCTTTCCTCTTCAACCTTAGTTGTATTCAACTTTTTTTTTTTTCAGTGCAAAGTAAAGAAACCCTGGATTTCTTCCTTTCTTTATTTTCTTTTTTTCTTTTTAATTTATTTTTTATTTTTTGGTGCTGGGGGTTGAATTTAGGGGCACTCAACCAGTGAGTCACATCCCCAGCCCTTTTTTGTATTTTATTTTGAGACAGGGTCTTATTGAGTTGCTTAGGACCTCACTAAGTTGCCGAGGCTGACTTTGAACTTGTGGTCCTCTTGCCTCAGTCTCCTGTGGATTTCCTGTTTTAAAAGTTAATTTTTAGCACACTTACTAGTCAAGTCATGATATAGAATTTTTTGTAGTTTGTTGACTTAGTCTTTCTTTTATTAAAAAAAAAAAATCTCAGCTCAACAGGAAAATGACCACACTCTTTTTTATTTCATTGCAACTTGAGATTTACATATTGTATGGGTGAGATGAACAGAAATAGTATATTTCAGATGAGTACAACTGTACATAAACTATAAGCTTTATTTATTTAACACATATGGTGTTAGAGTGCATAAGATATGTTGCTATGCCTGTTGGTACTTTTTATTTAGCATGCTACCTTCTTTTCTTTTTTGCTATTGTGACACATATATTTGCTTTTCTATCCCCCATTGATGAGCATGAATATGACATTTGCTTTCTAATGTTCACTAAATGTCCCAGATCAGTGTCAAACAGATATTGACACTTAAAAGTATTGATGTTAAATTGTTCATCTTTTGAGTCATTGTTTCTAGGTAGACGACAGTGAGCCTTTGCAAATCCCCATTTATTAATCCTTAATCTTTTAAGGATTTAGTAAACTAAATAACCTCAGGGTAACCCACTGGAGAAACTCGATGCAAGTTTTTTCAAAAGTGAGCCAATTAACCGAGGCATGGTGAGACACACCTATAATCCTAGCAACCCAGGAGGCTAAGAAAGGAGGATCCCAAGTTTGAGGCCAACCTCAGCAATTTAGGGAGTCTCTAAACAACTTTGCAAGACCCTGTCTCAAAATAAAAATTAAAAAAAAAAAAAATAGGAAGAACTGGGGATGTAACTCAGTGGTAAAGTACCCCTGAGTTCAATTTCCAGTACCAAAAAAAAAAAAAAAAAAAAAAAAAAAAATGTGAGCCAATAGGTCAATAAGTTCATGTTCCTGGTGACTCAGGGAAGAGTGGTAATTAAAAAAAAAAAAAAAAGCTGGGAGGGTGTAGGGGGAGAATATTCATTTCTGTTTTGCCTTCTGTACGGTTGGGGTGGCAGCAATGAGACTTGATTTTGCAGGTTCAGTAGGTTAAGAGACTGGACACAGATTAGGAGAAAGCAGGGAGAAAGAGAAACATCAACACACAAAGTACTGATCTCTGAGATGACCAATTTTATGCTGAAGAGGGCGGGGCCTGGGGGCAGTGCACGTGATTAGAATCTCAGAGTGAATTCACAAACTTTTAGTCATTTTCCTTTTTCCTTTTCCTTCCCACACCCCATCAATCAGAGGTTGTATCTGCACAGAGGCAGCTCCGACATTATGAAACTGGACTGCTTCTTAATGTAAATCTGTTTTTTAACAAAGGGGGAGACAGAGAGACGGAGAGAGATGCCCGGGGCAGGGTCATTCTCTGACCCCAGGCAATTCTTCTTCCCCCCCAGTGCAGGCCCAGGACCCAGCTGAAGCTAAAACAAACATGTGCCCCATCAGTGGCTCACTTGCCTCCTGCCTTTTGAAGCAGAGGTTTCTCCTGCTCCTGTCTAATGAGCTGCCTGCCACTCTCAGACTGGCTTGTGCAGCAGTCAAGGGCCCCCTGCACAGGTAGAGTGCTCTCTTCTCTCTACTTTGCACTTCAAGAACTTAGGAAGCTTCAGGGGAAATAAGGATTCAGGATTATTTTTCTCCACCTCCATTTTGATGAGCATTTGCTTTCCCTATAGGATGTGTTGAGACACCTTGAAAACCCACACTGCTGCTTTCAGAGGCGGCGGGTTGTGGTCTGCTGAGCCAGTTATGGATTTTGAGGAGTTGGTGGGGTGGGGGAGATGGTCCTGGGGATGGAACCTAGGCAAGCACTCTACCACTAAGCTACACCTCCAGCCCCTAGAGTAGCACCTGGGCCTTAAGTGCAGACACTGTCCCTCCCCTTCCTCATCCAGCCCTGCCAGGTGCATGGGAGTGATCCATAGAAAACAAATGGTGAACACCGCAACCCGCAACCCGGGTTGAGTTGTTCCCAGCCTCAGTTGCTACACCTGTCTCTGTCTTTCCCAGCTTTTCTCATGGCCTG
This sequence comes from Sciurus carolinensis, assembly GCF_902686445.1. NCBI lineage: Eukaryota > Metazoa > Chordata > Mammalia > Rodentia > Sciuridae > Sciurus > Sciurus carolinensis. The sequence continues at coordinate 50,471,673 of NC_062227.1, read as the reverse complement.
CTAGGCCCTGACAGATTCAATCTCTCTCCATGTCTGAGAGGATCCTGAATGAATAGGAAATACTGTTTCCACCTTATCCCTCACCTCCTCCTTATTCTTCCATTCTGCACCCACTTAGAAACACACACCCCTTCTCCAGTCCAGTGGAGAGACTGTTCTAGAAATTAATTTTTTAATGCATGATGGTGTTATGGGCATCACGCAAGAAACAGCAAACGACACTAAAAGAGTGGGAGAAACCAAACTTTATTTTACCCGGGCGGGCCCAGAAGAGATCAGCACTCCATGTTCTGAGCACCCCTTATCAGTTTTTCACATTTATAGTCTATCTAGTGTCTTAAGTTTTCTAGTCTAAAATGATGCATAGGTGTGCACGGTTTCAAAAAAACACCATATATGATCCTGTGTAGGGTTTTCAAGCAAGTGTGTTTACGGAATGTGATAAGGGAGACCGCTCCTCTTACAAGGCCTTTGGTAAATCTCTAGCCTTGGGCCAGGAACCTTCACACGGGCCTTTACATGTCAAAGGAAAGTAGTTAGATCCTAGGGAAAGTCCTTTACAATCCAAAAGGAAGGAGTGAATGGTGCTAATTAGGTTCCCTGAAAACCAGCTAAGGGGAACTTTTTTTCCCAAGCACTAATTCTTACGAACAGCCTCCTTAGTTTACTTTGTATCCAGGCCTGGGTCAATTACCCACTACAGTGGGACCATCCCGGTATATTGCAGTCTGGACAGTTGTGAAAATAATGCCCTGGAACTCAGGTCCTCAGTACGTAGAGGCAGATCCCCTGGTCCTTAAGTAGTGAGTCATGGAATGGAGGTATTGACCCTGATGGCAGAAGTTTAGAAAGAGACAGGGTGTGATTTAGGGTCACGTTATGACTCCTGGGTCCTAAACACATCAACCACTTCCTTCTTACAAAAAAATACTAAACAGTGTATTTTACAACTGCGTTAGGATAGGATGAATGTAGTCCTAGGTTGAAAAATATGCATTTTTTCTTCTGATTTTAAAAGAAATTGAAATATTTTCCTAGTCCTCTTTAAAGTATCATGACCCCTGTAGCTACTGTGCCCAGTGGATACATTGACCTTCATTTGAAGGGGGGGGGGGTGCAGGAAAGATTGTTGGAAGCAGGAATGGAGAAAAAGAATATATCTAATCCACACATGGCCCTTAGTGGGTTGTATAAGGTGGAAAAAGAAACAAGAGCCAGTTGTTGTGGCACACGCCTGTAATTCCAGTGACTCCAGAGGCCAAAGCAGGAGGATGAAGAGTTCAAAGCCAGCCTCAGCAACTTAGTGAGGCCCTAAGTAACTCAGTGAGACCCTGTCTCTAAATTAAAAAATAAAAATAAAAAGAACTGGGAATGTGGCTCAGTGGTTAAGCACGCCTGGGTTCAATCCCTGCACCAAAAAAAAAAAAAAAAAAAAAAGAAAGAAAAATAGCCTCTGTCTATCTGAAAAGGAGAAGGTCATCCTTAGAACATAGACATGTTACGTGTATGGCACAGAGATGAAGAACAAGGCACGAGGATAAGGTTTTCTACTCGGATCTCAGAATAAAGTTCCAGAAGGCCCAGTGAAAGGATTGAGAGGATAAAGGGAGGGAGTTGAGTTAGATTAGGGCTGGTATGGCCAAATGGAAATGAAAATTCAGGTAATGATGGATGACCTGGACTTCCAAAAATAAGGAGTGATTTGTACACACACACGTACATAAACACACACACACACACACACACACACACACTCACAGTGATACTGGGGATTGAACCCAGGGTTAGGGGTACTCTACCATTGAACTGTACATAACCAGTCCTTTTTATTTTTTATTTTTAAATTTTGAGACAGAATCTCACTAAGTTGCCCAGACTGGCCTTGAACTGGTGATTCTCTTGCTTCAGCCTCCTGAATAGCATAGATTACAGACATGCACCACAGTAACTGACAAAAAACAACTTTTCTCTACCCATCCTAGGCTCATGGCCAAGAATTCTATAACAACAGCATTTTAATAAGAAAAAGTCTATTTAATTTTAAAATATGAAAAATATATTACATGACACTAGAGTCATCAGAAAAAAATAAAATCTTGAAGGAATGTTTTAATTTGTGTATTTTTATGTTTGGTTTGATGGAAAAGCTACAGATATGGATAACTATAATTGAGCCAAAGGAATGATCTAATGCTAATAGACTCAAGGAAACTTAGTGTTAAGGGCTTGAATCTGGAACGTCTCTCAAAAGCTCGTGCATTGAAAGCTTGGTCCCTAGAGCAGTAATGTCCAAGGTGGGCTTTTGGGAAGTGATTGTGTCATGGGGGCTCTACACTTACCAGTGAGTCAATCATTTGATGGATTGATGATTTGAATGGACTATTGGGAGGAGGTGGAAACTAGGTAAGTGGGGTCGATTGGAGAACGGAGGTCACAGGGGTATGTCCTTTGGGACTATATCTTGTCCCTTCTCCCCCCTCTGCTTCTTGGCTGCCATTAACTGAGCAACCTTCCTCTGCCACAGCCTTCCATGCATGATGCTCTGCCTCATCTCAGGTCCAGAGCAATGGCATTAGCTGACTAGAGACTGAAACCTCTGAAAGTATGAGCCCAAATGAAACTGTCCACCTCCAGGTTGTTTATGTCAGGTCTTTTGGTCCCAGTGGTGAAAAGCTGACTAACACACATGATAAGACCTATTTGTTCAGATTCCTCTCTGTGACCCTTTACCTTCAGAGATAAAGGTGAGTCTTTCCTCTGAGTAGAGGGAAGTCATATGCCCTATGAAGGTCTCATCCCCTGCTTTAGGAGAAGATCAGAAAACCTTTCTAGGTTTTTATGGCATGCTTTAGGGTAGAGGAGCAAGGGAAGGTGAGGGTGCCCTTCCTGCTTCTGCTGTTTTCTCAGATGCATGGTGCCATATTGTGAGGTCTTGAGTCCTGAACCCCAATAGAGGCAAACATAAATGTGAAAAATACGGTGAGTTAGCTATAAACATTGTTTAGAAGTATGTGGACAGTTGGTGGGAGGTTTGCACTCTGTAATGCTAAATTTAGCCTCAAAGGGACTGTTTCCTCTTGGTGTGATGATGTGTGTAATGACCAGTAAAGTACAGATTGTGTTCAAAGCACTTTTCACCCTTTATCTAATTTCATTCTCACAAAAACCTATTTATAGAGGAATTTAATTCTCACAAGAACCTATTTACAAACATGTACACGCATATACCTACCAATTTATATGTGTCTGTGTATATATATATATATGAATATGTGTATGTCTGAAGTTTTAAGTGTAACTTGAAAAATGGGACTTCCTAAGTATTATTTTATGGTCTACTACTATATTAGGAAATGTTTTTATTCTGCAGGTTATATGGAATTTTTCTTTGTTTGTTCGATTTTGTTTTGGGATCTTTTTTTTTTTTTCTTTTTCTTTTTCTGGTACCAGTGGGTTGAACCCAGGGAGCTGTATCCCCAACCCTTTTTATTTTTTATTTTGAGACAGGGTCTTGATGAGTTTCTTAGGACCTTACTAAATTGCTAAGGTTAGCTTTGAACTCTCAATCCTCCTGCCCCAGTGTCCAAGTCACTGGGATTACAGGCCTGCACCACTGCACTCACTATATACATATATAAATATATTTATATATATTTATGTATTTGTGCATCCCATAATGTAAGTGCCCTGGATTCTAGCTTCCTAGAAGGGAGGAAATTTCAGTGTATATAAGTGTTAAATAATATTTTGTGATAGTGAAAGGATGCATTTAAAAAATTTCTTTCTTTAAAATTATTGGGTTTTCGTTACCTGTAGTCATAGTTGGTTATCACAATGAGGAGTGAGCAAGCGAGCTTTCTGTCTCCATCGGACAAATGTGGGTGGAATTATTTCTTGTCGGAAAACCGCTCCAGAGGCTAAACTTTACCCAAGTAATTGGTGACCCTGGACTAATTACTTTATCAACTCTGTGTGTATTATCTATGTAAAACCACTTAACATGATTCCTGGGTAGTAACTCAGTAAGTATCAGCAATGATAATTCCTGTTGAATGCCTACGGCATGATGGGTACTCTGCAAGGTCTTAGGGATTCAAGGAAACCCTCGAGCTGTTCATAATCAAGTGAAGAGAGAGTCAAATCCATAATTGCCACTCCCTTCCCACCATGAAATGATGGAAGTACATAGCAGATTTGCATACTACATGGAAGTAATTACATAATGAAAAAGAGTCAGACAATTCTTGATAAGATGGTGGCAATGAGTTTAATTTTGTGCGTATTTGGGCAGGGGGTGTCATAACTGTCCTGAGGATACTAACCTTTTTAATCTGAGCTGTTTAAGATTCCCTGCCCAGTTCCACACCAGTTAGGAAAGAAACTGGACTAAAACTGATGTCTGCCACTTGTGACCTTCTGTTTTTTTTTTTTTTTTTTTACTACCAGGGATTGAACTAAGCAGTGCTTAGCCACTGAACCACATCCCCAGTCCTATTTATTTATTTATTTATCCATTTTTGATATTGCTAATTTGCTTAGAGTCTCACTAAGTTGCTGAGGCTGGCTTTGAATTTGCAATCCTCCTGCCTCAGCCTCCTGAACTGCTGGTATTACAGGTGTGTGCCACCATGGCTGATTTTATGAATGATTCTCTGAAGAGAGAAACATAGAGGTGAAAGCAACACCCCAGCGGCTTGTAGTTCTCACTTGGTGCCTCATCCTTTGCCCCTCCTCCTCTTCCTATCCTTTCTTATATGTAGTTACCCTGTAAGGGTGGAACAGGGTACCTGGTCATGAGATATGTGCTATTTTTGTTTTATTTGTTTGTTTGTGTTTTGCAGCACTGGGGATTGAACCAAGGGCCTCACACTTCCTATGCAAGTGCTTGCAAATGAGCTACATCTTCAACCCCAGGTTCCTGAGATAGAGAGGTGTGGGATAACACAAGGACACAAGGAAGTGCTTCCTCTATAGTTTCTTTTTTCCCCTTCTTTTTCTGTAAGTTTATTTTTGCTAAATGAGCAGCAAAAACCCCAAACTTACTGCTTCTCAGAATCAACAGTAAAGAGCCCTGCACTGCTGACAATGTTTGGAGTTTTTCTCTCTCTGGGATTACAGGCCTTTTCACAATGCTGATGCACGGTTTTTAGCTATGTTAGTTCTGTAATGTTAGTTCTGAATGTTTTCATAATATTCCCCTGGTAGTGAGAAGCAGGGAAAGATTTATTTTAAAGGGAAAAAAAGAGATCATTATTTCAGCCCCAGAGTCACAAGTTAAGAAAGGAAACTTGGAAAGTGTAAATGCAATCCTCCCAGCTCAAACTCCAAACCACCTCGGGTTCTGCCCTGCTCCATTTATTTATCATTTCAATTGCAGAAGAGATCTGTTGCTACCAAGAGCCATGTTGTGTCTATTTTCTAAAGGAAGAAAGGGCAATTTAAGAAAATTTAATCTTTAAATTCTTTTATTCAAATATTTCTTCTACCATGGAACACTTAAGAAAATGAACTCAGGGACAACCAGTGTCTTTTCTTCAAATAATCTGAATGCAAACAATTTGTTTAATTTTTTTGTGATATTTCTTGTACCCATTTCTACTGAAGTTTAATTATTATGCCTCATAATGTTAAACAGTTTCACCCTAAAAATTCATTTTAAAGACTGGTTGTATTAAATCACATGAAAATGAATGACAGTGAGATAAAACTTCTCTTTAAATCAAGTGGCAATGACTGCAATTTTAACTCACTGATTCATTTATTCCTCTAAATGCATTGGCCTGGGAAGATGGCTGGTTAGGCCTGCTCCTTCCTGCGAATCTGAGGAATGTCTCAGATGTCTCAATTAAAAGAATTCAAAGATATTTAAACGTTCCACTGATTTATATGCTACTTATGTTCATTCTCAAGCAAATTGTATGTTTAACAGTGTTTTTCCTACTGGACAATAAAAAATTCACATGGCATATATTCTCTCATGATAAAGACCTAAAACTGCAAATAGCAACAACAACAAAACCCCCAAACTAAAACAACAACAATCAGGTTCAGGTTTATTTTAAAGATGCTGTTCACTGTTTCAGAATAAAATGAAATCTTCACATTTTAGTGGGAAAATCAGACATGTCAGGTAAGAATCACACATCACTAACTCAGAATAATAATGGAGACCAGTGAAAAATTCACAAGTTCTAATAAGTCTTGGAAAATAATAATAATAAGGATATAAATATGTACCAGAATCATGAAGTTTTTACTTTCAATATAACTGCTTATACACATTTATATGCTTTTATAATGTACTGCAAAGTACATTTCAGAAAAACTAGAAAGTTGACTACTTCTCCACCTTTACTGAACAGACCAAAATACTGGCATTAACAATATGGGACAAGATTGCCCTTCAAAATAAAGATGGAAGACAAACAATCTTCCTGAGAAAATAATCACAATTATATAAACGTAAACATTTATTCAAAAAATTACACTTTGCAGTACTATTTGTAGCAGCAAAAAATAAAAATAATGAAGCCATTTAAATGTTCAGGGAGAATTGTCCAAATAAAATCAGATACATCCCTAAGATGGCAAACTCTGCTACCAGTATAATAAATGTTCTCAATATCTCTACTCATAATAAAATGGTTGGGATACAGGATTAATGAAAAAATGCAGAATTTAAAACTATATATTATATGAATCCAATTAATGTAGCTATGTAGAATAAACAAAACAGTCTGGGCAAACAGAATATTCCAAAATTAATAGTAAGGTTAAAGATATTTTTAGTTTTTTTTCTTTAAATCTTTCTAGTTTTCCATAATAAGCATATATTGCTTTTCTAATAAAAATTAAAACAAACTCTTTAATAGTTAAAGAATACAGATTTTAAAATCAAATTTGAAGACCAGCATTAGGTTAATAAGTTAGTATTTATTCTTTAAAACCTCAAAATGCATGTATTGTAATTAACTATAGAATGTTTTTATGCTGATCTGTCTAGTTGTTTTAGTAAAATGTCTTTTTGTATAAAAATGAAAATAAAGACTGGTTGTATTAAATCACATGAAAATGGATGACAGTGAGATAAAACTTCTCTTTAAATCAAGTGGCAATGACTGCAATTTTAACTCACTGATTCATTTGTTCCTGTAAATGCGTTGGCCTGGGAAGATGGCTGATTAGGCCTGCTCCTTCCTGCGAATCTGAGGAATGTCTCAGATGTCCCAATTAAAAGAATTACACCTGGAACTTCTGATTCTGGCCAAGATAGACATCAATTGGGAAACTTCGTGTGTAACAGAAAAAAACAGAATAAGAAGGCTTGCACTGGGTGTTGTGTATACCTGTAATCCCAGTCTGAAGAAAGGAAGTTCAAGGTCAGTCTGGGCAACTTAGTGAGAACCTGTCTCAAAAGGACTTGGGGAGATAGCTAAGTGGTAGAACGCCCAAGCATTCAATCCCCGCACTCAAAACAAAATGACACATGAACTATGGAAAGGAGGCGACTGCTTGGGAACCTCAAGACTTGAGACTCAGTGAGTTTTCTGGATTTCCTTATTGTTCCTCATATACCTAGGATGGGGCTCTGCAGAAACCTTCAACCTGGTACCACCATCAGACACAGAAAAGCCTGTTTCTCCTAGCCAAACAATGGGGAAAATGTGGCTTAATAAAACACAAAACCCATGAAGGTGCCCACTGAGGTTTTGGGTTTCAGTGGGGCTGAGCAGGGTGCAGACCCTCCACCCCAACCCCACAGTGGAAATAGGAAGCAGTTCTACAATTCTCATATGAGACCCAGTGAGGGGCTGTTCCCTCATCCTCTGCCCAATGAAACAGACAGTACTATTGCTCAGCTGCAGGGTTCAACGGCAGGCTGAGGATCCACCACCACTAGGCACCTACAAGACAGTGTGAGATGGCAGGGTAGTGGGTTCAGTGACCAGGTGCTTCACTCCTCTGAAGTCCAACTGTTGACCCAAGGTCCAAGTGAGAAACTGGTAATGAGACTGAAGGAGACAGAGCAAGCAAGCTCCCCTCCTGCCACTACCCTCCCCAAACCTGTTATCGACCAGAACAGAAGGAGTTAGTGGGAGGCCTGAGTGGTTGACATCCCATGCTTTTCTCCTATACTCTGGGTTTTGAGGGGAGACACCTTGGAACTGAGCTGATATCCTACATGGGGTGATGCTGTGGCACTAGTGTTGTCCCATTTATTCAGGAAGGTGGCAGACTGGTCAATGTACTGATTATTGCAGTTTTTGTTTTACCCACTAGTAAAACAACATCTCCCATTATAAGCAAGGATCTTCTTTTGTATTTTTATGTCCTTAAATTCTTGCTTTATGTTCTCTTAGGTCATGCCATCAAGTGTACACACATTAAAAATTGTATTTTTTTGATGAAAAAATTTTTCTTAATTTCTTAATTTTCTTTTATGTAATACTCAAAAGCAGTTGATGTTAAAGATATCCCATCTCCCTTTTAATTGGTGTTTTCTTTTTGCTCTTAATATTTTTGACTCCTTCCCTTTTACATTTTTGTGTGTCTTTTACAGTAAAGGGGTAGTTGGGTTGTTTGTCATTTTGTTTTCTCTAAGACAGTCTGACATTTTTGTCTTTTAATCGAATTGCTGGTACTACATTCTGCTGATTACTTTCTATTCAATACCCAACAGTGTTACATTTATTATCTTTCTTGCAATGGTTTGCATTGATTATTTGTCTACTTTTTGCATCTACTGTATTTTCTTGTAAGTCATACATTATTTTACTTTTCTTTAGTAATAGGGTAAAGATTATTATTTCTTATTAACTACCCAATTTGAAAAAATAAAGTCTCAGGGATCTGAGCTAACCATTATAACATGAGAGTCTTCAAAAAAGAGGAGACACAGAAAAATTATTCAAAGAAACAGTGGCTAACATATCCCAAAATTTGGTAAAAGTCATAAACCTATACATTAAAAAGCTGAGTCAACCCCCAGAAGAATAAATTCAACATATCATACCTGCTATGGTTATAGATAGGAGGAGAGTAAAAGCATCTGGGCTAGAGAGAAAAGCATGTTGTATTGCTTAATTATCCCTATTGTACTTTTTATCAAAACAAAAACAAAAACAAAACAACAAAAAAACGCCTATCCTTAGGTTCACTGGAACTTTAGTTGTAAGGTACTCATTTACATGTTTACTTTTCCTTTTCCTTTCTTCTTCTTCTTAGTACTAGAGATTGAATACAGGACAGGAGAACTCTACCACTGAGCTACATCCCCAGTCTTTTTTGTGTTTTATTTTAAGACAGGGTCTCTCTAGGTTGCCCACGCTGACCTCAAACTTGGGATCTTCCTACCTAATCCTCCCAAGTAAACTGCATGCTTACTTTTTAAATTTTCATTTACCTTCATTTCTTTCTTTTTTCTATTTATAAAGATATAGTTTGTATCTAATTTACCCAATAACTATTTGTCAAATATCTACTACATTCTGTGTTAGTCAATATAAAATATTTGAGTGACAAAAGGATAGGGAAAAGCCGAATTACCTTCATTTTAGGATTTCAGAGTTCAATAAGGGAGACCAATATTAATATGGCAATGTGGTAAGATATATCGCTAGGAGTTGGGTCAAACAGAGTCATGGTTTACCCTCATGCAAGTTTGGTTCTAATGGGAGAACATGTGTTTGAAAATAGAGGTCCAAGCCTGTTATTGAGATAGTGGAAAGGACTATTATCATGTATAGAAATCTTTCTGTTGACTGATAGTTAGTAACAGACATTACCCCAGAACAGGAAAGTAAATCAGATCAGTAAATAACTAGTGGTTGACTTCACACACATCACCTTCCTGTATGTTGGCTAACATCTGCACCCAAGTTCAGATACTTTGATGTCCACACTTGGATTATGTTATGTCCTCTGCAATGGAGAGCACATAGAGGGAGCACAGAAGAGGGCAGTATTCTTCTCCTTGGGTGCAGCCTTGTGCTGGAACCAGTGATGCCTAGCTAAGTATGCTACTCCACAGAGTGGCATAGGACTGGGGAGACACATGGCCACCAGCTGTTCAGCCTGAACCAAGCAGTGCTTGCTTGGTATTGTTCAAAGCCCTATATATTTTTAAAATTTAATTTAATTTAATTAATTTTTTTTTCATATATGTATATGGGGTAATAATGTCTGTCTCATTCTATTGTCTTTCTTAGCCCCACCATACCACCTCTCCCTTTACTTCCCTCTGCATAATCCAAAGTTCCTTCATTGTTCCATACCCAACCCTCACTATGGATCAGCATCTGCTTATCAGAGAAAACATTTGACTTTTGGTTTTTTGGGTTTGTCTTATTTCACTTAGCATGATATTCTCTAATTCCATCCATTTATCTGCAAATGCCATAATTTCATTCTTATTTTTTTTTAATATTTTTTAGTTGACAATGGACCTTTATTTTATTTATTTATATGTGGTGCTGAGAATTGAACCCAGTGCCTCACACATGCTAGGCAAGTGCTCTGCCACTGAGCCACAACCCCAGCCCAATTCTATTCTTCTTTAAGGCTGAGTAATATTCCATTGTGTATATGTACCACATTGTCTTTATCCATTCAACTGTTGAAGGGCATCTAGGTTGTTTCCATAGTTTAACTATTGTGAATTGAGCTGCTATAAATATTGATGTAGTATGCTATACACTGTGTACTGTAGTATACTGATTTTAAGTCCTTTGGGCATAAACCAAGCAGTGGGATAACTGGATCAAATGGTGTTTCCATTCCAAGTTTTCTTAGGAATCTCCATATTGCTGTCTAAAGTGGTTGCACCTATCTGCAGTCCCACCACCAATGTATGAGTGTACCTTTTCCCCTACATCCTCATCAACACATTATTGCTTGTATTCTTGATAATTGCCATTCTGACTGGAGTAAGATGAAATCTTAGAGTAGTTTTGATTAGCATTTACTAATGGCAAGAGATGATAAACAACTTTTCATATATTTATTGATTGTATTTCTTCTGTGAATTGTCTGCTCAGTTCCTTAGTCCATTTATTGATTGGGTTATTTGTTTTTGGGGGGTTAAGTTTTTTGAGTTCTTTATATATCCTAGAGATTAGTGCTCTATCTGAGGTGCGTGTGGTAAAGATTTTTTTCCATTCTGTAGGTTCTCTCTTCACATTATTGTTTGTTTCCTTTGCGGAGAAGAAGCTTTTTAGTTTGAATTCATCTCATTTACTGACTCTTAATTTTACTTCTTGTGCTTTAGGATTCTTGTTAAGGAAGTCAGGTCCTAAGCTGACATGATGAAGATTTGGGCCTACTTTTTCTTCTCTTAGGCTCCAGGGTCTCTGTTCTAGTGCCTAAGTCTTTGATCCACTTTGAGTTGATTTTTGTACAGGTTAAGAGATAGCCCTATTTGTTAAATATTTTTAGAAATGACTATCTCTAGGTGGGAAAAAAAGAATCTGACTGGCTACGTCCTTTGTTCAAGGACTCAAAATGAAGAGAGGCAGAATTACAATTTCAGAGCAATCTTTTCACTTATCAAGCTAGGACCCTCTTCACCTCATTAAAATATCATTCCTTGCAGGATTGAATCCAAAGAGGACATAAATTCTGAATGAAAAAAAATATGAGAAAATATATTATTCATAGCTTGAAAAGTTAAACAGCAAACTCTTCTGACTTAAATGTTTAAAGAGTGGGGAAATTCCCATTAATAACCAGGCAGAAGGCATCAATGTTTTATTTACTAATGTTATGAGGTGTATGTGTATTTATCTTTAAAATTTGAGAAACTAACTGGATCAGCTCCATTAAAAATATTCTTGGTCACATTCAACATTCCCGTGATGGGATAAGAAATTAGAGTGAGCACCCATTTTTTTAGGTCCAGTGACATCAAACAAGAAATAATCATTAATGTTGATATGATTTAACTGAATTTCCTTTCATATTTACTTTTAAAATGCCAGTTAATTTTAATAGCACACATGTTCAGTGGTATCTGTTTCTTTCTTTTCTAGTTTTTGAGACAGGGTTTTGCTAAGTTGCTTGGGGCCTTGCTAAGTTGCTAAGGCTTGCTTTGAACTTGTCATCCTCCTGCCTCAGACTCCCAAGCCACTGGGATTACCGGCATGCATCATCATCATGACCAGTGGTATCTGTTTCTTGATCTACTCTGCTCTGATCTATTTTGACCTCGACGTATTCTGCTCCATATTATCAAGATAATTTTCCTAAAATAGCTTGTATCATATTATTTGCCTTTCCCTTGTTGTATAAAGTATCATTATATCACTCTTCTACAGTGCAGAGTGGACAAGTGTGGAGGGCCAGTGGAGCCTATGGGCCACCTCCCTCTGGGTGACTCTTGAATTCAGTGTGAACTCCCAGCAGTTGTATGGGGACCATGGGATCCAGCCTTCTGGAGTGCAGTTGATTGGATTGTTGGGGATGTCTAACTTGGGCAGCATCCATTTCTCTGGGGATTTGGCACTGAAATTTATAGTTGTCCAGTCTATTAGATCTGGGATTGAAAAATATAAACAGAAAACCTAGAAAGCCGAGAGAGAGAGAGAGAGAGAGAGAGAGAGAAAGAGAGAGAGAGAGAGAGAGAGAGAGAGAGAGAGAGAGAGAGAGAGAAACACAATAAGCAAAAGGATAGAAGTAAATTTTTTAATGAAAGCACATCTATTGTTTTTCCTAGGTCTGATTCTCAACCTTTTCTTAGTTTTGGAGATGTTCTTGCACTTTTATTCCTTTACATTCTTTCATAACATCTTTTAAAAAAAAAACTGCTTTATTTATTTATGTGGTGCTAAGGATTGAACCTAGTGGTTCACATGTACTAGGCAAGCACTCTACCACTGAGCCACAACCCCAGACCCTCATATCATCTTAATAATTTCCAGCTTTATCTACAGCTAACTCACTGGCTTCTATCACTTGCAGTTAGTGGGTCCTGTGTAATTCCGTATATTTTGAAGGCTCTGTGAGGACTGGACTATGTGGCCAGTCATATTCCTTGATGTTTTGAATGCATTCTTTACTTTCTTCATTCTCCTTTACTCATGTGGATATCATTTTCCTCCTCTTGCTCAAGTCGCATATCCTAACCCAGAAAACTTTTCTTTTCTTCCACGTAATAACCATTCTTGACATTGCTCAAGCTGAACATCTTTCCATAGAGATCTGCTCCATCTTTAGACTCAAAACGTATATAAGTCTGGATTGGTAGATTATGTTGTGATAACAAATTGCCATTTAAGTTTTATTTGTAATAGTCTAAGACTGAAATGTTGGGAAGACAAAAGAAGAAAAAGGAACTGGTCTGGGGGAAATTTTTATTTGCAGATTTTTACTTTTTCCTTTTTTTGGTACCAGGGACTGAACTCCAGGGTGCTTAACCATTGAGTCACATCCCTGGCCCTTTTTATATTTTAGTTTGAGACAGGGTCTCAGTAAATTATATAGGGCCTCACTAAGTTGCTGAGGCTGACTTTGATCTTGGGATCCTTAGTTTCTCAAGATGCTAGATTACAGGTGCATGCCATGTGCTTAGCTGCAGATTTTTTTTCCTTTAGAAAAAAATAGACATCAAACCCCTTCCAATATTCACTGTTCAAAGATGAAAGATACTACATGAATAAAAATAGAACCCTATTTGGACAACATGAAGCAGTCAGAGGAATATTCTGATTTATGTTAGTTATATATCTGAGAAAGATTAAGAAACTAATAGTATGATAATTTCCTATACTTTTGGCTATAACTTCAAAGGAAATAAATCAAGATATGAACCCTACTCCTGGATTCCAGTTACCTCCTCCCCTCCTAAAATCCTTCCCCATCACCCTTACCATCATGTGAAAGAACGTTAGTGAGGAGGGAGGAGATGGGAGAAGGGATTTTGGTCACAGAATGTGACCATGTTATGAAAATCAAATCTCAGTACCCATCACAATTCCCCTGGCTGTCCTTGGTACTGAAGAAAAAAAATGTGGGCCTGTTCATCCTTCAACCCTGAGTCCCCCACAAGCCATTCACACAGAGGAATACTGATGGGACTCAAGAGCCCTCAACCATCAGTTAAGTTTGGATGAAATAAAATTATGGGAATAAGAGCAGTGGGCCTTTATTTTCGTTTTCGCTCTGTAAAAAAACTTTTGAAAAAAATGGGACTGAGATGAAAGAAGTTGTTTGACAGAGACATTGTGGAGGGATAGGGACATTTGAAATACTTCTAAACATATGAAAGATTTCATGGAGTTCATCTTGGAATGACAACAGCAGTCAGTGATGGCTGACAGTCTAGGAGGAGATGACACCCAATCCAGTACAGAGTCAGACAGAACATAATAAACAGTGAATTTCAGGGCATGCATAATCGTAATGCTGACTCCACTTCTTGAAAAAAAGAAAAAGGTGGGTGTGGTTCTTGGGCTTCAGAAGTCAGGAAAAGAAGCTTTTTTTTTTTTTTTTTCTGTTTTCTTTTTGGTACTGGGGGTTAAACCCAGGGGGTGCTTTACCACTGAGCCATATGCCTGGCTCTTTTTATTTTTTATTTTGATACAGGATCATGCTAAGTTGCTTAGGGCCTTGCTAAGTTGCTGAAGCTGGTTTCAAAGTGTGATCTTCCTGCCTCAGCCTCCTGAGTCACAGGATTGCAGGGTTTTGCCACCTTACCTGGTCACAGAAGCATTTTCAAGGTGTTGCTGTCAAGTATGATTTAGGAAAACACAATGTGGGCTTGGCTGTGGATTCTTTTCAGTTACTTTGTGTATATGCCTAGATGGAATACCTCTTTCCTTAATAATGGTGGATACTTGGATTTCCACAAAGGGTTTTCCTCAAATCTGATGAGAAAGAGAGCATATTTTGTATTTAGAAATAACTCCCAAGAAGGAAATGCAAGAAAAGTCAATATTTGGTGATAAAAGTTTTAGGTTGATTATTGAATAAAACTGGAAGAAATCCCATAAAATAGTATGAATGAATCTCATACCCTCAGACAATAAAAAATGTCAGGGCAGGCTGTGGCACATTCTCTTCTGGAAGCCCTCTCTGATAATGTCCCCACACATTTTCTTATAGCTTTCCAAGGAAATACTAATAATTGTAATGATCAGGCTCTTCTTTGTAAAAACCTAACCTAAAAATTTCCTCCTTAAATTTTAAAATATCATCTTTTTGAAATATCAATAACATACCTTAACACATACCCTTTTAAAGTGTACAATTCAGTTGGTTTTAGTAAATTGAGTTGTATATCTGTCACTATTATCATTATATTTTTGGAATGGAGATTGAACCCAGGGACACTTTACCACTGAGCTACATATCCAGTCATTTTATTTTTTTATTTTGGTACAGGGCTCACTGAGTGGCTGAGGCTGGCCTTGAACTTGGGCTCCTCCTGCTGCAGACACTGGAGTTTCTGGAATTATAGGCATGCACTGTTGTGCCTAAAACCACTATCTAATTTTAATACATCTTGGTCATTTCCAAAGGACATCTTCTATCCAGTATTAATTCCTCTCCACACCTCCTTTCCTTATACCCTGAAAATCACTAATCTACTTTATTTTGCTATAGATTTACCTATTTTGGACTTTTAATATAAATCAAATCTTATAATATGTGACTATCATAGTGCATTTGGGCTGCTTTAGCAAAATATTATAAAATAATTAGGTTGGAGGAACATGCCTGTAATCCCAGCTACTCAAAAGGCTGAGCCAGGAGGATCCCAAGTTCCAGGCCATCCTGGGAAACTTAGTGAGACCCTGTCTCAAAATAAAATTTAAAAGAAAATGTGGTATATATATACAATGGAATATTACTCAGCCATAAAGAATGATAAAATCATGGCATTTGCAGGCAAATGGATGAAACTGGAGAATATCATGCTAAGTGAGATAAGCCAATCTCAAAAAACCAAAGGAAGAATGGTATCGCTAATAAGTGGATGATGACACATAATGGGGGGTGGGAAGGGTTAGTGTTGGGGTTGGAGTTGGGTTTAGGGAGGGGGGCAGGAATGGAGGAAGGAAGGACTGTATAGATGGAGGGGAAGGGTGGGAGGGGAGGGGGGGAAGGGAAAAAAATGGCAGAATGAATCAAACAACATTACCCTATGTAAATTTATGATTACACAAATGGTATGCCTTTACGCCATGTACAGACAGAGAAACAACATGTATCCCATTTGTTTACAATAAAAAAAAAATATATATATATAATATGAAAAAAAAATTTAAAAGGCTGGTGGTGTGGGTCAGTGGTAGAGGGACTCTGGGTTCAGTTCTCAGTACCATATACATACAAAAATACAAAC
Organism: Sciurus carolinensis; assembly: GCF_902686445.1. Classification (NCBI taxonomy): domain Eukaryota; kingdom Metazoa; phylum Chordata; class Mammalia; order Rodentia; family Sciuridae; genus Sciurus; species Sciurus carolinensis. The sequence goes on along the minus strand of NC_062227.1, from coordinate 50,455,334 downwards.
TGTGTAAACAGCAGATATTCATTTCTCTGGGGGCTGGGAAGTCTAGCATCAATGCACTGGAAGATTGGTGTCTGGTGAGGTCCTATCTCCTGGTTCATGTATGTCACTTTTTATCTGTGTCCTCCCATGGTGGAAGGTACGAGTGGTCTCAGGGGCCTCTTTTATAAGAGCATTAATCCCATTCACTAGGGCATGACCTAATCACCTCACAAGGTCAACACCTCCTAAGACCATCACCATGGTGGTAAGTTTTTTAGCATATAAATTTGGAGTGGGGGGTTGGACACAAACATTCAGACTATAGCAGTAGACTTTTATGTCTGACTTCTTTCAATTAACATGTTTTCAAAATTTATTCATGTTGTAGTATGCATCAGTATTTTATTTATATGGCTAAGTAATACTCCACAGTATGGATATATCACATTTATTTATCCATTCAACAGTTGATAGACATTTGGGTTGTTTCAACTGTTTGGCTATTTGTGAATAGTGCTGCTAGGCACATTTGTGTACAATTCAATCTTTTGGGCATATACTCGGGAATGGAATTTCTGGATCATATGGTGATACTATGTTAACTTCTTTTTTCTTTTTGCAGTGCTGGGGGTTGAACCCAGAGCCTTCTGCATGCTGTGCATGATAGGCAAGCACTCTGCCACTGAGCAACACCCCAACTCCAACACTATATTTAACTTTTTGAGAAACTACCACTCTGTTTTCTCAAGCGACTGTACCAATTTAAATTTTTGCCACCAGTGTAACAGGTTTCCATTATCTATCATTGGCAACACTGGTTATTGTTCCTCTTTTTTTGATTATAGACATGCTAGAGGCATCTCATAGTTGCTTTAATTTACATTGCCCTAATGACTAATCATGCTAAGCATCTTTTTATGTGTTTATTATTCCTTTGTGTATTAGTTGTACTATATTTGCTTATGGAGAAATGTCTACTAAAAACTTTGCCCATTTTAAGTTTTGAGATATTTGTCTTTGTATTGCTGACTTGTAAGAATTATTGATATATTTTTGATATAAGACATAGGACATAAAAGTATTTCACCCATTCTAAGTGTTGTGTTTTTCTTTTCTTTCTTTTTTTGGCATTGGGGATTGAACCCATTGGGGCTGTATCATTGAGCTACTTCTCCAGCCCTATGTATTTATTTATTTATACCAGGGATTAAACTGTTTTGAGATAGGATTTCACTGAATTGCTTAGGGCCTCACTAAGTTGCTGAGGCTGACCTCCAACTGTGATCCTCCTGCCTCAGCCTCCTGAATTGCTGGGATTACAGGAGTGCTCCATTGCGGGCTCTTTTTACTTTTTTGATGGTGTCTGTTGAATCACTAAAGTGGTAAATTTTGATGTAATCCATTTTTTTAATTTTGTATCTTTTACTTCTGGTGTCTAGTTAAGAAAACATTGTCTAATCCAAGGTCACAAAAATTTAGTCCTATTTTTTCCTAGAAGGTTGACAATTTCATCTCTGACATTTAGTCTATGGTCTATTTTGAGTTAATTTTTGTGTATAAATGAAATATCAGTCCAACTTCATTTCTGTGCATGTGAATCTTCAGTTATTCCAGTATCATTTGTTGAAAAGACTATTCTTTCCCCCACTGAATGGTCTTGGCACCCTTGTTGAAAATTCATTGATCGTAAGTGTAAGGGTTTATTTCTGGACTCTCAATTCTATTTCATTGATCCTCATGTCTACTCTTATGCCAGGACCACACTGTCCTGATACTGGAGACTTTGTAGTATTCCTCCTTAAATTTAAATTGATTTCCTCTTTCTACAACAGAGAGAACAACTTGACTGGCTCACCCCATCATTATAAATTCATCTTATCACTGAGTTATGGATTCTCTCAACTGGAAAGGAACTTGGTGATTAGCCGGTCCAGTCACTTCATTTTACAGATGGTGACTCTAAGCCCCAGAGACCTGTCTATGTGATGTGATTACATGGGCCTTCCTGTATGCATAGCACCAAGTTAAGGAAATCTAACCCATTTGCCATATTTGCTTCAGCTTTTTGTGAAAGAGATCCAATAACATAGACTGTGGCATTCCTGTCTAATTCTGTTCTTATTCTCATTCCATAAAAACACCTACCATTATTTCATGTTTTTATTCTTTTAAAGAACCATTATAAAGTAGTATAAAACTTTTTACTATTCAGCAACATGTTTCCTTATTTCAACTTATAAGATTTATTCATGTGATACTCATAGCTTTCATTCATTCATTTAAATGTTCTATCATATTCCATCTAATGAATATGACACTTTAATGTATCCATTCCATTAAGAGACAAATTTTTCCTATTTTTTCTATTATAAACAATGCTGTAGTATGTCCTCGAGTTCAGATGTGACAGTATCTCCAGTGGAGAAGTGTCACTGGACAGCAGATGATAATTGGTCTCTAAAGTTTTTATCCCGACTCCTGCTTTTTCATCCTCACTGGAATTGTTTAGTGTCACCCTTCTTAATGTTGGTCATTCGATAGGTGCCTGATGGTATTTCATGATATAATTTACATTTCCCTGGTCACTAATAAAATCAAACTTCTTTCATTTTTGTAGACTATTTGTTTTTTCCCCTCCCATTGTATGCTTAATAAAAACACATTGCAGAATATTGTGGGTTTTTTCCCCCATATAACATGAAATTGCTTTTCTTATTTAGCCTAGAGTTAAATCTTACTCCCCAAAGACTAGTCTACTGTGACTGCTGCTGCTTTGCTGCTGCTTTTGGGGCCACCACCTACATGTCCACTACTTTTGTTTACTGAGTGGTTCCTTGGTGCCCAGAATGCTTATACTGCAATTCTCACAAGAACCGTTCAGAGATATACCGCTGGATTACCCCTAATTTGAAATGCTTGGAATCAGAAGTGTTTCAGTTTTCAGAATTTTTATTATTATTATTTTGGAGTGTTTGCATCTGCATAATGAAATATTTGGGGTATAGGATCCATGTCCAAACCCAGACTCATAATATTTCATGTGCACCATATATACAGAGCTTTTATGTAATTTTATCTGATATTTTTAGAGCACCTGCATTCTGATGACAATACATCATGTGAGACCTGCTGTGGAATTTTCCACTTGTGGCATCATGTTGGAATTCAAAATATTTCAGATTTTGGAGTTTTTTGGATTTCAGATATTTTGGGTTAAGGATTGTCAATTGATATTATAATTTCCATTTTAAAAGAAAACAGGTGCACTCTGGGATATGGAGGCTAACACATAACAAGGAGGGCAGGGAAGAATAGAAGTTGGATTAGACAAAGGGGAATGGAGGGAAGGGAGGGAGATGGGAATAGGAAAGACAGTGGAATGAATCAGACATAACTTTACTATGTTCATGTATGAATACATAACCAGTGAAACTCCACATCACATACAAGCAAAAGACTGGGATCCTAATTAGAATAAGATGTACTCCATATATGTATAAATATGTCAAAATATACTCTACCATCATGTATAACTAAAAAGACAAATTTAAAAAAAAACAAGTTAAAATAGGCTAACTGAGGTATACAAAGTTAAATAGCAAAGTGATTGAAATAAATAAATAAATAAATAGAAAGTGATGAATGCTTTTTTCAAATTCAAGCTCATTTGTTTAAAAAGTTCCTTTTGTCTCCAAGAGATTTTTCTTTCGTCTGGTTTTTTGTCCTTATTTATTTTCTGTAAATGGGTTGTTACCATTGATTGTTTGATCTTCTATTATTTTAAAACAACTTTTCAAATTTGCCAAGGACATTTCCAATTTTTCTTCTGATTTGAATACTTTGAGATACATTGAAATTTCTTAATCACAGGTTTGAATATAGTCTTTTGTAAAAATCTGACCCTTGTTTCCCCAAAATAGGTTGGTAGAACAGATACCAATGATGGGTTATTAGGGCCACCACTGGAATTTGTCCGGGGAAGAGTGAATCTTGGTTAAGTAATTATCAATTCAGACAATCCCAGGTAGCAAGGATGGAAACGGTTCCATGCTTCCTTGACTGTTAATATGGGGTTCTCTTCAAATACCTTACTGAAAGCATGCCCATTTCTCTTTTATCTGTGATCTATGCTTAACCATAGGAAGTATCCATATCAGTCTAAAATGGTGTGTTCTTCTTGAAATCACATTGATTCTTGTGTGATATTCTATGCATAGGGTAATTGCTACTTGATTGTGACTTGTTCTGGTATTTTAGGTAATGGTAATCTGACCTAACTTGTCTGTATTCATTAATTCTAGTCAACAAACATATATTTAGTTCCCATTATGTGACAGGTAATGTGCATGGTTCTGAGGATAATGATCCATTCTCTAATATTTATTGAGTATCTACTATGTGCTAGGCAGTGGGATAGGTGCTTTATATTCAACTTCTCCCATCCCTTGGAGAATCATTGACCCAATTTTTACAAATGATGAAATGAGGGCTTAAGATACTGGGCAGTATGCTCAAGGGTACAAAACCTGTAGGTAGTAAATAAATTACACATATTACTCAGTTGATTTCTACAATAAGGAGTTGTTAGACCAAATTATTACATTTGATTACCTCTGTCACAGTCTTGAAAGAAAGGAAGAGGAAAACCCGTTGCTCTGGTGCATGCCTGTAATCCCAGTGACTCAGGAGGCTGAGGCAGAAGAATTGTGAGTTCAAACCCAACCTCAGCAACTTAGTGAGGTCCTAAGCAACTTAGTGAAACCCTGTCTCAAAATAAAAAATAAAAAGGGCTGGGGTGTGGCTCAGTGGTAAAGCACCTCTGGATTCAATCCTTAGTTCCATGAAAAAGTAAGTACCACCAGAGTAGGAGAAATGAAGTGGTTAGGTCTAATTCGAGGCATCTGAGGGTAGGCACCTGGGCAATTGCCAAACCCAGCATTATGGATGCTGGGGCTTGGAAGTTGGGGAAGCAAAAAGGAAGCTCATTTAGAATTCTGCATTTAACAATATCTGCTGTTACCGTTAGTTGCTGGAGGGGGGTGGAGTAGAGAACAAAGACTTGGCTCCTGAGATGAAAATGAATAACTTATGCATCTGTCTTCAGTTGTCCATTTATTTCTTTTACTAATTCACCAGAGATTTTATTTATAGTAACTGATCTTAACAAAGAGCTGCATAGTGGTCCATAAACTATTATTTCCAGGCTTACTTGTTGGAAGCTGTCCTTTGACCTACATTGCTTTGCAATGGATTCCGAATGTGGCACAAAGGGATTTTATCATTATTATCATCACTATTTTTATTAAAGGTGAAATATGACAAAAAAGATTAATGCTTGTCAACAAGGCTACTTAGCACTGCATAGTGTTCCTTTTCAAATGTGCTTTTGCAAATATTAACCAGACAAATAATTCTCCTGTGATGTGAATAGAAGCCACACAGTTGTAACTCCATGAACTCTGTGAATATGTTCCCTGCAATGTCAATTAATTTTGCTTCCTGAAGCATATTCTTTCATGTATAGTTTCATCCATGCTGTGTGCTCTGCCTGGAATGATTAGAGGCCTGCTAACGTGGATAAAAATAACAAATTAAAAACAGAAAAAACAACAAAACATAATAGCTTTTCAGGAGCAAGGCCAGAACTCAGAGTCTGTTTTCTTTCCATTTTCTATGTTTTAATTTATAGTGTAAATTAATCGCTTTTCTCCCACCCCTTGATAAGAATGGTCTTTTGCACTCTATTAACCCCAGGTTCTAGAGAGAGGCAATTTCCTAACAGGTGAATTAACACTAGATAACATTACCTCAAATGCCAAGTCATTTAATGTGTAATTGAAAAAAAATTTTTTTAGAAGGGAGTAAGGCAGAATCTTAACTTAAAAAAAAAAAAAATTATAAAGAGTCTTTACAAACTAACTTCAGACTCCCAACCTCCCGAGAGTGATTTGCCTATTAACAAAGCACAAGAACAACTCCCACTACCAGTCCACGAAGAAATAGCCCCCAATTTCCAATTACTTTTGCTGCTGACAGTTCACTGGACTGTTAAGACGCATTCTGCACCATTGTGTGGATGTGGTGAAGCTAGGCAGCCGCGTATGCTTTTCTGTTTGATTATGCGGTAATTAGACTGTTCCACTAATGGAAGGAGGGAAAAAAGTTTCTGGAGAAAATGACATCCAGCGAAGCTCACTTTGAAAAAATCACTGGCACAAAAGAATAAAGAGTAACCTTTTGTCACGAACACTGAAAGGTTTTCTGCGTTAACTAAGCAGCGTTAAAAATGAAAAGTTGGAATCTCAAATTAGCTCAGGCATAATTGTATGTTTGCTTGCAAATAATAAAGCAAATAGGTGATTCAGACAAGCTCATTAGTCAATAATAAGGCCTTTCAGAGATGCACATAAGAGACTTTCCAGACGTGGATGAGCATCTCTAAGAAATCCAGATTCCATGATTCTGCCCTGTGAATTCATTAGCGCTCCCTTGACAGTATCCAGAGAGTGGGAGCTTGCCCTTCTGTCCTTGAACCGGCTTCACCTGAGAGCTCAGCTCTTTCTGTGGGTTATTAATGTATTAGTCACCCTATAAAAGTTCCCTTGATTTATTTTTCTGCTAGAGAATTTAATTCCTACTCCTCTTAAAATTAAAAACTCAATTCAGTCTCCCTGCTCTTTCAGTCTTGCCCCGACACCCACAGGTTTCTTTTCCCCTTTTCTTCCCTATCACTTTTTTCTGCACTTAACTTTGTATTTTTAGTATTTTGTGTGAATGTGACATTTTCCTTTTTACCTATAGAATTTTCCTGTTCTCTCTCCCAGTGTGAATTGAAAATGGCAATTCTTTATTCAGTGCACTCCAAATGACTGGCAATCTATTGCAGGTACGAATATAACCAAATGTCTCCCCTTTGGGTCTTTTAAATTCTTAGAAGCTTGGATGCCCTTTGCAGTTTCTTCCTTCATTCCTTCTTTTCATCCTCCCTCCCTCCCTCCTTTCCTCCCTCCCTTCCTTCCTTCTTTCTTTCTCTCTTTTTCTTTCTTTCTTTTTGTTAACAGACATGGTGAAAAGAGTTTGGAGAAGGAGAATGTTGAAATGATAACTTAAATGTCTTGCTATAATGAAGAAGAATTTTAACTGATCTGGGTTTCCATATTATTGGTTTATATCTGATTTGCACCAGATTAAATGTTTGTAATGGTTCTCTGGTTCATATGACAATAAACAAACATTATATTTTTAGCATATTTCTATGGTGACCATATTTTGCCAGCAAAAATTCAGGATTCAGAATTTGACAAGACTTTTGCACCAGTTCTGCCATTGGGAAGCACATTGCTGGATTCAGATTTTGACAGATTTGAATGCTGGGATCTTTCCTTGTTTATTAGATGACAAGCCATTTGAAATGAGGATATATGAAAGTTTGTCACCATGAGACTGCTGTATGGACAAAAGAGAAAAGAACTTTATGTGCAAGTTTCAGCATACTAGTCATATCTTCATTTTTCCCCTCTCGGGAGAACAAAATTTGAAAGAAAGTGAGTGACAATATTGCTTATGATAGAGCCTCAAATAAACTGGTTTAAAATCACATGTTAAGGCATTTTCCCTGTTAACATCTAATTACATCACACACTAAGACTAATCCTTACGTACTTCCTTCCTGTTAAGAACAAATGAGCATGTCATGACACCCTGGTTGAAAACGGTGGTGTTCATTAGAGTCCTCTGTGTCAAAGAAAATAGTGTAGCTTGAAATTATTCATTTCTCTACTCATTGTTGCCAATGGAGAAAGAAGAAAATAAAAGGAAGAAATGACAATTTTAAAAGGCCCATTTCAAAAATAGGATTTTTCATTTTACCTGTCTTGAATACTTCTGCCTTCAATATTCTTACTGTCATTAAAATCATTAACTTGATCTCTGCCATCATCAGATCCTGAAAATCTGGGAATTACAGAAAAAAGAGCACCATGTATTTTTGCTCTTGAGGTCTTACATTGTTCTTATCAACATCAAAACAAAACAAAACAAAAATATCCCCAAAATACCTTTTAACTCATACATAGAAAATGTATTTTTAAGTCAGTTAATTGACTTTTAAGTAAGTTTTGTTGGACTTCTCTGGTATGTATTTTATTCAACATATGCTATTCATTGTTAAGCTACGTGATGTGTAAATTAGGGTTGGAAAGACTGAGATTCAATGACACACACACACACAAAACCGAGCTGCTTTTCTTGATGCAATATTGGCATGAGGTAAATGTTTGTCAGTAGAAGAACATTTTAATTGAAGTATGCTTCCACATGCAACTGGGCTGTTCCATTTTAAGCTTACCTTGCAGCAAGTTACCTATTGAATAGCATACTTTTTTTTTTCAGACAATAGGAATAATTGCTGCCCAGCAATTATTTTGAATGTTTTAGGATTTGTTCATATTTTCTTATGAGGTTTTTAAAACGTTTTCCCCCATTAATGTGCAACCCTTTTGTTCATTGGGTTAACAGGGAATATATAATGAAACGTGCTTGAGGAAGTTCTGATTTCTTAAAACTGTGGGGGAATCTTGTTAGCACTTTTGATCCTGTATATAGGTACATAATTAAGAATTTACATAGGAACTCAGATGAAAAAGTTTGACTTATCATTATTGGTTTGCAGCATATCATCATTAGTTCACCTCATGCTGCCCTCCTATCATAGTGTTTTCAATTGACACTTTATTTTGCTTAATATATACCTTCATATTTCTATGTGCTTTTATCAGATGTGTTTTATTTGTATTTTAAGTATACATTAATGGTGTTAGTATAATGTTATTTTTTTTTTCCTAAGAATTCTCTTTTGTGTTTTCTGAAAATAAACTGAATATTTAGAAGTTAAGGAGGAAATGGGCAAGCAGTCAGCCCTGACTCCAGGACACAGTAAGAGAAGTCTTGATCTTGGAATGTGGAAGGAGATATGGATCGGAATTCAAGGCTGATATTAAGGCTCACAAAAGCATCATTACAGATGATCATTAAGTACAAAAATATGACATGCGTGGTAAAACTGGGCATGATTTTGCAGCAGAGGGAAATCAGGAAGGGTTGTGGAGATAAAAGGAAGCTAGAAATTGAAGGACCCACAATTTGAAAATGCATCAGGTAAAGACTGAGGAGTTGACCTTGGTGGATGGAGGAGTGGCACTGTAGCCATGTGAGTGAATGCACAAACTTGGAGGCAGCATTATGACAGATAGTGAGAAATAATTTAAATAATACCTCCCAGACCTATGGCAGGGTTGGAAATGTGGTTTTGCTATTATATTTGCCCTGGACTGCTTCTCTCTTCTGTGTTCATACCTACTTCTTACCTAAATTTTATTCACTTCTCTGCTTTCTTTCTGTGGCTGCAGAAGACCATGGCAAAACCCCCCTCACATAGTGCTGCATTTCACATCATTTACCTGTCATAGCATATGCCCAATAATCTTCAGTCATTTGAATCCACATTTATTCTTCAGAACTCAGAAAATTCCTTAATTTGTTATTCCACTGCTCATTAAAATAAATGGATGCACGTAGGACTAGACCACCGTAAGTTTCATTGGCAATAGATGATAAGGTCCGAATTCCCCCATGTACCTAAAGTGCAAATGAGTCATGAGGAATAATTCAGTTGTCAAATAATCCAATATTCACAAGTTTATTACCCTGTATAGCATTCAATAACTTGATCTGTAATCTAAATACCTCAAGTAGGACTGAAATTTTACTAAATGAATTTTTAAATTTTTTATTCCGGAGATAGTTGGTCTTGAGTTAGAATATAAAAAACCAGTGCTCAGAGGCTGGAAAATGACATTTTGATGGTAGTTGAGATTTTGGGGAAAAAAACAACAGCCATAACAAAAAAAAAAAAAAAAGAAAAAAGTAAAAAAAACCCAACTCACCACAGATCCTGTGTCAATATTCAGCTGACGGAGGCTACTCTTGCTTGTTTCAAGAGAAGATTTTCAATCTGTCTGCAACTAGCTGCCAAAACTTTTGGATGAATAGGGAAGAATGCAGTCAATCACCCAGATGTTCCTCCTGCAGGAGGCCATGCACCCAGCTATTGAAGCAACCAGGTGCCTGGAAAATAAAGACGACACATCTGGAATGTGTGTGTATTTGAACTTTTTGAGGGGATACAGTTATATCATGTTGAAACAGTCTTTAAACCCTCTTTAAATACCCAACTTTGAGATGAAAGTGTGAATGATAGCATTTAGAGGAATGTTCACATATAGTTCTTATCATTTATTAGTCTTATGATAAAATGTTGACTGCTCTATGTCAGAATAATGAATGCTGATTATCTAATGTCCAATCCAACTTGGCTATAGAATATTGATCACTTCATTCTTCCTATGGTTTACTAAGCATTGTACCTACTTCTAGGTTTTTTTTTTTTATTGTTTGTTTTTTATCCCTCAACTATTCTATTCTATTTCGACTTCTAAAACTTTGTCAAGGTAATTTCATTCTCAGTGAATTCAAATGATAAAGATAAGAAAATACCCATTTTTCCTGAGTAACTCAGAAAATGTGAATTAAAATAAGATACATTGTATGCATTTTCAATAGGAGGCAGATATGGCCAAAATGCTGTTTAAAATTTTAGTTCAAGATGTAAAACAACTGGGCGGGGTGGCATATGCCTATAATTCCAGTGATTCAGGAGGCTGAGGCAGGAGGATTGCAAGCTCAAAGACAGCTTCAGCAATTTAGTGAGGCCCTAGGTAACTTAATGAGACCTGCTCGAAATAAAAATGAAGAAGGACTGAGGACATGGCTTGTGGTAAAGCAGCTCTGGGTTTAATTCCTCAGTACCACTCTCCCCCCACAAAAAAAATATATATATATATCAACAAAATATGGTAATTTGTACTTGGAAACATTACAATAGCCTGGTCTAGTGAAATACTGAAAGCTGATACTGCAGTTCTAATCTTAGAGACATTATAATTTCAGAGTCCCAATCTTACATGGACAAAGGGACCGGCAGTTTGTAAAGCCAGGAAATAGAATCAGGGAACATGAAAGGTGATCTGTTACCAAAGTGAGTCATAAAGAGAGGAGGCGAATGGGAGCTGATTTCATGTGGAGAATAGTCTAAAATACTCTTACAGCATGTGTTGGTGGTTGTCTGTCACTGTGACAAATACTTGAGATGAACATCTTAAAAGGAGGAAAAGTTTATTTTAGCTCATAGTTTCAGAGGTTTCAGTCCACTATTGTTTGACCCTGTTGCTCTGGGCCTGTGACAGCATAGCATATCACGGCAGGAATGAGTGACAGAAGAGGTCTGTTCAGGGCAGCCAGGAAGCAAGAGAGAGAAGAAGGGGCTGGGGTTCCAATATCTCCTTCAAGGACATGCCCCCAATGATCTAGCTTCCTTCTACTAGACCCTGCTTCCTAAAATTTCCACCTCTGGTGAATAGTGACACTGGCTGTTGGCCAACCTTTTAGCATATAGCCTGTGGGGGACATTTCAGATTGAAACTTGCTGGGTTCAGTGGAACCTGTCTGGAATTCCAGCAACTCAGGAGACTGAGGCAGGAGGACTGCAAATTTGACACAATTCTGGGCAAGTTAGGGAGACTCTGTGTCTCAAAACAAAAGGGAGTGGAGATGTAGCTCAGTGGTAGAATGCCTCATGGCTCAATCCAAATCATAACACTACACGATGGCAGAGGCTGGTGATAGGATCTGTGGTGAAGAGACGCTTGATTCTGGAGTCTGGAGGCAGGGTTGTATTCTGCAGCAGATGCACTATGGAACCTTGCCTTGGACAAGTCTATACAAAATGACTGAGGTCTGCCTATCAGCAGTTTCCCCTTCCCACTGGCCCGCTTCCCCAGCATGTATTTGGGAATGGGACTTGAAATTGTATTATCTTACAGCTGGTGCCAGAATTACACCTATAAAAATCATTTCATTATTTAAGAAACTATCTCAGTAAGATGCAGAGACAAAAGTGAGACCCTTAGTGGTTCTGCAGGGACCCAAGTTACAAATGAGATGACTGCACTGTTCTGAGTTAGAGTGAGTCAGAAATTGAATTAGGAGATTGAAGAGAAAGGAGGGAGGAGTCAGTGAGATGACACAGGGCTGAGACCTCACAGGGGATGTGGCCTGTGGAAAAAATTCCCTGTGGAATGAAACAAAAAATGTTTAAGAACAAGGCTACCTGAAAGGTTAATATTCATTTCAAGGTTTTTTTTGCAGTTTTGTAGTATAAGCTTTCCTTTCTCTTTTCCCCAAATCTGATGGGATTTTTAGGGGGAGCAGAGAAGGGGACTTGGCTTTATACATAGGTTGGTGGGATACAGAATGAAGAGTGTGTGCTTGATAAGTAGGAATAAGACCTCCAAGCTACGGGTCACCAAGAGGAAATTTCCCTTTCCTATTCACTCCCATGGACTCAAGAATTTAGAGAAGATTTGGTGAGGGCTTTGGATTCCCACAGTGTACTGAATGGAATTTGAGCCACTTACATTTGTAAAAGACATAGATTCTAAAGGGCAGGAATCCCTGAGCTGACATCTGGGCTATGATGTAGGTCTGGATCTTCCATTCTTTTCCTGTTAAAATTATAAATGATTTTTTTCCTTTAAGAAATAAATTTAATGCAACAGCTGAGCACTGTGATAAATTGTCTGAAACTAGTGTGGACCATCTGGCTGTCATGAATAGTCTTAAATAAATCGAACCAAAAGTAAGAAATATAAGAAGACAGTAGTTTCCATCTTACTTGAGTTTAAGAGAATGTTCAAAGTTTAAGAAACATGCTCTGGTTTTCAGGGGCTTATTCATTGTGATGTGGAATATAGATTTGTCATAGATAATCATGACACCATGACTGTTCTAGAGAATCAAAGCAAAAATAGGGTTGTAAGTCAGACACAGTGACTCACTCTTGTAATCCCAGGAATTTGGGAGGCTGAGGCTGGAGGACTGAAAGTTCAAGGCCAGCCTCAGTAACTTGTCAGGACTCTAAACAACTTAGGAAAGTCTTGTTCAAAATTTAAAAAATAATAATAAAAAAAAGGGCTTGGGATATGGCTCAGTAGTTAAGCATCCCTAGGTTCAATCCCCATTACCAAAAAAAAAAAAAAAAAAAAAAAAAAAAAAGAAATAAAAACAAGTTTGTAAAAGAATTCACAGATTTCAGAATGCCAGGAAGAACCTCCGGATAATCATTACTGTTCCTATAAGTTGTACTTAGAGATTCAGGTTTTATTGGGCACTAATGGAAACTTAATGATGTCAGTACCACTAACTCTTGATGATTTCTTTTCCTTGTAGGTCCAAATATAAAAGTATCCATGTGCTTATTTGTGGATTTATTTTCAATTATTTATTGAATTGTGATACATAGTGAATATGTAACACATATTGCTCAGGACTGAGCATATACAAAAAAGTAAAACAAGGTCTCTATGTTCAGGACCGCATAGTCTAAGGAAAAGATAAGTTCTGAACAATGTTAATGGAATTACCAGCCATGAAGCTTGGGCAAGGCTTTAGTGCATGCTAGAGAAGAGAGCCAAATCTGCCTAGGGACCATGAAGAGAACTTCAAGGAGGGGGCTACTTGTGATAAAAGCATAAAAGGTCCAGAATCAGGCACTTAAAGTACCTTCTAGGAAATAAAATAGGTTTCTTAAGCAAAGATGAAGCCTAGACATATGGAAGGCCTAATTTTATTAGTAGATACTATATTTATTACCATTATTCTAAACATAGAAAAAATAGTCAGTGAGGATGAAGATACATCCACACATGGTTAAAGGCATATCTTAATTCATCTTCTCCATTAATATGTGGGATATTATGTTAGTTAATGTAAGTTAAGCTGTTGTAATAAATAGACTTAAATTCATTGGCTTAATCAACAGTTTATTTCTTGCTCATTTAATTCCAGGGTAGGTATTCAAGGGAAGAAGGCAGCTCTTCTCTGCACAGATTCAAGGAACCAGCTCCTGCCTATGGCTTTGTCATATTCAATAGTTTCTTGTCAACAGTATCATTAATGCTGTCATCATGTCCAGGTTCAAGGCTAGGGAGGAAAAGAAATGGCACAGTAGGCATGCTGCTGCCTTAAAGCTCTCCTCTGTGGTCTGAATGTTTCCCTGCAGATTAATATGTTGAAACTTAATTGATAATGTGATCACATTAAAACCTGGCACCTTTGGCAGATGACTATGTCATGAGGGTTCAGCCCTCGTGGACAGGAATAGGGTCCTTCCATCTCTTCTACCAAATGAGAACATAGCATTTGTTCCTTTAGTCCTTTTACCTTCTACTATGTGAGGAAGCAGAGTTTGTGTCTTTTTGTCCTGTCTTCTGCCAAGTGAGGACCCAGCATCCAACCCCTCTGCAGGATGCAGCGGCGAAGTTGCATCTTGGACCAAGGAACAGTTATTAGCAACACCGACCCTGCCAGCACCTTGAACTTGGACACCCAGGCTCCAGAACTGTTGGAAAATAAATTTCTGTTTTTTATGTTACTTAATCTTTTGTTTAAGCAGCACAAATGGATTAAGCTACTCTCTAAATTAGTATACACACTTTTGACTCATATTCGATTGGCTAGAAACAATTTTCATAGTAGTATTTAATACAAAGGAGGCTGAGAAAGGTAATCTGGTCATGTAGCTAGAAGAAGAAAATAGATTTCTGGTTGCCAGCAAACATCCTCTGCTACAGATGTAACACTGACATTGATAAAAATTTATGTAATCTAGGTAATTCTAAATGAACATAAACTTATAAGATTTATCATTGTAGTATATAAATTATATCATCGAGGTTAAAAAAGTGTATTGAATAAGCCAAATTAATGTTCATGGGGGAAAAGACCTGGTTATTTTGTTTGAAGACTAATTCAACATATGCTCACAATCTGATGTGGTTCCTAAAAACAAACAGAAACAAGGGAAATGGTGAATACAATTATAGGCCGCATAATACAAGTGTACAGAGAGGAAATGAATTCTGCTCTAGAGATGTTTAATTCAACATGTCTTAATAGCATTCTGGTGCTAATGTTAAGAGGCACACAAAGTAGCAGAAGAGGTCTAGGATGAGAGGAATCTAGAAACCATGTTGTGTGAGGAAGGGCAATGAAGAAGCCAGGTTCTGTCCCAAGGAAGAGCTACCATGATGGTGGAAGAGTGTGTGTGTGTGTGTGTGTGTGTGTGTGTGTGTGTGTGAGGGAGAGAGAGAGAGAGAGAAGGATATGGATTAAAGTAGTCTTTAAAATTCAAAGAAATTGAAAGTTTAAGTGCCTGAAGTTTAACCATATGGAAGAGAGAATAGATTCATTCTCTTCTGCATCATGGAACCAAGGATCATTTTGGCATAATATGAAGATCTACATAATAATTGAAGCTATCCAAGAATGGTGGAATGGGCTGCTTAGAGAATTATGGAGACTCACATCACTGGAAGTGCTTGGTCAGAAGCTGAATGACCTCATGTCAAGGGTGCTGCAGATGATGTTTAAAATGTTTTTTAATTCTAGGTAAACCTTTTCTACTCACAACATTTCTGGTGAAATATATGGGATTTTTCCACACCAATAAACAATTCTTCAACTCCTTGTATACCAAGTGGGTGTCCAACAATTATTACAATTATATACAATTATAATTATTCAATTATGACATTTGCAGAATTAGCATCAGACCCCACAGGCTAAGAGCACTGTCTTACAAGTCTGCTCCCACTTCAGTAGTCAATTGAAATCCCAGGCCTTCTGTTCTTCTGACCAACTAGCTGTTCATCTGGGGTTTCTGTAACCCTGTCCTTGGGCTAGAAAATTTGCTAGAATGACTCAAAGTATTCAGGGAAACATTTCGCTTACTATTTATTTTTTATTTATTATAAAGGATACAGCTCAGGAAGAGCCAAAGAGAAGAGACCTAGAGCAAAACAATAAAGGTCATGGAGTTTCCATACCCTCTCCAGGATTGTCACCCTCCTATCACCTCAATGTGTTCACCTACCTGTAAACTTGCAGAGCCCAGGAGTTTGAGAGTTTTAATGGAGGTGTTATTACATAAGCATAATTGTTTAAATCATTGATCATTCATAATGGCTTCCAAGGATATTGGGAGGTAAAGGCAGAAAATTCCAACCCTCTCCTCACACCTTGGTCTTTCTGGCAGTCAGACCCCATCCTGAAGCTATTAGATGTCCCCAGCCACCAGTCATCTTATTAGCATAGAAAAGAAACTAGTCACTTCTGAGATTCCAAGAGTCCTAGAAACTCTAGTGTTAGGGATCAAGAACTATGACCAGATGTAATAACAAAAGGAGTTTCTGTGACTCTTGTCATTTAGAAAATTATGAGCCTTTTAAGATCATTGTGCCAGGGACAAAAACTAAATATGTATATCTCATTATATCACAAGATCATGCTAGGATTTGTACATTTACCTGACTACTCTTGCTCTTCTGGATGATTCTGGTTAAAATACAATTTCTATTGAGATATATGACTGAAGGTGGTTCTTGTCAACTTGACCCAGACATAGCACAGTCAACATCACAAACACCCACTGAAAACACACTTTCACAATCATTTAACTAGTAGATTTTTTTATGGGACACTATTTTGTATGAAATCAAATTGACAGAAAAATTGTGACCATTCAGATTTGAGAATTTGACAGGTATGAGCAATGTGAGTCTATCACTTCAAGGAAACCATGAACATATCTATTGCTAATGAAAAACATTTGTGATTTTAAGCAAAAATTATCTTTATGCCTGTAATTCCAGAGATTCAGGAATCTAAGGCAGGAGGATCTCAAGTTTGTGGCCAGCCTTAGTAACATAGCACTGCCCTAAGCAACTTAGGGAGTCCCTGTCTCAAAATAAAAAGGGCTGGGGATGTAACTCTGAGGTTAAGATCCCCTGGGTTCAATCCCCAGTACTAAATAAACAAATAAATAACTGTGTGGAGCATTTATATCTGTTATCTGTACATGATCATGACAGCATCCCAGTCCTTTAAAAATTTTCTGATAAGACCAGAAGCAATATTAGCAAGTGTAATTTGTTTGAAATATCAAATATGCCAGCCTTTGAATGACCTGTATAACTAAGTGAGTGAATATTTTCCAAATGACAAATACATAATGTTATAAAATCACACATGCATGAAAGATCCACTAGAAGTGCACAGTAAACCAATGGATTTTTTATATAACAGACTACAAAAATGTTGATATGATCTCAGATTCCGTAGCATATCTAACTACCTTTCATGAAATGACCACATGTTGAGTTTTTTTTTTAGATTTTGATAGACCTTTATTTTATTCATTTATTTGTATGTGGTGCTGAGAATCAAACCCAGTGCCTCACACATGCTAGGCAAGTGCTCTACCACTGAGCCACAACCCCACACTCCTACTTGTTGAGTTTTGATGAAGTATTAAGATATCCATAATTTTATAAAATACAACTAAAACATTCTTCCTTCTTTCAACTTCATATTTGTTTGAAGCCAATTTTCTTTAGGTACTACAAACAAAATCATGTACTATACTAGATATATTGAATATCGAAATTCAATATGTTGAATATTGAAATGGTTAATTTCAATGGTGAATTGTCATCTTGATTGGATTAAGAGACGACTAAGATTAAGAGGCTTCTGGGTATATCCATGAGACTGTTTCTAGGGATGATCAGCATGTGGGATAGCAAACTGAGGCAGAGATCCAACCTAAGTGTGGACAGCACCGTCCAGTAGGTGGGAGGCCTGGATGAAACAAAAGTTGGAAGAACAAGGAGGCAGCTGCAGATGCAGGCTTGATTCTCCTCAAGCTAGTTCTTGATTGCTGCTGCGACTACCTGAGGACATCAGATTCCAGCTCCTTCATTCTTCCAAAACAGATTTCTTTCCAGTGACTTTCCAGGCCTTCAGAGGTAGACTGGGGCTACATCATTGATCCTTCTAGTTCTGAGGCTCCAGCTTCTTGGATTGAACCGTTCCTGGTTCCTCCAACTCTCCAGCCTATAGACTGCCACTGTGGGACTAACTTCTGGTTATGTAAGCCAATCTAATGTATCTTTTATAAATAAATAAATAAATAAATATATATATATATATATATATATATATATATGATATATATATCTCCTGTTGGTTGCTCCTCTAGAGAACCCTCACTGATACAAACACAGAAGCAGATATAAAAATACATATATAAACATTTAGCTGTCTTCTATTGCAGTAGACATTAAAAGAAAAAAAAAACATTGCAAAAGTGAGAAACAAAACCAAACAATGCCACTTGTCTCCTTAAATTCTTTTATTTTGGAATATGCAGTATTTTTCACACAAGTGTATTATTTATATAACTATGGAATAAATTTATTATAATTGTTATTATAAATAAAAATGTCTTAAATAATTTAAATTGTATGTGGGTTTGTGCGGGTGGTTATGAGGCTTGAACCCAAAGGCACTCTACCACTGAGCTACACATTTAGTCCTTTATATTTTTTAATTTGAGACAGAGGCTCACCAAGTTGCTGAGGCTTGCCTTGAACTTAGAATCCTCCTGCTTCACACTTCTGAGTCATTGGAATTATAGGCATGTGCTACTATACCTGGTTAAACCATTTTAATTTCTAATATAATAAATAGTTTAAAAATCCCTTTGATCTGTGTTACCTCTTCAACATTTTCAATAACTATGAGCGAAGGCATTATTAACATTTAAATTTTTTATTAAATTTTTTTTATTTTTACAGACAAATGGGGTACAACTTTTCATTTCTATGGTTGTACACAATGTAGATTCACATCATTCATGTAATCATAAATATACATAGGGTAATACTGTCTGTTTCATTCTAGTGTCTTTCCATTCCCACCCTCTCCTTCCCCATCTTCTCTTTCCCCCACCACCCCCCTCATTATATAGCATCATCCACTTACCAAAGAAAACAGCCTTTGGTTTTCTGGGCTTGGCCTATTTCACTTAGCATGATATTTTCCACTTTCATCCATTTACCAGCAAATGCTATAATTTTATTCTTCTTTTTGACTGAGTAATATTCTATTGTGTATATATACCACAGTTTCTTTCTTCATTCATTGACTGAAGGGCATCTAGGTTGGTTCCATAATCTAGCTATTGTGAATTGAGCTGCTATGAACATTGATGTGCCTGCATCACTGTAGTATGCTGATTTTAAGTCCTTTGGGTATAAACTGAGGATTGTTATAGCTGGGTCAAATGGTGGGTCCATATCAAGTTTTCTGAGGAATCTCCACACTGCTTTCCAGAGTGACTGCACCAGTTTGCAGCTCTACCAGCAATGTATTTAACTTTTTTTTTTTTAAATAAAAGGAAGAAAGTAGAGTTTCTTTAAAGTAGAGTTTCTTTAAAGAAAAGTTTGTGTTATGGGACTCACTTGAGGTCATACTGTAAATTGCAAAATTTACTCCAATTTATTGTCTTCAACTCCAGATGGACTTTATGCCTTCTGATAAGCAAAGGCCAGATCAACCTAGAAAAGAAGAGAGGACAATGGCTGTGAATAGGCACTTGGGACTGCTGCACTAAGGAGGCAACAGAAGGGAATCATTTTGAACTTTCCACACTCACAAGCTGTAATTAGATAACAACTTGACTCATTTTTTACCATTCATTCAAACGTGCGCTGCAGGATGCATCCTTGTCTTTACCTTTGCGTGAAAACTGAGGCTTGGTCCGTGTAGACTCTTGGCAAATCCGCAGCAGCAAAAATGGTTCTAGTTCAGTTATTGGTATTTCTAGTAGAAAAATAAAAAGGCAAAACTTCTCTTGAAATCACAGACTCTCCACCACCCTACTCCAAGAGAAGTTGGGTCTTGCAAAGGGAGTGGGAGCTGGGACCTTTTTCTTCCCCTAGTGTGCGGCTCTCAGGTCACCTTCCTTAACGTGAACGTAATGGAGGGGCTGGGAGCTGGGGTGAGGGTGAAGGACTCAGTGGCAGCAAGAACATTTTTACTTGACTTATGGTATTTCTTTGATCTGAGCTTCTGCACCGAAGGCTGACTCTTTCTCTTTTAGGGGTGCTCTGTGGTTATCTAGAACCTTCCTTCTGCCAAACTAAGGATCTTGGAACATCAGGTTTTTCAAAATGAGCAATTGTTTTTCCTTTCCAACTGGTCACTTGGCTTTTAGGCATTCCGTGGTACACATTTTGCTTCCTTTTGCTTGTGTTCTTCTCCATGTTAGATTTTCGTTGCCCTTTTGATAAGGATCCAAGACAGATTCACACCATTTCTCTGCCACTCTTGGTTCACATCCATCTCACAGGAAGTCTTGCATTTGTGAACCATTGTTGGTGGGATTTTGTATCTTCAAAAACTACAGTGCTTTATTCAGATGATCTTTCTTTATATTTATCAGGTAAGTCAGACAACTGTTGACAGTATCCTCCAGAATTTGAGAGACATATCAAGTCCTTTAAAAGGTCTCACCAGCTGACCAAGGTGGAACACATTTGTCATCTTTGGGAGACTGGGACAGGAGGATTGAAGATTGCAGGTCAGTCTCAGCACCTAGTGAGGCCCTGCGTAATTTAGCAAGAACCTGACTTTAAATAAAAAGAATAAAAAGGGCTAGGGATGTAGCTCAGTGATAAAGTGCCTTTGGGTTCTATTCACAGTACAAAAAAAGAGATAAAATAAAATAAAGGGGGGTCCTCAACAAATTATCTTTCTAGACTTCAGTTTGAAGGCAGCCTCTTCTCACCCTTCCTATCTGTGTATGCGTTGTGGGAGTGCGAGTTATATTCAAAGCACAGCATCTCACCTGATCTCCCACTCCTGATGAGACGGATGAGTTAATAGCAGGTTCTACAGATGGGCTTTCACCTCACTGTGAAATGAAGCACCCATTTAGTCCTTGAGGTAAATTGATTGCAGAAATAACCATTTTTTTTTTACTTATCCAAACCCTGTGCAATGTATCTTTAACTTTATTCTATCAGAAGATGGATTCTAATTCATCATAATTTGCACTGATCTAATTTTCTTTGGTCAACTGCATAAGATGGCAGTGACAAGGTGCTAGTTCCGAATCTGGACCTCAAGTGTTTTATGTATGGTTCACTACCCAGCTACCCCAAGGACTTGTGAATTGTAATGGAAACTTGTAGGTTAAAACCACTAAGTTTGGGGAGGATTTGTCATGCAGCAATAACTAATCAATACACCTCTTAATAAAAACCGGACTTTGACATCTTGCCACAATAATGTGTAGCTTGCAGAGTGAATAGGGTTGAATAAGCAGAGAGGGGAAGGGACCAATATCAGATTGGTGAGATAGGGTAAGAGTAAGAAAAGGATGATTGGCAAAAATTTGTGCTTATTCAGGAGTCAGTGGACAGGGTAATGTGGAGATAAAACTTTTTGGCAGAGTGCAGGAGAAAAAGGCTAAAAAGGTGAGTTTGGGTGAGATGGTAGGGACTTTGGTTTGGGGCAACCACATGGAGTGATGGGTGTGGCTGGCTTAACCTCTGTTCTCAGGTTTCCCTCTCATTCCAGCCACCACTCAGCCCTGGAGTGTTTGCTAGAGGGCAGAGGCAATAGAACTGACTCCATTTTATTCCACAAAGTAGTGACGGGCGATAAAGGACACATTCTCACTGTGCTTCCTTGTGAATAAACCCCAGCCTACATTTTTATGGTTCTAAGTGTACTTTGAGAGAAAATGAGCCAAGATGCTTCTATCCTGACCAAACAGAAACAGATGGAAGAAATAGTTTCCTCTAAAAAAGAATGCAAATATGGAAAAATTGCCCTGTTTAAATAAAAAAGATAAAAACACGCTTGGCTATTCATGAAAGACTTTTAAGTCTTCCCTTGTTTTCTTAAAGAGCTATGTTAGTTTATTGATGGCCACTAGATGGCACTTGTGTACAGCATTTGAAATTGATTCCAGCGAAAACCAGAGTACCTGTGGTGAGACTAGAATTTGAGGTTTTGCTCTTATGCAGCCCACTTCCTCTCCCACCCTGAGTCAAGAAGGGTGTAGGAGAGAAAGCTTAAATCTATTCTGTGCCTTTTCACTTATAAAGAAAAATGAACGTGGCAGAAGTGTTCCTGATTAGATTCGGAGAAAAAGGATGAAGCATTCTTGGTAGATGAATCAGGAGAGATGATGTTCTGTCATTCTTTAGATATAGACCTGAAATACGAACTTTAAATTTATGGTTGCTGGTATGAGCCATGGTTCTCTATTTACCCAGTTAGCGCATTTGGGTGAAGCATGAAGAGTGGGTCTTCCAACTGGTTACTTTATCACACTGACGATTTCAGATGCTGTAATAACTCTCACCCTTTAGGATGGAAAAAAAAAATAGATCTCACAAGTCTTCTTATCAGATCACCATAGTTTGATTCATCTTCATGAGAGTTGGCTGCCTGGTTGTTCATTGCTGCTGTCTACTCATCTGGACATTTTCAGATGATGCAAACAGTGATGGCAACTGTGAACGTCATCCACAATTGTTGTACTGAGAGACTCGTCTAGGACACATCATCAAAAGAAGAATCACCACAATAAGCAAGAGGCAAGTAAGCAAAGAAACAAAACCCTTAATAATTTAAGACACTTCAGTGGGGGGTCCAGAGTTATCGACCTTTTGCCTGACCTGTGCCTCTCATTTTTCTGGCCCTGGAGCGGTTATCAACATTTAGAACCACCCAGGAAACCAGGACTCCTTTTTCTGGGAGGTAAGATGCTGGCAATCTGCCAGTCACAGCTTTGCCAACCCCATTAGCTTGTCACCACTGAGCTGATCCCGATCTCTCTCAGGGCTCCTCTAATCTGGCCTTTCAGTAGCCTCAGCTTTCTCTTGTTTAGTCTAAGCTGCTATAAGCACACGCTTTGAAGCATCACCAGATCTGATATAAAAGGGACATCTGTCCTAAAGAAGATTAGGGTAAGGTCAGGGAATCCAAAAAGGGCAAAAAGAAAAGAACAGATTGGGTCATAAGTGTAAAAGAAATCAGAAACAAAAATGTAGGTACTGGGGATGTGCAAGACCAGACACAGGACCCCTCTTTGATGTCTCTGGTCCTGTGCCTTTGACCTTCAGGTTGGCATCTCTTGGTCCTCTTCTTACTTATCTGGAGTTTGCCTGCTCTTTTCCAAATAGTGTTATGAAATTCTACCTTAGGAAGAGAATTGATAAACCAATTCTAACTAAAGATTGTCAACTTAACAGAAGACAAAGCATGGATCTGATAAAACAATGGAATCAAATCCTAATGGTAGGAATGCAAGTGTTAGAAAGCAATGTCAAAGATAATGCCTTCTCATTTGCAAAGCCACCATTGAAGCTATATGCTTTTGTATTTTATTAAAACTAAACCAAGGTACCTAGACTAATATATGAATAGCAGCCTAGTTGACTTCCTGGTTTCTTTTTTCTTTTCTTCTTTGTGATACACAGGATTGAACCCAGGACTTTGTATATGCTAGATGAACTCTATCCTACTAATTTATACCCTTAACTCCTTTTAATTTGAGGCAGAGTCTTACTAAGTTGCTGAGGCTGGCTTCAAACTTGCAATCCTCTTGCTTTGATCTCCTGTGTAGCTGGGATTAGAGGCGTGCATTATAGTTTCAATCAAACCAAATAGACTAAACTTATAGAGGAAATAAATAGGGGCCAAATTACTGAAAAAGTGCTGGAATTTGCAGAAGGCCACATAAGAACATGGGAAAGCAAGAATATACTTTGATGATCATGCATGGAAAGCTGGAGGATCATTAGGAACTGGAAACTACAAAGGGGCTTGGAGTCCAGCTGAGTTGAGGCAATATGGAATGTTCCTTAATACAATAAAAGAGAGAAGCAATATTTATGGAGGGTTAAAGTAGGAATCACAGTTTCAAAAGACCGTCAGGTTCTAGAGCTAGCAAGGTCAACATAAAACAGTCCTGCTGACAGCAAGGTCAACATAAAACAGTCCTGCTGACAGCCAACAGTGAGTTGGCTAGGGGTGGAGCCTCATTTGTCTCTGTTTTGTTAGTCTTCCTCCCTAGCATGGTGGTCCTGAACATGTAGGCATTAAGCACTGTTAGGAGAAAGTCTAAAGATTTAGATATCTTAGACTGTTTGAGTTTCTATAACAGAATATTGTTGACTGGATAATTTATATACGACAGAAACTTACTTCTCACATTTCTAGAGGCTAGGGAGTTCCAGACACTAGATTTAGTGTCTGGTGTTCATATAACTTCTGGATCATAGATGGCCTATTATTATTATGTCCCCCCAACCCATGATGGATCTTTCTGGGACCTTTAAATATTTTTCATTGGTGCATTATGATTATATGTAATAGTGGATTCATTGTTACATATTCATACATGCAAATAATATAACAATATAATTTGGTCAATTTCATTGTCTGGGGCCCTCTTATAAGGACCTTGATCCTATTTATGAGGGATCAGTTTTTATGGCCTAATCAGCTCTCAAATGCCTCACCTCTGATTGCCCTATATTGGGAATTAGATTTCAACCTATGAATCGTGGAGAACACAAACATCCCAGTTATACCATTTCCCCATTGGATCTCCCAAATTCATGCCTTTCTTGCATGCAAAATATATTTATGAAATTCCAATATCCCCAAATCTTAACTCATTCCAGCTTTAACTCAAGAGTTTAAGTACAAATACAAGCTACATCTCAATAATATTGTCTAAATCAAGTATGCATGAGACTCAAAGTATGATTCATTCCAAGGCAAATTGTTCTTCATCTGTATATCTGTGAACTCAGGAGGATGTTTCCAAAATACAATGAACAGGCATTGTCATTTCCAAAGGAAGAAATAGGAAAGAAGTCAGAGCAACACATCTAGAGTCATCCATTACCCAGTGGGGTTAACAAAGCTAAAGCTCAAGAAAAATCCTTCTGCGCTCCTGGTCCACTGAGGTGGGGAGTCCCATTCCTGTGGCTCTGGGAGGCCCTACTCCTCGTGGCAGTTTTGTGCCTGAACCCTGCTCCTGCAGCAGCTCTCTGTGTATCTACAGCTCCACAGTGGTCCTGTGCCCATGTCACATGCCCACGGCTTCCCTTATCAGCCCTATATTTCCTCTGGGCATTGTCTTAAGGAGGGACCTCTGTGGTGGTCCTGAGCTTGCAGGGGTTTTTATACCTTGGGTCATGATGAGAAAGGCAGCCCTAATTATGTTTCAATTGCCTTTGGGGTCATCCTTCCCTTGTCTTGGATAACAGCTCCCAGTTTCTCTTTAGGTAACTGGGTGATCTTATTAGATGCTCTCTGATCAGAACCTTCCTTTTCTCTCCTGAACAGCCTCTCTTATTCTTTTTGGTATGGATAAACAGAAAAATTTCCAAATGTTCTGCCTCCTATCTGATGAACAATCACATGTTTAAATCATTTCTCTCTTTTGCCTTCTTACTATAAATAGTCAAGAGGAACCAGGACACGCCTTCAACACTTCACTTAGCTATTTCCTCAGCCAATTTCCTCAGCTATTTCATTGCTTGGGAGTTCTACCTTCCACAAAAAAATTTGGACTCAAAACAATTCAGTCAAATTCTTTGTCATCTTAATAACAAGGACAGTCTTTTATCTATTGTCCAATCACATCAGAATGACCTTTACCATCCATACTTCTATCAATATTTCTGTGCAGTATTATTTACTTAGTCTCTAAGTTGATTGAGTCTTTTCAACTGCTCTCTTCTTTCTGTTCTAAGCCTGGGATTGTTCTCAGCAGGCCCTTGGCAGCAACATCTTTTTTCTAGTATGCACCTCAAAACTATTCTAGCTCCTACCCATTATCTGGTTCCAAAACAGCTTATGCATTCTTGGGGCTTTGTTGTAGCAGAAGTCCCACTTGCCAGTGCTTTAGGGCTTTGAGAGAACATCCTTGACTAGGTAGTTTATGAACAATAGAATGCATATTTTTCCACTTTGGAGGCGGAGAAGTCAAAGTCCAGGGGCTGGTAGATTTGCTGTCTGGTGATAGCCTATCTCTTGGTTCATAGCTTCTTTCTGTTGTGTCCTCACAGGACAGAAGAATGAGGAATTTCTCTTGGGCCTCGTTTATAAGAGCACTAACCCCAAGACTCATCCTTGAAGGCTCATCCTTCATGACCCAAATATATTCCAAAGGCTCTAACTCTGAAGAAATACTAAGTATTAGGTTTTAGTGTCTGAATTTTAGAAGAAACAGATATCTGTATGGGAAATTCTTGCTATTATTGGTAGTGGAAACCAAAGAGATGACCAGAATATTCTTACGTAGGATGAAGTGGATTCAGGTCATCTATGAGAAATGGTCATTTGCAGACTCAATGACTTCTTGAGGTGGACTTTTATTCTTTCTCTGTCCAGCTATTTTTCCTTTTTCTTCAATTATGGATATTTCTTCCTTTGAGGGATTGATCTTATTCTACCCTGTGTGGTTATTTTGGGTCTGCCAAAGACAGTATGTCAATATTCTGGTTACAAGTTAAGCATATTGTCAATCATAGTATCTGGTACATAACTGAATTATGGTCCAAAACCAGTCACAGTTCTTCCCTGGGATTTTATTTATGTCAAAATGCTACCTTTTTATCATGAGCTGAAAAGCTGGTATGATGGAATCCTGGGATTTTTGGTACCCTTGCTCCCTCCTTTCCTTGCTTCATGGAGAAAAACTGTGTGAATTTGTAGAGAAAGAAGCAGAGATGTGAATTGGGCAGAGGAAGATGTGATAATGGGTCCATCTCTGACCCTCCTAGTCAAATGATCCAATTATTCCCTTCTTAGCTCAAACTATACGGAACAGGGTTTCTGTCTCTGACAATCTGGAGGATCTTGACTGGTATGTTTCTCAACCAGTCCAACTGAGTCTCCTAATATGGCACATGCAACGCTGCTACGAATTTAATCTTTAGTGCAGCTTTTCTTCTGATTCTAATAGAGATAATAGTATCTGTGCAAGAAAATACAACCATAATTCTAATTTTGATCATCTTGACTCATTATCACTTCATGACCTGAAGCACAAGTATTAGCTTTCCCTGTAAGAGGTATTATTTAGAACAGAATCAAATAATATTTGCAGCAATTTACTACATTTTATAAGGAAACTCAATGAATTTTTTTTCACCAGCCTCTGGGCTTTTTTCCTAAATACTGTGATGACTGGTGGGGTCCTAGGCCTGCCAACATTCTTCTTTCATGTTTCTTCCTAACGAGGACCAAAAATAGACTGGCAGAAAGATTTCTTGGAGTTTAAACCTAACAGCAATGAGATTAAAAGAAGGAAAAACAGGTATCAGCATGAACTTGAACGGAACTTACTGCTTTGGGTTCCATAGACTTTTCCCCTTAACACACACCCTTCCCATCACCACAGTAGAAATAACAGGGAACTTAGTCTAACTCCCTTGTAAGAGATGAACGAGTCAAGAGGCTAATTAAATGACCTAAGCAATGTCACAAAGAAAGTTTATGAAGAACCAGGAATCTCAGTCTTCTTTTGATATACCAAATTGCATGTAAATACTTGTTATGAGATAAATTATGTTATTTAAAATGGTTATTTTCTCCAATTAATAAGGCTTAGCTAGTAGATGTAAAAAAGGGTTAGGCAACCTCTATGCAAACATAAAAGTTAAAAAATCCTTTTGGAGTTTATCTCTTTTTCAAAGCAACACTTTTTTTTTGTCCCCTGTCCTCTGGGTATGCCTTAGTTTCCCAACTCTGAGTCACTGTTTTTGTTGTTTGCATCTGTTGGAATAGCCTTCCTGCCCTACAGTCTGGTTCAACATACATCTCTTGCAAGGATGAACACAATTAGTAAATGATAAGCTGGGGTTACAAAGTAGGTCTGTCTAAGCTCTGATGATATATTATTTCTCTTTCTTGTTTCTTCCCATGTGTTTTCAGGCAATAATGCAACTGCAAGATAAATGACCACTAATCTGGAGGAAAGTCTCTTGAAGCAAGTCTCAGGGCTCTATGCAGGACCTTGTCCAGCTACTTATTGAAGACCTGTGTGAGGACAGTGAGAATGCTGATCAAATTTATAAGTGGCACAAGGCTAGGCTGAATATTTAATATGTCAGGGGTCAGAATCAAGGCTCAAAGAGGTCTTTAGATGCTGAAGTAATGGCCTAAATCCAATAAGACAAAACTTACAGGGAATAATGTGAGGTCTTGCACTTCAGCCAGAAAACTCAATTGGGGGAGACGTAGCTTAAGAATAGATTTGTGAAAAAAATCTCAGGGGGGGTCTTAGCTGACTATAAACTTGATATGAATCCATAGTAACAGGATTCTTCAACAGCAGAAGTCAGTCTTGGATTGCATTCATGATGTTTAGCATCCAGGATGAGAGTAGTAATCAATTTGGCCCTTTGTGCTTGCTGGACAATAGTTTTCATTCTAATTTGGGTTCAATACTTTAAGAGGCACGGAGGCATATGAGGGCATGGCCATCATTGGACAAAAGCACTTGAAACCTTTCATTCATTCATTTACTTACTTCTTCAGCAGACTGTTACTCATTCATTTGGCACACCTTTTCTCAGTGCCCATCACATTGCCAGCAGTTCTCTTGACACTAGGAATTAGTGAACAAGGAAGACAATCTTTGAAGGAATTCAGGGAAAAAACTTAGTAAATAGACACTATTTCTCCAAATCTGAAGGATCTAACTTTCAAGATTGTCGTATATATGCATATATATATATACACATGTATATATACATATACATATGCATACACATATACATATATCATGTATGTTAAAATAGCATATTGTCTGGGATATAAATTTATATCGATTGGAAGTATTCAAGGATGGACTGCTTGCTTTACAACTGGGGCACAGAAGCATATGTTGATTGATCTCTCATAGGCCATAGAAGGAAATCGAATATAGCAAAATCTTGTGATAATGAGCCCCTGGTGATTTTCATATAATGTACTTGACAACTGGCTCCTCTATCCATTTATTTTTGTCTCAGAAGAGGCTGGCTAAATTTTATCTTCTTAGGGGTAGAGGACTAGGGGAGCCCATTGGAATAGGAAGAGGGGAGTGAAGTTAAATAGGGAAATAATGGGCAACCCCATCTGGGGAAGTGGGTTTATATTCTCCAGGCCCACTATCCCCTAACCAGGTTTGTAGAAGTGGTGTTATATAATTAAGTGATTCTTAGAATTGTTATAGTAATGTAAGAAGTCCCAGCCAGCCCCAACAGCCTGAATGATCCCCATCAATATTAATCTGGAATATAAAACCACAATCATGGCACTAAACCATAAATGGAATCTAGATAGATCCGGATTGTACTAATAAATGATATCCCACACTTATTTCATTAATTTCACGATTATGCACCTAGTCATATTATGTGATAGAAAAATTTGAAATCTTTTCAAATTATGAAGGGATTTTCCTGTTCATAAAGTATTGCTGGACTACATTACCACTAAAATTCTATCCAGTCCTTTGTTTATCTAACTATAATTATCCTAATTCTGGAGTGATCCACTCATCCATCATGGCTCACTTTAAGTGTTATGCTGTAATGTCTGGTCTGTCTCTTCCAGTCAGAAATAATTTTTCTTTCTCTGTATTTCTATGGATTTTTTCATATTTATTCTCAAACAGTTATTAAATTACATTACAATTCCCCAGCCCAAATACATTCATCAGTAAATATTTGTCAAGCACCTGCTCTTGTACAAGGAGAAGTAATTGAAGTTGATCTTAAGGGACTTTCAGGACAACTGGCAGATAGATCAGACCAATATGGACCTTCACATAAGTCTGTCAGGAAGACTCCTAAGGGGTGTGGAATGGTGAGCACTGAGAGGCACGTTCCTCAGAGACAACAGAGGAGAGACGAAGGCTCCCAGGGGACTTCTCACTGCTCAGGTTACTCTGCTGGCGGACTCCGAGGTTCTTCACAGCATGACTTAATCACCAGATTTCCCCCAGATGAATAGTGGGCTAAACTGTTGCTAGAAGAGAACACACATACACACATGCACACACACACACTTCAGTCTATGAGCTTATGTTTTCAAGATTTATGCCAGTAAGTCAGCAAATATTCAAATATTATATTTTAGCAACTATAGCTCCATCAAAAAACAAAACTCGCTGATGATGCAAAAGTATTATTTTCTTGATAGAGAAGTGTCAGAAAATCATTGTCAATATAACTGCTTTTAAACACAGAAATTTGAAACAGGATCATTTCTCCAAATACTGTTTGCCTTTTTTTTTTTTCTTATCCACGGCTTTGACTTTACCTTTTTATATTAACTTATTAACTGTGTGCCTCCAAGCCAGCCTTTTTATCTTTCTGAATCTCAGAGTTGTCATATGTTAAAATATCTCCCTTTCAGGAGAATTGAGATGATCAAATGCAGTGGTTAATATAAAATTAATGCTCACTGTAAAGTTATAGTGTTTTATAAGTATTTTCTTTATCAGGCAATTGCTGCCTCAGTTTCCCATTTCTCAGGGCTTATTTTCTTGGTTTCTGCCTGCCATTGACTTTGCTTGATAGTTTAATTGCTCTTTTCCAAGATCAATTGCTGTTGGCAAATCTCTCCAAATACCTCATGTTTTTTCCATCAATAAATAAGGGATTAAAATTATTTTATTGAGTGTGCAGCAGTGTATTGGTCTTTGGGAGGATTGCAGATGATCTGAAGAAGACAGGGTCCCTGCCCTCCAGAAGTCAATAATCTCATGGGTGTATTAACCCAGACACAAATTTTCTATACATACATATGTGTTTCATCACCTAGAATTTATCCTAGCAAGTCACAAAATGATTGTGGAAGCCCTTAGCCCTTCTTCCTGGAATCAAGGAGTTAAAAGCATTTCCTAAATACCCCAATTCTTCTCAAGAACAACTCTAGTTCTGCTATCTATGAATTCATAACAAGAATTTTAAGCTACTTAGAAATTTCTATTTGATATTATAGTTTGTGAAATTTTGTTATGTATTATGTTTTATTCTACTGCTTGCTTTACATGAATTATCTCACTACATCCTTAGAATGACCTTCAGAGGGATGATACTCTGATAGCCCCCATTTTCCAGCTGATTAGATAGAGGCTTTTGGGTGTGTATGTCTGCCAAGGATTAAACTCAGGGGTGCTAAACCATTGAGCTACATTCCCAACTCTTTTATTTTTTATTTTGAGATAGGGTCTTGCTAAGTTGCTTAGGGCCTCACTGAGTTGCTGAGGCTGATTTTGAACTTGCAATCCTCCTGCCTCAGCCTCCTCAGTTGCAGGATTATGGGTGTGTGCCACTGCACTGGCTACATTGCAGCTTTTGGGGAGGTATTTTTGCTTTATGGCACACTTAGAATATGTAAAAACGTTGGATTCCGAGGCAGGTATTTTGATTGGAGGATTTATCTGCATGACATCTATGCTAAACTGCTTCAATAGCAACTTTTATTTTAAGTTTTCTTCTTTTAAATTTCAAATGTCTTTCCATTCCCTTTCCAAATTCTAACACTCTACAATGTCATAAATTCTCTCCCCTACCATTGTGAAAAAAAGATTTGTAGTTAAATGGAAGCACGCTGGTTTAAGAATTGGTAGTTCTCCAAATTTGGCTCCACCAATAAATGAATAAATGTGGGCATCTCACTTCTCTGATTCTGTCTGTCTGAAAATGAGACAGAAATGTTGACACGTGTAGGTTATGCAACATAGAAGCTTATACTTGAAACTCTATCATAAGAAGGGGTGAGTACAATTATTAGATATACTAATAAAACTTAATTGACTTCAACCTTGCCAGTCTTTGTACTTCCTTTGAATCTTTATAGTTTATAGACAAAGGAATTACCTCCTGCTTTGAAAATCTTAGATATCTATTCTGGATCTTCCAGAGCAGTACAAAGAATTTTGGAAGTAGATACCATAAGGGAAAGATGCTCTCTTCTTATTTTTTCATTTTCAGTAATAAAAAAAAATGCTATTCTTCTTGATCCTTCCAGAAGGTTCAGATAGGGGTGAACAGGTTCTAAGACACTGAAGGGTCAAATTTGTGCAGCAGGGAAGGATGAGATCATCCAAATTAACTATAAAAGTTAGTTGAGTGCTAGTGCAGCACTTGATGCACCTACCAGCATGCACTCCTATGTTTTACTACCTACAGAATCATCTGAGGTGGCAAATGGTTCCTAAGAATGAATTGCTGTGAGTGAAAATTACAAAGTGGGAAGTTATTTGCATAGTTCAAGTATAATATCAATTATTATATTGTAATTATATTTATATCATTATATTATAATGATTTCCAATGATTTTATCAATATATTATAATGTACAAGTTTCCTTATAAATTGCTGAAGATTAGTTCAGAGGAGAACATTAGTAAAAATTTTAAGAGTAAGTTGAGCTTCAGTTAGTGCCCAGATAACACATAACCATCTATCAAGAGACAGAGGAGACCTGGTGAATTTGAGTAGGAAAGCTGCAAGACCAACAAAGGGATCTAGCTCCACTCTATGTTACTTTCAGATGGGGGACATAGATTGACCTAATATTCCTTTTTTCTGGTAATTACTTCAAGTAGTTCACTCAATTGAAAGGATGGGCATGTAGAACAAAGCTCTTGAAGATGGAGCAGATTCCACCTCAAAATTCAAGAGGGGCAGCCCTGCTGTTTGATCAATTGCACAAGTGCTCAGTGACCTTTCCTGGCACCCACAGCAGGGAGGGTGTGCCAACCCATCAGCTATCAATAGAGTGGAGCTAAGAGATGGTAAAGACTGTGTACCATTACTCTATACTTTTCCTTTTAGTCTCCTGGTTTATCTTTTTAATATTTAACTTTGTGTGTGTGTGTGTGTGTATATGTGTGTGTGTAGAGCAAGCTTTCTTAAAGTTAAGGTACATTGTTTAGAGCCTTGAAATTATATCCAAGATAAGGGACATGCTATCAGTCCTATGTTATAGAAAGGTAGAAGTGGTGGCTTGGAAAGTTGAGATGGTAGTCAGGGGTCAGAAAATCTTTCTTAGAGTTCATGATGTTTGAGCAGTGTCTAGAAACATGAGTTCCATGTGCAGTGACATTACAATGGTAGCTCAAAGGTAACTATGATAGGCATATTTGCACCATGGAAATCAGCGAACACTACAAATCAGGTCTTGATTTATTATTTTGTTGATTGTCTGGACTCCAAAAATGTTGGTGAAGATGATGATAATATGAATTATGGCTAAAAGTGTGTTGTCTCTGTAGTCATTACATCATGATTATAACAAATTTGAGAAAGTATTCTTCTCAAATTAAAAAACTACTATCTGATTGAGCCAAAAGCACCAACGTTTCTATTGTTTTATTTTCATCTTTCCCATTAACATTTAATTTAATTTTTCTCTTGAGAACTCGTTGTTAAACATTTGCCAGCCTCTCACAACTCTTAGGTTGTCATTCACTCAGAAAGCCACTTACTATAGAAAGGCACAAAGCTTGGGAGTGTAGTGGGGACTATTACTGCATCAGTCAGTCCACAATGGCAACAGACAGTAGCAATGTGACACTTGAACTTGAGAGGACAAGTTTCATTAGGGAGGTAAAACGTTCTATGGAAATCTGTGCTAAAGACAATCACAGCTAACTAATGCAACTGAATTAGGAAACATTTTCCTTGAACCACACAGAAAAGAGGTGGAGATGGTAGAAAAAACATTTCAGATTAAGAGAACAATGGAAGACAAGACATTTGGATGGGGTGACTTCAGAACATAGGGGTCAAATGGGTCTGGACATTAAGGTATATATAAAAGGTAAGTTTTGGAGATTTTCTTAGATAAATTATTGTTATATTGGGGAGGCCATTGATCAGTGGAGGACTTATTGAAGAAATTTGCAATGAGATAATTGACAAGGTTTTTTTTTCTAATGCTATGGAACATGAACAGTTTCAGGGAATTGTGAATAGATTTCTAAATTTACAATTTTAGAACTGGAAGGAGCATTACTCATTTAGTCCTGCTCCCTAATTTTTTATATGAAAAACAAAAATGTAGACATATTTTTAAAGGCACATCCAAACTTAGAAACTCAATCCTCTGGATGATCATACCAGTTTCCTTTTCCAGGGAGGCTACTGAGTTTCTCAACTTGGTATTTTTTTCTTAATTTATGTTATTTGTTTTCATGGGATGTTGGCAATCTAATCAGCATCCAGCACAGAGTCTGGCACATAGTAGGAGCTCATTAAATATGTTAGTTGTAGAAACGCATGAGTATTCATCAGTGGTAACATACTTTATGTATACTGGAAGGGCCGGGGAGCCAAAAAACACATGCTTGGAGAAGTGACAAGAGAAAATCCAAAGCTCGTCTCTGAACCTAGTAATCCATTATAAGTAAAAGAAGCACCAGAAAAAAAAAAAAAATCACCCTGGGCACAAATGATCTTGCTAGCATCAACAATGAATATTTGGAAATCAGAAAAAAGCCATATAGTGAAAAAAAAAATGTTTATCTGGCCTGGTAAAACTTTACTGTTGACTGGACAACATTGCTACATTGGACAGGCCTATGAGATCAGGGAATGTTTAAACGCTTTCATGGGTAGGAGTTTGTGTTCAGGCCTGTCACATAGCATGTCTTGATTCCTTGGAAATTAGACCAGTGTACATAATACTCAGCCTGGCTCAAGGGTCAGCTACAGATCTCTTCATGAATTGAGCTCAGAGTTAATGCAGAAATTAGAATTGGTGAAATACCTTACAAATGGTTTTCTAAATAGAGATTTGAATTTGCTGTAGATTACTAGGAAAGATTAAGTACATTCACTTGATTTGGAATAGAAGTTAGAAATGGGACCCCACAGAGGTGGTTGTTATTTAGTTATCAGTGAGAATTTTCTAGGTTACTGAGACTGGAGTATTGATAAAGGGGCAGAGCCCCTTTTGAGGGATTTTTCCAACTCAAAATTCTGAATATAGCTTAGTAAGTATTTCAATATATCTTTGTTAAGTTTCATTTATCGTACTAATTCTTCGCCTTAAAAAAGCTCGTGGTCCTTTCATTATTCTTTTACATCTTAGAATACTTGCTTACTGTTTGCTTGAAGTTGTGTTTGTTGCTAGGGAATTAAATGGCAATACTACTTTTGTTAAGATATTGGCTTTAATTTAATTTATTTTTTCCAAATTGAGGGTTGGGTAATACAAGTCCTGGCTTTGAAATCAGATGTGGGAGTTGAATTTCATCTCAGCCATGTGACCTTGGGAATGTCTTTTAACCTCTACCTGTGGCATTTCACTTTTCTGCCAGTACCACATCTGCCTCCTATGTCTGCTGCCTGAGGCACTCTTCCCCCATCCGTGGTCACCTGGACGACATTAAGTTACCAAAGACACTGCACCTGCATGTTTTCCACACAATCTTCTTCTCTTCTCCTCACCCACCTCCACCTACATACATGATCTCATTTCTTTAAAGCAACCCCTTCACATTTGCTTTTACAATTTCTGTATATCCAGTTATTTCTTTCTCTTCCCTGAACTTTCACAATGCAGTACTTGAAATTCTGTTATGATGCTTAAATGTTCCTACATGGAATTGCATTTGTTTGTCTGTTAATGGATCTACCAGGCAGATTCAGGGGAGAGTTCAAATTCAAACCACCTTTCCTTGCTCTCTTCATGGGGCTTGAGCCATGTTAATGAATTAATATTCCTCAGGATAATATGGATATTCTTTGACTTACAATGTGGTTGCATCCTGATGAACCCTTAGTCAAGCAGAAAATATTATAAGTTAAAAAGCATTTAACGTATCTAACCTACAGGACATTGGAGCGCAGCAACATCACACACTGGAGAGTGTTAGTTGTTTACTCTCAAGATTGCTTGGTTGACTTGGGGCTGTGGCTCACTGCCACTGCCCAGCATTGCAAGAGAGTATCATACAGCCAATTGCTAGCCAGGGAAAAGATCAAAATTCCAAAAAGAAAGCATGATTTCTACTGAATGCAAACTGCTTTTGTACCACCATGGAGTCAAAAACTTGCAAGTAGAACCATCATGAATCAGAGCCCATTTGTATTGTATTCACCTGTTTATTTTTTAATCCCTGTTCCATTTGAACTTACCTGACCTTACATTTCAAAATACAAGATAGGCAAATGCCAATAGAGCAGTCAACTGTACTGAGCACTTAACAAGTACAGTCAGACACTAAGCTTACCTTCCATTCTCTTATTTAATCCTTACAACAACCTTGTGAAGTAGGTGCTAATATTATCTTCATTTTATGCTTGACATTACTGATCTGAGTAATAAGGATCTAGATTTCTTTCTGTTTCTGCCACTTTTAGCACTTTTTGATAATAAAACAAGCATCTTTTTACCTTCTTCCACTCCCATTTCTGTTCTTTATGATTAGATAGTATATATGATTCCTTGCCCCAGTTGATTCTCTAGTCAATGGTTCTCATTCAACTTCTTGATGAAATGTCTCATCTTTTGTTTTTGTTTGCATTTATAGTTCTAAGTTCAGCAATGAGTATCATGCTTTTTTGGATTAGTCAATCAACTGGTGAGTGTATGTTGGAGTACCATTTGCCTTAATCTCATTTGGGGATATTTGGGGTTTTGTTTTAGTCTCTCTTCTTTGTTTGGGGTAAGAAGTTATTTTTAATCTTCAAGTGGTCATAGAGAGTTGAAACAGGAGTACCCAGAGAAACAGAACTCATGGAATGTGTGTGTGTGTAAACTCATTTACTTAAAAAGAAATCTCATATAATCTTATAAAAATAAATATGTACACCATATTTGTATATGTATACACACACATATATGGGGAGGGTAAGAGTGAGAGTAAAAGCAAGAGAGAAAGAGAGAGAGGAGTAGATATTTACTATATGAAATAGTTCTCACAATTTTGCAGCTAGTGCATACAAAATTAGTAAGACAAGGAGACCCATGAATGGTGATGTTCCAGTTGGAGTCCAAAGGCTGTTGCTGTTGCGCCAGAAAGAGCTGATGTTGCAGATAAAGTCTGAAGGCTGTCTTCTGGAGAATTCTTTCTCGAGACAGAGGCCCAAGGTGGCTGTTTTTTTGTTTTATTCGGCTATTTAACTGTTTGGTTGGGGTCCAGTCACATTATTGGCGGAAATCTACTTTACTCAAGGTCGACATATTTAAATGTAAACTGCATCCCAAAAATACCCTCATAGAAACACCCAGAATACATTTGACCAACTATATAGGTACTGAAGAGCCCAGCCAAGTTGACTCATGAAATTAAGTATCACAGAAGTGTTCATAATAGTTTGAGTTGAAATTTGTGGGATGTTGGGAGCTCTTAGGAGAAAGAAATGAGGGAGATTGCTTCAGTAATCATGGGGGGCAGTGGACTGTGTTATCTGCGGTGACCCTCATTTCTTTGGGAGGAACAGGAGTGGGAAATACAAAGTATCAAAGGCAGACTTAACTCAAGTTCAATCCTAGCCGATTGTCAATACAACAATGAGATCATTTAATAGCAGCTAAAAATGACATCATTTCTTTGTGTACTTGTTTATTGTCTGTCTCTGCCACTGTGCATATTCAATTTTGTTTGCATGAATATCACAATTTTCTAGTGACTGGCATGCAGTAGTGTTCAATAACTTTTTGTTATTGTTGAAGGACGGGAGCTGTGGTAGGAAGCAAGGACTTCTCATTGCTGGCAGATTGCAGTGTCTGCCTCAGAGTTGTGTTTCGGAAAGGATTGTCCAGGTGGGGACAGCAATACTGGACACAGGAGCCAGTCCTGGGAGAAAGGGTGAGGCTGAGAGTGGAGAAGAGGTGCTCAGATTCCAGTTGACTAAATGGGGGTCACAGCAAGGATTTGTGGCAAGAATAGAAGCAAAAACCCAGGCCAGAAGGAATTGACTGGATGCAGTGAACATTAACTGGGGAGAACTATAACTTAATACTCAGACTAGGTACAGCTGATTCCTCAACAGCACCCTGGACCTAAACAGCAGTCTATGATCTGACTCCAATCTTTAGTTTCCAATATGCTTTTAGGCAACTTAGCTCTCCTACCCTGCTGACTCTGTTAATAACTACCAGTGCTGGAAGAGGCAAAGACAACTTGCAACTTAGACAAGGGGCCTGTTGAAAGAGACTTTGGGGATGAGTTCCTTGAGTTTCACCAGTTTATCTTATCCATCATATCTATTTGCATACTTGTTTATCTATACTCAGAATACAGATGTAATTTTACATCATGGCTTTCTACAAGCCTGGTATGGAACTTTGCATGGGGAACATGTTATATAAATAATTTTGAATTGATTGTGCATATGACTGGAAATGTTGATGTTTTGAACCTTTTGGGTAGTTCTTTGAGGAATAGCTTTAGAGAGGTATATTCTTTTTTTAAAAAAAATTTGTTCTATTTTATTTATTTTTTCAAAGAACCAACTATTTATTTTGTTAATTTTTCCAATTGTTTCTTTTGTTTCAATTTCGTTGATTTCGGCTCTGATTTTAACCTGTCTTCTACTACTTTTGGTATTGGTCTGCTCTTCTTTTTCTAGCGCTTTGAGCTGTAGTGTTAAGTCGTTTATTTGTTGATTTCTACTTCTTTTTTTGAATGCACCCCATGAAATAAATCTTCCTCTAAGTACTGCTTTCATAGTGTCCCAGAAATTTTGATATGATGTGTCTTTGTTCTCGTTTACTTCTAAGAATTTTTTTATTTCCCTCCTGATGTCTTCTGTTATCCATTCATCATATAATAGTGTATTATTTAATCTCCAGGTATTGGAGAAGTTTCTGTTTTTTATTCTGTCATTTATTTCTAATTTCAATCCATTATGATCTGATAGAGTACAAGGTAGTATCTCTATCTTCTTGTATTTGCTAACAGTAGCTTTGTGGCATAAAATATGGTCTATTTTAGAGAAGGATCCATGTGCTGCTGAGAAGAAAGTGTACTCGTTCTTTGTTGGATGGTATATTCTATATATGTCCGTTAAGTCTAAATTGTTGATTGTGTTGTTGAGATCTATAGTTTCTTTATTCAGTTTTTGTTTGGATGATCTATCCAGTGGTGAGAGAGGTGTGTTAAAATCACCTAGTATTATTGTGTTGTGGTCTATTTGATTTCTGGAATTGAGAAGGATTTGTTTGATGTATGTGGATGAGCCAATGTTCGGGGCATAGATATTTATGATTGTTATGTCTTGCTGATTTATGCTTCCCTTAAGCAGCATGTAATGTCCTTCTTTATCCCTTCTGACTAGTTTTGGTTTGAAGTCCACATTATCTGAAATGAGGATGGATACTCCAGCTTTTATGCTGTGTCCGTGTGCATGGTATGTTTTTCCCCATCCTTTCACCTTTAGTCTATGGGTGTCTCTTTCTATGAGATGAGTCTCTTGCAGGCAGCATATTGTTGGATTTTTCTTTTTAATCCAATCTGCCAGTCTGTCTTTTGATTGATGAATTCAGGCCATTGACATTCAGGGTTATTATTGTGATATGATTTGTATTCCCAGTCAATTGACTCATATTTGTTTTTGACATGATTTGGTTTCTCCTTTATTTGGCTATTCCTTTAGGCTAGCGCCTCCTGTTGCTGATTTGCATCGTACATAAGTGATGAATCTTCAGAAAGAGAAATTAGGAAAACTACCCCATTCACAATAGCCTCAAAAAAAATAAAATACTTGGGAATCAATCTCACAAAAGAGGTGAAAGACCTCTACAATGAGAACTACAGAACACTAAAGAAAGAAATTCAAGAAAACCTTAGAAGATGGAAAGATCTCCCATGTTCCTGGATAGGCAGAATTAATATTGTCAAAATGGCTATACTACCTAAAGTGCTATACAGATTCAATGCAATTCCAATTAAAATCCCAATGATGTACCTTGCAGAAATAGAGCAAGCAATTATGAAATTCATCTGGAAGAATAAAAAACCTAGAATAGCTAAAGCAATCCTCAGTCGCAAGAGCGAAGCAGGGGGTATTGCAATACCAGATCTTCAACTCTACTACAAAGCAATAGTAACAAAAACGGCATGGTATTGGTACCAAAATAGACAGGTAGATCAATGGTACAGAATAGAGGACATGGACACAAACCCAAATAAATACAATTTTCTCATACTAGACAAAGGTTCCAAAAATATGCAATGGAGAAAAGATAGCCTCTTCAACAAATGGTGCTGGGAAAACTGGAAAACCATATGCAATAGAATGAAATTAAACCCCTATCTCTCACCCTACACAAAACTCAACTCAAAATGGATCAAGGACCTCGGAATCAGACCAGAGACCCTGCATCTTATAGAAGAAAAAGTAGGTCCAAATCTTCAACTTGTTGGCTCAGGATCAGATTTCCTTAACAGGACTCCCATAGCACAAGAAATAAAAGCAAGAATCAACAACTGGGATAGATTCAAACTAAAAAGCTTTCTCTCAGCAAAGGAAACTATCAGAAATGTGAAGAGAGAGCCTACAGAGTGGGAGAATATCTTTGCCAACCATACCTCAGATAGAGCGCTAATTTCCAGAATCTATAAAGAACTCAAAAAACTCTACACGAAGAATACAAATAATCCAATCAACAAATGGGCTAAGGAAATGAACAGACACTTCACAGAAGAAGATGTACAAGTAATCAACAGATATATGAAGAAATGTTCAACATCCCTAGTAATAAGGGAAATGCAAATCAAAACTACCCTAAGATTTCATCTCACCCCAATTAGAATGGCGATTATCAAGAATACAAGCAACAATAGGTGTTGGCGAGGATGTGGTGAAAAAGGAACACTCATACATTGCTGGTGGGGTTGCAAATTAGTGCAGCCACTCTGGAAAGCAGTGTGGAGATTCCTCAGAAAGCTTGGAATGGAAACACCATTTGACCCAGCTATCCCACTCCTTGGCCTATACCCAAAGGACTTAAAATCAGCATACTACAGAGATACAGCCACATCAATGTTCATTGCTGCTCAATTCACCATAGCCAGATTGTGGAACCAACCTAGATGCCCTTCAGTTGATGAATGGATAAAGAAACTGTGGCATATTTATACAATGGAATATTACTCCGCAATGAAGAATGATAAAATTATGGCATTTGTAGGCAAATGGACGAAATTGGAGAATATCATGCTAAGTGAGATAAGCCAATCTCAAAAAACTAAAGGACGAATGATCTCGCTGATAAGCGGATGAGGACATATAATGGGGGGTGGGAGGGGTTAGCATTAGGTTTAGGGTTAGGTTTAGGGTTAGGGATAAGGAGAGCGGTAAGAATGAAGGAAAGAAGGACTGTATAGAGGGAAAAGAGGAGTGGGAGGGGTGGGGGGGAAGGGAAAAAAATAAACATCATTGCCCTATGTAAACGTAAAAAAAAAAAAAAATATAAAGTTTAAAAAGAGACATAGCTATTCTGTGTTGGACTTAAGAAGAATGGTTAATTTTGGTGCCATGGTAGTAGCAGAGTGGACTGAGTATAGGCAGAGTCCACGTATGCCCTTAGGAAATATCTGATTCTTTAACTGGTGATAGTTACAGAAAGAGTTTTAGTATGTAGAAACGATTTTGTTCCCTTATTGTGTTCTTTTTCTTGTTAAAATGTGTTAAGTATCTACTTAACTATTTAGTCAAACTTTCTGGAAAATAAAATCAATTACCCATAAAAAAAAAAATTTTGTTCTAAATCATTATACCTGAAGTAGAATGTACTTTGACACATCATACATAAATGGAATATAACTTCTCACTCTTCTGGTTGTACATGATGTGGGATACACTGGTCATGTAGTCAAATATGCTCACAGGGTAATAAGGTCCAATTCATTCTACTATACTTCCTACCTCCATACCCTCTCCCCCACTTTCACTCACCTCTGCCCAATCCAAAGTACCTCTATCCTTCCCTACCCCCCCTTATTGTGAATTAGCACCCACATATTCAACCTTTGTTTTTTGCTTTTCTTTTAAATTGACTTGTTTTACTTAGCATGATATTCTCCAGCTCCATCCATTTACCAGCTAATGCCATAATTTCATTCTTCTTTAAAGTTGAGTAATAGTCCATTGTATATATAGATATATATATATATATATATACTACATTTTCTTTATCTAGTCATCTGTTGAAGGGCATTTACGTTGGTTCCATAATTTGGTTATTGTGAATTGAGTAGAGAGGTTATTTCAAGGCTCAGTGATCTTCTCCCCTTTTGGGTAGTACTTGAAGGTGATCTTTGGAGGCATGTTATATCTAGGGTCCAGCCCCTAGATAGAAATGATCTTTGAAATTTGATCAATTAGCTATAACAACTCTTTGAGAACCACTGTTGATGATGTTACAGAGGATTGAAGGTCAACCAAAGTCTCAGTGCTGTGGATAAGGTTAAGGAGACCTTATCCTTAAATCCTAAGTCAGTGCTCACCCTTACAGGGCTGCTTGTTCCTTACCTTCCTCCCTCCTTTAATTCCTGAGGGTAGCAAAACAGAAGAACAGAGGCCATGAGCTGAATAATGGCGCTTTCCTCCAGTGTTCCTGCGAGGGTCCCTCCAGTCCTTCACCTTTTCTTTTCACTACACATCCTAGGAAATCATACTACCTCATAGTCATTAGAAAGCTCTTTTATCACTGCCACTGTGGAGGTTGACTTTATACCAGTGTAGCTCTTATTGAGTGACTATTAGATAAATATCTAAACTTGTTTATATTAGCAACATGCTATTGGTATTTTAAAATGTTCATGAAACTTTTCTGTTTTTTTGAAATTTTTTTTGTCTAACAGAGAATTGAGAATATAGTATGGTACAAACTATTCTCATGTACCCTTCACATTGCTTTTCCAAATGTTAAATTTTGTAGAACCGTAGTACAATTAGCAAAACTCAAAAGTTAACATCCTATTAATTTATAGTGCTACTGTTTTGAAATTAAGCTTCCCACAGGATGGCTGAGTTTTCAGATATTTCAGTATATTCTGTCCATAAATTGAAGATGTCTCCACAGGGTCCCTTCCAATACTGTGGTCTAGTGCCCCTCCCATGAGTGTGACTCTAGAGCAAAGTCCAGACACTAAAATATACTTGTGATGCTTTGACCAAGAGACCCAAAGCTCAGGTACCACAATTATTTATTTCCTACCTAATTTTGATAAGATATTAGATATAAAATAAAATAATAGCTGAGGCTTAACAATAAAGCTCAGTAGTTACTCCTGAATCATTGCTCACCATGATAAGGAAGGAAAAAATAAACTAAAAGACTAAATTGGTACTTTTGTTTCCCACTTCCCAGGATTCTGTTGTTGTGCATTGGGTTCATCATGGCTAGGTACTGTCAGCTTAATGGAGTCAGAGAGTCAAGACCAAGGGCAAAGATCATGTTTCTTTCCTATGTTCATAAATGTGTATTTATGTCTCATGTGCCAGATACTGTGTGATGCTAATGGTACAATAGTGAGCAAAAGAGGTGTGTTGGGTCTTTACGGAACTCAGCAGTGTAGGGAGCAAGAGAAATCATTTGCCATATGTAGTATTCTCAATATATTTTTATATGAAGCAGGTACTCTATTAATCTTTTTTTTTTTTTTTTTCAGTATTGGGGATTGAACCCTGGACCTTGTACTTTCTAGGTCAGTGCTCTACCACTGAGTTACCTTTCTAGTGCTTTGTTCATCTCATTTTATGAAAGAGTAAGCAACTTGGGCAGCAGCAGAATTGAGATTTTTATGTTTAATTTTTGCTATGAGGTATTGAACCCAGGGGCACTTAGCCACTGAGCCACATCCCAGCTCTTTTAATTTATTTATTTTTTTATTTTGAGACAGGGTTTTGCTAAATTGCTGAGGGCCTCACGAAGTTGCTGAGGCTGGCTTTGAACTTGAGATCCTCCCGCTTCTGCCACTGGAGTCTTTGGGTTTATAAGTCATCAGAATTGGGGATTTTTGAATTTGCAAGTTTGGCTCCAGGATTTGTGCTATTAACTATTTTATTAAATTGTCTCTTGTGCAAATTTGTTTTTAAGAAAAAATGTAGTATGAAACAAGAACATGTAACTAACTTACTTCATTATAAAATTTATTATTATTATTGTTACTACTTGGTGCTAAGGATTGAACCCGGGGATTCATACATGCTACATGCTTATTGTATCTCTGGGTTAAGCTACCTTAGATGATAAAGTTAGTTTTCATACCCTTCATTCCCTGGGGCTGAGATGGTGTTAAATAGGAAAGTGGATGCTTGTGGTTGAGTGCTGGGGAATAAGAGAGAAAAGGTAGATCTTTGTGGGCAAAGACAAGGGTATATACAAAGGTCTCAAATAAGGAATAAATGAGAAATGTTTGAGGAACTAAAGGTCCTGAAGTTCTGGAGATCATGTTAAGAGGAGAATAAGCTGGAGAAGGTCGTCATGTAGAGTCTTGCAAATCATGATCAAGATTAGTTAGACTTTATTATCCTGAGAGCAATCAGCAGCTATCTAAGGCAAAGATTCTTAAACTTTCT
The DNA here is from genome assembly GCF_902686445.1 of Sciurus carolinensis. Taxonomy (NCBI): domain Eukaryota; kingdom Metazoa; phylum Chordata; class Mammalia; order Rodentia; family Sciuridae; genus Sciurus; species Sciurus carolinensis. The sequence continues at coordinate 50,410,760 of NC_062227.1, read as the reverse complement.
TGGTTCATAGCATCTTTGGGTCAAAAGATATACTGAAAAGCTCCTATGACTTACTAGTAGTTAGATCCAAATAGTTTATGTAACCTAATAGTTAAGGATTTTTTAAAATAATAATCTATACAAATAGAGAGAAAATCATATTTTCATTTTATTTTTCAATAAGTACAATAATTTATTAATTATACATGTTTGCCTATTGGGCATTACAGAGTTTCTCAAAACTTAGAATCAGGTTGGACACTTCCACCCTTGTTTCCTATTCCACAGGGATTACCTGTCATATTGAATTTCTTATTACAGCAATCACAGGAAACCCAGCTTCATAAAGATATGACATCATTGGAAACAGTGTCATCTAATGCTGTTTTCCTTGAAAGTTAAAAACACATCAAGAACTCTTATGAGCTTGAAAGGAGACATGAGGCACCTTAGTGTACATTTTGAAAACTGAATTTTAAGAGTTTTCAGTGGGAGATTCTGTGTTTTAAAGAAACCACTCTGGTCTTTGGATTGAACAAAAGCAAAAATGAATCTGGGGGTGCTGAGTCCAGAAGCCCTCACTGTGGAGAAGGTAAACTGATGGTGACATAGTCTTCATTGGGTAGTGTTACTGAAGATGGGGGATAGGTGAAGTTCAGGAACATTTAAGAGGAAAACCAAAACACAAGGTTTGTAGGTATAACAACTGCAGGAAAAATGCAGTATTTGGATGCAGACTATTCATTTAGGATGTGCCAGTTTTGAAATATATGTTGATAATGAGATCTGTCTGACCCAGGTGTAAGAATTCATTCTTTAGTTCCTTCATATTGCAAATAATTTTTCTAATCCTTTGTTCTTGAAAATTATCTGCAGCTCTTGTTTCCCCAGACCTCTACTACAGGATGAATTGGGATTCATGTGTTATGCAGAGAAGTCTCTGGGTTGTGTCCAGTTACATGATTGTAGCATGTTTGACACTCTACACTAGAGCAATGGACCCGTTTTCTTCATGTCTTTCTTTCCAGAGTCACAAATAACTCAGTTAGGATTGTGGAACAGGCCAAAACGTCTCAGGGGCTGCAGAGCTCCATCACCACCTGGCCTCAGGAATCTCAGATGGGTACTTGAACCTTAACCCCTGCTGGTGTTCTCTTTTGCCTCCTTGTTGAGCTGGAGCTCTTGCCAAAATATCTTTGCCTCTGTTTGCAGGGTTGAAGATGTCTCTCTCTTCCATTGACAGTTGCCACTTTGCCTCTGAGTGTGGAAGTTCTTTCAGCCAGCGGTGGTCAACCTGGATTTTAATGCCAATTCTTTGGATCCTTAGAGTTTGTTTTGGTCCTCTGGGTAATTGCTTCCTCCATCAAGTCTCCTAAGAAGCAATGAAATTGTTACTGAGAACTCTGTGCTATGTCCTTGGGTAACACAGAGAACTGTCTCTTCAGAAATTCTGACCATGACCTCAGGCAGGGCCATGATCTGTGAGACTATCCTCCCTCAAGGACAAGTGACTGCCTTCCTGGAATTTACATCTATATAAGAAGAAAAGGATATCCTGTTTTGTTTGTGAAAATGTCTTAGACCTGCGGTACAGTGTCCTAATTATGAGTCCCCAAGTCCTCTTTTTGGCTCCATCATGAAGGTCTGAGGTTCTGTCTCAGGTTCTCTCAAGCCCCGATGGGAGGAAGGCAATCACACAGTGACACGGTGATCATACAATCACCATGACCCTTCCTGAAAGTTTAAGGAAAGTATGAGTTCACTTCACCTGTCTTAGAAGTGAGATCTCCCAAGCCTATGTAAAATGTGTTCCCCAGAATATCTATTTCTCTGCTTATGCTTGTGAAGGGTCTTATTTTCTTTGGAGATTCGGGGCTAGGAGTTGGAACCTCACAAACTCAACTGTCTTCAAAGGAATAAAACAGTAGAATGTGCTAGTGTCTATCCTCAAATGCTGAATGTCTGTAAATGGAACCATTTCCTGAATTTACCCTAAATCACAGTGCTAATGTGAACTGGACCTGTACCCCAATGGATGGGGGCATGTTGTGTGAGAATGTTGTGCCACCGACACCGTATTCAACACCAGTGTAGGGACAACAGTCTAATTGTGTGTTGGGCTTTGCAAATGTCCACTTTTGGTCAGACACAGCCCCTTTGAGAGACCCTTAGCTTTGAAGTCTAAGGAATTTGAAATGGTATTTGCAGAATGGAAGCAACCAACAGATCAGCATTTGTGAGGTGCTGGCAAGATGACTTCAAGCTGCAAAGTTGGGCCTTGACAGACGGATTTAGCACCATTAGCAGTGGCTTGTTGAAAAACAAAAATGACTTCAAAACTCTTCCCTCTGAACCAGAATGTTACATTCATCCCTTCGTTAAAACATCCGTTATTTGCTGACTTGTTTTCTGTCGCCCCCACCCCCAGCCTCTCACTCTTTTGTGTCGGAGCTAATGTTCCCAGCGTCTACACTGTGTAGGCCCTGATTATTTGTGAGACAGAGTGAGTTAATGCAGATTTGCAAGCTGTTCCCATTTGTTAAATGTCAGAAAAACACATGCAAGTCACTGGCTTTAGCACTTAGCTGCCAGCTGGCTCTTCTGGAGGCAGGGGACAAATGACAGTCTATCACACAGCATGCTTTCAAAGAAAGAGGGGACCTATTCCAGAACCGCAGCATCAGAGCCGCTTTTAACAACATAAGCAAAATAAGAAGCCAACATCAGTTTTTTTCCTCCCTTATTTCTCCCCCTGTTGTTGAATGAATGGCAGCACAACATTTGGGAGCTTTTTAAAGCCTTGGGAATATCGATTCCACTGCCCACCATCTGAGAGAGAGATGGGATAATGGGAGCTTGCCAGAGCGCTGCACATTCTCTGGCGAGCAATGATGGAGGCACCCTTCAAGCCTTGGGGGAGAGAGTGCACCCCTCCCCACCCCATCCTTCAGGTGGCTCTAGCTCCCACCTTCCCAGTGCCCACCTCTCTGTAGGTATCTGGATGAAGGTTGAATTCTGTCCCCCACTCCATTTGCAGTTCTATCTGGGTCCTAGATGCTACCCTTTAGAGCCTTTCACCCCACCTCCCTAAGAAGATTTAAAAAAACATAGGTTAGAAATAATGCACAGATTTTTCCATAATTCGTTCCCACATTCATCCATCCATTGTTTACTGAGTGTCTAGTATATACTGGGTACTGTGGAGGCTGTAATGAAACAGGACATGTGGATTGTTTTCAAGGGCAAGATCTAAGAGGATTGTTGGTGATTTAAAAAAAAAAAATCAATCCCACCCGAAAGTACAAATAGGTACAACGGGTGACAGGAGGAGGGCAAAGTCATAATTCTCTGGTGTGGGAGAAGGATGTCATAAAATGAGTGGATAGTGAGTGGACTAGTCTTGGAAGGACATGAAAGATTTCAATAGCCAGAAAGAAACAAGATGGGCATGTGATGTGGGGTGATGCCACTGGAGGACATGAACCTGAGGGGGTAGGAATAGGTGTTGACTGTGAACACCAGCCTGTTTAGTGCAGGAAGTTAGTTATCAACCAAGTGGGAGAAAATGAAAAACTAGGCTAAAGTCAGGGTAAGGAAAGTGACCTTTTAATGGAGTTTGAATCAGAGAGTGCCATTTCAGAATGGTGTATCAGATGATTTTCATCTACTTAGCCATGTGCGATCCAATTCATTGCTCTGATATACCTAAGTGATTTATGCATAGGAGTAAATAAGGCATTCTCCGTGCTAAGCCTGAAGAGAACATATTATAGAGAACGATGCATGGTTAGATTTTATACTTCCCTTAGAGATTCAATGTGATTCATGTTGCAAGCAGGGTTTTCTACTAAATCCACCCCCTCCCTCCTTCTAAAAGAGATGCTTTTCTTGTGATATTTTGTCAGCATTTTGTTAATTCCTCATTGCTCCTTCCAGATCATTACTCTTCCACTATCCTGGAAAATCCTCCTACAGGTTCAGGCAACTGTGGCTACCCTTTAACGCCTTCTCATTTAGGACTCTGGTTGTGGCCTCACCTTCTTGATCTTCTCTTAAGGTCCTAGGCCACTTCAATATTCATCCAGACAGCCTGGGCAAAAGGTGTCAAAAACTTGTCCTATGTCCCTACTTTTGCTTTTTGAGTGCAGATATTACTCATTGACTATGACACTTTCTTCCATTCAGCCTCCGTGAATCTTTAGAATCCTTGTCAACATAACACTTCATGAGGCCAAACATATTTGACCTTCCCATTCTAGCTTTAAAACTTATAACAACATTTATCCTTTGCCACGGTCTCATAAATCCAAGATCACACCTTAGGTGTTTGGTTTCTCTTAAATCAACCAAAACGTTAAATGGTCTCTGTGGTCTCTGAAACTTCTATCTTTCCCAATGTGAGATGGACTTCCAAATCCCTCCTTTTGCCGGGGTACGGCCCAGCATGATTTCACATCCTTATCTAGCTCACGATTTTTATATCTGCAAAGGTAAGGCCAGTCACAGCCTTCACAAAGCTCCAATAGCCCATGAGGATCACTTTATAATGTCTATAAAACCCCCACTCTCATAGCAGGTGACCTTGACTTCTACTTTCTGATAAATTTATATCTTCACCCCAGCTCCTTCCCTTTCCTGAGAAACAAGTGAATCCCTCCAGAGACCCTCTAATCCATCCCCCCATCTTGCCCCTAAGACATTGTCCTTTTCTGCCTCTCTCCTCATTTTCAACTTCTCTTTCCTTATTTATTTATTTATTTTTGTCCTTTATCCTATAAATGTTCTCAAGCTTCTTATTTCTTAAGAAACAAAAACACCTCAAAACAACCCTCATGTACTCTGGAAACCATCTTCCTTCTCTCTTTTGTATAAGAGCCAAGCGTCTTGACCTCACTTTCAGGCTCCAACTCACTGTCTTCTGATTTCCATTCCTGCCTGTCACTTCAACATTCCCAGCAGAGTGTGAAGGAACGTCTAAGACTCAACCCTGCAGACTTTACAAGCCTCAACTTATTTTATCTCTCAGAAATGTTTAACCTTATTGAATATGACAAGATTTCATCAATTTCCTTATAAAGCTTCACTGACGATTATGGGCTTGGACTGTGCTGGGTGATAGGGTGACTTGCAAAATATGCTTTGGTGTGAGGATAGGCTTCATAAAAATATTTTTAAAAAAACTACTGCTCAGGCTTGTCTGAGATGCTAATATATTGCTTCTTCCCAATATGTTGGCATAACTCACATAGCAGGTGCTCAGTAAGTCTTGGTTGAATAAATCAATAAGATCAGCAGAGAATCTAAATAATAGATAAGCTCACTGGACTCCTGCCTTCATAATGTTTACTGTGGAGGTTTCCACAGATGATGAATACTGAATTTGGGGTGGTGGGAGTGGAACCTGGTACCAGGAAAAAGGTAGAGCATGTGATGCAGACTCTACTTCTGGCAACACAGTCAGGTCTTGCTGAATTAGTGGAATAAGCCAGTTAAAGGGCTTGTGAAGGCATTCCATAGTGGAAAGCATGACTCATGTGACATTGCTGACTCCTGATTATGTTCTTATCTCTCTTTCTTCTCAGTCTTTGCCGGTTCTTCTTCAACTGCCTGCTTTTTAAATTTTATAATAATGATCACCTCTAACATCGGTGAAACACTTATTCTTCGACTTGCTTGTGTTATTAGTCGTCATAACAGTCTATTGAACAAATGTTGAATATCTACCACATACCTTTCATTAGCTTTGATTCTGTTACAAAAAAGTGGAAAGACAGTCAGTCCCTGTTTGAGCAAGTTCATGGCCTAGAACTCAGGCACAAAAACATGCGTGCCACTGTGACACGGGTAATTTGATACCTAGAACATAGCGGCTGTTCAATCAATGTCTATTGACTAGCCTAATAAAATCATGCAGTTATTTAGGAATTGTAAAACTGGCTTCCATTCCTCATCCTAATCTCTACCCCTACTGGAGGACTGCAGGCCCCTTTCTCTCTAGCTATGAGATATCTGTGCATAAATAGGAATAGATGAAAATGAAACTTATATAAAGAGGTATTACCTAGCTTTTTTCTTGTTGTTGGACATAGCCAAACTTTTGTTCTTCCCTAGCCAGCATTGAGAAGGTGGTTCAAAAGATTCCACCCTCTGAATATCCTCTCCATCCCAGCACTCAGGAGGCTGAGGCTGGATTGCAAGTTCGAGGTCAGCCTCAGCAATTTAGTGAGGACCTAAGCAAACTAGTGAAAATGTGTCTCAAAAAATAAAAAGGGCTGGGGATGTGACACAGTGGTTAAGTGTTCCTGAGTTCAATCCCTGGTGCCAAAAAAAAGTATTCCCTTCAGTTGTTCAAGATATAGAAAAAATTCCACATGCAAAAAGAATCTTGTACCAATGCATTCAGCAGGAAAAGAAAGTCAGAAGAAATCAGTATAAATGGCCTTGTTGATGTCAGTTTGCAGATATTCTCTCTCTGCTTTCATCTACATCTACACTACACCTATGTACCTTAATGCATACCCCCATACAAATCAATATCCACCTGTATCTATTTCGGGTAATGTTACTTACAACATTGTCTTCATGAATTACCGTAAACCCTCACCACTACTTCCAAAGAATAAGAATGGGTAGTTAACTCCCTGGACATGTAATGTACTTTCCATCCTTTATATAAATACCAAAGAAATTTCCAGATGCAGCTGAAGAAATCATCATTATTATTTTTTCTGTAACATGCAGGTCATGATAAAATTAGGGTACAGAATGTAAGAAGTAGACAAAAAAAAAATCTTACAATGGTGTGAGGGAGAAGAAAAAAGAGTATCTAATTGAATTATTTTCCAGAGATAAGAGACCAGGAGAGGAGAAAAATTACAATCTATATGTAGAGTCGATTCTATTGGTCTTTCTAACAGGATTATGTCATCATGAAAAATGTTTGGTAGATGCCCTGGGTGCTCAAGTCTGCAGATGAGTCAGAGTGTGTGCACAGGGCTGGGGCCAATAGGCTTTTTCTCTGTGCCTGTGTCCAGGATTCTCCCCAGAGGAAAAGAGAGTCCACAGAGAAAGCTTTACAAGTGAAGCTAATTTGTGATGGTGTTTAGTCATGATGGCAATGATGTTTGCTCAGTGCTTATTCTTTTCAAAGCTTATTTAAAAGCATTGCCTTTCTTTTAGATTATCCATTATATTCTATGTTTATTAAGAATATTCTTATTTTTGTGTCTTATTTCCTACTTATCTTATGCATAACATCTGCTTCATCCAAAATTGATTTTTGACCCTTGAAATTGACTTGTCCTTTTCAGTCTTTTTTATTCACCCTCTTACTGGGAATATCCTCTCTTCTCCTCTGTATCTTCCAAAATCCTTTAAATTATAGTTCAAGCTCCACCTTCTTTGGAAAGTCAGCTTTTGAACATCTCTCCTGGATGTTCCTAACTCATTATCTATATATCTCACTGGGTAGGTGCCTCTATATTTTAATTATAGCTGAAAGGAAAGTAAGTAATAGAAATGCAGCTCCAACTATCTTAACTTAAATAAGAAAAAGTGGTCTCCTGGTGAAAGACACAGAACAGATGAATTAAAAATGTGGATGTGACTTCAGGAACAGCTGCATTTAGTGATTGTTATGGTTTGGATCTGGAATGTCCACCAAAGGCTCATGTGCTGAAGGCTTGGTCCCTAATGCAGCAAGATTCAGAGGTGGGGATTTTGGGAAGTAATGGGATCGTGAGGACTCTGATTTTAACAATAGATTAATTCATCGAGGGAGTCATAGCTCAGCAAATGAGTGGGAGGTGGTGGAAACTGTAGGAGAGGCAACCTAGTTGGAAGGAGTAGGTCTTTGCAGGTGTGCCCTTGGGACTACACTAGTATTTGCTCTTTTTTCTCTCTCTTCTTTCCAGATACCAATTAGGTGAGCAGCTTTTCTCTACCACTCTTCCACTATGATATTCTGCCTCACCTCAGGCCCAAAGCAATGGAGCCTGCTAACCATACATGGAAACTTCAGGAACTGTAAGCCAAAATAAATTTTCCTCCTTTAAGTTGTTCTTTCTAGGTATTTTGTCAAAAAAGCTGACAAAAAGCTGACTAACACAATGGTTTAATGATATTGTCAGGGATCTTGTAGCTTTTATATTTTTTAACTCTGTCTTCTTTCTCTACCAAACTCTCCTAGTTATCATTGGGCAAGCTATCATTGGCAGTCTCAGGTCTTCATTTTCCCAGGTTAGCACTTCCCGATGATCATGTGGAAATCTTCCCAGAAACCTGTAGCATGAAAGTACTGGAAAGAACCCGAATTTGACAAACCTAGTTCCTTGATCACTTCTGCACCAACTGCTATAGTTCGGTGTAATGGTGACGGTGGGGTCAGCGCCATCTGGACCAGAGAGAGAATAGAATGTTCCTGTTGGAACAGAAGAATGAAGACAGGTAGGTGAGAACAAAGCACATCCATGATACCTAGTAGTATAAAGTTGTCATATATTTAATGGCTTCCAAGAATGCAGACTTTTAAGATTTGCGACTGTGTCTCAAATGCCTTTGATTCCCTGATTACTTCTTATATATAAGGGGTGTTAAAAAAATATGTCAAGGTGCTTTTGGAGTAATCACATAATATGTCTGCAGATACTTATTATGACTGGTTAGGGTCTGGTTTTACAGAGATCAAAATATGGACTGTTATCTTTACAAAGGTCACTTACTGGTATGTTCTGTCAGGCCATGAATTACTTCTTATGCCTCATTTGGCTCTTTCACAAATGCGGCCATTGGTTTGGGGGTGGAGTGAAAGTTCTGGGGAGAATCTGGGAACGGATCCCTGCAAGTCTAATCCCTTTTTTGAGAAGCAATTCTGTGTGTACATTCTGATGTTTGTATTATCTTCACAAGAGAAAACATGATTAATAGTACCACATAAGATGTGACCCTAAGACGGCTGGGGAAAAACGCCAATTTTCTATTCAGCATTTGGACCCCCCTGAAAGTGAGTTGTATTGTAAATTCGAGAGAGTCTTGTATAAATCTGCTAAAATTTCTATTGGAATAGATGACCTATTTAGTCTATTACATCTCTAGTTTCTACAATTCCGAGATTCCTTGGGGCGTGTGCAGAATGGAGCAATCGAAGAACAGCAAATTTCACAGTATGGTCCACCATCTGTATAGGAAAAGCAAGAAAACTGATGGGATTTCTCTCCCTGGCAGATATTTATTTCTCAAGTGCCTTTAAAACAGGAGGTCTGCAAAATTCTTCATGAGTGGTTAAAACATGAAGATTGATTTACAAATGTATATTTACTAGGCAGAAATATTTCACGATGTGTCTAAAATTTCCATTAAAAATCTAACCAAATATTTCTAGCTCTCCCTAGACTCCTTCACTCCTACAATTTTAATAAATCAAGGAACATTTGTAAGTGCTAAATGTTAAATGGTTATTCACAGTTAATTTTTAATCAACTAACAACAGTTATGTGTTAATTGAATGCCATTAACAAACCATAACTTGATGCATTAGTTCTTTTGTTATGCAAAGAAACTTTTCCCTAAAGCTTTTATATATTGTCTGACTTCCTTCTAAATTGAACATCAATATCTATAAGTCTATGAATTTAACAAATGTGTTTGTTGACACTAGGTATGTGTCTATATGTGTGTCTCTGTATCCATTTAAAACAAATCAGAATGTGCTGATGTACTGAAAATGAAAGAGAAATACAAATAAAGTTCCATAAATGAAATTAGGTAAGCACCAGTCAAAATAGAAGGCAATTTAACATTTGGGAATTATAATGTAACTCCTACTTTTTTGCTTTGATTTTCTGAGTTTTGCTTAATATTTCTTTGGCTTTTATTTTCTAGAATTACTTTTGAAAACACTGCAAGATTGATTTTGATAGGCGATATTTCTTCATTATAGACTGAAAAAGAAAATTAACCCAACTCAAATGAGTAAGACCAAACTAATATGTATCATTACTCTAATGCATTTCTGAAACTGTAGCATTGCTTTGTGGTCAAAAGAAGGTATAGCCTGGGTCATAGCAGGCAAACCATCATTGCTCCAGTGGAACAGACTGAGCACGGTCCAGTGGGAGATGAAGAAATGATGCCTGCAAATCCAGCCAGGTGTACATGTATCCTGTCTAAGGGCTGCTCTGCAATATAGTCATTGACCAACTTAGACCAAAATGAACCATTGAAAGATCCTAAACTATAAAGCCTTTTATTTTCCTCTGTTTATGTCCTCAGCTCATCCACATGCTCCATTGTCCAATGGGACTGACTTATATGACACAGTTTAAAGATAAAATTAATAATGTAAAGAACATTAAATATGGAGACTTTCTGAGACTGGGACACTGAGTAAGTGTCCATAAGGACAGCCTTGACTATTGCCCTGATCTCTTGTTAGTTCTAAAGATCCACAGGAAACCTTAAGATAATAGTCCTCATTAAAAATAGCTGGGATGAGATTAGTTAAGGCAATAGGAACAATTCACAGCAAAAACCAAATATATTGCTAATTTGGTCCTTTTGAATATCCTTATAAAAAATTTGAAATCCACCCAGTTATTACCAGTTTTTTTTTTTATTTACCCAGAGCAGTCATTGATTAGTCTCATAAATAGGCTTTTTGTAGCTGCACTTAAGATCTTTAAAGCACATTTAAAGGAAAGTACAATGCATTGCACCTTGTGTTTTTATGCTGTGATCAGAAGATACATTTGTTCTATTGAAAGATATTTAATTTTGTTAGGATTATGACATATGAGGGAGTTCTAACCAATCAGATGTTTAGAAAATATTTTTTGGTAGATCTTTCTAAAAGAAATGGAAGTATTCTGTTCATCTAAATACTGTTGAATTCTGTCTCCTAGAAAGCCTGGGTTCACTCCCATCCCATGTACAAAAGTTTCCACTATTTGGAAGGTAAACAGTGAGGATATTTGTAGCTTCACAAATGGAGATGTGCCTCATATATGTGCTAGATCTTCAGTTCCAATTTTATGTAGGTCTTACTTTCCCAGGGTATAAAGTCTTTGCAGAAAAATAAGTTTAGTTCTACGTCCTGCTCCAGTGTTGGATGACTTCCACCAGGCACGCTGGGCACATTTCATAATGATAACTAATATTTGTGTAACTCTGTGTAGGATTTTTATAAAACTTTATCTCATTTGGCTCTCATAATCCAAGTAAGCCAATAGAAATTCTCCAACCTAAGGGTGGTTACATGATTTGCTCAAGTCACTCACGTTAACTGATGGATCAAGGCGTTAAATTTGGATCTAATTAACTCTGCTACTTTAGGGAAATGGGCCAAAGCTTTAGAACCCTTTTAGATCTTACATTATTTGATGACTGAAAAGTGGATAAAGGACAAAATTTCCAAGGCCATCAGGAAGCCCTTGTACAAGACCCACATCCTGAGTTCTCACTCTTATTCTTTATTCCAGTTAACAGGATTGCTCACAGTCTTGCAAACTTAAATTGTATATCTGCCTCGCTGCCCTTCCATTATGTACATTTCTGATCTTTAACTACCTATGTCCACCTTTCCTTCAAATTAAGGTTCAGATTTAGAGTTCCATTCATGGAGAAGACTTTGGGCAGTAGTACTACTAACCCGCTCTTCCCTATCTTCCAAATGCCTATACTTAAGGCTTAAGTTTTTACTTACACAGTACCTGCAGCCTCAATCTTGTCTCCCATACTAAACAGAGTATTTGTGTACCTAAGCCATCTTCTCTATTAGGCTTCCTATTTACCTAACACATAGCCTTGGCCATATTAGGGTTCAGTGGATATTGGTTATACTTCTAAACCATAGCCTTTGTATTTCTTCTATTGTTCAGTTTCTGTCGTTATCTCTCTCTTTACTCATTTGACATATCCTTAAGGGAAGAAATGAATAGTTTGCGTACTCTTCTGTATCTCTTACTAAATTTACTACAGAACAGGTGTGCAATAAATACTTATCGAATGAGTCATAAAACTTGTGTTAGCCTATGCTTTCCTTGGGGACTATCCAAAGTCAATCATCATAGTTCAAATTGTGAAGTATGCAGCTCATTTTTTTCTTTCAGTCTATTATTCTATTCTATTCTATTTTATTCTATCCTATTCTATCCTATCTTATCCTAATTTTATATTTTTGGTTCTGAGGATTGAAACCAGGGGGCATTTTGCCACTGAGTTACATCCCTAGTCCCTTTCTTTAAAAAAATAAATTTATCTTGATCCAGGTAGGGGTGAAGCATGCCTGCAATCTCAGTGGCTCAGGAGATGAGGCAAGAGGATTCCAAGTTCAAAACTAGCCTTAGTAACTAAGCGAAGGTCTAAGCAAGTCAGTGAGACCCTTTCTCAAAATAAAAAATAAAAAGATGGGCTTAGTGGTTGGACACCGCTGGGTTTACTCTCTGGTAACCTCAAACTCACAATTCTTCTGCCTCAGACTTCTGAGTCACTGGGATCACAGGTATATGCCGTCGTACCCTGCTCATTCATTTTTTACTCTCATAACTCTGTTGCTTGCTTTCCTCAAATTGTAATTTGATTTGCCTTTATGGCACTTTTATGTTTACTCTCCTTGGGCAGCACATGGGGCTTCAGACCCTATTCTTCCATCAGGGTGCTCTATGTCCCATCTATTCTTTGAATCTCATTATGCTAATGTATTAATGACTGCTATTTCATTCACGTATTAACCTTTCTAGACGTAGCAGCATTATAGTGAGGTTTTCCGAAGACACGATGTTTTAAATTTTAGTTTTTGAGAGCAATATTCTAGTGATGAGAACTTTAGACACTCTGATAAGCAAATATTAGGGAGATTTTAAGGTATAAGAGCACTATTTTTAATTGCAAGACCTTCAAAAATTTTATTTTTAGTGCACTATAGTTATACACAATAGTGGAATTCATTTGACATATTCTTAACAATTTTTTTCATTTCAATCCCCAATCTTCTTCCCTCCCCCCCCTCACATGACCTCCCTTCTTCTACTCTATTGGTCTTCCTTCTATTTATTTCTCTATTTTTAACTGATGCATTATAGTTACATATGAAATTGGAATACCCTGTAGTATATTCATGCATGTACCTAGCTAGTATAATTTGGTCTATTTCATTCCCCAGGTCTTCCCCTTTCAAGAGTATTTTTTTATCCTTATAAATTGCACACTTCAAGTATCTGCCAAAGTACAGATGTGCCACTGCCTTTTATAGAAAAATAGGAGACTTCTAGAAGGAGACATTCTCCTTAGCCATATTTACCAAGGGCACTGGGGTTTTTATATCTATTCTAAATCCCTTATGCCCATAGACCGTGTTTTTCCTAAATCAGCTAGCAGTTGGGGTGGATCTCTTCTGGGAGGCCATTGTATGGCTAAGTCTATGATTTGTCTAAGTCTGCAATACTAGGGACCTGATCATGTGACCCTGAATCATTGTTTTGATTCAGTTCTCTCAGCCTAAAATACATGGTCTCTTTCAAGATTGGAATTCTTGGCATCAAAATTTGTGCAATCAGTGTGACATATGATGTAGTAGGGTTCATGAATTTTGGTAGATCTTATCTCCCAGAATTCCGGTTTCACCCTAGAAGGGTTGGTTGCTTGATCTTTTGGGATTCTTCCAGCAATATCCTTGTATTTATTTGAAGGTAGTAATTACCTGCTTTTCATTTTTCTTTGGTTTTCTCATTTGGGGGATAATTTTATGGATTAAAAAAACCCCAATATTTTTTCCTTTCTTTAATATGTTTATGAAAATAATTTTTGATCAGGTAGTTTTTGAACTACTAATTATTAAGCTAAGGATGAAATATTTAGGCCTTCCAAACTTGACAACATCTCTTTAAATTGCTTTTTTCTTCCTCACAGCTAGATCTACATCTGTAAATGCCTAAGTCATGCTGCCAGCCAATCTTGCCAGACAGCTACTTGATTCTGGGGGAGCCTTCTATAAAACTGATTATAGCATTTCCCTGCCCCACAGTGAACAAATAATGTAGTGTGATATGGTAAAACATTGATTGAATACGGGGAATAGGAGAGTGTCTGTCATCAGATTGGAAGGGGCAAAAAGACCGGCTTTCTTCTTTCTCTGGGGTGAGGAGGATGTGAGAATTGCCTAGATATTCACTGAGATATGTTCCCTGGTCTTTCCTGCGAAATCACTTTGTTATCAGAGCTCTGCCCCCTTTCAGCTGCCAGTGAACTTTTCCAACCCCCTAGCAGTGTGTGTGCATTGTGCAATAGTGGAGAACAGGGACAATGAAAGAGGATTAGCATTTGCTAAGTATTTGCTCAATCATTCACTGATGATTTCTATTTATGTTAATTGAGTGCCTAACATCTTGCTACATGTCTGGCACCTACTAGGTGCTGAATTAAACTATCTAATGATGAAAACAAAGTTTCTAATCCAATGAAATAAAATATAAACAAAATGAAAATTTTATTTTTGAGTGAAATGGAAAAGCCCTGATTGGGATTGGAGTTCTGTGGATGGGAAAAGCAAGGGCCTAGTTAACTCTTCCCATGGAGAAGGTAATTCCTTTGATTAAATAGGGTTCGTACAGAATTTAGTGACAATGTGAGGAAATCATTACAATGTTTTAAGATGCATGGTACAGTGTTGACTGGGTTCCTGCACTACTGGGACAGAGAGCTGCCTGTCAGTCTTCAAGGGAAAGCAGGCAGGGAAAAAAAGTACACAAGTAAGAGGGATATAATTTTAAATATTTGAGTATCTATTATAGGTCAAACCTTTAAAGTATTAAGTCCTAAGCATACAACAATAATACGTAGGTCATGGGAAAACTTAGAATATAAATTAATGGTCCTCAAAATTTTATGATTTAAAATTTACTTGAACTACTTATGACGATGCAGATTTCTAGGCCCCTTCCAAAGAGTGTCATCTTCAGCAAGTCTGGAGTGGAACATGGGAAACCATGCTTTGATAATTACCTGGCGTGACTGAGGGCATGTTGTCTGATGATCATGTCTTGGGAGACACTGATTTTAATGGTTAATTTGAATTGTCAACTTGATTGGATCAAGGTATGCAGATGATTAAGAGGCTTCTGGGTGTGTCAGTGAGGGTGTGTCTAGGAATGACTGGAATGTGGGATAGTGAACTGAAATGGAGCCCCTCCCTAAGCATGGGCAGTACTGCCCAACTGGATGGAATAAAAGTTGGAAGAACAAGGGAGCACATGTTGATGCAAGCTCTACTTTTCTTGAATGGGTTCTTGATTGCTGCTTCGACCCTCTGAGGATATCAGACTCTTGCTTCTTCACTCTTCCAAAGCAGACTCTGCCAGTGATTCTCCAGGTAGTTTCCAGAAGCCTTGGCCTCAGACTAGGGTAACACTGTTGATCCTTTTTGTTCTGGGGCTTCTGCCTATTGGACTGCACAGCTGCTGCTTATTCCAGCTCTCTAGCTGCAGACGGCCATTGTGGGTTATCCAGCTTCTGGTTGTGTAAGCCAATCTAATAAATCCCCTTTTATAATCATACTTCCTGTTGATTCTGTTCCTCTAGAGAACCCTAATACACTGATCTACAGCAGTATGGCAGTACTCAAGGTGTGGCCTCCAGGCACAGAGGCATCTTGGAACTTGAGATCTGCCTTAGACCTACTAAATCACAGTCTATGAGAGGGACCCAACAATTTGTACTTCTGATGGTTAATGAAGTTTGATGACTAGGCTAGGAGGTGTCATGGAATTGGATATAAATTTTGCCTCCTTCACAATTCTCCTGGGTTGATCAATGAATAATGATTATCTCTTGGATGTGTGTTCATACTACATAGTTCAATCCAAAGGCAAGGGGTGATATCAAAAAGCCACTAATCAGTCTTAGAGTAAAATTAAAACAGAGAAATGGTCTAGATTAAAGAAAATCTTGGTTGGAAAGAGCTTCATAATACCAGGCATGTGTTTGTTGGTTGGTATGTAGTGGATCAGATGTTAATTAAATTAGAGATCTCGGGCATCAAGGAAGTCCTTGTTTCTGCAATTGTCTTCCATATTTGTACTTTTTTCCACGATTGTGTGCTGTTTTGTCACTGCCACTGTAGAAGGACAGTGTGATATGGGGCTGACACAGGAGAAATATAAATGTCGAGTTGATGGCCTTCCTAGTTCTGTCACCCTTTGCAACTAACAATTTCTCTCCTCCCTAGTTTTCTCTTTAATGTATAAATGATGTGTGCCTTATCTACCTCGCAGGGTTGTAAAAATGATAATAGGAATAGCTAACATTTATTGAGGACTTACTCTGTGCCAGACACTGTGTTAAGTGCTTTACATGAATTATCTCTTTTAATCTTCCCAAGAACCCTATTATCATTGTTGTACAAATGAGGAAATTGAGGCTTGGCGAGATTAAGCAAATTGCCTGAGGTCACACAGCTGGAAAATGGTAAAGCCAGGATTTAAATTTAGAGTGTCTGATTCAGAACTCAAGCATATAACTGCCATGCTGGACTATAAAGTTTGAAATGAGATGGGATATAAACTGTAGAGTTCAATTTACACTGAGAGAAAGGAAAATGTCCATGTACTGTGTTTATTCATAATATGGTCCAATATTTTGTGATATGTAGTAGGACCTCAATAAAAAAACATTAATACAATTATATGTTCTTTAACTTTTTTTGTTAACTCACAGGCCTTGTCTGATTGTGTTTTTAATGTTAAATAACAAACTCTGAGTAGGAATAAAATTGAGAAGCTTCTGACAGTTCTTAGTAAAATATAGGGGGGCTGGGGATATAGCTCAGTTGGTAGAGTGCTTGCCTCACAAACACAAGGCCCTGGGTTCAAATCCCCAGCACCGGAAAAAAAAAATTGTAAAATATAGGGACTGAGAATATTCACTGAAATTTCTGCCTCAGCTCTTGGTCTCTCCCATCTAGTGCACATCTCCAGAGCAAATGGCATGTGTGATGTTTGGTTCTATCTCCTTATCCTAATAGGAGCTCTGTGGGTTACTCTTTTACATATAGGTTTTCATACAGAAGAGTATCAGTAAATTGGTTAAGCATAAAATACTGATTTGCACATGTACTCAGAACTGTGTTAAACCCTGTGGGATATGAAAAAAAATTTATATCTTGTAGCTCTGGAACTACTCAAGGTCTTCATAATCAGTTGGAGAGACAGGCTGAAGGAAAAGTTGTGCAAAATAAAACAATAATGAATAATATAGTCTATAATGATAGCTTAATAATGACAGAATAAAGAGTTATAGAGACATAATTACCAGGGGTACTGGAAAGAATTCTGGAAAAGAGCCTATGTGGTATGAGTCTCATAAATGTTTGTTAAATGAATGAATGAATGAATGGATAGACAGCTTAAAATTGGAAGACTTGGACTCTGTTAAAGCCATTATGACGATTGCTATGATTTAGAAGAAGTTATTTAATCTTTTTGGGTCTGTTTCCTCATTTGCAAAATGAATAATATAATTCTAACACCAGCACCTTCTGAAATGCATGATGATAACTAAATAAAATAATGGATGTAAAAGTGTGCTGTAACTGGAAAATGACATCCAATTTTCAATGTGATTTTCATTTTCAAATATTTACAGCATACAAAAAGATTTTAAAATCATTGTCTTAAAATGTGCAACTTCAATAAAGGTAAATGAAAATATATAAAAATAAATCGAGGTTGGGTCCTGTGAATGAATTCAGGTTGATGTGCTTCTTGGCTGAGGATAGGTTGGAAGGAATAATCATTCCCTACATAGATTCTGACTCCTGGTGCTTTGTTGGTTGAATCAGAGTTGCTCAGACCTGTCTCCACATCTAAACTGGACACATTCAGATATGGTCTCAGAACTGGAACTCAGCATCTTTAATTAGTGCAAAGTATAACAGAAACAAAAAATCCCTATGCCCAACTCCCCTTTTGAATTTTAGAAATAAAAACAAAGTGAAAAAAAAAACAAAAAACAAAACCAAAAACCCAAACCAGAAGCCTACATCAATTTCAATCTTTTTTCTATACATAATTATACCAGTGATTTATGAATTTTAATTCTTCTTTTCAAAAAGGAAAATTAGAATAGTAAGAAAAAGCAGATGCTCATCTTCTATTCTAGTTCTTTGTCCTCCTTCACCAGAGTGGATCACGATTGTGCATTTGCTCTGTGTATCCTCTGTTCACATACAAAATTTTGTTTCGTATGGCTTTAACTTAACACCCACACAAATGGCACACGATACAATTTGTTCTGTCATTTCTCTGTCGCTCACTGATGTGCTTTTGATTTCCAGTTGGCGGAAATATAAATATTTAGCTAATTTCTCTTAACTAGACAATCACTTACTAAAAATATATTTTAAAACCATGTTGACTTTTTCCTCCCAACAGGCTCATTGCATTTAAGAGGAGAAGGCAGGGAGCACAGCTTTAGGACCTACGCCTTCCCCTTTCCAGTAGGACAGGCAGAGCCTGACCGAAAAGGTAAAGAACTACTGAGGATGATCCGTAATCAATATCATGAAACACAATTCAAACAATGGCCTGCTTCTGAGAGTCACTGTTCAGTTGACCTGAAAATAATCTCTTTTCCCTCCCCATGCCTGTGCTCTGTCCTCCGCCCCATCGTCCCTCCCCAGAGTCTTTGTGTGCTGAATTCAAATGAGTGGAGTTTGAACTCTAGCTGTTCTCCCAAGAGTATTATTATTTTCCCCTCTTTAAACTGAAGGGTGCTAATTAATGTAGGAAAAGTTACATGCCAAGTTTGCTTTGCCTGTGGTTTCCTTAGATTAAAGGCTCCTGGCAACTCCAGCTCTGTCAGAAGGGCCAGTGCTGTATTCTTATCCCCTGAAGGAGGTTTCAGCTCTGCTGACTCAAGAAGACATCAGCTTTTGATTTGGAGTTATTGGATATTGACCCATCACTCACAGCAGAGTTATGGGCCTGCTTTCCTGGACCCAGGGAACTGGGTTTCAGCTTTGCCTACAGCATCCCCCACCCCTCCCTTCAGTTTCTGTTGAACCTAAGCCTGTAAATGTCAATTTCATTTTGTAAAGGCCAGGCAGTTGTCAGTTCTTCCTGGGGATTCAGGGAGAAGGAGCACAGGACGATGCCCTCAGCAATACAAACATTTTACAATATTTTACTGTGGCTCTTCAACTTCACCATCTTCCTGGTTCCCTATCCTGGTCTCATCAACCCACCTTGTCTTCTCCCACTTTGGAAACTATCAGTGAGCCAGGTCTTCACTGGGCTTCATTTGGAAATATAACCAGTTTCAAACTTCTCTAACTATTTGGAAGGTCTATCATGACAAATTTAAGAACATCGTTTGGGTACAGCCTCCTCTGTAAGAGACTGTTCCTAAAAATATAAACAGATAACGAGACCGATCAAGAGTGATAATTCAGATAATCTCACTCAACTTTCAACTTCAGCTTCATGACTAGTCCAGTTATTTCTCTCTGATTGGGGCATGATCCCAGTTTGAGATGATATTCCTATCTGTCTGTGCCTATCCACCACCCAGAGTTGACCCTATGCCAGGAGGAATTTAGATAAGAGGTAAGCAGTCTTTTGGGAAAAAAAAAAAAAAAAAAAAAAAAAAAAACTTATATTAAGGGTAGAAGAAACTATGAATTTGACCTAGTGGCAAAGCCTCATGTTTGTTTTGTGCTTGGAATGATGCTGAGGACCACAGGCACAAGACAGGAAAGGTGATCTTACTCTGTCTCTGTAACCCTGAAGGTATAAGATACCTTATGAACAGAATTTGACACAAAAAGAAACAAACATAGAAACCTTCCTTCCCTCTGTCATGCAAAACACTTAGGCTCTTTAAATAATCCACATACCTTTACTGGTTCCTGGTGAGAGTACAGGAAGTAGAAGAGCAACTACAAACACAGTGACTCCTGAACAACAATGTGGCCAGATTGAAGGATGCAGAGACACCTTCCAGACATGGCCACAGTGCTCAGCCAAGGAGACCACTGTGGCTTGAGTACTGAAACTCTGCTGAAGCTTCCTCAGTGCTTCATGGATGTGATGGGACCCAGCAGAGCAAAAACAAATTATGGGGGAAACACTTGAAATCTCCAATAGAACCTGTAAGGATTCCTGATAATTAGTGTAGGTAAGCACTACAGAAGTAGTGGCAGTGACCCATGTAGGCAGATGCCAGGAAGAAGCAGGTGGCCAGTACCACAAGTGATTGATCTATGGCTTGCAAAGCCATGGGAAAGGTCCCTACCGGCATCACAACCTGATGAGGCAAGAAGGCCATCTCACAGAGACAGAGGTAGAGGCACAGAGAGGAGCCCCACACAATCCAAGCTGTGAGTTTTGTCTTTTTCTAGTCTATCCTTCTAAATTTGATTTCAAAATGTAGATCAATTTGACTTTTCTTTGCAACCAAAGAGTCTTAATTTTTGGCAGATTTGAGCTCAGGTAGGGAATATTTGAAAAGCCGCTAGAGTGAATGAAAACTCCCTGGATGCTAGTGAGAAGGGACTTAGGAACCCAGAACAAGGCAGAATCTCTTTATTCAGACCAGAGCAGAACTTTAATGGGGAGTCTGGAGCTCATACCCAGGGAAGACTAGAAGCGAGGTTTGAGTATGCAACTGGAAACTCTTGGTTATTATAATTCTCAAGTTCTTACGACCCTGGGAACTATGGTGGAACAGACCTATTGGAGGGAGAGGTGAAGAGGGTCTATGGTATAGCACAGCAGTGGAGAGTGAGGGTGAAAATCAGGCCAGACTGGCACACCTCCAATACTTGAAACCTGTAAAGATCCCTGATATTTAGTGAGCATCTGCTATGTGAATCACAGATTTTCTTTTATTTTTTTCTGTATTTTTTATTGATGCATTATAGTTGTTCATAATGGTGAAATTTATTGCTATATTAACAAGCACAAAATGTAACTATAATTTGACCAGTATCATTCCCCCGTATTTCCCTTTTCCCTGCCCTCCTCCTGATCCATTTCCTTAACTCTACTTATCTCCCTTCATGAATCACAGGTTTTCATATAAGGTTTTGTCTAATGACACAATCAAGTTTCCAAGTACCTATTCATTTTATGTATAGATTAAGGTACTAATAACCTTTTGTCCCAACTCTGAGAACTAAACTATTCTGAAATACAAGATTGTGTCTGCTTTTCTACTGTCAGAACATTGTGACTGGTATCTACATGTGATTAAAGGCACCCTTGTATTTTGGATAGGCCTAGTTAATGTGGATAATCTTGTAAAAGGCACAATTTCTAGAATTTAGAGTTAAAAAGAGTCAACATCTACATAATAATAACACTTTATTTCTTGGCAACACTTTCTTTTTTTTTTTTTTTTTCTTTGCCTTGCAAAATTCCTGTTTTAATGAACATCTCATTTAATCCTTCCAATAATCCTGCAGGGAAGGTGAGATAGAGGTTTTTCTTTTTCTTATTTTGCAGATGAACTCACAGAAAATTTGAATGACTTGGCAGACGTTACTTAGCAAGTTAGTTCCAGAGCAAATAAGATTTTCTCCCAAGAGAAGGGCGATGTGATCCAACTCTGTCCTCTATGGACCATGCATATGACATGTGACTTTCCTGGATTTCCACAAAAGTACTGCAAAGTAGACCTTATTATTCCTTTTTCAAGATCAGGAAATTGAATGCCAATGATAGACAATTTATGATTTCCCACTTATTTAGGGAATAAAGTTGGATTGAACTTGGATTACTCTTTCTAACTTGAAAGCTATTTCATCCTACTGTCCCAGGCTTCCTCTATTCACTTGGCTTCTTGCTGTTCCCACTGCTGAGAAAGGAAACACTCATGTATTATAGCTCTAACACTGTAGAGAATTCTTTTCAAGGAACTGGGATATTGGCGAAGCAGAACTGGAATTCAGTGGAGCAGAGCCATCTGTAAGAAGTACCACTAGTTTTAAGTTTATAGGGGAGACTGGCAGGAGAGGGGAATAAAATATAGTTTGTGAACAAATTCAGGAGCTGAAGGGATATGTAGGCACCCTTGAGATAGTGACCTCAGCCCATGCCTGGATGGGGACAGAAGGGTTGTTCCCACTCAGCACTTGCCCAGCTGTACAATTCAGAGCACAGAAAAGTTCCCTCCTGATCTAGGATCGGCTTAAGCCCTGAAGCATGAAATGTGAATACCTTTTGCACAGCATCCATTAAATAAATGTTATTCTTCTCCCTGGCAGAAAACACAAATTTCTCTGCTCAGAGCCATAGTGTAGCAGAAGGAACAGAATTTACAATATCCCTCTTTACGATAATGGCTCTCACCTTCCAAGGAAATGAGCTTGGAGGAAAGGAGCACCATTGAGTGCCCAATGACAAGTCTGTGAGGCTTGCCACTGCTGCTAATTATCTGGCAGGGAGGAGAGACTGTGTCCCTCGAATACCGAGAAGGGCTTGTGAACTCTGGAGAAGGGGCAAGACGCTTTGGTGTCTCTGTTATGCAAACTGGAGGATGGCCCCATTGGGTCATGCCTGACCTTTACCTCTTCTCCATGACGGAGCAGACATTTTTGCCAATTATGATCCTAAACACGCTGAAAAGTACCCTTGGCCACTGACAGTTTGCAAGGGAGAAGCAATGCCTCTGGAATAATACCATGCTCAGGACAAAGAGGAAGGGTAAACAAAGCATTACTTTGTGTTGCAAATAGACGGCTTTGTTAAATACTGAAGAAATCCCCTCGGTGTCCACCTTACACAGCTCTGATAAAAATGCATTTGCAATACGCTCCGTGTCAAGAAATCACATCTTACAGGGCCAAGGAGGTTAAGAGCATCTCCCCAACTACAGAATAAAACTCATTAAAATTGTCTTTCCAGTAAGAGAAGGCCCTGTTTGCTCTCCTCCCCACAGCCTCCTCTTTTTTTTCTCTTAAGCTAATGTTTTGCAGAACTAGAGACACACACACACACACACACACACACACACACAAAACACACACAATACACATTTGTGTTAAAAATAATAAGCATGGTAAATATGGGAGGAAATATTAATGGTAAACAGAATCAGAAAACAGCAGAGGCAGAAGTCAACTTAACAGAACATACTTGACCGGCAGGTAACACATTAAAATGCCATTTTGGCAGACAGAATTGATAGCAGACTTGCTGAAAGAAAATCTAGTCCAAAAAGAGAACGAATACAATCCTAATCCCCTTTTCCTGCCACATGTTGCAGATGAGTGAAACCCAGGGGGGAAATTCTTATTACTGCAAATAGGTGTGAGTCCAGAGGAAAAATTAAATGAACTATTTACAAATTTCCTTTCAAGCATGAAAAGGGGACTCAAAAACAAGTTATTTAAAAAAAAAATTCAAGTCTGGTGTTTGGTACCTATTAATATAGCTACCTGAGAAGAGGGGTATAAGGAAAGACTCATTACCAATCCAGAAAACATCTCTCAGAAACAAAGACAGTATGAAATGACTTTTGTCAGACAAGCAATATGAGAAAATCTAATATTGAGAGGAGACAATATTTTTTTCCTGCTGCCCACTGAGTACTGATGGACTGGCAGCAGCTTGGGTTTGCTTATGGGACTACTGATGGGAGTCAGAGGGGAGATAGGGAGGGGCTGTGCTATTAGTGACAGGACTGTCATGGGCATGAGATAACCTGAGGAACATTCCTCTTCAGTTCAGGAGGCTCCTAAGCATCCAGGTAGTCTTTGATACTTACATGAGTTTGTTGACCTTACACTGCATCTGTCTTTGCTCTTCTTAAGGAAAGGTAGCCTCAAAGCATGTGCACACTATTGTGGGTGACGGACTATTACATAATAGTCCAAAGATTGACCAGCAAGAATGTGGAGATTGAAAAGAAGTCCAAGGAAAAAGATACACAGGTGATCCAATTCATGATACTTCGTCAAACTATTTTTGACTCTAGGATGGTGTGAAAGTAATATGAATTCAATAGAAAGTGTACTTTGAATTTCAATCTTTCCCTGAATTAGCAGTATGTGGTATATTTTCCTATGAAGCTGGGTGACAGCAGTGAGCGAGCCCAAGCTCCCAGTCAACCACTTGAACACGAGGGCAAACAACTGATATTAGGTACAGTTTTAACAGTGTGTTTTACATTTAGGTTTTCAATTCATTACCTGGGATATTCCATGTTATTATAAAATAGACTTTGTGCTTCATGGTTTTGTCCAACTGTAGGCTCTTCAAGTGCCCTCAGCACATTTAAGGTAGGCTAGGTAAGCTGTGATCCTCAGTAGATTAAGTATATTAAATACTTATTAAATACATATGTGCATATGTATATATGTATATATTCTTCTTTTTTTTAGTACTAGAAATTCAAACTAGGGGTGCTTAACCACTCAGCTACATCCACAGGTCATTTTTTATTGTTTATTTTGAGACAGGGTCTCGCCAAATTGCTTAATGCCTTGCTAAATTACGAGGCTGGATTTAAATTTGTGATCCTGCTTCAGCCTCCTGAATTCTTGGGATTACAGGTATGTGCCACCATGCCCAGCCTATTAAATACATTTTCAACTTACAGTATTTTTGGCTTCCATGGGTTTGTTGAGGCATAACTCCATCAGAAGTTAACGAGCAACTCTTAGGGTGTTTCTGAGAAATAAGGGTGATCATGGAACAGAAACAAAGCGAATTTGAACTGCACATGCTTGTGTCTTTGTTCAGTGAGAATGTCTGGGGCTGAAGTTCTAGTCCTATTCTTTGATATTTCCAGTCCTTCTCTTTTCAATATCAACTTTCTTTCTAATATAGACAAGTCACTTTCAACTAGAATAAACATATATTTCTGTATGCTCTGGAGAGTCCTATGTTATATCTAATGTCACTATCAATAATCCCTCTCTCATTCTCAAAAGTATCCTGTTTAGGATGAAAATTCTGTGGTCACTCTATTTATAAACTCTCTGGGGCTCAATTTTTATATATGAAAATAAAGTGATTGTTTTGGAAAGCATTACCCTGAACTACTCAAGGGTTTCTTGTGTTCCCCTATGTGAAGATGCTTTTAATCAGTCAGTATGGTTTAACAAGGTCAACAAATAAACTGGGGCAAATTAAGATGTTGTCCCCATCAAGGATATTTCCTTTTAATGGAGGGCTTTTGAAAACAATCTTTTTATAATTTAAAACTTAATCTTTAATGGCGAAATTACAGTCAACTTCAGCTGTTACCTACTATTTTGCTTTCGTTGAGAATCACTAAACGTTGGGCTAGTAACCTTCAGTGGGTAGTTCAGGAGACCCTAAAAACCAGTCCTGGGCAGGCTGTAGGCAAATAACCTGAGAAATTAAAATGCAACATGATTTTGGACCTGATGTATTAAGATTTTAGTGACTCAAATTTATAAATTTTAAAAGCTCCCTTAAGTTTTTTCTGATACAAAGCTGGTCTTGGCAACTTTGATGTGTCCTGGAATCTTCACTTTACACCTGTGGAGACTATGGCTCAGGAGGTAGCAGCCACAGCAATGACTCTTTGCCTGGTCTTTGTTATTTGCCAAGTATATGAGTGGACAGCAGTTCCTTCAATTTTATCAAAATCCTATGGTATTTGAAATATGAGCATTGTTTTACAAGTGATACTGTGAAACAAAATAAAAGAATGTGCCCAAAGTCTTGTGGCTACTGAATAGTGGAATAACATTTTTCTTTTTTTTTATGTCTCTTGATTCCTATCCTAATCCCTTTCTGTTACATCATAATGACTTAGGTTGTTTGTAGAAAGCTTGAGTTTTCCACCAAAAAGCTGACTTAAGTGTTCCAATCATGTTCTTCCCTTCTTTTCCAAAAAGATGCATATTTAGGGGTTTGTTGTTTTCTCCCTGGTCTTGGATTTTTTTTTTTTGGACCAAAATTTAATTTTGCTCTTCTCTCTCCCTGAGTGTGTAGTAGGCTGCCTGGTAGAGATGGCAGGAGATGTTTTCATGCGCAATCAAGGGCATAGATGCATTGGCTGCCAGCCTCAGGCAGGGATACAGACTTGTCTCCCACTAGCAGAGCGATGATGCGTTTCCCCAAAATGTTCCAGGAATGGCCTGGAATGTGACTAGACAAGGTCCATGCGGCCCCATGAATGGCTTCACACTGCACTGGCCAGAAAACAAACACAACAGTAATTCTTGGATTAGCATGAAAACACTTCCAAAGGGGGCTCAAAGACAGCCTTTTGTCCCTTTTATAAAAGGGAAGAGATGAGGTGTGACAAATGGCCTGTTGGTTGGTTTTCTGTGCCAGGCAGAGGTCATCGTGGAAGGTCACCACAGACACAATCAGTCTAACAAAGAAGAATCAGACTGAAAACCAAAGGACAAATTAACATTTCAGAAGAGATAAGGTGATGTCTAAAGGAGACGATGCCAATTAAATAGGTAAGAGGGACAGTATGACTCACATATTTAAACAATTATGCTGCGTTTTGCCTGGAGACATGATGTGCAATGTATGGTGTAAACAAGGCGGGTGTGGGCAGCAGACACAGATATTCCAGCCTTAGCTATGACACTCTGACTTTTGTTTTTACATTGGTAAAATGAAGGTAATAAGACCTACCTTGCCCAGTCACTGTAATAACTGAATGAGATCAGAGGTAGGAAGTCAGGAAGATTAGTGGATTAGTGGAGAGAGTCTGTCATGAGACATAGATGACTTGGGCAGTGTCCTTGTTTCTTAGTGACATGGTGACATGTGACAAGTCATTTTGCCTGAGTGGCCTTTACATTTTTCAGATCTTCATGGGTATATATGTTGAACCAGAATTTAACAAATGAAATGCCAAGAAGAAAGAAGTTAGATGTGGAGCTGGCATGTGTGAAGTAAGAGCCGGTTGGGAGGAGGTGTGCAAATATTTCCCCTCCTCTCCTCACTTCCTGTCTCTTCATTCCACCATGATAATTAACACCTGAAACAGCTCTTCTGGTTCCATACTTGAGGATTTGGCTGGTGTTCATTTCTGTTGACTTTCTTGATCTTTATAGCATAAAGAACAAAGGAATTCTTTCCAAACTTCTAAGTCTTCAGAAACCTCAGTGGACCGGCCAAACTTCCTCATCTTAGGTAGGGGTAGTGTATGAATAAATAGAAAAAGGAGATCCAGGAAGTAGATATTTGGATGACAGAAGCAAACATTCCTGATTGACTTAGTGCTACTTCCCACAGCATGGGGATCCAAAAATTAAAAATTTGTAGACACAAAACTCTGATTATATGGTCCAAAATGGTCATTCATTCATTCATTTAAAGGAAAGAGGAGTAGGAATCTGGGTGGGAATCTCATAGCTAAGGAGTCACTTTGAACTTCAGGTGACCTTAAGTGAATGTCTATAAACAACTAATCCCAGACTAAAGTCAATAGCACCACATAAAAAATAAATGATTTTCTGACTTTCATTTTCATAGCACGATCTATCACATGACCCTCCTGTTATTTCACATCTCTGTGTGTGTACACGTGTCCGCACTCACAAACACTGCCATATCGAGCTTTTTAGCCTCATAATGTCTGTTACTTCAAAGGGATTTCTTTTGTGGTCGCCTTAGAATCTATTTCTTTATTTATGGAGATTAGATAAACTTTCAAAGCCCCAAAGAAGTGAGGATTATATATTTGGAGATATTCCAGGAAAAATGAACAAGGGAGCCCTATTCAATGTGCCTTATACAATAAATATGTCTTGATCCTGCACCCTTAGTTCTGTGTAATCCTGGACAGTCCCCTTGAACCTGGGGTTTAATTTCCCTCATCTGTAAAATGGGGATAAATAATATCTTGTGAGAATCAAATGAGACAGTATACATTTGTTTTGCAAAGTTAAAAATGCCTGTCAAATGTGATTTTTATGATGAAAAAATAAAAAAGAAGGACTGTTGCTATTACCTGGGCAATAATGTTTTTAATGAAAAGATGGAAAGTTCTGTTCTCCCTTTTGTTAATGTGTGGAGTCATGCAAATAACTGGCAATAAATAAATTCATGACCGGTAGTCTTTGTATACACGGGGTTTTACTAAAGCTTAGAGGGCTTACCTGAAGTGGTTTATAATGCAAACACAATACTCTGTTGCTTGTTAGAGTCCTCTGAGGCCTTTTGGGTTAACTCCTGGTTGAATCAGGAGGACTTTGAAGTCATAAGTCAACTCTATTCCTCAATTGTTGCCCTGTGACCTTTGGTGGGAAGTCTTAGGTATCTCCAGGTTTGGGCCCTCCCTGGTGTCAAGGGGGATGTAAGAATAGAAGCCATGCTTTGGGGATAACTCCAAACAAATTGTGTACCTGGAAATACTAGCATCAGCCATGCCATCAGTTTAACTGCTTTCCCGAGACTCATCCCTCTTCTTGGGGAGGAATGTAATCTGATGAATTAATTTACCTGAAAAGGTTTGTAACTGAATGTAGCCTTTTGGAAATCCTAAAGGAGAATACCTGGAGCTGGTGGTGAGGCCAAATTCACCCAAAAGGCATGGCTGAGAATGAGGGACTGGAGATGTCCAGAAAGGACTACAGAACTCTACAAGGAAGAGGAACTGTTGACGAGCAGCTTCAAAAACCAAACCAAAGCAAACACTCTCTCTGATTTGTTTAATTACAAGTTAATTAATATATCTATTACCTCCCATCGTTACTTTGTTTTTCTTTCTTTTTTTGTGCGGTGAGCACACTTAGGAGCTATCCTCTTGGCAAATGTCAAATATAGAGTAATGTATTATTGCCTCTAGTCATCAGGCTATGCATGAGATCTCCAGAACTTATTCATATGACTTGCCAATTTTGTAAAATGAGTTAAGATGTAGAGATTTCTCAAGGTGCCTTCCAGTTCTAAACACTGTAATTACTTTACTTTCTGTCTATCGAATTCTATAGATGGTGTGCAGCTTAATTGTGATATGTGGGTTACCACTCAAAATAACAGGGAGATGAAAAACATGGTAATGAAAGTTGACCATGGTGTGTGTCCTTCATCTGGTTCCTTTTCACCTCCAGCCCGGGAGGGCAGGAGTGATGTATTCCGAGTATGCCACGCAGATGAATATCTGGCACCAGATTCTTGATCATTATAAGTGATGTTCGGATCAAGATAGCTGAGGTGAGCAGAGACAATAACTTGGAGAGGAATGTCATTGATCTAGCGGTCTTCTCATTCTTTTAATGATTGGGAAATGAAAAAACCCACTCCATTCGGGGAATGTAAATGGAGTGAACTGACTCCTTTCCTTCTTGAATGGCTTAGACTACAGCCTCAACCAGAGGCAAGAGGAGAGAAGAGTTGACCTCCGGAGTCCTGGCATGGTCCCTCCATTCTCTAAAATGCTGGCCCTGAAGGAAAAGTGTCACACGTCTTCTTGTATGTCCTGTCGCACACTGAGTAATGTTGCCCCTTGGCCCCCAGCAGAGCATTTTAATGATAACGGCTGTCTTCAGGGACAGATTGTGACTTGTCTTTTAAAGGAAGATGAAATCTATTAAGACAGTGAGGACAGAAAAGAAAAGCTATGTCCCTGGGAAGAGAGCTCAAAAGCAGAGCACGTTAGCTCCTTTCTCTACCCCACCCCCTTTGTGAGAAGAGCGTACCCTTCAACTGCTCTGTTTTGTGTCTGGATTATTATGGTTGTTGGTGTATAAAATTGCTGCTTGGTGTGTATAATTTATAAGCTCTAAAAAATGATAAATTGTCTCAAGTAAGAAGAGTGATTTGTGTTAAAGTCCTCAGGGTACTTTTGTAAAGGAATTTAATTTCTTGGGGGAAATTGTCTATAACTTCCTGTGGAATATTATTTAACTCATTCAGAGCTGGAGTTTATTTCCTATTGTCTCTGTGTATATGTGTATGTATGTATGTGTGTGTGTGTGTGTGTGTGTGTGTGTGTACATTTTCAGTTATTGGTTTGAATAACTTTTACCTGGGAAAATGAGATTTTATATATATATATATATATATATATATACACACACATATACATATATAATCACACACATATATATATATATAGCCAAGTTTGATAACCTGGGAAATTTAATAGAGAGCCCAGTTAATTTATTTTTCATAATTTTGGTGCAAATCAACTTTTAGGATTTTCTTTAGGTTGAGGTTATTTTTGTGCTCTTGTCCAGGGGTTCTCAAGCAGAAACAACCTTGCCAGCTGGGAGATATTTGGCAATGTCCATGACATACTGGGTTGTCATGACTTGGGGGTTGCAGCTGGCATCTAGTAGGTAGAAGTCATAGATATTGCTACCTATCCTCTGAAGCACAGAAGAGTTCCCTACAAGAAAAAATTTCAAGACGTAAAATTTCTAGGTCTATTCTAATGATTAAATCCCAGGGTACATAAATTAAAGTATTTTTACCAAGGATTTTCTATAGAATCCCAACCTTTTTTCATGTTGTATTCTCATCACCAAGAATGGGAGGTTGCGGGGCAAGAAGATGCTGCAAAACGAGAAAGAATCTTATAGTATTGAGTCCAGTGTTTGATTTTTTTTTTTAAGAAATGCATGATCACAATATGTTTTATTCTCTCTCTTTTTTTTTTTGTTTCCTTAACACTTAGGTTCATATCTTGATTAAAATAAAAGATTTTGACTAATTAAAGGGAAATACAGTCTTCTCGAAAATATTTTGAAGAAAAAGGATGGTCAAGCATTGAAACTTGTGGTTCCAAACTTCCATTTTATGTGTACAACTGTGAAGATTCAGATCCAAGTTTGGATGAGACGTGTTTAAGTGTAGGAGTGGGTGTTAGGTGCAAAGATCACACTGCCTAATATTCTTTATGTTTTGCCTAGCACTGAGACTTATAGAAATTAATGGATTGGCTGAAAATGTAATAAGTACCGTGTAAATATTAGTCTTCAACTATGCAAATGTGAATAACTTCAAACTTCTTAGCCTAATGTTTAAGACTTACTACTGGGGCTGGGGAGATAACTCAGTTGGTTAAAAAAAAAAAAAAGACTTGCTACTATCAGATTCAACTTACTTCTCACTCCCTCTCCTACTTAGATTTTCTGCTCTAGTCAAGTTTTTCTACTCAGGACTTGTTAACTCAGCTTGCATGTTCATAGCAAGTCACACACTCACACTTTGTCCATGCCAATTCTTTCTCTACTGGCCATGACTATTTTAACAGTCCTTCAAGACTGAGATGAAACTCTGCCTTCTTTGTGAAGAGAAATGTTGGTTTCTCTCCTTCCCTTCCTCCCTGTCTTCCTTCCTTCCATGATTAAAAAAATAACATTTATTAACTGTGGGAGGTTAACTTCTAATTTTGACTTTTTTCTGTATTTAACCAAAAAAAAAAAAAAAAGGGAACACAATGAGTTGGGAGACCTTCCCCCAGTTCCAAGCATCACACTGACAAAACTCATCATCTAACGCAGGACAAAGCACTCAACCTCCTCTCTGATCCTTAGGTTTTATAAATCTACAAAGTAGGTAGGATAATCCTTACTCTACTTTTCTTAAGAGATTTGGATCAAATGAGATGATGAACACAAAAACAACCTTTGAAAAATATAAAGAACTATGCTAATGTAAAGCATTATTATTGGCACCAATTTACAGAACTAGAGTGAATCTCACAAAGTGCTAATGTTGTGCTTCTGCAAAGCACTTAGCCGTAGTTGGCACTTAATAAACGAGAGCTCACACAAGAGTATTGTTTCCACGGTTAAGACACACTGGCATAAGCTACATTAGAGAAGGGAGGCTGGGAAAACTTCCTCCCCGTATTGATGGAGAAACTATTAAAAGCAGAATGTGATTTTAAACATCCCCAGGACCATGATAGAAATGAATAAAATTTTGTGCGCTTTATCATTTGTGACCTAGAAAAGAGAACCCTGAAGGCATGAAAAGTCTTAAAATAAATTATTTGTGTGCAAAAGGAGGCAACATATTCCACTGTTTTGGCAATTTCAGTTTCTCCATTAAAGGTACAAATAGAGGATGGGGTCACCTAAGCAAAATATTCCCTGATTTGTTAACATCGTTTCTGGCTACAAATTAATAAGCCTAAATTTATTTTTTGTGGCTCATACACTGGCTCAATATCTGAACTCCCCTTTGCAATGGGTGGAGGAAGGCAGCCTAGGAGTGGGTCTGAGGTTGTGCTCAAGAAGTGGGCACAGCTGGCTTACCTTGGCTCAGCAGGTAACCAGTAGAAGCTCCAGGGTCACACGTACAAGGGACACGATGAAATGAGATAGTAAATGCAGTCACTCTGCACCATGACTGGCAAAAGAAGTTCTCAGTAACTGTTGACCATTGTTATTGGATGGTTAGCAAATTAAAGCAAGCAAAGACTCACTTTGTACCTCTCCCTCCTCTACTTCCCCACCTATGCCTGCTTAAGAAAATACTTAGAAGTGAAGCTCTGTAAAGGATTTTAAGGACAAACAGTGTCTTGGAACTCAATGCGTGTCCCGCACACCCGTAGCGTTGTTATTGCCTGGCACCTCATTAGAAATGCACAATTTCCACCTCATACATCCAGATCCATTGTACCTGATTCTGCATATCAACAGGGTCCCAGGTGAGTCCCATGTGTATTGAAGCCTGTGCAGCATCACTCCAGAGCAATCACACGATCAGATTTCAGAAGAATGAACGAGTGAACGAATGAATGAGCAAGAAGCCACGTACAATTGGGCAGTTTGAGATTGTGTGATCCTGTTGTGTTGGATCAAAACACAGAAATAAAATGTCAGGATAAAAATGAGATATTAGCCAGAAGTGGTGACACATGCCTGTAATCCCAGCCACTCAGGAGGCTAAGGCAGGAGGATCATGAGTTCAAAGCCAGTCTCAGCAACTTACTAGGGCTCCAAGCAACTTAGCCACCGTCTCAAAATATCTTAGTGGTTCATTGCCTCTGGGTTCAATCACTAGTACCAAAAAAAAAAAAAAAAAAAAAATAGATGTTAACTCAAGTGCAGTTGCAACTGCAGCTTATTTATGATAAGATTTGGTAAAGGTGGACACAGCATGGTAAGACCTAAGGTAGACTGGACACTAGAGATACGATACTTGTTAACCAGTATCCATGTTCCTGTAGTCAAAATAAAGGAATCAAAAGAATTAGAATTCAATTATTTACCAGGGAGAGAAAGAGGGGATTAGAAACAAAGTTTGAGGGAATTGTGGGACAGATGAATATCAAATGACTATAGAATACATGGATTTATTTATTCAATGCTATTATGTCGGCAGTACTGGTCATGGATCTATATGTGAAGTAAAGTGCCAGGGCCCAGGGATGAGGAGTGTGCTAAGGAAGGGAACATGACAGCTCCTTTGTCCTTTAGGGGATATAGTTTTATTCCTGAGATCCTCGAAGTAAATGAAAATGTGGGAAGAAATGTGCTCAGGTTTATCAAATTTGTTGAATAATTTGTAGGTCTACTCTGCAGTGACTGATATTTAAAGCCAAGCTAGGTTCCCATCAAAGGTTGGGGGCACTACAAAATTCTGAATGAGTAGAACTGCTTACCCTTTCATGAGCTAGGATCATCACTCACCAGGGCTTTCACTGAGGTAGACTTATTAAATCAATACTCCTCTTGTGTCCACATTTTAAGGTACCGTTTATCATTGGAACAGAGACCATGAAGAATCTTATGAGATGAGGGGAAGTGAGAATCTAGATAAACAAGATTGACTAGATGTTGATCATCACTGAAACTGGTGATGACTATGGAGTGTTTATTGATCTACTATCCCTAGGCATAATTAAAAATTACCATGAACTAAAAGATAAAAATTCATTATTTTATTCTCATTATCAATTTACCTTGAGCTCTTATCACCTCTAAAGCCCTGTAACTGATCTCCTTGACTCTCTTCTCTCCCAAATACAATTCTTTTTGCACAGTTCTTCTAGATTAAGGGCTCTTACTAAACCAATATAATCATGCTACTTATATGACAAAGCTTACCTTCCTTACCTCCAAAATCAAACAAACAAAAAACTCAACTCTTAGCTCTCTTTATAGCCTATCCATCAGACTCATCTCTATTCCCTTCTAAGAATCATCCTCCTCAACCATCTTACCTACTTAGAGGTCTCTGATTTTGCTTCAACTCTTTTGTCAGATAAGTCCCACTAGATTTTAAAGTCCATTTTAAATAGCAACTTGCATATGAACTGATCCAAAAGACAACTTTGCATGCTTATGTCTTCCACTTTGATTATAATTGGTATTCACTGGATATTTGTTAATCAATGGATAGATATTTTCCTGACCCAATAATACAGTGACCAAATGAAAAATTATTTTACTTGGTGTGGATGTCTTACGTTTTCAACTGTTAGAGAAAGGAAAAAATACATTTTGGTGTATCTTTAACACCTGGCATACATATTATAAATAAATGGATTAATATAAATTATTGTATATGTATTTAAATCATATACATGTATATAAATTATAATATAATTATTTATATATGTATATAAATTATATATATGTAGTGAGAGAGTTCAAGTACTTGTAGAATTAAATGAATACACATCTGAAAAGAAATGACTTTATATGGAATTGATTTATGATAAAAATAGGGGCTTCAGTTTATTGAGAATTTACTATAGGATAGACACTATTAAGTGCTTACTTATAAGGGCACACAAAATTCTTGTAATAACATTATAAAGTTGTTCCTCTTATCCATCATTTAAAGATAATAATGTTGGGCCTCCATGAAGTCAAGAGGCTTTCTCACTTTTGCACTATTCCTCAATGCTAGAAGTGAGATTCCAAGACATTTGACAACTATGCTATTTCTTCTTGCTAGATCAGAAGCAGGCTAAGATTGTACTCTCCATTTCCTGTGTGGAGAATTCATAGGAGAGACCCCAACATTAGACCCTGGGTGAAAAGATCAAAGATAACTAGAACCCCTCTGTGTGATACTTTGAAGAATTTTTTTATTTCCTCCAGGTTTTTGATTTGGGGCTGCATGTAGTAGTCCCTATGGGCTCTGTGGTCAGGACAGATCTTTCAAATGACATTGCACCTACATTATAACAAAGTGGCCAGATTTTACCTCAGCTAGTGAGACCAATAGGAGGCTTGTACTTTGAACTCTACCTTCTCTAAAATTCCTTCCTGGCCCTCTGCCTGGCCTGATTTCTCCTTTCTCCTGAGCAATGTTTGGGTGTTCATACATATGATGTACACAGGCTATCATATGACTTGATGCCAGTTTTAGTTTGTTTTCTTTTTAAAATCTAGGTTGGCTTAAATACCTGTTCCATACTCTGCTTAAAGTCCAATGCCCTCCCCAAGATTTATGAGACTTCTGAGATTTTCAAGTGTGGGCTATGTTGTCAAGATCAATGTCCAGCTTCAAATCCTTACCTTTTCTGAATTTTATATTTTTATTTTGTATTTTCTCCCTGTTTCTTTCGACTATGTCCCCTATCCAAGCATGAATCTTAACCCATTTCTCTGATTTGGATTTTAGATATGACTATTGAAAGTTTGGGGAGAACAAGGGAGTTTATATCCTATCAAAGTGAAATCTTATAATCAAATGGTTGACCTGTTTGTGATAAAAATTTCCTCACATTTCTTTGTGTTGCTGGGACATCCTCTCTCCTCTCCTTCTTTATTCTCTATTCCCATCATAAGAAAACTGAGAATTTACCCCATTTTCCTTAGGCAAAGAAATTTAACTATCTCCTGTCCCCACCTCCAGATTCTGGTCTTGGTATTTCTTTGTGTGAATGAACACTCTGCAAAGCTTCTTAGTTATCAGGGTCTTTTGGAGAAAGCAGGGATTTTCTTTTCTATTCATGAATTAATGTGTGCATAATTCTCATCTTTCCATCTATAAGCAAACTTCTTTAAGGTCGGAATTCTCCTCCTCTGCCATCACTGTAGCCCAAAGCTAAAAATGTAAAAATTGGTTCATTTATACATTTTGCATTGGATAGGTAGATAAGAAAAAGGAATAGGTATTCACATGAAATGGGGAAAGGAAATAGTACAGGAAAACAAGTTGATCCCATTACCGCACCTGTTATTCGGTGGGCCTAGAAATACTGCATCCCTGGAGGCCCATCCAATCATGTCCTAGTGTCTGTGGTGCCTGAGTGACAGCTGAGAGCCAATGATTTAATTATTCCTTTTCTCTACCTCAAAATGCTTCTTGCTTCCTGTTTCTCTTCTTGGAGTCTCTCTTTTTCCTTTAATACCTTTCTTTTTCTTTTACTTTAGTAATTGCTATTATTTTGACTAATTTACTTTCCAGCTAAGCAGATGAATGCTCCTTGGGTGGAGAAAGTTTTAGGAACTCTATTGATGAGTTTCCGCACAGCTGGGGACTAGAACTGGGAGTTCTGCCCTACATAATCAAGATTTCTAAGTAAAATAAATACACTATGGGAAAGCAGAAATCTGAAGATCCAGACCAGGAGGTCAGAGGGTCATCTGAACCAAAGTGGAGCAGAGGCATTGTTTGATGCCAGATTATGAAGCTAAGACTTCTAAAATGACAGAAACAACAAAGTGACTGTGGAGCACCTGGATGCAAAGGAGAAGTAGTCTTTATGTTTGTCAACCACTTTTTAGGACAACCATTGTTTTAATTTTTGTGTATTTCTTTGTTTTTGCAAAAGCAAAAACAAAAAGTCCAGGGCAAAGGATATTCCTGTTTTGGTTGAAAGGGTGGAAAGTAAGATAGAAATAGGACAGTCTTATGTTTAAAGAACACAGGTTTTAAAAAAAAAAAAGTTTATTAAAAGTAAACTATGTACTGGAATCTACATGAGATTTTTACTCTCTTTAATTTTTTATGACACAAACTTATGTGTACTCATTGTAAAAACACCTGATAATGATAGTGTGTGTGTGCATGTGTGTGTGTGTGTGAGAGAGAGAAAGAGAGAGAGAGAGACAGAGATAGAGAGGAGAAGAGAGAATGAAAAAAACAGAATAAAAACTCCTTGTTCATCTTAGTGCATTTCTACCCCAATCGGATTGCATTATGTGCAGCTTCCACTGTTAACAACACTATCACTATTGCTAAGGCCCAGAATATTCCATTTATTTGACACCAAGAGAAGACATATTCCTTTTCTTTTCTGACCACTGAAGAGAACTTGTCTTTTGTTCTCATGAAATAGTCTCCACAAAGTTTCCTTTACCTGTGTTTTCAGACCCCAGATGTTCTCAGGTTCAAATCAATGGACATGAAATGTGTGTGCCCTCTTCCACTGTGCTATTTTGTTTGTTGTGGCATTACCCACTCCTGTATGGGTGGAACTAGGCTATTTCCTGTTGCATTGTTCACAACAGGGAAATATCAGGGTCATGAGAAATTATTTCACAGTTCAGCCACACCATAGTATATAAGCACTACTGTATTGATGTCATATTATGAGATACCAACATAGGATAAAAGGAAATGATTCTTTTAGTGAAAACAAAATGTATGGGTCATTGAAGGAAGCAGAAATGTCACCTGTTACTTCAAACTTTGACTATTTGACTAAACACTTGCATTTCTTTATTTGCTGCCTATTAAAAAGTTTAGAGCTTGCAACATTGTGAATTGATTTTGTGAGTTAATAATAGGAAAAATTAGAAAGAATAAGAGACAAATTTATATTGACATGTCCTTATGATTTTAAAAATTGTCAAGCAAGCCCCATAGTTCATGAAGAAACCAATTCATAAGCTGAGACTAAGACCAAGACAAAAGAGGACCGTCTGACACAGAACCCAGGCCATACAGCTCAGATTCCATCAGTTTAGTTATCGGGTAACACTCCTTGCTTTTCCCTAGTGGCTTACTAATTTGCAATCAGGAAGCTTGGACTTTAGTATTCCTTGTATGCAATCAAGAAGCTATGGTTAAAAATAATTGCACTTTCTTACCCATTTTTCCTACTGACAGAAGAAATGGGTTTATGTCATGAGTGAATTAGGTTTGCTAGGTGCTGTCTTAAGGATAAGGACTGGGCTTTAGTTGTTGTTTGAATTCCCCTCCACAACTAGTATATACAACTGGCAGTAGATAGAAACTCAGTAACATATATTTTGTGTTTGTTTGTTAAGTATAAATAGAATTAATTGACCATTTGATTCTGATTGATGTATACTGGGAGCTATTGAACAGACAGTAGATCTATGTCAACCTGTGATTGCTCAGGTGGGTGCTATGTGAAGGTTGAAGAAAGAGCCAAATGCCCACTAAACCTTCTCAATGAAGAAATCCACTATTCAATCTGAATACTTATGATAAACTCTGTAATAGAAGGAAACAATCATAAAATGACCCTTTTCCAATTGCTTCAGAGACAACCAAATTAACACTTTGTCACAGACCCATTTATTTTAATTGTTCTCTCCTAGGTAATATCAAAAAGTCAACATGGGTAGAGGCAACAGGAAAAAAAAAAAAACAATTTGTTCCTCATTAAATGTTAGAAAAGTCCAGATAAACCTATTTAAAATTGATCTGATAAGCCCGAGAACAGTGATGCACTGATGTGTTTTCCTCGGCTAATGGTCTTCAGCTAATATTTATCCATTGCTTTGAGAAGCCATTAATCTCTGTGTTGAGAAACTCTACAAATGCAATTTCTAGGGCATTTAACCTTTCTGCGTCTGCTGTCTCTTGAGTTTGGGTGACTCGGTTGTGGTGTATACTCAATTTCATTTAGTTTTCCTGGGTCCCAATTGCCAAGATAATAGCACCAGTTTCATTTAAAATTAGTCTTTCTCTTTCCACGACGCAGCGATATGTTCCTGAGGTGTAATGAAGTTAAATTCATTTTGCCTTCCTCCACTTACATTCTTATCCATTACTACTTTCTCTTCTCTACAATGTATTCCCTGCTATTTTTCTCCTCTGTAATTTGACATCAGAAATGGCCACAAAGGAAACAGCTGAGCGGTGTAAATGCCTTTCTAATGATCTCAAAGCTTCACTTCAAGCTTAATAATATTAATGTCCTTGGATCAATCTTTGGTGGGATTTTTTGTTGTTATTGTTGTTGAAAAATTCCCATAAGGTTTTTGAAATATGCAACCAACTCAAGTTCACTTTTTAACCTAAGGGCATCAGACCAGACCCTCCCCTCCTCCCTCTTCTTCTCCCACTTCTTTTCTACTCCCTCCATTTCTCCTATTACCCCAGTCCAGGTTGACAAGTAAGGATTTTGAAAAAATGCCCCCTGTTCTGAACAAAGCCTGTTATTGCAGGTAATTGTTGAAATATCAAGGGTATAGCGTCCTCTATTGCTTAAGCTCTCATTTGTGGTTTTCATGGTTTTGAGGAATGTT
This sequence comes from Sciurus carolinensis, assembly GCF_902686445.1. NCBI lineage: Eukaryota > Metazoa > Chordata > Mammalia > Rodentia > Sciuridae > Sciurus > Sciurus carolinensis. The sequence goes on along the minus strand of NC_062227.1, from coordinate 50,371,432 downwards.
TATGCCTGACAGTCTTTTCTTTACGGCTCTATCCTTCAAGCTCCGGCTGATACCGCTGGGAATGACCGCTTGAGTGACTGATAAAATGTCAAGATGCCATTATTTCCAAGACAGTGTTTGGGAGCAATAAGATCTGTTTCAATTTATCTCATTCACCTGAATTTGAGTCTTCAGGTTTAACTTTGTTGGCTGCTACCACCAAATTGTCTCCGGGTGTTGAGAAAACAGCCATCATGGAACGCAGGGAGTGTTATAACGATGGTCGCGCCATGACATTTGTGTTGTATTTCACTGTGCACATTGGTGCAATATTTTGGACTTAATTAATACTCTCCAGGAACCTCAGTTTATGGATGGCAATAACCATATTTTAGATCATGTGAAATACCGCAACAAAAATTCAATTCATAAGGCAGATGGCAAAGCCTAGTTTGAAGAACAACAAAACAGGAAGATTTACAATGAGTTTCAGAACTCTTTCAATTGGAATCCAGCCGCTGCCAAAGCTCTGTTATTTCACTGGAGGGTAACAATCTGTGAGGGTCATTAGTGTCCTCATAAAAACTGAGATTAAAAAGTAGTCAAATGAAATGAATAAATAGTCATGGCTTTCTCTGTGCAATGGAAGTGGAGTTATTTAAAAGGCAAGGTTTCCAAATGTTTTTTAAAAAAACATTCTGTAGTCATTTGGTTTTCAACCTGGAATTTACTAAAGTAACACTTTTTAATGTAATGGGGAGGATCTTGTTAAAATTTCAAGTGTGCAGCTTACAAAAAGCATTTCGGAAGCAGATGTTCTCTCTCTCTCTCTCACATCTTTTCAGAAGAGCTCAGAAGAGAACTCAATGTAGAAACTGTTATGATGAAGAAGAAAGGTTAAAAAGCAGAATGTTAATAACACCAGTGCCTGGTTGCCTTGGTATTTCTGATTTTGGCACTGCCAATGCACCATATAAAAGCAAAATATGATTCTTGTAGGTTTTAATCTGAAGAAACACCAAGATTAAGAATAGTTCAGATGCTTGTTCAGTTTCCTGAGACTATCTATGAAAGACTACTGAGATTGGTCCAACCTCCCATGGATTTAGGAAACACCTTATCTCTCTTTAAGTGTTCAAGAAAAGAGTGGGGTAAAGTAAGTGTTTAAAAATTATAATAAATAGAAGGCTTGCAACATCATAGGATGTTCATTATTTCAGGATGGACTTGTGTGTGTAATTTATAGGAGTTATTCATAATAACTTTTTTCTCATCTATAATTACAGTTCTGTAGTGGAAAAGACCTGAATGAAGCTAAGTGTGAGCTTTACCCACTAATCAAATACGTCAGTCTGAATTACTTAAAACAGATTATTTATATCAATTTCATTACAAAGACTGAGGAATCATTATCATTAACATGTCGGTTAGTTGAATATTTTTGGTATCCAAATTGCAGAAATTGAGGCAACATGTCTGCCTTCTTATTACAGATGGTGTGACAGTAGAAGAAAACATTCTTCTCAGTTCCTTGTCCTCTGCTGTGTGCCGAATGAGTAAAGTTAGTACATGCATTGGGGCTAATGGGACAGAGCCCTGATTTAAGTTTGTCTGTTTCTAAGAATAAAAATCTTGGGAGGATTTGAAACCTGAACACAATAAGCAATTTTGTATAAGTCTATTAGAAATCTCCTAGGCAATGATGATTTGCACCCCACAGACCCTCCTCTGTTCTGGACCATCCTGCTTCTTTCTATGTACTTCCTTGCCAACCTTGCCAAGGTAATGAAAACACTTTAAGGAAGGTCAGAAATTCAATCTTCCCTTACTTTTGTTTCTTTTGTAAATCTGCTATTTGAATGTGGAGACTGCAGTCAAAAACTTCCCCTTGATATGCTCTTCTTGATAGGCAGAAGTACCCTGCATAGGTATGTGTGCCAATTTATGAATTCCTATAGTCTCCTTGGTGACTGAGCAGGGATGATGGCAGCTAGTGACTCCAGATGGCCACCTTTAGCTATGAGCAGCCTTTACAGATTATCTCAGTATGCCATAGAAATGGGTTTCTTTCTATGCTTTCATGACATGAATGTAGTTGGGAAGTATTGCTTCAGATCTCAATTTCCTGTGAAACAAGAGAATTGGGTGAGTCACTTCCCAAGGTCCATTCCATCCCTGTAATTCTCTGAGTATATATCAGCCTGCAGTTAAAACACCCAGAACTCCCTGTTCCTTTAGCCATATTTCCCTCAGCCACAGAAGCTCATAAAAATAGAATTAAAAAACATGGAAAAATGTAGTAGAGTATATTTCATGTACAGGAGCTCTACTACCTGATTTTTATTAGACTCTGTGCACAGGAGGCAATCCTTGTTTTTGTGGGAGAGAAGGGACTAAGGAACCAGGACATGATCTATTATTTTAAAATATTGTTATAATAAAGGACCTGTGACACATCTCTGTGATCCATCCAGTTCTCTGCGCCTCTTTTTGATTTGTTGTCTTTGGGTATCCCCAGTGCTTCACTAGGTGAGTTCCCAAATCCTACCCACAGAAGGCTCTGAGAGGAGAAATGTAATTATTGGCTAATTTCCTCAGTCACCAAGAGGGAATTGTGTAAGGAGACAGAGAAAGACAATGGAGCTGGCTAACTCTAACATGTTCGGTAATATTCTCTTTCTTTCTAAGAAATCAAATTTAATTATTTCCTGAAAAGGGTGTAAGATTTTTTTTCTAGATTCCAGAGGTTGGTAGTAGAGAAAACCCTTTCTGCCTTCATTTTGTTTTTAGTTGCCTTTCAGAATTCCACATCAGGTCTGCCATTGTCTTCTGACATCTTCAAGGTCCTGCTTATTCCCTGGGAGGGGGCGCCATTCTTAATGGATCTACAGATAAAGACAAAGCAAATTGTACCATGTTCACTCTACGGAACTGCATTTTTGCATGCAATTACTTCTGAAGCCTTCCTTGACTGATTAGAATAAAGTTGAAAATTCATTTCTTGATAGACAGTCTTCCAAATTTTCAATTGCTCTGTTTCTTAGTAAATGTTTTTTCTAAGGTAAATGAGATAATGTGTATGAAAGGGATTTGTAAGCCATATTATGCCTTATACAAATTATTATTAGACTTTTTATTTTCATTTAATTAGAATATAAAAACAGTAAAAAGCAATATTGGTTTGGTTAGTATTTCCCCCACGCCTCATGTTTTCATGGTGACTTTTTTCTTAAATGTTTTTGCATATTTATTTCATGTTCTTTTGTTAACAAATATGTTGAAAGCATGGATAAACTCAAAACTTTTTTATAAACCATCTGGTTAAGAATTTTTAACTATATTCTGTGCAAGGTAGGGGAAACAAAGTGCCCACTTCTCTTTTTACCCATAAAATGCTTACAGTTTGAGGACATAAGATGAATATATATGAAACCATTATAGAAAAACATGGGACAGAACTAATAAGGTTATAAATTCTCTTAAACATTGGTATTCTGGGAGCTGGAGAAGGGAAAGATGACTGTGAATCTGGGTAGTGAACTTGGTGCTGAGCTGGTCTTTGGCAGAGAAAGAGGATTTGTTTTTACAGATGTGAAAAATGTGCATGAACACTCTTAATAAATACCATGACATAACTGGATTACATCAAGATAAAAAACTTTGTATAGCAAAGAAACAATGAACTCTTCACTCTTGAAGAGATGATCTACAGAATGGGAGAAAATATTTGAAAGCATACACCTGATAGATAAATGGTTACATATGAGGAACTCAAATAGCTAGAAAATAAATATTTGGGAGACTGAGACAGGAGGATTGCAAGTTCAAAGCCAACCTCAGCAAACATGAAGTGCTAAGCAACTCAATGAGACCCTTTCTCTAAAAGAAAAATACAAAAATGGGGCTGGGGATGTGGCTAAGTGGTTGAGTGCCCCTGAGTTCAATCCTTTGTACTCCCCACCTAAACAACAAACAAACAAATAAATAATCCAATTTAAAAATACAAAGACTGTGATAGACATTTTTCAAAAAAGACATATAAATGACCAGTGGTGACCAATGGAGTGCAAGAAAAGATGCTCAACATTACTAATAATGAGGTAAATACAAATTAAAACCACAATGTGACGGTACCTAATGCTTTTAGAATGACTGTCATCAAAAGGTTGAAAGATACTAAGTGCTGGTGAGAATGTGGAAAAAAGGAAACTCTTTGACTATTAGGGGGTGTGTGTAGCTCCATATACTATTATGTGAAACAGTATGTAAAGGCCTCAAAAATTTAAAAAAATGGAACTGCCATGTGTTCAAGTTTTCCTACTACTGGGTATATATCCAAAGGAAATTAAATCAGTATATCAATAAGACATCTGTGCTCCCACATTCATTGCATCATGATTCACAATAACAGAGATGGACTCAACCAGAATGTCTATGAACAGACAAATGAATAATGAAAATGTGGCATATGTATGCACAATGAAATACAATTCACCTATAATAAAAAGGAAAATCTTTGCAAAAACATGGATGTTTTAGTGAGATTTTTTGCACTACAACCAAAAGACCTGACAAGATCAATTTTAGAGAAGGAATAGTTTTTAAGGCTTATGGTCTCTGAGGTCTCAGTTCATAGACAGCCAACTCCGTTGTTCTGTGCCTGAGCTAAGGCAGCACATCATGGTGGAAGGGTGTATTGGAGGAAAGGAGCTCAGGAGATGACAATCAGGAAGCAGGGAGACACTGCTTTACTCACCAGGGAAAAAATACATACCCTAGAGGCAAACCCCCAAAGAACCACCTCTTCCAGCTATACCCTACCTGCCTACAATTACCACCCAGTTAATCCCTATTAGCAGATTAAAGCACTGATTCAGTTAAAGTACTTACAACTCAATCATTTCACCTCTAAACTTTCTTGCATTGTCTCGCCTGAGTTTTTGGGGGACACCTCCTATATAAACCATAACAATGGATAAACTTGGAAGACATTATGCTAAGTAAAATAAGTCAGATAGATATATATGTATGATCTCACTGAAACATTTGGACTCAGAAGCAGATAAATGGTGATTATCAGGGATTGGGGGATAATTGGGAGATCTTAGTCAAAAGATTAAAAATTCCAATTAGGTAGGAGAAATGTGTCCAATTATCTATTGTACAATACGGCAATTGTAGTTCATAACAATGCATTGTGTTTTTGAAAATCATTGAGAGTAAATTAGAAGTGTTCTCACCAACAAAAAAAAAGTATATGAGGCAATGCATATATACTTTGGTTAAATTTTATCATTTCACAATGCATACATATGTCAAAACATTATGTTGTACATGACAAATATGTACTATCTTTATTTCTATATTATGATTAATTACTTAAAAAACCCATGACACATTTTTACCACCAAAATTTCTACTTTACATCAGAATTGTGTCTTCTGAATTGCTACACAGTCATATGATTTTTTAATAGAACATTATCATAGTACATGTAATTTTACTGTGTGATCACAGCACACATGATTCAGTAGTTGCCATCAGAATGTGGATTAAACATTCATTAATGTCAAGAAATACTTTGAAACATCCAGCATTTTTGAGTCTCCATGTTATGAAAAATATGAAGATGAATAGTACCTGGTCATTTTATTAAAGAGTGAATAATCTTGGAGGTTAGGAATATAATTTTAATATCATTGAGAACGTGAAGAATAATTTAATCTGAATTTTATTTCTAAAAATTTCTCTGATTTGTTATCAGAATATGGGGGGGAACCTCTTTCCTCTGAGGTTTTAGTTCTCCCTCCTACAAATGCTCAGGTGGAATTAGATTAATTCTATCTTTTCCACTCATGATCATTGCTCTTAGGCAAGCTCTTTCTGGGATGGAATATTTCAGGGATGTCCAATGGAACTTTCTCTTTTCTCAGACTTGCCTTCTTAAACTCCCCCTTAGATGTATACATGTATGTGTGTATGTATGTAGGTTTGTGTGTGTGTGTGTGTGTTAGGAAAACAACTTATAGCACAAATCCGTCCATAGCATTCTTATTACAGCTCGTGAGGGTCTCCTTAGGGTGTCTGTGGGGGAAAAATTCTAGTTCTTTTAAAATGCTGTGGGAGGCTCTCTATATTCTTAAGCCCTCCTCCGTAACCTTCTAACCTTTCTTCACTTCCTGTTTTACCTCAGGGTAGTACTGAAGCAGTGGTAGTTTCCCAGAAGCACCATGCAGTGTCTTACCTCTGGGAAATTTGCAGGCCCATGTAGTCCCTTTTACAGGGAGCACTCTCCTTCTCTCTTGGTGCTAGTTTAACTTCTTCCCTGCAGACTTTCCTAACTCCGTCCCTTCCTGCTCTTCTTTCTTCATGTTCCTGTGAGGCTTTGAGGGTATCAAATTCATGGAACTTCCATCTTATCTTTGTCTGTCACCCCCACTCGTCAGTTATTTCTTTGAAGTTGGGCACGTATTCTATGTATTTTTCCTTGGAATTTAGGAGGTATTCAATAAATACTTTGGAATGAATGAATCCATGAATGAAGAGTCTGTGTTTTATATCTTATGACAGTAAAAACACATAGAACAGTGATATGAATGAATCATTGTGGGCCTAGAGAGAACAAAATTTAGTACTGGCTAAAGAGATTGAGTTAGTTAAGTTTCAGTGAGTGGGTAAGACTTCAAAAGGCAAATATAAGGAGGAATGTAGTTCTAAGCAATTGAAACAGGCATGAGAACAAGCCTAGAGCCAGACAATTTTGTTTGTTTCAAGTCATTGAGAAGCTTAGTGGCTTAAAAAACAATTTATTATTATCTGTCATGGTTCTGTAGTTTGATGAGACTCTGCTGGGGAGTTTTCCCTTGGGGTACCTTAAACAGGTGTACTCAGAGAATAACTGGGGCTGTGTCACCTGAAGGCTCAATGGAGCTGGATATCCACGACAGCTGGCATTTTACTTAGGTGTCTGGGGCTTCAATATTTACGCAAGTGTCTGTCTTTCTTGGACTTCTGACATGATCTCAAAGAGGCAGTAGTTGGAGGATTCCAGGTCAGTTGAGGATATCCTAGGAAGAAGCACAATATTACTTCGCCTTACTCTATCAATCAAACTGTCAATGGGGTCATCCAAATTCAAGGGGATGGAGAAACAGACTGTACCCCTCATTGAGGAGGTGTAAGATCACACCACTGATGAGGATGTGGGGGAAAAAGTACACTCATGCATTGCTGGTGGGACTGAAAATTGGTGCAACCACTCTGGAAAGCAGTATGGAGATTCCTCAGAAAACATGGAATAGAACCACCAATTGATGTAGCTATCCCATACTTCGGTTTATACTCAAAGGACTTAAAATCAGCATACTACAGTTACACAGCCACATCAATATTTATAGCTGCTCAATTCACAATAGTTAAGCTATGGAACTAGCCTAGGTGCCCTTCAACAAATGAAAGAATTTTGAAAATGTGGCACATATACACAGCGAAATATTATTTATCCATAAATAAGAATGAAATTATAGTATTTGCTGGCAAATGGATGGAACTGGAGACTATCATGCTAAGTGAAATAAGCCAATCCCCCAAAATCAAAGACTGAATATTCTCTCTAATGCGCGGATGTTAACACACAATAAGGGGGGTAGGAGGGATGAATAGGAGTTCATTGGATTAGACACAGAGGAATGAAGACAGTGGAGAGGGGTTGGAAATAGGAAAGACAGTGGAATGAATTGGACATAACTTTCCTATGTTCATGTATGGATGTATGACCAGTGTGATTTCACATCATGTACAACCAAAAGAATGGGAAGTTATATTCTTTGTATATATACTATGTCAAAATACACTCTACTGTCATGTAGATCTAAAAAGAAAAAAAAAAAAAAACAGTGCAAAAAAATCACACCACTGAAGAACACTGGATAAGAGACTTTGCTGTAGCCCTTCTGAGAATTTCACCCAACCCCAGACTTTTCCCTGGAAACAGTAAGTAGTTTGTATGGACTACAAAAAAGAGACTATGGAGGGCTGAGGCTTTAGCTCAATGGTAGAGTACTTGCCTTGCATGTGTGAGATACTGGGTTCAATCCTCAGCATCAGATAAAAACAAACAAACAAATAAATATGTTGTGTCCATCTACAACTAAAAAAAAAATTTTTTTTTTTTTTTTTTTTTTTTTTTTTAAAGAGAACATGGGCTTTTAAAGGGAGGCCTGAGCCCAGGGAGCTTTGAGGGCACAGTCTCATTGGAGTTTCACTCAAAGGGGTGCCTTTCCATCAGCAGGCAGTTCCTGAGGTATCCATACTGCTGTAGTGGTCTCTGTCTTTCAACTCCATGCAGCAGTTTTGTTTTAGTCTACACTAAATGTCAGTGTTTGTTGTACATCAGCCTAATTTTGCTGAAAAGTTGTGTACCTTATGATAGGCTATCAAAATGTTAGGATACTAAGATGTCTCTTTATTTTTTTATTTTATCATTCATCTTGAGACAAAATGGAAGCTGAGCAGTTATCAAGTAGGCACATCTTCAGTGGGATTTGATAGATTTCAGAGAAATGTAGCAGACATGTAAAGGTTATAGGAATAACAGATTGTCCTGGGTGATGGCTACAGTTTACTGAACCACCAGGATATCTGTCTCTGAATACCTTCCAAAAATGGCTTGCGGTAATTGACGTTCTGAGAGAAGCTGAAGAATTGGCAGAGGGGCTAGAGATTAAAAGAAAAAAATTATATGATAATTTGGTTGATGACATAGCCAGACTATATAAATTTAGATACAATTGCCATTTTAGTGGAAACAGCCCCTCCCACACCTTGCCAAAATTTCTGAATGATTGTATCTACTTCAGGGTATTTAGATAGGCACAGGTTTTGGGTCCAAGAAATCTTAGGGAGCTTTTCAAAAAGCTGAGCACTGTAAGTAACAGCCCATCTGTCCCTTAATTTTAGAATTTTTTTTTAAAAGAAAAATATCTTTCCTTCTTGCACTCACCTTTAAGCTCTAATGCAGCAGGGTAGCCTGACAGATTATAATTAAATGTCACTTGCTAATTTCCTGACCCATTGCCTAAGTTATCTACACAAAGAATGGCAGTACCACAAAAAAAAAAAAAATGCTATTACTATAGCATTGAACTTCGGTGACATGTCGATGGCTACACTGAGGGACTGTCTGAGGAATAGTCCTCTGAAAATTATTAATGCATTCATACTGTGGATGTATGTTTTAAAAGATGTTTTTCACTACATAAGAGTGTTTCTCCATTAGAACTCTGCTCTTAGTACAAAAAGAATTACACTTCTGTTGTGCATCTGGCTTGGGTTTCAGCTTTGAAACACTAAGTGCTATGACTCTATGACTCTAGATTCTCACTCCCCTTTTTGTTGTAGTTGTTATTGTTGCTGGTCTCTTAGAAGATTGGGGATAAATCTGTGTTTCATCTCCAGTAAATGCACTATATTATACTATATATACTTTTGAATTCTACTTCAAATACTCCTAAGGACAAGCTGCAAAACAAATAGTTAATTGTGAATTAATCTCAAGTTGATTTTTCTAGAATTCAACCACTGTAACAGTTGCTTAACTCTACTATGAAGGTCAATCTTATAAGAGTACTGGAAAATTATGTACTCCCAATCTCCCTCCTTGACTCATCTATGTTTACTCATCTTAAGGTGAGGTGAAACTCAGAGTCCTGACCATTCTTCACCCTACATAATCTGTGATTATGTTGATGGGTTAGGAATAGTTAATTGTTTGAAAAATCACATGATAATATGGTTAGGGCTTCTGGCTTCTCCACATAGGGACTTTACTTCCAAACTGATATCATCTGGTAAATATTATAGAAACTGAATTCTGGCAGGAACTCTGATTTACTTTTCTGTCCATTGACAGAATGTCTACACTAACCCCACATTTTTTATGAATAGGCTCACATATCTTCCCTCCCGAAACTGTCAGGGAATCTGTGAGATGTGAGGCCAAGAGCTATGTCCTCTACTAAATATGTGCCAAGTGGGGAGGGTTTGACGGCATATATATTTAATTTTTGCACCATTGACTAATGTAAGTGAGGAAAATGTCTAGATTAAGGAGAACAGATCCCCTGAATGAAGCTCTCAAACTTGGATACCAAAGCAGTTTTCATTTCAAAGCATTCATGTTTTTATCTGTAAAACATTTAAAGTATTCTTGCTGTTTAGCCTATGGGTTTATGTACACTGTAAAACAACAAATAACAATTTATGATGAAAATAAACCATGTCCGTAGTTCACCACCACCCAAACGGTGATGACACTGACTCTCAATCTCTTTGACTTTGGATGCAAAACACAGTGACAAATGCGACCCAGCTGTCTGTCAGAAATAAATTTTTGGATTAAATCAATAGGACTTCAACTTGAACCAGAAAAAATTGTGGCAATGTTGACAGCATAAGGCAGGACTCTGAGGTACATACCAGAAATGTGTCCTTACTAGAGACACAAGCAGTAACTCCTCCCAGAATTCAGGAAATGAAACTGGGTTTGGGTTAGTTTGCTGGAAGAGCAGGTGAACCCACTCCCTCACCACCACACGCCTGTGTTTTGTAACAGGGCAGCTGGCACTGTGGAAATCCCTGTGTGCAGAAGTGAGTAAAACTTGGATTCAATTACTCAAACGATGGCTAACATGTAATTGTCATCTAGGGCATCATAAATACCACAGTGGTGGAAAACGATATGTATAGGATGCTGTTTTTCCCTGTGGTGAGTTTAACATCTACTTGGGAAGATGAGCTATGGACATGAAACAGGAGTCAATTACAGACAATAGTGTGGGGAGGAAGTCTCATGGAAGTTTAAAATGAGGAGAGAAAAAATTAGTGAGGCAATTTGGATTACACCTTGTGGAAGATCAAGTTGTTATTTTGGTTTCAAGATAACCCTGGAGTCATTGAAAACCATGGGCTACCTACCTCTGAACTTTTTGTAAAATGGCCAAATTATATTATCATACCATATGCATGTATGAATATGTAGCAGCAAATCCCATCATTATGTATAATTTTAATGAACCAATAAAATATGGGGAAAACAAAGAAATAAAAAATAAATAAAATCAGAAAAATGCACTATGTGGCACTATTAAAATACCAGTCACTTTAAGTTGGGTATTTTTTTTTAATCATGGCTAAAACTGTCCTGTCATCAAAACCAACTGATCTAGATTCTATGCCATGAGAGTCCTGATGTATTTTGGTTTGTGTAGCATCATCTAAAACATTCCCTTGGGATGTTGCCATTTTTCAAATACTTTGTGCTTTGACCCAGTTAGAAAACATATTTACTAATTCATAAAATACACTTTTATTGAATTATAGTCTGTGAGATAGACTCCATGCTGGGCACTGGGAATTTAAAGATTAATGAGACGTCCTACCCTTCTCAGAGCTCACAACCTACTGGGTAGGGTTTATAGGAGAGACATAAAAACAACAAATTTCAATAAATTATACTAAGTTAGGGCAAAAATACCAGTATGGTAACAAAAAAGGAAGAAGGGTCATGGAAGGGAGGTAGTAAGCATGGTCTTCCTAGAGAAAATTTCTCCAGAATGTTTTAAGGAGTCCTTTTAATGCTGGCAGTTCTCACGGCTGTAGTAAGATGGAACCATCATTGGACAGCCATCCATTTTTCTTGTCTAGAAAGAATTCTTCATTCAGGGCATATGGAAATATTCTCTGTTCAACAAAGAGAGACAAGTATCTTCCAAGAGATGAGCAGAGTCATAAATGCAAAGTTCTTAGCTCCCGAGATCTGGTCCCACCTCTGCCATTTGCTGACCTCTGAAATGTTATGATCTCTTCTGTCCCTGAACACTTTTGCAAAAACTCTCATTCCTAAAGTGAAAATAAGGAAGCCTGATTTTGGGATACAGAAGCAAGACTGACCTGGAGAGAAGGAGGTGATACTAGTAACTGTGAGAGAAGGAGGGCATGTTGGTGGTGGGCATGAGCAGTGGGTTCAGGAAAACTGGAGGGAGAGATAAGTCAACTAAAATAACAGCAGAAAGGGCCACAGAGTTGGTTATATGCCAGGAACTTACTATCCTTAATTTTACTAGCAAGTTTTGTACTCTCAGTGCAATGATCTTTTGAGGTAATTCTTCTAATGTCCTCACATTACTAACAGGTAAACCTAGACTCAGGGGTGTTCGTTAGATATCTTGACCCAAGTCATGCAGTAAGTATAGTAACTTAGCATGTAGACTTCAGATCCTGTACTTGTAATGCTCAGTGCTGGCTGATTAATACCACACAATACCAATTGTGAGTGAGACAGAAGATAAATTTCATTTGTGATGCTTTTTAATAAATGACCACTTTTTTAATCCATAGCCAATATGGACACCAAGGTAAAGTAACCATATGAAGATCAGCAGATCAGCATAATTTGGTTATAAGAAGAAAGTGACGTTTGCATTTTTAAATTTTTTTATATTTTTACAGACTGCATTTTGATTCATTGTACACAAATGGGGCACATATTTTCATTTCTATGATTGAACACAATGCAGATTCATACCATTTATGTAATCATACATGTACATAGGGTAATGATATCTGTCTCATTCCACCATTTTTCATACCCACCTCCGTCTCATTTCGCTCTACGAAATCTAAAGTTCCGCCATTCTTCTCTCACCCCCACCTCTCACCTGCATTATATATCATCAACCACTAATCAGGGGAAACATTCAGCCTTTCGTTTTTTGAGATTGGTTTATTTTACTTAGCATGGTATTCTCCAATTCCATCCATTTATCTGCAAATGTCATAATATTATTATTCTTTATGGCTGAAATATTACATTGTGTTTATATATCACAGTTTCTTTATCCATTCATCTGTTGAAGGGCATCTAGGTTGGTTCCACAATCTAGCTCTTGTGAATTTAGCTGCTATAAACATTGATGTGACTGCATTACTCTAGTATGCTAATTTTAAGACCTTTGGGTATAAATCGAGGAGTGGGATAACTGGGTCAAAAGGAGGGTCCATACCAAGTTTTCTGAGGAATTTCCACATTGCTTTCCAGAGTGGCTGCACCAATATGCAACTCCACCAGCAATGTATGAGTGTACCTTTTTTATTTCAGGTGTCATTTCACTATATCTTTTAATTTTAGAGGTGAAATGAAATAAATAGTCCAGGTGACTGGAGATGGTAACCTGATCTAAGTTATCAGCAGAGGGAATAGAGAGACATGAGAGACATAAATGGATCTGAGCTACTGAGAAAGAGAAAGTATTGGGATTTGGTGATTGATTGAGTGGGAGGGGGGTGAAGGGAACAGGAGAAGACAGAATTGGAGATCAAATTTCTGCTTTAGATAAGTGGATGGAAGTTTTTACTATTCATAGAGATAAAAAAATATTAAAGAGGCACATGTTTGTGGCAGTAGACTAATGGGTTAATTTTTTTTTAAATTTATGTTCTTTTTATTTTGGCATATTTAGACAAACATGGAGTATATCTTCTTTGAATGAGAATCCCAGTCTGTGGATATACACAATGATGGGTTCTTTTTTGACATGTTGAATTTTCAGTGCCTCTAGGATGTTCAAATGGATGTGTTCACTTTATGCTATAGTAGTTCTGGAGCTCAGGAGAAAGATCTGACTGGAACTTCTCAATATGTAGGAATTTCTGATAAATGAATTCTCCCAGGAAGATAAAATGAAATGAGAAGGTAAGCAAAAACAGAATCCAGATAGACTCTGTTATTTAAGATATGGGTCAATAAAGCTAAGTCCCTGAGGAAATGACCAGACAGGTAGAAAAACTAAAGATTGAACTTCCAAAGAGGCTAAGGAAAGAAAGTTTTAGTGAAGTGGTGGGAACAGTGTCTATGGCTGTGGAAGCCACATAATGTCTATGGAGTAAAATGTCCATTGGATTTCACTGAAAGAGATCATCACGGACCTTCGAGAAAAAAAAAAAAACTTCACTGGAGTGATGAGTTAAGAGGTAACAGAAGGGATAAGGAAGGGAAGTTAGTGAGTGAGAAGAACATTTTCAAGGCACTGAGCAGTGAAAAATAAGAGAGAGTGGCGGTATCTAGATGGAATAGACTTAGTCATAACTTAATGCTAATTAAAATGTAGAATGGAGGAGGTGTATTCTGAATAATGAGAAAACGTGAAATTTAAAAAGTCAAGTGAAAAACTAAGTTCTTCTTATATATGTCTGTGTATCTGGAAAAAAATTATAATTCCTGTCTAGGACTGCTCTACTGAATGTGCAGAGGGATTTATAGCAATGGCACACTAATGTGCTTTGGGGAATATTCTCTCTCTGAAGTGGATAGAGGACCAATATGGCCCCACATTCTCATGGTCCTCTCTGTGAGTAAACATGGATGGTAGAGAAACTTCTAGAAAATTTTCATACAGAGGCACTCAGATAAAGAATAAATTAGTATGAGCAAGGATGGTTTATTAGCAATGCCACCCATAACAACAAGCAAGATAAGGGAACATATAATACTACCAAATTTAATGAGTCGGCTGGATGCAGCTTCAGCCTGAGAGGTGAAGTATAAAAGATGCTTCTCTGGCGAGCATCCTTACCCTAAACCTAACCCTAACCCTAACTGTAGGTGAGCTCTGTATATGAAAACAGCTTGCAGGAAAACAAATGAAAATGAAACCCTGGCCCTGGGATGGGATGCAAGCCCCTGAGCAACTGTGATGCTCTGCATTTAAGACAAGGATGCTAATCCAGCTATTTGTCTTTTCTCTCATTTGTTCATTTATCCATTCATTCATTTTTTTTTTAAAGTCGTCATTTAATTTGTCCCATGCCTATATGCCAAGCACTCTGTTGGGTTCTTGGGACTTGAAATTTAATAAAACCTTATCTTTTTCTTCATGAGGTTTCATTTTCTAAGGAAAGTCAGATGCAGTCACTGTGCCATGTGAGGAGTGCTATCATTAATAAAGAAGCAGAAGGGACCCATGGACACCTAGTCCTTCTAGGACTGATGAAAGCAGAGGAAGGTAAAAGACTCTCTATTTCAAAAAACTACATGACATAAACAAGTCCATTTGAGTCTTACTGTTCCATAAGGCTTTTGTAAATGTATCCCTTATCTTAATGAGGAACCCCTCACCCCATTCATACTTTCTGAACACTTAAACATGAATATGTTTATAGAAGGGTCATGGAATTCCACAGCTGGCTAGAACCTGGCAATCCTTTTCACTACTTCATTGCTAATTTAAAAGATTCTACCATTATTTGAGCTGTTATCACCCATATAAATTACCCATTATTAATGTTCTCTGAAATGATTATTTTCACTTTTTGCAGTCTTTCATTTATATAAATATACATTTTTTATGGTTACTAGAGCAAAAATACAATCAAGTATTTTTCTATTACTCAAAATGGAAATATTTTTCCTAGTGTTGCATTTTTTTGTAATTTTCATTTAATGGTTGCTTGATATTCTATTACCTAGATGTTTCTGAAGTCACTATAGCATTCTTATAATTTTGGAGCACTCCACTTTATAGATGAAGAGACTGAGGCCAGGTAGGGTACTTCATGTTTGGATCTCTATGAGTCCTTTCTTTATGTCTTATGGTCACTTTCATGTAGAAGATGAGTTTACCTGATACAAAATTATTGGCAAAAAATGTGTAGGGTCGGTTTTCTTCATTCTGGTGTATCATTGGCTATTAATAAAACATCAGCAAATAATGTAAAACATGTACCTGATAAAAATGAGGTTGTCAACAGAGGGAGATGGGCAGCTCTTTCCTCTGATCCAACAGTAATTTTTCTTGTGATGTTGGACAGATCTCATGGAATTACTGTGTCTTCACATCTGTATGGGAATGGACAGCATGATCTTACTTCCTGCTTCATTGCTTCAAGCATTTAGCAGGTCTCGTTTTTTTTTTTTTTTTTTTTTCGTGTTTTTTGTTTGTTTGTTTGTTTTTGTTTTTTAAACTGGGAATTGAATCCAGGGGCACTCTGCCACTGAGCTTCAGTGGCAGGAGTTTGAAGATCTGAGACAGACCTAGGTGAGGTCGATGTAGGTGGAAGCTGGGAGAAGAGAGCTACCCACCCGCAACTGTTTTAGGAGGGCGTGGTTCGCAGGAGATCACTGCCCTGGGGAAAGGAAGCGTCTTTGGAAATTGAATGCAGAATTAATTATTTCTTGTAGGAAAAGCCCCATCAAACAGCCTAAAATGTGCCAATATTAGTTCTCAACAGGATATGAGAAACCATTTTCAATTTTCTAAGTATATATTTAGACAACTAGAGTTGAACTAGACCTCAGATCCCATGACGGCAAATTAAAGAAACTGGTATCGAAGCACTCAGACTCGGGGTGCGTGTGAACTTCACGATGCCAAATTGAGCACACGTTGTCTGTCATGGAATGATTAATGCAGTGACAAACCTTTCCTCCCTCAATTCCTAAAGACTTCCACATAAACCTTTAATGTTTTTTTCAAAAAAATCTCTGGCTGTCCTATTTTTATTTCCAAATGCCAGAAAAGTATATTTGGCTACACACCTCCTCCATACACTGGGGACACATATTCATATTCATACAGAGGAACCCATATTCAAAAGCTTCAGCCTTGTTTCAATATGTCTTGAAATGCATGTTTTAAAATGTAGACAAGTTAAATAGACTGGAAGTGGACTCATTCAGTAATGCTTCTTTAAACCTGACTTCCGGCAATGA
Source organism: Sciurus carolinensis (assembly GCF_902686445.1). Classification (NCBI taxonomy): domain Eukaryota; kingdom Metazoa; phylum Chordata; class Mammalia; order Rodentia; family Sciuridae; genus Sciurus; species Sciurus carolinensis. Next base: position 50,354,688 of record NC_062227.1, on the reverse strand, counting down.
CGAGATAATTGGGTCAAGGCTGAAGGAACATGTAGATAAAAGTGGGATTCAGAAGGGCAAAGAGGGGCCAAAGTGAGGAACCTCCCCCTCTTCACATACCAAAGGATATGTGCAAGGAAAACAACAGGATCATAGACTCCGAGGCTTAGAATTATTATCAGAAAGCACATCATTTAAAATTTTCATTCTATAGATTAGAAAACTGAAATTCAAAGATGTATTCAAGTTTCCAGAGGTTACTAATGGAAGTGCAAGTCCATGCTTTGTCTGAGTCTTTATCTAGTACTTTTTGTCATTTATTGGAATATTTATTGAATTACTACTGTTACCATGAAGTAAGACGAGCAATCCTATGGATCATAAAAGGAGCAGGGGGTGTGTTACTGTCCTTAGGACTTTCCCTATTTAGGTTGTAGAGGAAACAGTGCAGTATAGCCTGGAGAGGTTGATGTCACACTCAGTCTTACAGAGGTTCATAGAAGGCAACTTTGGATTGTGGAGGTGGGAACTGAGCTAACCTCGGAGAAGGGATAAGATTGGAATGGCAGGTGGTAAGTGAGGAAGAGTGCACTCCAGGTAGTAAGCATTAGCATTGCTACAGGAAGCAACCGAGGCTGCAGAGAACATTCGTTTTGTTCTTTACAATAGTTTTAATATTCTCATTTTAATCCATGTGAATAACTTTGGGCAAGTTACTTAGCCACTCTTGTCCTCTGTTTCTTTAGCAGCAAGAAGGGAATCACAAAGCAAAGCTGCATTACAGGGAAACTGGGAGGCATCATGAATTTGAAGCATTATAAAGGGTTTTATTCACATAAAGGGGAAGGAGAATATGCTCCACAAAATTCTACAGCCGGAATTTCAAAGCATCATTGTTGCCTAATGATGGTTTCAGCTTTGCCCTCAGTGGATATATAGTTGGAGTTTTGAAACTGAAAAATATCTTTGTTATGTTTTGCCTGGATCAAAGCACACATAAAGCCTGATCGAATGGAAAAAAAGGAGAAAGATACAGGCGAGTGCCTCAGCATGACAACGAGCGGCCCTCAGGTTTTTGCTAATACCCTACCCAGTTAAAATGTTCTGAAACCTTTGTAAGCAGGGGCCGCAAATCCAACAAATTACCATATATATATATATATATATATATATATATATATATATATACCATCCAGAATGGGTGCTCACACCCTACTGGAAATCAGAGTTACTGCACACAGAAAGACCAATACTTTGACCCCTTCTACAGGGTCTGAGACCATGCCCCCAAAGAAGAGAAATTTGTTGAAAGAAAAGTGAGATGGCACAAAGAGTTTGGAAAAAGTAAGAGAGGGTGAAGATAAGGAAATTAGTTTAAATAAGAACTAGTCTGTGTAACAAACTCCAGATTTTTCACTCTTGTGTACACCATGAGCTCCTTAGGATGAGGAGGTTTCATGAGCAGATAGAAATGTTTTATAAGGAATTTGTCAATTGTTTGCATATAAATGAGACGTTTAATGGGAACCAGAGAAACTGTTCTTAAAATGGTGTTTCTATTAACACTGGGTGAAGGGATAGCTTTCTTTTCCCTTCCCTCAGTTACAAGTTCATTTTTTTTTTTGTATTTCTTTATTGGTGCATTATAGTTGTAAATAATGTTGGTATTTGTTGCTACTTATTAGTACATGCATACAAAATCACAATGTAATTTGGCTAATGTCATTCCCCAGTCTTTCCTCTTTCTCTCCCCTCTTCCCTTCCCCTGGTCCCTTTGCTCTACTCTACTGAACTCCCTTCAATTTTCATAAGATCTGCCCCCCCACCGAAAAAAAATAAAAACCTCCGTCATCTTTCTTTTCCTTTTACTTCAATAGCTTCCGTGAGAGAAAACATATGACCCCTGACCTTCTGAGTTTGGTTTATTTCCTTAACATAATAGTCTCAAGTTCCCTTCTTTTTCCTGCAAATGACATATTCATTTTTCTTTATGGCTGAATAAAACTCCATTGTGTACGTACACCACATTTTCTTTGTCCATTCATCTGTTGATGGACACTTAGGCTGGTTCCATAGTTTGGCTATTGTAAATTGTGCTGCTAAGCTGTAATTTCTTATGGCACTCATACAAATGGGACAGCCATCTTATATCATGAGTCTAGATATAAATCAAAGCAGGAAATGTTATCATTAGGGAGGTAAATTTCAACCAAACTTGGAAGGGTCATTTGAGAATGAAAATTCTTGATGTGTACATTTTGCATGATGGGCTTCTTATCCTCTTTTTAAAGGACTAATTAATGTCTAGTTCTTAACTTCCTAACCCTTCTCTTTACCTTTCTCACCAATTCTCCTAAGCTTGCCTAAGAATATAATATTGTGTTTTCCTTCTTGGAGGATACTCCTCTGGAGTCCCCAAGTCTCTTAGCTACATATGCTTTATGTGTAATAAGATGGATGGAAAACTAGAAAATTTAATTTAAAAAAGATATATGATTTTTGAACTCCAAAATAAAAATAAAAAATAACAACTACTTTTTCTCCCTAGGATAATTATTTACATAATAAAATTTAACTGTTTTGCAAACTTCTGAAAGTCAGGGATTGCTACATTTTTCTTTCACTTTTCCCCCTCCCCCTTGTCCCAATATTTAGCATAATGTCTTATTCTCAGAAAATGCTCAATCTATGTAGGTTGGATGATCATTTATCAAACTGACTAGTTTATCAGCAGGTCTTAGATGTTTGTCTGATTTTTCCAGAGTAGTCTGGGGCTTGCTGTGTAGACTTGGAAGGGCCTTTAGGGACTATGGTTTGTTTGTCTTCATCTTTCTTGCGTTAGTTAACCTCATGGTCCCATAGGTAAGTCTCCACTGCTGCTTATTGAATAAAAAGTTTCTGTTGTTGAGCGATAGTTCCTCAATTTTTAAGTTCTGTTATGAGAACTTATACCACCAGATTGAATTAAAAACAAAACAAAATCTTGCTATGTGATCTGGCCTTTCAGTATTGAGAAGCTCATATAATGATAAAAGGTTATTTCCTTCGGGGTATATTATCTCTCTAGCCAGATGCTCATTGCAACATAAAAGACAAGCTCTTTAGAGCGAAAAGGTTCTCCCTTATGTGGATGGAGGGAAAAAAAATGAAAACCACTTACCTGGTCAACATTATTTCATAGGGTGTTGAGGAATAAATCAGGCCTGGCATGACCTTCATTGAAATTTTAGATTTATTTACAGAGGTTTGTACTGATCGCTTTATCTACCGGAGGCTCCGTTTCCCCTTGGTGACTCATAAGTAATGTGGTCCACGCAAACCCGTGTAAATAGAGCTAATATTTCAAGAGAGGTCATGCTATATACTCTTCTCCTGAGAATAGATGATGGCTGACTGCTGGGCGGATATGAAATTTATCTTCATGTGGGCGGAGAGGAATTGTGTGGCCTAGGGGGCAATGTCCAGGGTCTGTGAATCCTAACAGGGGCTGCAGGACACTAAAATCCAAGTAATTGTGCTGTGTGTTTCCACTTATGGGCCAGGATGAACAAAATAACTCACTCAAGTCAAGTCTTAAACAGTCTACTAAGGTCATCATTGATTTTTCTCAGCTTATTTGTATATTCTTTCTTTCCTCAGACTAAATCCAGTAGTTTTCAAAGAAGATTTTTATTCACCAGTAAATAGAACTTGGATCTGGTTGCACTTATCAGTTCCATCTCTTCTTTTCCTTTTCCCTACTCAGTCTCTCACCACATTCCTTATTCCTCTGTTCCAAAATATATTTTGTTGGGGATTTCTTGTACTTAGGTAGTTCTTCTCCACTTCTACTTTGACCTCTGTGATCAGCAGCCCTTTTGCTGAGAGATTTCTCCAACTCAAGCAGAAGGAGCCTACATGTATATGCTCAGGATCAATGTAAATAAAAACTGGTTTCTCTTTGTAAATTAGGTAAAATATAAAAACCTGTATACAAAAATATAAAACTTTTGTAAGATTTAATACAATTATATATTACTTATTTCCAAGATATTAATTAAGACATCTAGAAAGAAGACAAGATAATTGTATTTACATTAATCAAGAAATACATATCAAGCACATTCTATGTTTCTGTTTGCAACATGGAGAATGATCTTGTCATCAAATAGATTAAATGTGTTTGGGGAAACAAGATTAATATTCTGGAAAAAATACTGAAGAACACAATTCCATGTAAAATTAGCCATGTGGTATGAACTTCTAACTACATATGTGGTCATGCCACTCTCTTAGAAATCATTGTGGAGAGTAAGTCCAGACTCTTTTACACAATCTATAAGGGCTTCTCTTCCTTTCTCTTTCTTTCTTTTTTTCCCGCCCCCACCGTGGACATTGGGAATTAAACCCTGTGGAGTTTTACCACTGAACTGCATCCCAGGCCATTTTTTAATTTTAATTTTTTATTTTGAGACAGGGTCTTGCTAAATTTCTGAGAGTCTCACTGATTTTCTGAGGCTCACTTTGAATTTGTTTTCCTTCTGCCTCAGTCTCCCAAGTTGCTGACATTACTTTACGAGAAGTTCTCGTGGACCCAGATAATCAATCATTTCTTTTTCATGTCCCCCAAATTCTATGTTCTGGCTTCATTGTACATTTATAAACCATTATCATATTTATTTTGGCATGAGGAAGCTAAAGATAAATAATTTCTATCAGAGAAGTCATGTGGCATGTAAGGTCCTTCCCAAACCTATTATCTGATTATCTCCTTCAGCTTGTAATGCCTTCTACCACCATCTCCAACTGGCCAATATTAGTGTCTCAAATTCTCCCAAGGGTAAGTGAGTTATTTTTGTCCCCCTGTTAACAAAGCATTTGCTTCTACTCCACTGCATTTTAAGTCATCTCTTTATCTCACACTCAAACCAGACCATGAGCTTTTTGAAGACAAAACTGTGTTTTATTCACCGCGGAATTGCCAGTACCTAGAACCAGAAAGTTTTATGGGTGTTTTATAGGTGAATAAGTTCTCAGGAGGTGGCAGCACCATCTCTAGGAATGGAGAATGCAGTCACTTTATGAGACTCGAGAGTCACTAAATACCACCCTCACATCAAAACATCCCCTGTCATCCTGCCTGGGTAGTAGTTGAATCTGCTCATTCTCCTTGGGGTTAAGGTTGCTGTGATAATGGTGCTGTGATCTGGGGCAAGTTACTTATCTTTATCACATCACCTTGTATCATCATTATCTGCATCATTATCTTGAGCAGCAGCAGTGCCTATGGGGCACTTTGCCTGGCATTGTGGATTCACAATCATAAAGTCTCTCAATACCCTGGAGAATCTAATGTAGTAGTAGAAAATAAAAGCAAATGCTATATAAAAGCACAGAATTTTCCATGAAATGCTACTATCTCAGAACACTTTGGGGGAAAGAAGCATGCTTTGAACAAATAAGGTGTTATATACCCATGTTCTAGAGATTTATAGCATACAATAACAAGATAGAAGCTTTTAAAGCTTTGTGATATAGGTCTCATTTAACTTTTTTACTGAGACATAATCACATAGAGCAGAATATACAGATTTTAAGTATACATTTTGATGAGTTTTGACCATTAGATATACTCTTGTAAATAACACCTTAAGTAAGATACAGAATATTTCCGTCATTTTAGAAAGTTTTATTATGATCTTTACCAGTCAATCCTCTTTTCCCTCTCCTCACAGATGACCACTATTCTAATTTTTATCCCCACGAATAGAGTAATTTTGCTTCTTTTTGACACATGTTGGGCAATTCTTTCTTTAAAAATACAACATGTATTAATATTACACATATTTATTTTACTGTGGAGTATGGTTTAAGAAATGCTGGTTTAACCCTTTGTGGCTTTCAATGGAATTTTATATTCATTATCTGATTTAATTCAAAATAATAAAATAAGGAAACTTTAAGTCTAAATAAGTGATTACTTGTTGCCACAGGAATTTAGATGAAAACGTGGCACTTAGAGTTCATTTGAATTGGGAAAACTTTCTAGTGGTTGTTAGCCAAACTTCAACCGTACTTTCTGGATAAGGAAGACAGAGTCAGATGGGAAGAGAAGGACAGAGTGTTCCAAGATATAGGGAAGGTTTGGCAAAGATTTAATGATTGCAAGCGCATCGTGTGTCAGAAGAGCAGCAAAGAGGACAGAGCCACGTGAGTGAAGTTACCTTTCAGATGCTGTATGTCCTGTACTCAGCCCTGGGCACGCCAGAGTGTGCCTGGAGAGGTGTTGCACTCCTGAACCTCTGGGAGATCTGTTTCCTGCACAATCTTCTAAGACTTATCTCCTTAGCTGAGGTCACATAAACTCCAAGTAGGGATTGAGCACACCTTGTATTTGAACTCCACTTTCCTTCTCACACCCAGGGATGGCACATAGTTATCAACAGTTTCCTCCATGTTCATTTTTTCTTTTAGTTTATTTTAATGGAAGGCGTGTTGTTTAAGCTTTGTGCTTAAATGTTGTAGTTAAGGAAGTGGTTTGTAAAGCTTTCTCACGTCTTGGCAACTCACGTCTTGGGAACTTCTAGGTAGTACACATCTTGCCAGAATATTTTTTTTCCCAGACCATTCCTCTTCTTTGGTCACAAGGCTGTGCTCCCAGGGGCACATCTGTCTCTCTTCTCTTAGTCAGACTCTTCAATCATTCAGAAAATGCTGGTGTGAGAGGTAAAGGGTTGAAGACTGAAAATAGCTATCCTCAGAGGTCAACAGAAAGTGGCCTTTTGGGCTGATTCAACCATCGTCCCAGAGACTTCCTCTTTAAAAGGGTAGGTAGGATATTTGTTAAATAATTCATTCAGTGGGGTCATGTCATTTATGCTGAGTTACCAACTCTGCCAACTTGGGAACTTGCTTAGGATTGCTTTTCATTATTAAAATTAGTAGTGGGGAAAACACAAGAGTATATACACAAGTACATAAGCACACATACACACACACACAAACATACCTCACTAGACGCTGTTCACTGTGGTGAACAACATGAAAGAGGGCCTGACTTAAATAGTAAGGAAAAGGAAAATAAATATGATATTGGGTTAGTGCTTACCAGGACAAAACTACTGCAGGCATGTTTGGCAACTTCCTGCCTATCTCCCTTCCACACTCCACCCTTGGAGCCTTTGTACCCTGTTGTTATTCTCCAAATTCTCTGTACTAACACTGCCACATTGCATGCAAGGAAGCTGCAGAGAGGAGACTATGAGAAGATGGAATGTGTAGTCCTTTCCAATGAAGTCCATGCCTCATCTGTCATTGATTTGTTACTAGATAGGAGAAATGTGCATAAAATGTAAAATAGTAGAGACCTTCTGTATTATGTATCTCTGCATCCTGATTTCACAAAGGAAGGAAAAAACATAATAAAGGAAGCACATTTTCAAGTTTACAGAGTGAGCTGGCTGTGGCACAGGGCTAACTCCACTTGCTGGCTCCCTTTTCGTCCCTTTACCCTGCATCTTGATAACTGTGGGATAGAAAGGCAGGAGGCTGTGTGCATGGTTTTCCCCTGGGGGGAAAGTGTTTCTTTCTCCAGAACACCATCTCCTATGTCTCATGTAATACGTGACTTCTTCACAGAAAGCCTCCTTTTAGTTCTACCATACTCAACAGTAGGACCTTGCCTATCCTTGCCACGTATCTACTTGTGCTTCTAATTGCCTGCTGATCGCCTGCCCTCTCTGCCTTACTGTGTGAGAGGACTGTGCCTGGCACATAGTTTATGCTCAATGAATGTTTATTGGTTCAATGAATGAATTTGGATTGAGTTCTTAGGTTGTATGTTTCAGACACATTTACAAAGACATAGCACATGTCCTACCTAGGTATATTATTATTTAGTTCAAAGACTTTAAAATAATTTGTTGTGTTGCAGTCAACTCTGGTTAAGAAAAACAAGAAATAAAATTCAATGGGAGAATAGTGCTAATTCAGAGAGAAAGCTGAGAACCAGGCTTGGAAGAGGGTAGGAACTGGGCCAGCTCTGGAGGAGCAGACACGGTGGTGACTGCAACCGCCTCATATCAGGGAGACCTGGGTCAAGGGCTAGCAAATTCCATGATCAACAAATGTCCACTATTCTCTCACTGGGAACAAGTTTAATGTGTCAGGGAGGGGTGTACCCAATTATTATTGCTTGGGTCTGTTCTTTAGATTAATGGACAAACAACAAATTCCTCTAAAGAAGGTTTTATTAGAAAAGAGGAATGAATGAAGATGAATGTATGAATAAGAGTGGTTGACATAGGAAGGCAAATCAAGATATGTGTATTTCTCCATATATTTGTCCACTGAAGAATCACCTCAGATCATTCTCTCTTCATGGTTTCATGGTGCTATGCTCTCATAGGGAACATAGGTGATCCCCCGTTTTGGGGAACCTCTTGTATAGGGGTTTCCTGGTCCATTGAGATATTAGTCTTCCCCATGAGTTTCTTAACTTCCAAGGCCTGAAATTTAGTTGATATGATAAATGTATGTTGATTGAATAAAAAAATGAATAAGAAATAGGTGAAGTGGTGATCATCGGAGAATAATATCAAGGATGACAGAGACGTAGATGTCATAAGGTAGATGTGAACAATAATAAGCATTTTACATCAGGTTCATATTCCATTTTTAAGTATTTCTCACAACAGCCTTGTAATATAGGCAGGGTGGTTTTATTCCTTGTTACTGATGAAGAAATTAGATTTAGTGAGATTAAATGATTTATTCTGGGTCACAAAACTAATTATTTGCAAAGCTGGGATCAGAATATAGGTCACCTATCTCCTACTCCAATGCTGAATATAATGGTTGAGTAATTTTTTTTTCATTTTTAATTCAAATGTTTGGTGATGGATGATAAGTCAGAGAAGGGTATGGAGTTCTGTAAGGGAAGAAAAGAAGTCTGAGGAAATTTGAAAATAATGAGCAGTATTAGAAATGAAGTTAATGAGAAGTGCCATGTTTATGTGTTCTGAGGTATGAGAATGGAAAGGCCATGTGTGTGTGTGTGTGTGTGTGTGCTTAAGATGGAACATTATATACAGGTTCTCTTAGAAATAAGACTGAGCAGAGAGTAAAGGAAAAAGATCATAGAATCTTCTCAAAGGTCTTTTTCTTATTGTTCCTGGATGTCTCTCTGAACATTAAAGTTTGGATTTTTATTGTTGTTGGTATTGAATTATTATATTATAAGGAACTATTATTGAAATCAATGAGTTTTTGCTACTTACATTATATAATAAACCTCCCAGTAACAACCACAATAAGTCAACAACAAATATTACAAAGAGAAGCTTTGGGTTTCTGGAAAGCAGTTCATAAAGAGAGGCATTGTTAAACATATTCAAAATATTTTAGATCGAATAGTCATGTGATACACAATTATTGCTATAGCATAAAATTTTTTTTAAAGAACACCCATAAATATCCTAAATCTGGACATGATAACTTTGTAGGGGACTTGGGAAGTTTCTGGTATGTGGTAAGGGCCCCAGCTGCCCTCATAGGTGGGTTATCTTGCCTCCTTTTGTTTAGATGTCACCTACTACCGTGCATAGGTTGGCTAGAACCTTCTCAACTCTGGGCTCTGTCAGGTGCATCAGGAAGCATTGTGGATCAGAAATTTATATTCAAGCCAACTCTTTCTCACTTGTCATCTTCAAGCATTATTTTAAAATTTGAATTTTATTTAGGCTCCATGTAAGGCTTAATCTGAGGTAGAGAAGGTATCTATTCTTATCTTTCTTACTCTCTCTGTACAACTCCAACATGCACGTTCATTTTTGTGAGTAAACTAACGTGTGCAGGAAAGGAGAAGAGCTCGAGAAAAGGGAGAGCAATGATTATAGTTAGTCCCAATTCTCACTTTGTGCAAAGTCTGAGCAAGTGAAGATATTCCTGGAAGCAAAAAGGTCAAGGAAAAGGCAAGAAATAATGAAAACCAGAAGCAAATGGAGACCTAAGCCAGAGGAGGACATGACCCATAGGCAGTAGGCCACAATGGAAAACAGATTGCAGAGAAACCTTTGGTCAGAACAGGGAAAGGAAACGATCCAAGTCCATGTCATGGAAACCTTGAGAAATTCACCTCCCGAAGACTGTGCTGCACAGGAGATGGGAAGTGGGGAGGGAATGTCAGGATTCATTTCATTGTTGGCAACATTTTGATAAAGAGAACGATGGTTCTATTCAGAGCTTCAGGTTTCCCAAAAAAGTGTTCCATCATCTTGGCAGTTTGCAGGTTTGGCAAAGAGTATAAAGAAGAAAAAAAAATCAACATTTAAAACTGGTGATTTTTACCTTCTTCCTCCCATTTTTTTAGCCCCAGTTTTTCTGAGGCAAAATAAGAGGAAAGTCTCATAACCCCTGAAATTCTTATAGATACAAAGAGAAAAGAATTCCTAAGACATGCCTGAGTTGTGTGTTTTGCCTTTTTACAGAGAGTAAAAATTAGCATTCAGACTCCTTGTTACGAGTCCCATTTTGATCTTTTTTTAATTGCCAGTGAGAAAGTAATGAAAAGCAATTCTAATTTAGCCATGAAAATCCTACAAATGATAAAAAAGACCGAGCTGACAGGTGAGCTGAAAATGGTCATGTCTTTCCTCTCACTTTGAGTCTAACTACAACTAATAATCGTACTGAGTCCTCCTTTGAACTGCTCTTGGTGTCTTTCATCTGGAGAGTTCAAAGCTCTTTACAAACAATAAATAATTAGGTCTCACAAAAGTCCTTAAAGTGAGAACATAAATTACACTGTACCCATTTTACAGTTAAATAATGGATAAGCACCAACCTGGAAATGGTCTTGGAAACCCAATTGTCTCTGTCCTCTGCCCTAATCCTATGTCTGTAGCATGCAAAGCACCGGACAAGTTAGAATAGGTTTTCCCTTTCAAAAAACAGCTAATAAATATGGTTACCGCCTATGTCTGCAGCAGTGGCCTGAACACAGTGAGAGCTACAGAAGAGCACAAGATCCGGAATCTTCCTTGAAGTAGCTGTAGGAAGGTGAAAAGACAGTTCTGATGTGTAGGACCCAGCAAAGAACAACACCAAATGTTGGGTCATTGTGTTACCAAATACTTGGAATTCAGGAAGTAAGACATGCTGGGGAATCAGACATGCTTCTTGGAGGAGGTTGGATTGGGTGGAGATTTTGAAAACTGACTGAGTAGAGTATTTAGGATAGGACTTTCAGGTCCATGGAATTAAGATGCCCTGTTTGGGGAAGATAACAGATAAATAATTAGTGAGTGTCTCCCCAGAGCATGCAGCATAGGTCTTTGTACATATGAAGCACCCAAGGAAACTGAGTGTGTGACTGACATGTGGAGTTAGAGGGCAAGTGGGGTTAGTACAGAACTCAACACAGTTTCCTTCCAGTGATTGGAGACTAAATTTAGTAACATGTGAAAAAAAGATTTTTTTGTTTTGCATGAAGCAAACTAAAAGTAATATTTTCTTAATGAAATTTTTTTATCCTCACCTTATTTTAACTTCATTCTTATGCAGGGGATCTTGAAGTTTATCCCATGTATGTGGAGATGGAGGCTTTGCTATATATCAGTATCCAGATCTAGTTTAGTTTTCATATGTAAATGAGTGTCAGGAGCAAAAGAAGGTTCCCTGTCTGTGGCTTTTCTCAGTGCTCACTTCTGGGAGGAGTGGAAATATGGGTTGAGGTTGGTTATGGTTTATAGAAAGCAGGACACGGATCTGGGAGGTGTGGTATAAGGACATGAAATCGGAAGGTAGCAGAATGACCCTTATTGACAGGTGAATGAAGGAGTAATAAGACAAACTGACAGGGAGACATCTGTGGAGGGACTGATGTGCTACCTAGAGAGTTTAAAATAGGCTGGACAGGTGGGGAAAGATCCATCAGCAGTAGTATCTTAGACTTGCTGGTACTTTGCAACTTGCAGAAACTTTTACATTTCTCTTATCTCATTTGATTGTTGTGACAACTTTGGGTTTTTTCAATCCATTTTTACAGATGAGAGATGTGAGCAATGGAGCATTTTAGGGTTTCTCCCAAAGATAATATTGCTATTTTGTAGTAATGATTTAGGTCTAGATCTAAGACTTAAGTCTCTTAGTTCAGTAACCTCCCCTCTGTCATGCAGCTGAGTGGGGCTGTGGAAAGGCCCTGGATCAGCCCTTAAGAGAGGGCATTTCTCTTCCTGATCCTGGGAATGGAGAAGCAGCCAAGAACCCAGGAGGCAGAGCTAATCCAGACTTTGCTACCTGGGACCTCTGACTGAGCTAGTATTTTAACAATGTTTCCCTGTTAGAGAACTTAGTGCAGAGCCATGCACACAGTAGGTGTTCCATAAATATTTGTTGATGCAGTGGATGCAACACAACTGGCTCACAGCAGGCCCACCATACCTAATCACCTCAGAAAGGACTGGGAAGAGATTGAAAATAAAAATCTCATCAATAATAGAACCTGTTGTTTTTCCTTCTCTGCCCAGGGAGACTTGGGCTCCTCAGTTGCCTTTCCAGTATTTTAAGATGGGAATAATTTTCACAGTGGCAGGTACAGCTGGTGAGATGCTGTTTTAATACAAAGGAAAATGCTAGAATAGAATTTAAGAATATTAAGAAGGGATTTGGTTTCTGACAGAAATATTAGCTGTAAAGGCCGGTATGAAGATTTTAGAGAAATTTAATTAAAATTTAATCTTCTTTCTAATTAAAGTTTCCTTTAATTAAAGTTAAAATTAAATTTGCTTTAATTGGAGGAATTTAAAGGGTATTACCTTTTGATTGTCAATCATTTTGAAAGAAAAAAATTATGCTTCTTTGTCTAGCTTGAAATGAGGATTGGTGTCAAATTTCTAGAAAAGTAATAAAAACATTGTATTTAAATATAAATCAGAAATCCTTGGTGTTCGGTTCTCTACTTGCCTGGCCCAGAGACATTTGGTTTGAATCGTAGTTTCCCCCTGTGTGGGGGACCTATGGAGAAAGTCAGGTTTAGGCCATCAAGGGTCTTATTATGAGAGTTTTGCATTTCTTTCTCCTTCATTTCCTTGGGGAGCTGTCTCCCTTCTCACTAGATTGCTCCAAGTCTTCCTTATGCTCTCCTTCTTGCTCAACTACTCAGTCTTTAGAAATGGTTGCCTACTGCCTGTCTTTGTGACTCTGAGCCCCTTCATACTTATTTCTTCCTCAGAGTTCTTTTTCAAGCCCTGTATTAGAATCCTTCCAAGTCTTAACAAGTTTATCATTTCCTCAACTGAAGTGAATTGATTTTTTCTCCCTGAGTGGCTCCCTCTTAGGTCTTCACCATTTCCATTGATTATCTCACACAGCCTCAAAAGAGAGGTGCTCCCTTCTCCCTTTAAAGCCTCTTCTACGTCTGAGTACTTCTGAGTCGCCTGCACAACCAGCGCTTCAGCTTAACCCACCTCATCCCTAGATGTATGGGCAAAAGCTCCTAAGTTCTGTTTTGCTTCCCAGTCTCACCCTGGTCTCTTCTACATACTGTGTGCAAATAACTGGTCTAAACATACTGCTCTTCATCTGTGGAATCAAGTTCAAAGGTCTGGCCTTGGCATTCAAGACCTCCAACAGTGTGTCTCCAATTCATCTTTTCTACTTTCATCTCACATGGTTTTTCTAACTCAGTTCACTCCAGTCATACTAGTTTATTCACTGCTCCTTAAACACTCCTCCAGCTTTTTGGTATCTGTGTTTGTTGTCAGTGTTGTTGTTATTGTTGTTTTGTTTTTCTCATTCTTCTAACCTAAACTGCTTTCTCTTTCTTTTTGCCTTTCCTCCAAGACCCTCAGACTCTCAGGAAATTCCAGATTGTTCAAAAAGCAACCCCTTATCAATCTGGTCTGGCACTGGCTAGTCCTGCTTCAGCCCTGCAATGCAACATTTATTCTGCATGCTAACACTTACATCTTTGCTCACGTTTGTCTATATTTGGAGAATTCATAAACCTGGAATGTGCATTTTCCCATTTGATCTCTAAAACCATCTGTGATGTAAGTTACAGAAGTGCTATCATATTTTGTATCTAACCAATATGGTGGTTCAAAGGGTCTTGACTTGTTTAAGGTCTATAGTTTCTGGGTAATGGAGTGAGAATTAGAACCCAGGTTCTCTCCTTGCTTATTTCACCAGGTCCACTTTACCTTTCTGTACATCTCTGAGGTTTTCTGTGAAACTCCGGTTTGGGACTGCTTTGTTCAAATTGTTAAAATGCTTCAGAAAGAAAGAAGGATAAAGCTCTTTCAAGAACTCAGTATTGAAAACAGTTGGGATTTACTAAGCTAGTTAAAAAGATAATCTTTTTCTATTTTATGCAAAGTAAGTATGACACAAATGAAGATCTTCAAAGGAGGATAGATGACCAACTGCCTACAGGCTTGTCATTACTAATGGAGAGACACGGTCTTGAAGGCATCTCTCTCGCTTGCTCTCTTTCCTTTCATTTCTCCCTTCTTTCCCTCTGTTACTCCCTCCCTCTTTCATTCCTGTTCCTTTCAGATAAGAACAAAAGTACCAGCAGAAAAAGACACAGAAAGCTGCAGAAAAAAGTAGTGAGACTCAGAATTCCGAGCTGGAGCTGTGCTTTCCTGTGAATGCTTTGAGCCGACAGGATGGGTGGTGTAGCCATGAGGTCTAGAGCAGGCAGCTGGAGCAAAGATGCTGAGATGCAGATACCCCTGAGGTCAAGATGGGTGTCTCACCTGAGGAAGTCCCAGATCCATGGGCAGGAGCAGTCTTTCCACTCTAACACTGGGAAAGGATCCTTAACGTACTAAGGGGTTCCTGTAGTCACATCTCCCTTCAAAGGAAAGTGCCCTAAAACAGTTCTTGAATAGTTGTTGGGGTTGCTGTTCTGAGGGTTAAGAACAATGCAGCCTGTTCTTTTGCCACTGTCTTGATTGTGAACATGCAGGAGGCCAGTCACCATGAATCAGCCCCGCCAGATAGTTTGTTCTGGTGGCTCCCTTGAGGTCATAATGCGTCCTGGAGTAGATCAGTTGCTTTCCTTGAGCTTTGGAATTTCTGGGATCCAGAATGGATCTACTCTCCCTGAGCCAGTGTTGGTAATATCCTGCTTCCTTTAGTGACATAAATTGTCATTACAGAAGGCCACTGGGAAAGTCTTTCCTTTGCAATCTTAAAAACCTCATATGGATGCTCTATGACTTACACTTGGGTTATGACCTGATAAACCCACTGTAGGTTGAAAATATCATAGGTGAAAAATGCATTTAATATACTTAGCCAGTGGTTGTCAGAGCCTAGCCACACAGCACATGGTGAAGTATTGCTTGTGTCCTCTCAAGACTGTGTTGAGTGACCAGGGGTTCCTGCCACTACTCAGAATCTTAAGATTATTATACTGCAAATCACTAACCTAAGAAAAGATCAAAATGAGAATTGTGCTTTTTATTAGATACATATCACTTTCATACCATCATAAAATCAAAAAATCTTAGGTCAAACCTTCTAATCTGGGAGCCATTTTTATTTTGATTATGCCACTTTATGCATCAAAAATCTTTTGAATTCTCCAATAAATTTCAAATTATGAATTACTGAGGATTTTTTGGTTGTTGTTTACCTACCCTCCTAAACATCCCTCTATTGTATCTCTAGATCAGGAGTCAGATTCTTTTGTGAAAGGCCAGATAGTAAACATTTCAGACTTTGCTGGCCACACAGTGAATGTTATAACTGCTCAGTTCTCTGAAAGTAGCCATGGACAATGCAAAATGAATAAACATAACTGTGTTCCTATAAAACTTTATGTGGTGCACACCTGTAATCCCAGGGACTCGAAAGGTTGAGGCTGGAGGATCACAAATTCAAAGCTAGCCTAGGCAACTTTGGGAGATCCTCTATCTCTCTCTAAAAAAAAAAAAAAAAAAAAAAAAAAGATGACAGGATGTAACTCGTGGTGAAGTGTCCCTGGGTTCGTGTCCCAGCACCATAAGTATATAAATAAATAACAAAAACTTTAAAGGAATACTGAAATTACATGTAATTCTATACATTTCATCTAATTTTCACATCATAAAATATCATTCTCATCTTTTTTTTATTCTTTTCCCAATCACTTAAAGTGTAGAAACCATTGTTTAATCACAGTCTGTATAAAAAGAGATGGTGGGCCAGATTTGACTCCTGGCTCAGTTTACCAGCCTCTGCTCTACAGAGACATTGTGCTCTTGTCCCCCTGAGCTGCTTCCTTATCCTGGGAACATCTCTTGTTTTCTTAGTTCCATATTGTTTTATATGACGATCAGTTAGGTGCAGCCACAAAAGGAGACAGAGCAGAGATTCAGGAAAGCAAATTCTATTGTGCTCACAAATTCTGGAGACACACCATTTGGGAAAGACACCAGGGTCTCAAGAGGCAGGAGGCGGAGGGGCTGTGGGAGCCCTTAGTCATGGCCTTCACTGGGATTTCCAAGGAAAAGGCAAGGAAAGGCAGGGACAAGGCTAGTTTGAATAAGTTTGGTGGGCTTTGCTCTATAGGCTATTCCCAGTAGTTTGGGCGTAGCCTGGGACCATTAAAACCCAGGAATATTTCCCCCTGGGGTGCAAGGCCAAATAGAGGAGGTATGGTTTAGGGGCCGTTTACTTTGCATATCAAAGACTTGCTCCCAGTTGGGGACTTTTGCCATCTTCAAGAGTTGGTCGACCTAGAGAGGAACAGTCTCTTTCTGGCCATAAAAGTTTTGTTAAGATGTCAAAATATAATAAAATATAGAAAATTAAACACATATGTGATTACTATATGCACATCTATGCTGACATTTGTCTCTCATCTAAAAAGTTCTTATCCTCAACCTAGGATTATCAAAATTCTGTCTAATGTTCAAAATCTGGATCAAATACAGAATTGAGATATAGTCCTGGAATTCCTATTTTCAAATCATACTGGGAGTGGAAAGTGGTTAGAACTTTGAAAGCAGACAACCTGGGTCTGAATCCAGCTTTAGTGCTTACTAACTGTCGTCTTGGGCAAACTAATCTCATTAAGCCTCATCTGTGTAATGGAGATAATAAGACTACTCAATGGACAGCTCGTAGGGCTATTGTAAAAATGACATATTATAAGCACGTAAAGAGCTTAGCACAGTACCTGACCAGGATGAAGTAATCTGTCCGTGTTAGCAGTTATCAACCCTTTGTCCTGGGTGCTCTGCTAGATCATGTGTTATCCTTTGCAGTTTCATGAAGAAATAATTTTGCAGAGAGAACAAACAGTGTGGTATCCTTGTTTTACCAAGTATCTTCATTCTGACATGCACATTCTAATTTCTTCCACTTGGTTTAGAAATAACTACAAGGAACAAATGTATTTCTCCTCCCTTGTCTATGTTCACACCTACAAAGGAAATGCAATTTTCTTTCTTTTTTTTTTTAATTTTGGTTTGTTATATGTGGTGATAGAATTAATGTAGTTTTCTTCCTTTAACAAAAATTTATGCTCTCTGAATCTTATCCTACCACCACATCTTGGTTTGTGTACTAGAGTCATCAATTTATATCAACCCAGTTCCAGGAATAATGCTGGTTTATTAATTTGTTATGTGGAGGATAGAGGCAGGGCTGGGGAACTCTGCAGAAAGAATTTATTTCCTTTCACATTCCTTTTGATAAAGTGTAAAGAACATCAGGTAATTAGGAATGGGAAGGTTTAAGACTTTTTTTAAAAATTCAAACTCATTTTAAACCATGTCGGGTACAAATTGGAAACCAGTTTAAACTTTTTGAATTCAAGGGCATTTTTTCCTAATCAAAGATATTTGCCTTCTGTGGTTACTTCAGGTATCATTTCATTCATTGAAGGTATTTAATGAGTACTTAGAGATTACCTTACTGAGGGGTCTAGGGCAAAGAAAGGGACATTGACGGTAATGCTCAAGTCACTTCCAGGCAGCAGGAGTACATAGCGGTACACACAAGCAACTGTCACACCTGGCAGAGTGAGGTGCCCTGGGTTAGTCAGGCATAGAGTCACTGTGCAGTGGGAAACTGTGGCCAATAGTAATGGTGTAGGAAATGAGTTCTAGGGTTGAAGAGGGCCCAGACCCACCTCTAGTCAGCAGAACAACATGAGTGTAAAGGTGTCTGGCAAACCAGAAAGTAATAGTCATGCTTCTGTGGAACTAAAGCAAATAATGCATAGGGGGATACAATGAGAGAAAGGATGGAGAAATTTACATCTGCCCTTGAAAAACTCATGGCACTCTTTCAAAGACCTTGCTCTCTTAGAAGAAGTCAAGAAAATCCTATTAAAGATAATAATTATCTGTACAGTTCAAAAGAAAAATTGAAAACCTTGGTTCTATACAGAACCAGATACAGAAATCTGAAAATTCCTGATGTTTCAGTGCTTTATTGCAGAGATTCTCACCAGCAAATGGCAATTTCTAAGAATGAAGCCAACATGCCATTTGGAAAGCACTGTCATATCCTCTCATCCTTGTTCAAGTTGGAGAATCACAAAAGTTTAGAATATAAAATAATGCTGTACAGTTTCTTGAATCAAATATTAACAAACATTTTTATATGAAGATTCCTTAAAAATGCCACAAAATTTCCCAGACCTCCACATTTTGGTTGCATTCACTGGCTAAAAATCTCATGATTACTGATAAGTGAATCAGAATCTTATTCATCACCACGTCTACATTATTTTGAAGAAAGGAGGTCACAAATAAGTGTATATATGAAGTGTGTCATGTATTAAAGCTATTGTTAATGCCAGTACTCAGCAGACTGTCGCTTTGCATAGCTTGAAGAGGGAAGTGACCTCCCATACCTTGGGCCTCTAGTCTTGGCACCTTCACTAAGTCCCACTGAGTGGCTTGCCACCTGGTTTGCTAGTGGAAGGGTTAGGATGAGACTCAGTTAAATTCAGCTTTTGTCAGCCAAGCACTTCCACTGGTTTTATTATTATGCCAAGTTTAATGGGCACAGAAGACAGACACACAATGTATACCTGTTCTCAAGTTATCTGTGATCTGGTTGATGCTCAATAGTGCAGATTTTCAGTATTGTATATTATCTTTGAAGTTTGCTCTGTGGGCAAATGATATGAATCGACAAAAGAAATAGAAACAGGAAGGGGTTTTCAAGATGGCGGACTAGAGGGCGGCTGCATTTCACGTTGCTCCAGGACGCAGGATTCAAAAGAGGAGGTAGTGAGTGACTTGGGACCAACTCAAAGCCACCGGGTGAGTTTCTCCCATTGGGGAGGCGTCCCGGATGGGGCGGTAGCCCCGGAATGCAGAGAACTTCGTGAAGTAGAGTTGCTCGGCGAGACGCCCCTCCCCCCGCTGGAGCGGTAAACACGGACAGCGAAGCGGAGCGAAAAAAGGGAGCGAAAAAACGGCGGAGTGAAGTTTCCAGGACTGCAGGCAGATTCTCTAAGGAGGGGCAACCTAAGGAGACTCGTCTGCGAAGGGTGAGGCTCCCAGGCCCAGGAGGTAGGTCCGGGCCCCTGGTAACGTTGCCTGGGAAGGCTGCCCTGCCCCAGCAGCAAGACACCCCTCCCCCCGCTGGAGCAGTGAACTCGGAAAGCGGGGAACTTTGCAGAGGAGGCTGAGCAGCACACCGCTTGGTTTTTTGGAGCAATCTGCCGGGGCTCCGGCGGCTGCCAGAGAAACAGTTGGGCGGCGAGCTATTTGGACTCAGCAACCGCCTGAACAACGGGGAGGGGGCTGTCCTGAGGAGGTGGAGGTGCGCAGTGAGTTGCTTGGTCTCCAAGCGCCCACACAGAACACCGGGTGGCTGCCTGGAGGAAGAGACGAGCGACAGGTCACTGGGGCTTGGAGCATATGTACGAGGCTCTAAGTGACTGCTCAGAGGAGGGGTCGCATAGCCAGGCGATTAGGTGCAAAGCACGGTCCAGTCTGGGGACCTAGGCACCTTTTCTTGAAAGAGCTACACAGAGACAAGCTGAAGGGCAGAGCGAAGGTTCCAGGACTGCGGGCAGCTTCTCTGAGGAGGGGCTACCTAAGGAGACTCGTCTGCGAAGGGCAGGGCTCCCAGGACCAGGAGGTAGGGCCAGGCCCCTGGGAACGTTGCCTGGGAAGGTTGCCCTGCCCAGGCGGTAGTTGTGGACTGAGGGGAACCTCTAGGAGGGGAACTGACTAGCAAGACCTCCCCACCGGGTGAGTCTTCCCCGCTGGGTGAGGTTTTCCCACAAGGACGGTAAAACCAGAGACACAGGCCCAAACAGGCCGTGCCTCAGCCCGCAGTCTAGTTCCCCTTTGGATGACCATTGGTCAACAAGTGGAGGCACCTCTGCCCACTAGCAGGGAATATACCCCACCTGAAGACCACCTCCCCTAGAGAGGCAGCTTCCTAGGGGAACACCGCAGTATCAACTTCCTCTAAGACTTCAGGCTACTGAAGGATAAGAGGGGATACACTAGCAATCTTCAGGGACATTATAAGTCAATAGAGGAAATCTGCAAAATCTCTGCAGTCCACTGACACCTGAACGACATGAGAAAACAAGGGAAGAAAATGCCTCAAACAAATCTGGATCTTACATCAATAAAATTCAATGACAGCATGGCAGAAGAAATGTCAGAAAGGGAGTTCAGAATGTACATAATCAACATGATAAGGGAAGCAAACGATGAAATGAAAGAGCAAATGCAGGCATTGAATGAACGCACCAATAGACAGTTAAAAGAGCAAATACAGGAAGCAAAAGACCATTTCAATAAAGAGTTAGAGATATTGAAAAAAAACCAAACAGAAATCCTTGAAATGAAGGAAACAATAAACCAAATTAAGAACTCCATAGAAAGCACAACCAATAGGATAGAACACCTGGAAGACAGAACCTCAGATATTGAAGACAAAATATTTAACCTCGAAAACAAAGTCGAACAAACAGAGAAGATGGTAAGAAATCATGAACAGAATCTACAAGAACTATGGGATATCATGAAAAGGCCAAATTTGAGAATTATTGGGATTGAGGAAGGCTTAGAGAAACAAACCAAAGGAATGAACAACCTATTCAATGAGATAATTTCAGAAAATTTCCCAAATCTGAAGAATGAAATGGAAAATCAAGTTCAAGAGGCTCTAGGACTCCAAATATACAAAATTACAACAGACCCACACCAAGGCACATTATAATGAAAATACCTAACATACAAAATAAAGACAGAATCTTAAAGGCTGTGAGAGAAAAGAACCAAATTACATTTAGGGGGAAACCAATACGGATATCAGCAGATTTTTCAATCCAGACCTTAAAAGCTAGAAGGGCCTGGAATAACATTTTTCAAACCCTAAAAGAAAATGGATGCCAACCAAGAATCTTATACCCAGCAAAACTTACCTTCAGATTTGACAACGAAATAAAATCCTTCCGTGATAAACAAAAGCTAAAAGAATATACAAAAAGAAAGCCAGCATTACAGAACATTCTCAGCAAAATATTCCATGAAGAAGAGATGAAAAACAAAGAAGCAAATCAGCAAAGGGAGGACATATCCTAAAGAAACTCTCAAATAAAGAGGAACCAAGTCGTGTCAAAAATAAACAAATAAATGAATAAAATGAACCAAATGACTGGGAATACAAATCATATCTCAATAATAACCCTGAATATTAACGGCCTGAATTCATCAATCAAAAGACATAGACTGGCAGATTGGATAAAAAAGAAAGATCCAACAATATGTTGCCTGCAAGAGACTCATCTCTTAGAAAGAGATACCCAAAGACTAAAGGTGAAAGAACAGGAAAAAATTTACCATGCACATGGACCCAGCAAAAAAGCTGGGGTATCCATCCTCATTTCAGATAAAGTGGACTTCAAGCCAAAGTTAATCAGAAGGGATAAAGAAGGGCATTTCATACTGCTTAAGGGAACCATAAATCAGCAAGACATAACAATCATAAATATCTATGCCCCAAACAGTGACTCACCCATGTATGTCAAACAAATCCTTCTCAATCTCAGAAACCAAATAGACCACAATACAATAATACTAGGTGATTTTAACACGCCTCTCTCACCACTGGACAGATCTTCCAAACAAAAATTGAACAAAGAAACCATAGATCTCAATAACACAATCAATAATTTAGACTTAACAGACATTTATAGAATATACCATCCAACGAAGAGTGAATACACTTTCTTCTCAGCAGCACATGGATCCTTCTCTAAAATAGACCATATATTATGCCACAAAGCTAATGTTAGCAAATACAAGAAGATAGAGACACTTCCTTGTATTTTATCAGATCATAATGGATTGAAACTAGAAATAACTGAAAGAGTAAAAAACAGAAATTACTCTAACACCTGGAGATTAAACAATATGCTATTATATGATGAATGGATAACAGAAGATATTAGGAAGGAAATTAAAAAATTCTTAGAGGTAAATGAGAACAAAGAAACATCATATCAAAATCTCTGGGACAC
This sequence comes from Sciurus carolinensis, assembly GCF_902686445.1. Lineage (NCBI taxonomy): Eukaryota > Metazoa > Chordata > Mammalia > Rodentia > Sciuridae > Sciurus > Sciurus carolinensis. Next base: position 50,332,232 of record NC_062227.1, on the reverse strand, counting down.
TATGAAAGCAGTACTTAGAGGAAAATTTATTTCATGGAGCGCATTCAATAAAAGAAGCAAAACTCAACAAATAAACAACCTAACACTACAGCTCAAAGCCCTAGAAAAAGAAGAACAGACCAACACCAAAAGTAGTAGAAGACAGGAAATAGTTAAACTCAGAGCTGAAATCAACGAAATTGAAACAAAAGAAACAATACAAAAAATTGACAAAATAAATAGTTGGTTCTTCGAAAAAATAAACAAAATTGATAAACCTTTAGCCACACTAACAAAGAGAAGACGAGAGAAAACCCAAATCACCAAAATTCAGAATGAACAAGGAAATATCACAACAGACACGATTGAAATACAAAACATAATTAGAAGCTATTTTGAAAATCTATACTCCAACAAAATAGAAAATTTCGAAGATATCAACAAGTTTCTAGAGACCTATGAATTGCCTAAACTAAACGAGGAGGACATACACAATTTAAATAGACCAATTTCAAGTAATGAAATAGAAGAAGTCATCAAAAGCCTACCAACAAAGAAAAGTCCAGGGCCAGATGGGTTCTCAGCCAAGTTCTACAAAACCTTTAAAGAAGAGCTCATTCCAATACTTTTCAAAGTATTCCATGAAATAGAAGAGGAGGGAACCCTCCCAAACTCATTCTACGAAGCCAATATCAGCCTGATACCTAAACCAGACAGAGACACATTGAGGAAAGAAAATTTCAGACCAATATCCTTAATGAACATTGACGCAAAAATTCTCAATAAAATTTTAGCAAATCGCATACAAAAACATATTAAAAAGATAGTGCACCAAGATCAAGTGGGTTTCATCCCAGGGATGCAAGGTTGGTTCAACATTCGGAAATCAATAAATGTAATTCACCATATCAACAGACTTAAAGTCAAGAATCACATGATTATTTCAATAGATGCAGAAAAAGCATTTGATAAAATAGAGCACCCCTTCATGCTCAAAACACTAGAAAAAATAGGGATAGTGGGAACGTTCCTTAACATTGTAAAGGCCATCTATGCTAAGCCCATGGCTAATATCATTCTTAATGGTGACAAACGGAAAGCATTCCCCCTAAAATCTGGAACAAGGCAGGGATGCCCTCTCTCACCACTCCTATTCAATATCATCCTTGAAACTCTAGCCAGAGCAATTAGACAGACCAAAGAAATTAAAGGGATACGAATTGGAAAAGAAGAACTCAAACTATCCCTATTTGCTGATGATATGATTATATATTTAGAGGAACCAGGAAATTCCACCAGAAAACTCTTAGAACTCATAAGTGAATTCAGTAAAGTAGCAGGATACAAGATCAATGCTCATAAATCCAATGCATTTTTATACATAAGTGATGAATCTTCAGAAAGAGAAGTTAGGAAAACTACCCCATTCACAATAGCCTCGAAAAAAATAAAATACTTGGGAATCAATCTCACAAAAGAGGTGAAAGACCTCTACAATGAGAACTACAGAACATTAAAGAAAGAAATTAAAGAACACCTTAGAAGATGTAAAGATCTCCCATGTTCCTGGATAGGCAGAATTAATATTGTCAAAATGGCCATACTACCAAAAGTGCTATACAGATTGAATGCAATTCCAATTAAAATCCCAATGATGTACCTTACAGAACTAGAACAAGCAATCATGAAATTCATCTGGAAGAATAAGAAACCCAGAATTGCTAAAGCAATCCTTGGCAGGAAAAATGAAGCAGGGGGTATTGCAATACCTGAACTTCAACTGTACTACAAAGCAATAGTAACAAAAACGGCATGGTATTGGTACCAAAATAGACAGGTAGATCAATGGTACAGAATAGAGGACACGGACAAAAACCCAAATAAATATAATTTCCTCATACTAGACAAAGGGGCCAAAAATATGCAATGGAGAAAAGATAGCCTCTTCAACAAATGGTGCTGGGAAAATTGGAAATCCATATGCAACAAAATGAAACTAAACCCATATCTCTCACCGTGCACAAAACTAAACTCAAAATGGATTAAGGACCTCGGAATCAGACCAGAGACCCTGCATCTTATAGAAGAAAAAGTAGGTCCAGATCTTCAACATGTCGGCTTAGGACCAGACTTTCTCAACAGGACTCCCATAGCACAAGAAATAAAAGCAAGAATCAACAACTGGGATAGATTCAAACTAAAAAGCTTTCTCTCAGCAAAGGAAACTATCAGCAATGCGAAGAAAGAGCCTACAGAGTGGGAGAAAATCTTTGCCAATCATACTTCAGATACAGCACTAATCTCCAGAATCTATAAAGAACTCAAAAAACTCAACACCAAGACTACAAATAACCCAATCGACAAATGGTCTAAGGAAATGAACAGACACTTCACAGAGGAAGACCTACAAACAATCAACAAACATATGGAAAAATGTTCAACATCTCTAGTAATAAGAGAAATGCAAATCAAAACCATCCTAAGATTCCATCTCACCCCAATCAGAATGGCGATTATCAAGAATACAAGCAACAACAGGTTTTGGTGAGGATGTGGGGAAAAAGGTACACTCATACATTGCTGGTGGGGTTGCAAATTAGTGCAGCCACTCTGGAAGGCAGTGTGGAGATTCCTTAGAAAACTTGGAATGGAACTCCCATTTGACCCAGCTATCCCACTCCTTGGCCTTTACCCAAAGGATTTAAAATCAGCAGACTACAGAGATACAGCCACATCAATGTTCATTGCTGCTCAATTCACCATAGCCAGATTGTGGAACCAACCTAGATGCCCTTTAGTTGATGAATGGATAAAGAAACTGTGGCATATATATATACAATGGAATATTACTCAGCCATAAAGAATGATAAAATTATGGCATTTGTAGGCAAATGGACGAAATTGGAGAATATCATGCTAAGTGAGATAAGCCAATCTCAAAAAAACCAAAGGAAGAATGATCTCGCTGATAAGTGGATGATGATACATAATGGGGTGTGGGAGGGGTTAGTTTTAGGGTTAGAGTGAGGGTTAGGGAGGGGGGCAAGAATGGGGGAAGGAAGGACTGTATAGAGGGAAAAGAGGGATGGGAGGGGTGGGGGGAAGGGAAAAAAATAACAGAATCAACCAACATCACCCTATGTAAATTTATGATTACACAAATGGTATGCCTTTACTCTATGTACAAACAGAGAAACAACATGTATCCCATTTGTTTACAATAAAGAAAAAAAAGAAAAAAAAAAAAGAAATAGAAACAGGAAAATAGGCCTCATCATTTTTAGAACCATGGATTTTGTTTATTACTGAAACCTTCTCTTTTAGTCAGCTTTTTCACCTCTGTGACCAAAAGACCTGACAAGAACAATTTTAGAGGAGGAAAAGTTTATTTGGCCCTCATGATTTTAGAAGTCTCAGTCCATAGACAGCCAGCTCCATTCTCTGGGGCTTGAGGTGAGGCAGAACATCATAGTGGAAGGGTGTGGTGGAGGAAAGCCAGTGGGGTTATGGCACCAGGAAGCAGAGAGAGAACTGTCCCTACAAACCCCAAAGGCACATGCCTGGGTGCCTGCCTCCTCTAGCTTCACCCTACCTGCCTCCAGTTAGTTACCACCCAGTTAATCCCTGTCAGGGGATAGATGAACTGATCAGGTTGACTCTCATAAGCCAATCATTTCACCTCTGAAGTCTCTTGCATTGTCTCATACATGAACTTTTGGCAGTTAATTCAAACCTAAACCAAAAAACCTTCAAACACACATTTCAGTATACATACTCTTTTAGTCTCCCTCCTCTCAAATTCTTTTCAAGACTTCCAGGATGGTTTCATTCTTTTCCAGTACCCATTCCTTCAAGGGATACCTTGGCAATAGCATCATCAAAGGCCACAGATTAGTGTTCTATCTTGAAATTCAAAAGGCACAGAAGCAGCGTTGAATTGTCTTGACAAGGTTGAGTGAAGCTTATCTGGATTCAGGGACAGACATGAAATGAAACTTGAGGGAAAACTACTTCTAAATAGCTAGTACATCAATAAGTAATGCTGTGGAGAAAATAGTACAGGGCCAGATACTTGAAGTCCTAGATTTTCTTGAGCTTCAGTTCTTTCATCCGAGTGGTAGTTTACTAAAGTAGTCAAGCTCATGGGCACCAGAATGTATCACAGACTTGCAAATTCCAGCTCTGCCCATCACTAGTTATAAGACCTTGTTCTGCAATGTCTCTGCATTAATTTCCTTTTCCTCATGTGATCATAGTATTAGTATCATGTACCAAGAACCTTCAACACAAAGTCTGATATATAAAATTAAAAAAAGTTAGCTATTTCTATGTGCTATAAAATGACTAAGTTTGTATACTCTATGGCCTTGAGGCTGGAATAATGACATTAGATGGATTTAAGTTCTGTCTGATGAAAAAATATTCTGGGTCTATCACTCACTAATGAGATAATTTGGGGTAGTTTTTTTCATTTTCCTAAGACTCAGTGTGTGTGTGTGTGTGTGCACGCACATGCGTGCACGTGTACGTGTGTGTGTGAAATTGGGACAATAATATCATTACATTGTTCTGGAGATTACATGAAATTGTGACATTTCTTAGCAAAGTGTCTGACATGGGCAATAATTTGTACTTATTTTGATTTATAATAGCATTTGATGATTGTGATTTTTGTACCTATTTCTGATTAGCTAAAATGTAGAAGTTCCAATGCTAAAAGTTTTAAGGAATAAAGTATCTTTTGTCTTCAAAGAACTTACTAGCTTGCTAAGGAGAAAAGGAATAAAAATAACTAATAATATAAAAGTAAAATATATGTCATGCAAAAGATGATACAAGACAAGATATGATTAACTGTTGAATGTCTTATGAGTTCAAAGAAAACAAGAGCCCAGAAAGAATCCGTGATTATATTACAAACCAGAACTTTATCATAAAAATGTATTTTAGGATCTGACAGCAGAGATGTTTCACCTCTCAAATGTACAGAAAATGAATAGCAGGGTTACCTGTGGCCAAAGTCTGAGGAAGACACATGCCCAAACTGCAACGTCTGCTATTACCATGTGCTAACAAAATTGGGCCCTTCATGCAGGAGGTTACTTTTAGTTTATTTTGGGCACTTTGCTGGATTTGTTTTCAATTTTCTGCTACCACGACTTTTGCCATTTCCCCATGGAAACTATCCCACAGTCTAATGGAACCTCAGTTATCAACTCTTCCTTTGCTATATGGTATATATTTACTTTCTCTCAATTTCATCTCATTGTTCTGACTAACACCCCCTTGGGTGACATAGAACTATTTCCCATGTCTTCTGGCACTCATCGTCTTTCAATATTTACCCACTGTTCACTTCCCAACACTACAACCACATCTTGCTAGCTTAGCTTGGTATTCGTATAAATGCTTCCAATTTAAATGCTTGGCCAGTAGATTATTTTTAAGACTGTGTGCTGAGAGAGGTGAGGAGAAAAGAAGAAATGCCTGTTGATTTAGAAAAGCAAATTGCACACCAGTAGAGGTGAATGGTCTGTGCATGTCTGGTGGACTACCGCCATGATGCTTGGCTGGTAAGGGGAGCGACAGCTAGAGTCAACAAGAGGCCAAATGAAGTGTGATTTCTTAGCAGGGCTGAGTCCTGACTGTAGGTATCTGGACCAGGCAGGTGGCCTCTAACTACCTCTCACCCTATGCAGCTGGTTTAGAAGCTTCCATTCTGAGGTTTGAAAAAGGCAAGGGTGGAAATGTAGGCTAAAAGAAACTGTGGCTTGAGAACAGTGTTTGATAACATAGCCTCCTTAGAAGCAGATCATGAAGATGACTAAAACCTTCTAGAAAAAAAGGGAGCAGAAGGCACTGGAGGGAAAAAGTGCAATGGAGCAAATGGGGCCGTGCCAATTTGTTTTAGCAAATGAGAGGAAATAATCTTCAAGGACAAAGAGTAAGAAGCAATAGAGGAAATTAATCTGCACACTGCAAACATACCACACAACACACACACACACACACACACATACACACACACACACACACACACACACACGGAGGCACAAACATATGTGCTCACTCCCCACATGCAGGGGGTTCTCTGATGGGGTGTGCAGCAGGATTGACAGGTTCTTGTCTGCAGGCTCTTTTCGTCCTCCGAAATCTGTCAAACAGGCAGTTAAGGGGAGGCACTTTTCTGGAATGACAGTGTAAATGATTAAGGACTTTCTTGTTGAGTTTAGCTTTCCTGACAAAGTGGTGTTATCATAATTAAATGCACAAATTTCTTTCCTACCCTTCAAATTGCCAATGCACGAAGATATTTATTTATTTATTTTTTTGTTTTGCTTTTTGTTTTCTGTTTGCTTCATTTTCTCCTGACACTTCTCCCCTTCAACCCCTCCCTCCAAGTAAAAATTCTGCAGGATTCAGGATTTTTTTTTTTTTCTAAACTGTAAAACTCTCTTGTTTCCTCAGTTCTGCTAAACAGAAGTTTGATTATTATGTACTTCTACACCACTGTGCTAGGGATTTCTTAGACTGTCCAAGGATCCTAGTGTGAAAGGTGAATATCATGCAAGACCACTACCAAATTTTCTGAAATCACAGAAAAAATTGACTCTAAGAACTTCAGCCTCATCATTACTACACCCTTCATTCTGAGCCCATTCAGTAGGCATGTTGTAGCATAAATTAATACCATGATTGGTTTTATCACTTTAAAATAAAGACCTTCCCTTCTAGTTGCCCCATTGTTCAGGCTTACCTCTAAGTGCTTTCTATCATGCTCCTTTTGGTGGAATGAAGGATTCTATAATGTCCAAATGTTCTCAGCTCTTGACCTTTGCTCATTGTAGTTGTCTTTCCTCACTAAGCATCTTCTGATTCTACCCTCTCTCAAATCTCAAGTCAAGGTCTTTCTCTTCTAGGAAGACTTTTATCATTCTGCCTTCTTTTATTTCAGATGATCTCCTGTTTTCCTATTTATTTGTTTATTTTAAGGAGACTTTATTTTTTAGAGAACTCTTAGGTTGAAAGCAAAATTGAGCAGAAAATACAAGAAGTTGTATGTACCCTTGTTCCCACATCCACATCGTTATGATTATTGTTGTTACTATTACTATTATTATTATTAGAACAGTCTTTTATTTTTTGAATGTGTGTGTGTGTGTGTGCGTGTGTGTGTGTGTGTGTGTGTTTGTGTGTGTTTTATCTCCCCCTAGAGAGAACAGGAATCTTGTCTTCTCTCAGAGCGCCTAAGATTATAATAGCATATAACCAGTATTTAAAAATAACATTTAATGCCATTGCTTTTCCTTAGTGTTAGAAAACAAGAAAATATGTGGCACATTGTTTTGTACCTTTCTTTACAATGTTGTTTTTCTTAAAAATGACATACTGGAAATAATGAATGACTAAAATATACACCATATATGCTATCTCTGTTTATATTTAGTTTTAGGGTAGAAACTGATCCTCTTCCTGATTAACAATTTGAAATAAAGTGCTCTTTTTCATAAGAGTATCTATTGCACAAGAAACTGTTTTTGGTTCTCTTTGGATCTGTAAGTCCTTACCCAGTTTCTGGAAAAAGAAGTTGAACTGATGTTTCACTCATGATATTGGGATTCCTTTGTAGACCCATGATTATGCCAAGCGAAATGAAAATTCTGAAAGTCGTCTTGATCACCACTTCCTCACTGGAGAGTTTTGATCTATTTATGCAGAGTGGAGGAAAAGTCACCCATCTAAGAACCTATGACTAAGGATATGGAAAGGTGAGTGATAGGATGCCTCACAAAGGCAGGATCAGAAATGAGCTAATTTCTGAATCATGCCCCAAAAAGGAGTGTGTGGGGGGGAATCTATCCAGACAGCTTTGTTTTCTTCAGAGCAGGAGTTTGTGAAGTAAGTCCTTAAAATCACATCTGTTCACCTTATGTGATGGGAAGGAGAGGCAACTTCTGAAGCAGGGTGATTGAAATGGAAATACATTCAAATAAATGGACTCGGGAGTTCCGCTTTGTTCTAAATAACCTCTACTGTAAGTGATCAGCTTATTTGAAAGTATGATAGGTGGGCTATTGGGGCAAGGCTGTATTTGATTTTTTTTTAATCATTAGTCTATCTTCCTTTCTTATTCAACCTTTTGGAATAAGGTCTTACACTTAGGGCAGAACAGGGATGGAAGAGCTGAACCTTCAAAGGACACTCTGCACGTGTTTCTAATGGATTTCAAGTGCATCCTCTCCCCTTGGACTACGTCTGTCTTACAGCACCTCGGTTTGAAATTCACTATTTTACTGCTGGGTGGTTAGAAAGCAAGGAATGCTATAGGTACTGTGTTATGTGTAAGAGGGAAAGAAATTCAAATTTTCCCTTAATTAATAAAGTCACCTGCAGCACCAACAATTGCACCTGCATAAACAGAAGTTTGATTACACAGAAGTGTGTGCCTTGGTTGACCACGTCTGAGCTGCCAGGTCAGGAGGATCAGTTACAATGATATACACATTTCAGTGTAAGATCAGCTCCTGCTTTCCTTTCTAACTCTGTTCCATAAATCAGCCTCACCTTTTATCTAGCTTGAGCTGTACATTGCTCCTGTCACCTGAATTGCTTCTTCCCTCTTCTCACTAACTGAATTCCACACTCTTGGTTGAATTCTTTCAAATAAAAAGGTGAAGAAAACTTACCTGTCCATTCAAGACATGATACAGTTTAGGCATTGTGCATTGGCTTTTCATACTTTACCTTGGTGTATTCTGTTTGCAATTGTAAAAAAGAAGAAAAGGAAAAGAAAATATTATCCTCATTTTAAAGTCAGGAAATTTGAGGCTTGGAAGAATTGAATGAATTATCCAAATTCAGATGACCCCTAGGTTTTGGTATTAGGATACCAATTATCCATCAAGGTTTAATCATGCTTTCCTTTCTCCCTACATCCTATGTATATTTTCTTTATTCATGTTTTCAACTGGGTGTTTCAGTCCCATTACCCCCGCCACTAATTCTTCCTTTCCTTTTACCTTTAAATTAAATACTAGTGGCACAAAATGTGAACAATCTAGAAATATATAGAGCCAATGTGTCAGGTCTCTTTTATCTTCTGTTTCATTCTTTCTCCTATCACTTGTGGTAACACTTTACAATGTATGTGTCTCTCAGACAATTATCTATGTACTGAGGCAAGTGCAACTTGGACACGTACAACTTAAGCACGTGCACACATTCAAGCATACGTACATACATACACTATTCTAGTGTTCTAGCTGCTATAACAAAATACCATAAACTAAGTGGCTTATAAGCAATAGAGATTTTTTTTTCTTGCAATTCTGGAAGTTCAAGATCAACATTTCTGCTGATTGGTTGTGTGCTGAGGAACCACTTCCTCATAGAGAGTGCCTTCTAGCGGTGTCCTCTGATGGTAGAATAAGTGAATTAACTCCCTGAAGCCTAGTTATAAGGGCACTAATCCTATTCATGAAGATTCTACCCCAAAGTCTCTACCTCCCAATACCATTGATTTGGGGCTTAGGTTTACATATGAATTTGGGAGGAGGTTTCGGATCATCACATGACATACACATGTGTCTTTCTATATCAGATCATCACATGACATACACATGTGTCTTTCTATATCAGATCATCACATGACATACACATGAGTATTTCTATATACACTTGTGTATTTTAGTTTAGATTGATCCCTTTTTCTGTTAGTAGGGTTATATTACATATATAAAATATATTACATATATTTTTATGAGACTTAATATGTTTCAGGTAAAGTCTTTGTTCCAGTTATTTGACTCCACAGTAAATTATCTAAGAATTTAGTGGCATAAAACAGCCTTTTACCATATTCATGAATTCCATAGATCAAATATTTTGAAAGGTTCTGTTGGTTGGTGTGCATCTACTTCCCAAAGTCTGGGCCCTAGAGGACTTGAGAGCTGTAACATGAAATCATCTGTCTGTTCATTACTCCCTTGTCTGGAGGGTGCTTACAATTATTGACTGGGGGCCACCGTTCCTCTCCTGGTGGGTTTCTCCATTTGGTCTTTCTGTACAGACTGGTTTAGTCTGCTCCATGGAATTGTGGTAGCCTCCTCTAGAGTGAGTATATTCAAGAAAAGAGAGAGAAATTTAAAACTGTTTCCTATTGGGGAAACAGTACCCTGAATTATTTGAATGTGGGTGTCATTTTTAAAAGCTTCTTCTGAGGGATGTTTCTCTTCTACATCCATTATGTAGGTAGCATCATGTACATTAGCAACACTCCTTCCAGTGAAACCCAGACCACTTCTCCTGAGCAGAAGTGGAAATGTACATGGCCATCACAACTTTGGGTCTCCTTTTCCATATGACATATCTGATGTTTAACATACACTTTCAACAACTTTCTAAGAGACACTTTTATGCCCATTTCAGATCCAACAACTGAGGCTCAAAGGCATTGATTAATGTGTCCTAAGTCATGTAGCTAGAATGTACTAGACAAAGGACTCAAAGTCTGATTTGTCTAACTCCAATCCCACATCATACACTGCCTTCTCAGATTCATGCACTTAGAAGTTATAAGATTATATTAATAAACACAAACAATACACGTTTTAAGCTTTTGCATATACTAACTCATTTAATATTTATAAGACGAACCTGTGAGATAATTATTTTCTATTTTCAGATGAGAGATTAGAAATTTAAGTAGCTAACCCCAATTTTTCTAGCTAGTAAGTGGTGAAGTTGGTATTTCAGATATAATATTGTCCAGAAATATAAATACGTTTCAAAGAGTTTAGGTTAATGCATGGATTATAGCTCTGTAAAATATTATTACAGGGATGTTGGTCTTGAGGGTACACTGTTACACTGTGAAACTGTCACACTGCCTCCTCCAAATGCCCTGCAGGACCACTCTTGGAGGGAGAGTTCTGGTCTGGATGGATTCAGTGTATTAAGGCATGCATTATTAAGTTCCAAACTTAATATTAAACCTGAACAGAGGAGTCTGGCTAATTCACCCACAAATTCACTTCATCTTGAGCAGCAGGATTCCCACCCCACCTGAAGTATCTAATTAACCCGCCAAGTTTTCTCAGTGTGACCAGATGAACACAGACTTGGCAGAGCAGAGAACCACTTCCAGCCTGTTGCAATATGGGAAGAGGTAGGGCACCCTGGGAAGGCCCGTTGGAGGTCAGTAGAATTATTGGTGAGCAATTTCTCTAATAGAGGGAGGGAATTTAGAGTTCAGAAGTTTCTCCATTCCAAGAACATACATGCATGTGTAAGGAGTTCGTGTCCAGTAGGGGCTGAGAGCTCAGACACCCCAATTATTGCCTCAGCATGGGAAAGGTTCAGCCCTGAGGCCATACTACTGCTGTCAACTCAGTTTGTGGAAGAAGCTGTGGAGGAGCAGTTATAGAATGTTGCTTTTGGTGTAGTATTTCCAACTGTGGACATCTGGCTCCCAGTGAGTTCCCATGGAAGAGGGTGTAAGTCTGGGCAGTGACAGAAGTCATTACTCTATAACTTCCGTCCCATGCTCAGAATCATAACCTTGCAAAACTAGAATGGCCATAGTCCAGAATCTCCCTATAACCTCTTAATTTTGCTAATGGAAATTAGGAAGTTCCAAAATATAAATAGACTGCACAAGTTTGTATAGGAATTAAGTAGTAAAACCAAATATGGGATCTATCAGGCACTCAGTAAATACTTAATGAACAAGTGACTTTAATAAATGCATACTCTAGGATAAACTCTCTTCTCCATTATTAAAAAAATAGAACCTACTAATTACAATATAACAGTTATTGATGTTTAAAATCATGCCTGTGAAGTATTATCTGGTTTCTTAAAGATTAAAAAAATATCCAGCATAATCTCTGAGTCAAAATGTACTATTTTCTAGAAGATTTTTAATCCTTATGGAGCACAAAATAATTCAGTTGATCAGAAAATTTGAACTCAAACAGCTCATTTCAAGCAAGTTGTGCAAATAAGGAAGAGTTTGCTGTATTTAAAGCAAAATTAGCAACCATTCGCTCTCAGTATTGCAGAATATTTGCATCCGGAAAAATAGGATTTAGAATTTACTCCACTTCAGGTTATTATGCTTCAGGTTATTATTAAACTGTCCCTGGCTCACTCTGATGCCCTGTTTCATCTTTGTATTCAAGGTGCCCATGTGTTGTGAAGATTCAATCTTCTTTTTTTTTGGTACTGGGAATTGAACTCAGAGGCACTTTACCACTGAGGCTCATACCCAGTCCATTTTATCTTACTTTTAAAATTTGAGTTAGGGTCTCACTAAATTGCTGAGCCTGACTTTAAACTGGAGATGCTCCTGCCTCAGCATTCTAAATTGCTGGGATTACAGGCATGTAGTCACTCTCCTTGTAGAAATACAACTCAGTTGATGCTGTTCTTGATGTTCACTTGCACAGGTTTTTATTTTTACAAGAACCCATGGGAGGGGACTGTGACTTAGAAAAGGTGGGCTCTGAGTTCTGCTGCTCCCAGGGATGCCTCTTGCAGGGTCTCAGTGAAGTGGGCTGTGGATGAACTCCATTGCCAGCACCGCACTTGCATGACTTAGTTCTGAACCCTTAGCAATTCATCAAGTAGCTACACAATAATTATTTGTTTATTAAATCGGTTGTATTCAAATGTAGAAACAACAAAGGGATCACAGTGGAGAGAGATTAATGTTCCTTTCATATGATCTTCTGTTTTGGAGGAAGTGATTAGAACTTAAACCGCCAGGTGCTGCGGTGGTGGTGCACACTTGTTATCCCAGTGACTCAGGAGGCTGAGGCAGGAGGATCATTACATGAAGCCAAGACTTGGCAATTTACAGAGGACTTAAGCAACTTGGTGAGTTCCTGTCTCAAAATAAAAAATAAAAAAGGCTGGAGATGCAGCTCAGTGGCTAAGCTCAGTGGCCTGGGTTCAATGTCTGGCACCCGCCACCTCCCCAAGAAAAAACCTGACATTCCTTAACATGAATATTGTATTTATCACAAACATTGGCGCAAACTTTCTTAGAAGCCTATTTATAGGTTATGAATTTTTGGTGTTTGTTCTTTGAAAAGCTTTATAGACAATACAGTGCTATTTTGACCCTAACATTTAGATAGTGATGACATTTGAACTCTAGGTTAATAAATATGAATTATATGAATGCTGACATATTTTAATTAATTAATTTCTATTGAGAAAGTAGTTTGGGAGTGAACTTAAGCCAATTTAATGCCCTGGTCAATTTTCTATGTAGTCCAATTAAACCATCCAAGAGTTCTGTTTTTATCTAATTCTATTTTATGTAATTAAAATTATTTTCTTCAGGAACAATTCTTCACATGCAAAATTCACAACAGTGATTTAATTTTTCAATTGTCTGTATAAAATTTTACAATGATGATCTTACCAGTCTGAATTTTTCTTTCATGACAGTTATTTCTACCATTAAAAACAAAAACAACAACAAAAACAAAAAAAGTGGATCAGACTCTCCAGATCAAAATTTGGGTTAGAAGATTAGATTTTTCTGTCAATTTTTAATCAATAATTCATTTTTCCCAGAACACACTTTTACCCATTGCCAGTTTTATTTTGCAATAGCTGTTTCTACTAAGCCTAATATTCCTGAATCAATTTTTGCAGTTTTGGAAGTTATTAACATGATGGAATTCTTCAGTCAATTTTTCTTTTAATTTCGCTGTGTGCAATTTTAGTTTTTCTCAATTTAAGTTCGTTGATTATTTCTTGCAGTGTGTATTTATTTCTTGGAACAAGAAAACCTTCATAAATCAAAGGCCTTGCAAGGTGAAGCCTAAAGATGGGGTTTGAATGACTGCTGTGTTTTACCTACAAGTGCCTCTTCAATGCTCAGCGCAGAGATGGAGAGAGTCTTCCTCTCACAAGGTTCATAGTAATTATAACTTTGTGAATTTATATTTAATTATCTCTGAAGACAGAATTGGACCAGTATGACCCAGGAGGCAATTTAATCTCAAAATAAGAAAAATGTCTATCAATCAACTAAAATGATCCCAGTTGAAACAGAGGTGGTGAACTTTGAGCTAACATTCAAAGAAATATGGGTGAAATTATGTCAAAGATTTCATTAGATTTTTCTAATCTTTTATTTTAATAGTCTAAATGAACAAGATTTTGTTTATAAATATACATTTTATTTCATTCCTAATTATAGTTTAAGGGCAAACATAGGTTTTTCTCTCCTTCTAGCCTTTATCTTTCTAAATTGTAGAGAACTAATTGACTTAATTCATTTTGTTTTTTAGGTCTTTCATGATAGTTCCATATTTTCTTTCTTGTCCTACTGTCTTTCCTTTACCCAAAGTGTTAGGTGCCCTCCCTGCGGGGTCTGAGAACACACCCCCCACACACCTCCACGTCTCTCTCACCTTCTCTTGGTACCTTTGTCCTTGTCCTTCAGAATTCCTCAGCTTCCAGCAGATCTGAGAAGCCTGCCCTGGAGTTCTGAGGGTTGGCAAGCTGCTCCCCCAGTATCATCCAGATGTTTAACAAATGGCACTGGCTCATCAGGATGACTGTTTTTTTGTATTTGTATTTGTATTGATGATACACATACAGACCAACAAAACATACTTTGTCAAAATTACAGAAAGAATTTCTTGTGACTTAAATAACACAAAACATGCAATTCTTTTCTAGGAGCTACAATATGAAATCAAAATGCATCTTTGTAACTATTAGAATACTTACAGGACACTAATTAGCCAGATAATTCACAGGTGTGATAGGTTAAACTTACTATAAAAGTTTAGAAAATCAAGACCCATATGGATTTCTGTTATTAAAGAGGGTTTAATAGAAGAGGAAAAATTATTAATAATTTAGGAGGCTTTGGAGATTGTGCTGCCTAGATTAGAATTTTTTTCAGAAAATCCTGCCAGTATCTTGACTTGAAATTTCTCTATGAATTTTAAAAGGGTATTGTTATTTAAGTTTTCAGCAGGACCTTGGGGTGTGTGGCAATTATATGCACACGAAAATATTCATTTTGTAAAAGAAACTTTTTAAAATCTAGAAGAAGAAAATTGAGAAATGCTGTGCCTCAATCTCTGTTCCAGAGAAAGTGAATCCTAAGTTTCTTGGGAAAGCTCAAGGAAGAAAAGTGAAGAGAAATTCCAGACAGTATGTGAGCCATTCATTCCTTTCACAAATCTTTACTAGTCTGGTGCTATTTTAATTACTGAGGAGGAGAACCAGATGAGATAGATGTAGTTGAGATGTCTTGTGATTTCTTAGTGGGGAAAACATCCACATTTTGCCCAACTCCTTCCCACCTCCTAGTTAGGATATTATTTTACCCCTAGCTCTATTCTGCATGCAAATATTATTTTGTCCTGAAAGAGCAGGTGGAGTGACTTAGCAGAGGGGAATGGATCTAATGATCTCTGTTACTTCCGACTTGAGAAACCCACAATTCTTGGCAGCCCTCAGTGAGCCATGAATCTTGGAGAGCTGACCATATTCCCCAATTTTCTCCATGTGTATGCTACAGCTGGGGCTCTTCCCTGCCAAAGCTTTATATTGACAGTCACCATTTTAATAATGCTCTCTTGCTCTGAATCTAAGATTGCTCACTTTAAAAAATGAATCTGAAAATTCATAGGGGAGATTATTCTCGCATTACATGTATATATTTTCCCTCGAAGGTGGTAACATATGGAACAATAATTATAGCAAGATTTTCTTCTGTCATTACCATATTTAATGTCTTTTTTTCACATGGAATATTCATTTTTTAAAATCCTTGGCCAAAATTCAATGTTTTCCTTTTAAACGAGTGAACCTTTGCTGAGTTTCCTCGCACTGTATAACATAGGCTTAGCTAATCAGCCTCACCCAGCTTGTGTATCATAGCAAAACATTTCTTAGAACAGCTCAATTTGGTGGCAGTGATGTCGAAGCTCTTGAATTTAATGGGCCCATTTTAGATTGACCCTTTCACGCTACAGTTTTGGTGTCCCTGGTACTAATCATCTTCGTCCTTCTTTGCCTCTTCCTCCTCCTGCTCTCCTTTCTTCTTTCTCTCAACCTCTTTTCTCTTCATTCTCTTTTTCTTCCTCTCTTCCTTTCCCCTGCCTTCTCTTCTTCTTTCCTTCCTTGTCTTTCTGCTAAGACACGTAGCAGGCAGCCATTGCATCCTTGCTAGTGAGTATTTTAGCCCATAAACCAAAAAAGACGATGTGAATTCCCTCCTTCTTCTAAGAGTCTGAATTTGGGTCAACTCTCCTTAAGAACTGAAATATTTCTCCCATTTCCACAGGAAGCTAGGGTCAAAAGGCAAGAATTCGCCACCCTCCCTCTGAATTTAGTCCTACTTCGATTTCCATTAAATCTTTTACTTAGCACTCTAAACGGACTGGCCTTCTCAAATTCTGCTTCCCTGACTTGTCTGCTCCAGGGGCCCTGTTCTTCACTGAATGATTCATCAACTTCCACATGAGTAAATTTTAATCTATCTCTGGAAGAAAGGGGGAAAACATCTTTTGGGGTTGATTCTCCATCACATGGCAGACAATATCAGAAACTTCACATAGATTTTTCTCCTTTAATCCTAATAACAGCCCAGAGAGGTGGGTCTTATCTACTTTCTAAGGTGAGAAAATTGAACTTCATAGAGTTTGAGACATTTGGCTATTTCTTTTTGGACTTGCAATAGGATATTTTCTTCTAAACAAATTTATTCCCAACCAGTTTGCATAGTACTTAAGGATAGAAATTTTTTTCTTGTTTTCATTTCTTTTCTTTCTTTTCCCAGGGTGTTCTCAAACTTTTGGGCTCAAACAATTCTCCTGCCTTAACCTCCCAAGTAGCTATGAGTACAAGTTTGTGGCTCTGTGACTGGTAATATTTTTCTTTTGAATTGCTTATATCTAGCATGTATCTTGCATATAAGTATGCAAATATTCTTTTTAATGGTTTCTGTGTTCTCTAAAATTCCAGTAGTCTCAAAATAGGTGCTGTCTCCAAATAAATACTGATTAATTTAATCCACTGATAGATTTTTTTGTATTGCCTTTAGATATTTGTAGAAATCATACTTTTTTTATATGTTCTTTTTAGATACACATGACAGTAGAATGTATTTGGCCATATTATACATACATGGACTACAACTTATTTTAATTAGGATCTCATTCCTGTGGTTGTATGTGATGCAGAGTTACACTGGTCAAGTACTCACATGTGAGCATAGGAAAGTTATGTTGGATTCATTTTATGGCCTTTCTTCTTCTTCCCATCTGTCTTCCTGGAAAGCACCCAGAAACCACTCTGGACACAGGAACTCATGCAAAAGATTTTATTAAGTGGGCAGGCAGAGTGTCTGCCCATGGGGTGAGAGAGAGAAAGAGACATAGAAAATGAGAAAGAGTGAGGGAGAGAGCACATGCAAGAGCGAGAGCAAGGGAGAGAGAGAGAGAGAGAGAGAGAGAGAGAGAGAGAGAGAGAGAGAGAGAGAGAGAATGGCGGTGGAGTCATTCTTAAGTAGTTGAATTTTGCCAGCTAATAACAATGCCTGGCTAGGATGTTAGCAGGCTTACAATCTGGACCAATGACTGCCGAGAATGTTCACAGGCTGATGAGCGAACCAATGGCTGGCTAGGTGTTCGCAGACTAACGATCTGGGTTGTAAAATGGTGTGTGTGGGTGGGGGAGGGGGGACAGAATACTGGCAGCAGCTGATGCCAACATCCCTTCCCTTCATTCCCTTTTTCTGATCCAATGAACTTCTGAAATCATACATTTTTAAGGTACATGTAGTGGCTATACCTAAAAATGAACATATTGTTAATCACATATCACTATCATCAATTTTTATAGGTATCAGATTACCTCCTTAAATATGCATCTTATATTTGCTTTCAGCAATTCTTTGTCCTTAACTTTAATCTTGTGTATTAGAAATCTGTTATCAGTGTTAGGGGTTTCAAGGTGGGGTTTTGTGCCTTATTTATGTCTCTGAACTTTCCTCCCTGTGAAATTACTAAAGGGGAGAAATACAAGTAACCAAAGTAAAAACAAAAGACATAATATATTCTAATGATATCTAAGTTACTAAACCCTAATTTCCATTGTAACGCTCCAAGAAAACTGAATATAACTGGGCCAGTGAAGTCCTTGCTCCTACTAGTTTCTCTGAATTTCAGATGACCTAGCAGAGCCAATGTGATTTTTGACCTAGGATATTTTCCAACTTGTTTTTCTTTACCCTGGCTGTAGTAGATGATAGGAAGTGAGAGAAGAAGAGATGACGTGTTTTTATGATGCAGGCCATAAATATGATTACTTAGCACATTAACCATGTGTAGAGTCAGAAAAGGAAGCAAGAAGCAGGAAAGCTGGATAGGTCCCAGAGGGACAGACCTCATGCTCAGGCAGTGGTAATGCTAACTGCATACTTGGGCATCAATGCGTAGTAGATAGGGAACTTGACCACTAGGTTCACTAGTAAGTAGTTAAAAAACAAACAAACAAACAAAACAAGCTTTATATCTCTGACCCTTAATGGTCCTACTGAAAGCTTCTCTTTTCTTGTTACAAATTAGGGAGGATGGTAGGCAGAGGCCTGGGGGAGTTTCCTTTAAAGCAAGAACTAATTCCAGATGCTCTTTCTAGGCCTACAAAAGACATCATCCAAAAATTGGGGAGAACTGGCATGTTCCTGTGATCCTGTAGACAGACAGACTTCAACTTATGTTTATCCTCTTACTGTTGATAGGGAAAAGAAGTCACCACTGCTCCTCTGGTGCAGCAGCACAGTGATCGGGAATCATGGGGTTCCTGTCTTGTCCCAGTCTGCTGCCCATTAGCTTGCCCTTGCTTATATTTTTCCTTGGAATACAGTACTATAGACAATATTCTTCAACAGTGGGTGAAACAGTGACTAGTCTAAAGATAGAAGTCGGGGAAAGGACAAGTGGAATTTGGAGCTGTGACTTTTCATGAGGTAGGTCTGAGCTCCAGGACAGACACTTCTCACTTGCAGGCTCTGGCCTGTGCATTATCTTGTGCTGTCTGTTTTTCTGGCTGCTGAGCTGCAACTCAATGGCCCACACTCACCTTTTCTTGAAACTTTGATTTTCTTGCGCATCTCTTTTTCTGCTATTTCTTGTCCTTATCACCTTGGGGTTTTTTCCTCAACCTGTTTTAATCTCTAGCATGTTGGTTGGTAGCTAATTATTTAATTGCATCTCACCCCCTCCTCCTGGCTATGAGTCCAAAGCAGGTCCTGGAATGGGGATTAATGTTCACTGAGTCCCTTCAACGTGGCAGACATTGTGTCAGACGTGGGCTATCTATTATCTTAATAAATCTCTATGCCCTGCCCTACAAGGTGGATTTTATTATCTTTATTTTATGGATGGGTAAATGGTGGCTTAGAGATATTAAGTAGCTTGCTCAAGGTCATTTATTAAGTGGTAAAGCTGGGATCTGAAGTCAGTTTTCTCTGTTGTCCTTCAGATGCTCTGGTAGAGTTCGTGGCTGGCACTGAATTCTATATTCACTGATGGCTCAATTAAATGCTGCTGATTTCATTTCCCTGTCCTTATTCCTGTCAGGGGTACCTCCTGCCATGGCTGAACTTGTTGGCTTCTCTCTCTCCCATTCCTGCATTTAGGTCTTTCCTGCTGACCAGAAGATTTGCAACTCCAGTGACAGAGAGTGACTGATATCATCCCCACTCATTTCACTGTCAAGGGTTGGGCCTGTCAGTAGTTGGTGAATAATATGCTGGCTGTGGGCACCGATCATAAATTGTTCCCCATTAGCAGTAGTGGTCAAATTCGCCTCCTCAAGTCTTGGAATTCCAGATGGGCTGCTTTTGGGTCTCCAGCTTAAAAAAAGAACTTCACTATTTGGTCATTTGTTTGTCCACTTAAGTAGGAGCCTTTCTGCTTCTCCAGTGGTTCACATTTCTGTATTCTAAGAGGAAACTGTGTCTCATTCATGATGGGGCACATATTTCTTTCTATGCTTATTGCAAGTTGACCTTTATCAGATTAGAAAAGCCATTAGCAACTTTATTGTCTTCTCTCTAAATATCCAGTCAAATAGTGACTTTTATTTGTTGTTCTTCTTGCCATTGTCTGCTTCTTCCTCCTCACCATGCTCTTACCAAACTATTGTAACATTAACTTGTACTTACTGGATGTTTATGGGGTGCCTGACTCCAGTCTAAGTGCCTCCCACATATTGACTCATGTCATTCTCACTACAACCCTGTGTGGCAGGACTATACAAGGCTGTTGAGTATGGTCACTGTACCCCTCCATGGCACCACTGACCCAGATGCAACATGAACAACATCCCTGTATACAGGCAGTGCCACCGTCTTGGCATGGTCTTCAAATCCTTTGTAAAGATGAGGATATGGGAAATCAGAGAGGTTAAGTAAGTTTCTCAATCTCATACTGCTGCAGGTAGTACATACTGGAATTTAAACTTGGGCAGTCTGGCTCTGTAGTCCAGGACATTGCCTCTTTCCTCCTGGCTAAGAGTAGAATGTGGGAAAGAGAATGTCTTGTTTGGTGGGTATTCTGGGTATCTGAAGGCAATAAAACATCTTGTTTTAGCAAGTGTTTTTGAGAATGATTCTCTGGATCTAATGGATCAAGTCCCTAGTGGCTGTGATTTTATCTGTTTAAGAAAGGGTCCTGCAGGTTCTGGAGTCTGTTCTGAAACTCCCTTTGTCCCAGAGGAATTTTCACATAGATGGAGAAAGTGTAGGAGATGGAAAGAGCCTTTCCATGACAGAACGTAGTTGATACATTTGACTTAAAAATGAATTCTTCATCTCAGTGCATTAACTCCACTGGGTCCACTAAAATAGTGAATTTCCTCAATTTGATTGTTAAACTTTTGACTGACCATTGAATTGATTCAAAACTTAATCCAAAGCCCCTTTCAAAGTGAGTTAAGTAAGTATGTATACTCATATATATGAGTATATATATATATATATATATATATATATATAGAGAGAGAGAGAGAGAGAGAGAGAGAGAGAGAGAGAGAAAGAGAGAGAGAAGCATAATATTCCAGAGAACTTAGATATATATGTCAACCCAAATTAGAAATCACTTTGTGGATTTTGTGGCTTATTGAAAGGAAATCCTTGTGTTGATATCATTTTAAAAGAAATCTCTCCATCTCTGGAGTCATTTATTAAAAGGGTGTTCACTTAGATTATTAACTCCTGGCTACACCAATCAGTACCATTCTTATGTTAGGAAAGTAGGACTTCAGGCCTGTGCCATATGCTTTAGGGAACCTACTACTACTACTACTTCTACGACTATACACACACACACACACACACAATTTATTTACACTGCTTGATTGCCTTTATTTCTTACAATCTGCCACTTGGGGCTGGTGCAAAAGGGTCCATAGCTCTAAACATCTATTTTCATGACTGATGCCATTCAGACCCCAGGAAAAGTCTTCTCCCTATCTCTTGCTTCAAGTCTTCCAAACACAGAGCTGCATCTGAGTGTCACCAGGGTTTGGAGGTTGATCACTGCAGACACCAGGGGCAGACAGTTCTTCTGAGGAAGGGAAGGATTTGAGAAGAGAAAACACAGAGCTATGAGGGAAAACAGATGGGTTTATATATATATATATATATATATATATAAACACATATATATTATATATTATATATATAATGATATATATCATCAGACGGTGTGAATTCATCCATTTCCATAACCACATCAGGGTCCCTTTTTTCTTGCTTTCCTTATTTTGCTTTATGGTACTGGAGGTACTCATGAAAGTCATGGTCACTGAAGAACTTTGGCAATATTTAACAATTTATATTATTTTCAGATTTGTATATACAGTTTTAGCTGGATGCAATTCATAAGAAGAGTGCTTTACCTTAACAATTAGGGAACTTTGAAGCCTTGTAAACATTTTTATTTTTATGGAAACTTTAATATCCTACATATTTTCAAATTATTTTATAACTCAGCTTATAAAAATAGCAGTTTCTTTCATTCTTTTATTTCACTAATTGTGATTTACATTTTTGCTTTTAATTTTAATATTTTAGAAGAAAATATACTTTAGAAACAATACAAAAGTTTAATATTTGTGTTTTTAAATAACACTTTACTTTTTAGCAAAATTCTTTTAACATTTAATATTAATATACTTTGAAAAAAATTACATTTCATTTTTAAATTACAGATGATTTTCTTTGATAGAACTCAAATTGTATGAAAATACTGGTAACAGTGATTATTTTTCAAAATGAGGCCAAGAAAATATATTTTATGTAATAAATGCATAAGTTAGGAATATGAATGTACATTTAAACATCACAGGCTTATCAATGAAACATTCAAATCAATAATAATGGTTTTTAAAATTAATTAAGTTTAGTCATTTTTTTGACAACTTAAAATCATGATAAAGTTTTTTGAAAGGCTTATATTTTTATTCAATAATTTTTATTTAAATTTTTTCTCTTTCCACAGTTTTTATTTGTGCATTTTCATTGTACATAATGATGGGATGTGTAATTACATATTTATAAAAGCACAAATATAATTTGGCCAATATCACTCCCTAGCATTTCCCCCCTAAAAAGCATGTTTTTGACATTATTATTTGAAAATTTATTTTTCCATAATACAACACGGGGCATATTTAGCTGCTCGTTGCTTGATTTATACATTTTCAATATTTAGGTGTAAGGTGTAATGGGTCTCCAGTTGTACTCCTGCCCCTGTCCTGCAGAGTGTGCATTGACCTCTGTAGGGTTCAGTCTGCTCATCCTCAACCTGAAGATCAGGATCTCTCAGGTTCGCAGTAGAAGTGATGATACATGTCAAAGTGCTTTGCAGATTATGAAGCACCACTCCAAGGTGTAAGTCTGTGTTGTTTAGCATCACTAACTGTCTAGAAATACTTTGTAAACACTGAATGAAAATCTCTTTTCTCATAACCTAAGAGAGCATAATCTTCAAGTTGAAAGGAACCTTACAGGTAATATAGACCACTTTCACATTCTTTCCCCTGACTTTCTGAGACAGCCCCTTTTGTTCTGTGGCAGCTCCGTGTTGAGAGGGTCGACATGTGTCCCTCCTTCCATCCTTATAACCTGTCCTTATCAGAGGCATCATTACTACTACACTTTTTTCTTTGGATTGCTCCTCTCATCCCCCTTTAAAATTGAGATAATTCTCAAAGACATAATAAATTACAATTTAAAGACATATCTTTTCTGAGCCTTATCTCCCCTCCAACAAACAAACAAACAAACAAAAAACTCACTAAGCACCATATATCTATCTTTCTTTGGCATTAGATTCCCCCCCCCCACCAAATACACATCAAGTGCTCTTCTTAATGTATGAATTTGAGAATGATATGATCACTTTCTCTTGTTTTTTAGCTTATTTCATTTTCAGTTTATTTTTCTCATTGGTGACATTTAAGACCTGAATGACAATCTCTGTCTTTGCCTCTATAATCCACATCAATCACTTAAGTCAGTGATTTAACTTTAACATAATTAGATCAATTCTTCTAAAAATTATGCATTTGTCAGCAGCCTATGAGAAGGAATTTCTTAAATGATGCATTAATTTTCATTTTGCATAACTGGATTCATCCACATACCAATCTATCAGATGTCTTAAGCAAAGCGATTGAAATGTAGTAAGAACAAGGGATGGGGGTCTGATGATGAGTTAGGGAGATTTTTAAATATTTGTTTTAGTAAAATTCCTGTCTAAATCTTGAAACATTGTTTACTTTTTTCCCTTTCCTATGCAACATTGTATCCCAAGATCTACCCAGAATAAAGAAAAGCACAATCGTATTATAGAGCTGACAGTGTGTGTATATAACATTAACTGCTTGGGGTAGCATGGCAGCAGTTTAGAGTAAAGTTATGGAGGCTCACAACCTCCTCCTGCTGCCTCCCCTCCATGTTATCAAGTGATGGATCATTTGAAGTCAAAAGTAAACCCTGTTGAGTTTCTATATCCAACTTAGGGTTGTACCAGAATTAATTATACCTTCTGCTACTTTGCAAAGGATTGTCACCAATAAATTCTAATAAACAGGAGTACAAAGATTTTATTTATGCCATTCCAAAGAAATTAGAACATAGTAGTGTTATTTAGCAATGCAGATGTTACATTATTGTGTTGTTTATATGAAAATAGATATGATGTGGAGAGGTATATCAAATGAGCAGCAGAGAGATTTGAGCTGGGCAACTGTTTTGATTATGCATATTTATTCATAATGCAGAAGTTGTTCTATTGAACCTCTTCTCTTTAAGATGGATTACCTATTTTTGGAAACCTTCTTCTTTTTTTTTTTTTTTAATATTTAGACATGTCAATACCACCCTGGTACAATATTTATGAGTGCCTTGTTTAAATTGTACCTTAATTGGTTTAGTCTCCAGAGTTGTAAGACATGATGCTAATACCCAGTAGTCAAGTGAGCAGGGTAGATAATGATGTGGTGCTGTCGGTTGGATGCTGGGGAGCGGGCCTGCTATACATGGTCTGAAAGCAGTAATTGCACTGTGACTCTGATTTGTTTTTTCAGGCATAATGTTGTTTTAGCATTAGATCACCTCATTTTCTATTATGATTACTCTGCCAGGACCATACCCCTGTGTCCATATTTTATTTTATGTACTCGATAGCAATATGCCAAGAACAATCTATGCTAACCAACTGATAAAGAATTAAAATAATTAGATGACCTGCATCTACACATGCTGCCTGCAGTATGCACACACTTACACACTCTTTCTTTCTCTATTGTGTGTGTGTGTGTGTGTGTGTGTGTGTGTGAGAGAGAGAGAGAGAGAGAGAGAGAGAGAGAGAGAGAGAGAGAGAGAGAATATTTCATACCTAAAATATTCATGCTTTTGTGGTCCAAGTGATTTAGGGAGTTTCTTGAATTATCAGCATCCTGATTGCTTATACCCTGCAGCACCCCTACTATCTCCATCCTCTGGTGATCTCTGTGTGAAAGCTGGAACAAGATAGCAGAGCCTTGCTTTGTTTGAACTCAGCAGCTCAGCTACTCAGAATGATAGAGTAAACTCATAAGTTCTACATTTGGGGTTACAAATACATTTTTAGCAGTAGGTAAATTTGCAAATACAGAATCTGTGAATAACGAGAATTGATTGACAGTACCTTTAAAAATATTTGTTTGGACTCCCTAAATGCTGAACAGTCCTTTGCAGTAGTGAGTACTCAATAAAAGTTTGTTGAGTAAATGAGTCGACAGTCACAGAAAGAGTGAGCAAATGCCTGGGTTATTTCTCTTTCTTTTGTTCTATGACTTCTGGTGTGTTGGAAGGTACATCATAATGAACGGTGTTCGAGAACCTGAACTCTGGAGGTAGGTGGTCTGAATTTGAGTCTGCACTCCACTATACTCCATAGGAATCTCCATTTTCTCTTTTATAAAGCAAGGGATAATAATAGTACTGACTTTAGGAAGTTATTACAAGGATTAAATGAATTAATGGAACTTAGAAATTATCTAGTACACAGTGCTATATATGTGTTTGATAAAAGCAACAATGACAACAGAAAAATCAATACCATTTTCTGAGACTCAGCATTGCAATAAACTGTTTTTAATGTGTTTTTGAAAACTAACATCCCTATGAGTTTTCACTCCCTTATCCTCATTATGAATAAAAACAACCTCATTGCATTTTTTTGTAAGGAGAGTAGTGAAGTACAATGAAGGCTGTACTGAGAAGTATGAACTTTAAAAAATGCCAAATATTACTGATTCTTTTGTACTCAGGTCTGTCAGTCTTTAAAACAGGAGGTGGTCTCCTGTGTTAGTCCTAGCATTGCTCTGAAACTTGTACTTTGCAGTTCACCCAGTACATGGACAGGTGGCAATTTTGTTGTGACTTTTTCACACTTAATGTCTTTGAATGAGCTGACAGAGCTCACTGCTGCACTGCCAGGAAATAATGGTTCAGGGTAGAACTGTATACATTTCTTCCTTTTTCTACCCATCAACAGGTTGTAACTTAAGATAGAAATGAGGCCCTGGAGTTCATGCTGAAAATGGGAGGGGGGAAAGTAAGAAATGATAGGTTGTCAGTTTCCTTGAAAAGGTGCAAAGCACCAGAACTGAAAATAAAGACTTTATTGCCTTGCAAAGAAGGCTTGGTAGCATTCAGATATTACCTGCATCTGCTTTAATGATTCCATTTAAGCTGTCATTTTCTGCATTTACCTTGCAGCATTCAAAAGCAACTATACTTATGTGTTCACATCTAATGCATTGCCAGCATCACAAGAAGAGGGAGGAAAAAATAGGAGAAAGAAAATGGTATATGATGTATTTAAAAAAAAAAAAAACAGTTTCCTTGTAGAAAATTAGCAGTAATTTGGAGGCCTCTTTTTAAAGGGAAATAAAGTTTCTCTGGAGATAAAAAAAATGCTGACACTGAACAAAGTGCAGGGGAGAGAGAAAGAGAGAGAGAGAGAGAGAGAGAGAGAGAGAGAAGAGAGACTAAACTCATTCTAATCTTTTCTTTCTCTTTCCTTTTGCCACATGCTGAACATCCTTCAGGCACTTCAGTGATGACTGCAGGAGAACTGGGAGAAGTCACCCTGTTTTTTTCCCAGCATGATTGCTCCTGATGGATAAACGGGAAAAACACAGGGGATTCCTTTATTTCCTGGGAGTTTACTTGGCCTCTTCTAGAATGGGGATAACAGTGACTGTGGTTTCCAAGGGGCATGAGGAAGGTTTCCCCCAATTTTTATTTTAGCTCATCTTAAAAATCCCACAGTGACTTACAGGCTAGAACTGCAAACCACTTTGAATATGACAGTTTTGTTACAGCTGATCAAATATTCTGTATCAAGTTCTGCAATTTCTTCCCTAAATAGACTTCATTGCTCAAATTGCAGCCTAAATCCCATCACCACTGCCTCAGACCTCTCCAGCCTGAGGGCCCTCTCCCTCCCTTAGGTTCCTGTGGTTCTGACTGACCTGACTCCCTCTGGATCTACACCATGTATGCTGAACTAGGGAAATATGTTTCTGCATCTATGGTTATTTTGTTAAATCTCTAACTAAAATCTAAATTTTTGAATTCCAAGTCATGCTTGGGGCCATTCATGACTCCTGCCCTGCCTGTTGCAGGGAATAGCTGCTGTGAAACAGTAATCTGTGTGCTGATTTTTTGCTTAAGAAGAACTACAAACCATGTAATCGATGAGACTATGTCTATTTACCTTTTTGAATTCCTTGCTCTGCCATTTTACATATTAGGAGATGTTAAGGTTCCAAATGGTTTTGAACCTATTGCCTCAGTGGATGGTTGGGCTATGATTTGAGTGATCCACACAGTTTTATGTGTTGATATCTAGTCCCCAAGGTGAAGCACTAAGACAGTGGAAACCACAGTATTTAGAGGTGGGGCCTTTAAGAAGTGATTAGGATTAGATAAAACTATCAGGGAGGAGCCACATGATTGAATTCTGGTTGCTTTAGAAGAAGAGGAAGAGAAACCAGACAAGGCAGACACATGGGCTTCCTGTCTCTCCTTCAGTGAGAGACACTTTTCTGTCTTGGGACTCTGCCAGTGAGACAGCCATCACCAGAGGCAGCATCTCAATGTTGGACCAGAACTGTGAGTCAAAATAAACCTCTTTTCTTTATAACCTACCCAATCTCTGGCATTGTATTATTAGCAATTAAAAACAGACTAATATAGTTAGTAATCCAGATAAGCTTGAGCTGTCTATCCAGATCAAGGAACCTTGGTTTCATGGAAAGAATTCTTCCAGGTGACGAAGCAGACTTAGCTCATCTGCTTGTGATTCTTCTATGGGAGAATCATGAAATCATCTTTATGACACCACTAAGTAACCCTGATGACAAAAAAATGGGATTTTTTTGGTATCTTTAAATAAATGAATGTACTAATGAATTAACAAACAAAGGCAGCACTCTTGAGTATTTCCCTTGGTCCCCTTTAGATGTCTATAATCATGGGGTAAAGCTTACTATCCTTTTAATGTGAACACATAATTTAACAGACTAATTCTCTTCTTAAGAAAAATGGTTTCAATTTTTTTCTTCCTTTTTTAATTTTAGAATTAAGTATTTCAAAATAGAAAGCAAATAGTTAGTAGGGCCAGAGGCAGGAGCAGAGGTGGGAAACATTTATTTTCTGCAAAGGGATTTTATTTTCCACAAGGTGAGGAGACCCTGGGAAGCATGGGCTATATTTTACTCATAGATTTTGACTTTTCTCTCTCTTGACTGAAGAGATCTTAATTTGCTTTTGCACTTATATGCTATACAGTGTCTAGAATATGTAGGTGTTCCATAATTATTTTTTGAATAAATGAAAGGGGAACATAAAGATGGTATTTTCAGAAATGTGGGTCAGCTGAATGGAAACTGAGGGCCTGTGGAGAATATTTTATCTGTGTTTCTGCCTTTTCTTTTTCTGGATACACTTCTACATGAGGTAGGAATAACAGGAAAGAGAAGAGAGTAAATTTTGGACTGCTGCTCAAGATCTCTACCAGATCCTAGCTCTAATCCCTTCTGTTTGAAATTCAGAAGATTATCTGCATATCTCCCTCTGCACTAGCTTCTCACTTCATATCAATCCAGCTGTCATGTTGAAGAGAATTTGAAGACATAATTGTCATCATAGTGTTAATAATTGAACATAGATTGTTTTACCCTTCACAAATATTTAGCTTTATTAGGAAACAAATTCAGATACCAAGGATCTCATATCTAAAAGAGTTTGAGGCAAATTTTTCCAAAGGCATTAATTAGTCAATAATAAGAAAATAAAAATATAGATCTCTCAGAGAGAGAGAGAGAGAGAGAGAGAGAGAGAGAGATCAAGAGAGAGAGATCAAGGTTGAAAAATTTAAAAAGTATATCTTAAAATACAATTAAACACATTGACCTTCTCAATATTTTCTGTTTAGTATACAAAATCCTATGTAACTCTTCTCATTTATCAAAATTATTTTCCATGGAAATTTTTCTTCTTGTTTTGAGAAATCAGCTTCCTATGCAAGATTCTTCAGAAAAATCTATAATATATTACTTCCTATGGCTCCTTCACAGAATGAGAACTGTAGGACTCAATCTTGAAAATGAACTGGAATGGAATAGGTATACATTTTTTTCCATTCCAGAGATTCCCACAACATTATTCATCTCAAGGAAAAAGAATGTTAATATCATTTTCCCGTCATCAAAATGAGAAAGAATATATTAGAGGTCTGTGCAAGAATCTTTGCCTGCAAATCACATTCCTGCCTAATAACTAGTTTGGTTATTGATAAGATTGGGGACAATGACTCTTCAAACTCTGTGCCATAGCATTTCTCATTAGCCATGCTTCTAAATTTTTTCAGCTTCTTCAGAAGCATTAGTTAATGAAGAAGTATATCCTGAATGCCATAATTTCCCAATAAAAACCACAGGTATCAGGCCAAATGGATGCAGGCTGATCAAAATGCAATGTTATGCTTCCCATAATCATGGTGGATCATTTGGTTAGCATCAAAATTTAGACTTTAATTTTCTGCCACGGCTGAAAGGAAATTCCAGCCAAATGTGGCAGAAACTGGGGAGGCTCCCATGGCTGCAGGTGTTTAACCATCAGGCATGCTCTTGGGGGAGAGTGTTGTCAGCTGGCCAGGCCAGGGTCTACAAATGGGGAGAAGTTGGTAGTGGGGAGGGGCAGGATAGAACAGGATCAAAATCTGGACAAGCTCCAAAGAAATCTCATCTCTCATTTCACACCTTTGCTATTTGCCATCAGTCTCTCCCCAGCAAGCGTTATTACTTTGTAGTGCTCAACAGGAGTTGATGGGCAGCCTCTGTGTTTCCCCTTGGCTTCTCTGCCTCATGGACAGACTTCTTCATTAAGGGCCACACCACAGTTTTCCAGGCTTAATGGGCATAAATATAGCTACTCAAAGAGGGGAAGCACTTTCCTGTCCATGAAGATATTACATCCAAGAGACGAAAGGAAAACCTGCTAATTGAGAATCGCACTTCAGTTTAATTACACAGATGCTAAAATAATGTAACTGAAGCGCCTTAAAAATATAATTATCCACTATGCAATGCTTGAGAGCCTGCTTTATCTTTTTGCGTTTAATGTACATGATCAAGAAAGAGCCAACAAAAGAATCATTCCTGGGTAATTTGGGAAACTGGGACATGTTTGGGTTTGAAAGATGTTTGAGAAAGCGTCTTGCATTTGGAGGGAATCATCAAAGGCATTTTGTGAGCAACTATACCTAAAATCCTTCTTCTCTACCTGTATGTTCTTCAAAGGCACTAGGGATTAAAATAATAAATTTTAGGGTAGCTTGAAACTGTGTCCAATTATCTCCTCCAATACCACAAAGAGTAAGGACTGCTGTATGTTTGTAAAGAAAAGCATATTGTCTTTGTAGTGTGACTTGAAGAAGTTCTAGAAAGTGCCTCTGATTAACTAAATATTCCTTCTACCCTTTCCTCCTTTACCTTTTAGACCATCCTGTTGAATTTATTATTAGTACAATGCTGGATTTGCATAGAATGCTAATCTCTCAAAACACTTTGCTAATAAAAAAAAAAAAAAGAAACCTGATTGTGCATTGCTTTCCAGTGCTATTCACTTTGTATTTTTATGTGTGACCTACCCCATATTCTTGTGGATTTCTTGTGTTAATGAGTAGTGTTTGTCATAGATTATAGTAAGTAATGGTGGATTGATGCTGACATTCTGCATTTATGATTAACATAGTGGACAGTGAGTATTTTTGCTGTCCTAAGAAAGATTTTCAGAAAAAATATGTCTGATTTAGCAAGGGAGGGCTAATAAAGCCTGCTTCTGTATAGCAAACTAGAAATGCTACTAAAAGAACTTCAGAAATCACATTCCAGTTTTCTAGAGGTGCAGTAATTTCTAGGTACTTAAAAAGGAGGTGTGTGGTCATGAGAAAGGAAGGAAGCAAAGGATAGAATACATGGAACTTGTGAGACAAAGATGAGGAAAAATGCTACTGGGTTACATGGTGCATCCACAGACCATCTTGTAAGCACCTTGGGGAACAGGCTGCAGAGTGGGGCACATGGTTGAGTAGGAATGAAGCTTGGGCTAGACCTGCACTGAGAGAGGTGCTACTTCCTGGTAATCCCCTATGTGCTACTTCCTGGTAATCCCCTATAGAGTTCAGAAGGAGAGAAGAGGATTAATGCCCTGGCTCTGGAGTTTGAGTGCCTGGATCCTAATCTGCACTCTAACTAGCTGTGGGTCTTAGAAAAGTAATTCACCTATATAACCTTGTTTCTTCCTTCCTAAAATAAATTACTAATAGTATCCACTGCCTGGAGTTGCTGCAATAATTAAATGAAATAATCCAAGTAACACATTTAGAGGAGTTTAGTCTTTGTGAACATTCAGTAAATTATCTGGCATCAGGTCTCCAAAGTTTGGGCTGATTCCTCTGATTCTAGCCCAGGCTGGTATACTTTGCCAAATCATGCATAGATTTTAAACACCTTATGTGTGAACACTGAGGAGATGGTTTGTAGCTCTGAGAACCCCAGAGAAGAAAAAATAATCGGTAAAGGCTGAGGAATCTTGGATTCAGTGCTCATCTGATCTGTCTGCTACTTCCTTGCTCTACTAGGAGAAGGAAAGCATCAGAGCTGAGAAATGGAGTTGCAACTGCACTGAGCAGTTCCCAGGTTGGACAGTCACAGATGTGTTTATGCTCACATCTAGATGGTGCACGGCTCATTACTTCAGGGTGAGAGGCTACGGGATACATGTGCATCTGCTAATGAATCTGGACCTGCCTCAGCACACTGCCCAGACAGTTGCATTTTAAATTTTTTTCTTTCTTTTTTTGATGATGTATATGTACTTTGAATGGAGTGAGGAAAGATGAAAGGGAGGCATTTTGTTTATTTGCTAACCAGTCTGAGTTGTTAATGTTAGTGTTCTCGAATTTTGGTATTGATAAAATTGAAATAATAGTCAATATGTATAGAGTTTTTTTATATATAAAATCACATTTATTGTAAACAAGACCAAGAGCTCCAATAACATCTTTTTAAAAGGTGTTTTTATAATTAGCAATGTTCCTCTCATTATTTTGCTGCTCTTTGATATAGAATCTTCAGGTAAACTTTTGTTTTTGCTTGGATTGATTTGTGCCCTTCTGGTTTTGAGCCAAATGAGAGCTTATTGTCCCAAGAGAGATACTGTAGTATACATGAATTTGGGGGGTAGGTGAGCCTGGAATGAATCTCAGCTTCCCTCCTAATTAGCTCTGTGACCTTGTACAAAGTAGGTTCAGAGTCTCAGATTTCTCATCTCCAATATGTGAATGTTAATATCTACCTTTGGTTCTTTGTAACAGAACTAATATATGTAAAATGCTTGAAATATAAAACTTGCTAGATTTAATTCTGATTGCTTATAATAATAGCTTTCATGTCCCCTGCCGAGGATGCCTGGTGATCCTAACCTACATTGTTCCTATATCCCAAATTCACCCTCCTGCAGCTAATGCAAAATTGTAAGCAAGAAAGAGAACTGAGTGCCTTGAGCGCTGAGGCTCACTTCAGAATGTCGTTCAGACCTGTCTGCTTTTCTCTTGTGTTATTATCTCATCCAGGTCAGGCCACCATCACCGTAACCACAGCTTCTGTGGTAATCTTGCCAGTCTCCCATGTAGACTTTGGTCTTCTCCAGTGTGTTCCCCATCAGAATGCTCTTACATTTTAATTTGAAATATAATCATGTCATTTCTTTGCTGAAGACTGGATTAGAACTCCCATTCCACTTAGGATAAAACCACAACACTCCTACCTGAGAGGCTACACTTGTGGACAACCCAGCCCTGGCTATTTTTCAGCCCTCAGCTTCCCCCACGTTCCCATCTGCTCACTCTGTCAGAGAGGTAGCCCTACCACATGCTCTAATCAAGCCATGCTATCATTGTTCTCTTTCTTTGTAAAATTGGTCACAATCAGCTGTTATTTGTTTATCTGAGAATTGTTTTCTTCTTATATCCCTAAAATTCTGTAGACTTTAGGTTCCACGTGAACAGAGGTCAAGTGTGTCTGGCAGTACAAGTGTCTAGTACAATTATAGGTACATGGCAGGCACTTAATTGTTGAAATAAGAGACTAAATATAAGTGTACTTGCTACTGATGACCGTTTAGGTCATATATACAAGATCTTTGGCTATTATAAGCAAAATTTAAAAGAATTTCCATATGCACATTTCATGAACAATTGTGCTGTCATTTAGTGGGATAAACTTTTAAATGAAGTCCCCACCTAGTATGATGTCATGCCACTTTGATTTCTACCTTCATAATGACAACTTAATACATATCTAATTGTTGAGTTTCTGGTTTCCACCTTGACCAACCTAATGTAATTTGCAAATCACGATCAGCCCCCTCACTGCTGATTTTTAAGTATTTGGAATATTGCCTTTCTCACAGTTAACATTTAGTAGAGATTGGTTGAATGAGAGAACTACAGGTCACACAAATATGTCCAGGCAAAATGGGAGAATGCCCTAAAGATGCACAAAGGAAGCAGGAAAGGAAGATGCAATAAAGGGTATAGGTCATTTTTCTTCACCCAAACTTCAACTTGTATTAAGGGATAGCAAGTCACTACTTTAATTATTTACCCAAAAATATTTTTAATAAAACAGTGGAGGCCCATGATTTCTTTCGTTTCCTTATTTATTTGTGCCACACACAATCAAAGAAGCTTATGAAATTCAGATATTTGAATGTGCCCCACAAAACAGTATTTTCCAGCACTGAAATATGCAGGTTATGGAACATGCAGATAAAACTGACAGGGCTGCATAAATGGGCATTCTAAATCTTAATAGCTATGTGTTAATTTGTTTAAGAAAAAAATGCCTTGTACATCAAAACTATCAACAAATCGTTCTTCTAATGGATACATTTTTAAATTATGTGGAAAATGAGTCAATAAAATATATTAACTTAAAAATAGTGTAATAAAGTTTATGAATGTGGTACTTCAAACACACCCTAAATGTAGAAGAATTGGGGAAAGCCACCATAATTGAAAGAATCATCTTGAGAGGTGAACACCTTCAATGTTTTAGTATTTTCAATGCTTTGAAGAGAGAAAGGAGAGGCAATGCACTTTAAGATCTTCCAACTGTAAGAGACCGAAGATGCTAAATAAACTTCTCCCCTCAAACCCACACAACCTCCTGTCTACCCTGTTCAAGTTTGTCGATGCATATTCTTATCTCTAAACCTTTCAAAATATTCTATGATCTCATATTTCTGCATCTTGATAATGGACAAGAAATCAGCTATTATTCATTGCCTTTTCCTGGGAAGGAGACTGTTGTCTGAGAACATGCTGTGGAACATGGGAAGAAGGAGCCTGCATGGGTGTCAGGTTGGGGATACAGATGGTGGAGCTGGAGTCTGGGTAACCACACTGCTACCAGTCAGTCTTTTCCTTGCTCCAGTTTGTGTGAGGCTTCTGCTCAGGAGGAAAGTTATTCAGACCACAGAGAAGGGAATATATAAATTTAATTGACATAAAAAGTTGTCAAGATTTGACTCTTGATTGAATAAAACCAGCACAGTTTATTCTGAAGTCTGACATTACACAACAGTTGGGTAGAAGAATTTCTATAAATTAGACACCAGGAAATAGGAATTCTTTGATGTTTGGCAAAGACAATGACATCCCCATGCAGACAAGTTTCTATTTTAAAGTTCTGGTGACCGATCTATAGCTTTGGTACCAAAAACATGGGAAGAAAGCCTGACTTGAGTTCTGGCTTTGGTTCATCCACTACTTTGCTGCAGAGTATTGCTCCAGGAAAGCACACAATCTGTGCCCAGTTTCTCTTCTGTCAAGTTAAAATAATGACTTTAGTCTTTCTTAATGGGTCATGTGGAGAATAAAATGATAAAATTTCCATTCTTAGTAACTATGAAGGTAGAAAGTTTTGAAACAAAGTTGTACATTTACCATTATTGCTATAATGAGTAAGAACAGAATTTAGAGTTAAAACTGATATAGAAGGCTCATTGGCCACCCAGGTTCCTTCCTTTCAACAGTGAATCTTTCAAGCGAGCCCAGGTCTAAATCTTCAAATTTTCTGTATTTTTTCATTTGAGAAATATCTGACTATGTCACATTGCTGCATTAAAACAACTCTGAAATCCTAATCCTAATGAGAATTCTATTCTTTCTTCTTTTTATTAGACTCACATATTTGTGGTTCATGGTAAGATTGGCCGATCCAGGTAAAGTCTTGGATAGCTGACCTATTTATACAAACACCTTTCTGGTCACTGCTTGCTTCATGGGTATTGACATCCCATTGGCCAAAACAAGTCACACCGTCAAGGCCAGCATCAAGTGTGGGGAAAGAAGATCCTGCCCAAAGAGGAAAGGCACTATAGATTTGCATACCAAGAATTAGATGTCTAATCTTGTTATTGGAAGTGAGTGGAGAGGTGAAAGAAAAATCTACTCTTCCCCTGAAGAATTTTTTTCTCCTTAATATTTTGTAATTTTTGAATACTTCCTAGTGAGTTATTTCTGCTCTTTGCCATGTACATCAATTCTTTATTTAAGTATAGAGACCTAGATTCCAATGGGAGATTCCTTCCTACCTCACATCTCACTTTCTTCATATATAAAATAAGTGTGTTGTCTGGTAATCTCTAAAGCCTTCCAGTTTCAAGATTACAGAAAACTACAGATTTTTTTTTTTTTTTTTCACATAACAAAGCTGTGTTTGTTATGTGATTTGTCTGCTATAACAGAATAAAGTAGACTGGCTTATAAACAACAGGCATTTATTTATTACAGTTCTAGATGATGGCAAGTCCAAAATCAAGGTACCAGATTACCAGAAAATTCAGTGTCTGGTGAAGACCTGCTTCCTAGTTCACAGATGGTCATCTTCTCACTGTGTCCTCACATGATGAGAGGAGCAAAGATGAGGCAGTTTTCTGGAACTTTTATAAGGTCACTAGTCTTATTCTTGAAGGTTCTGTCTTCCTCAGCTAATTAACCCCTGAAAGGTCTACCTCCCAACCATCACATAGGGGTTAAGACTTCAACATATGAATTTAAAAGGGACACGAACATTCATTTTATGGAAAAAGTCATCTTGCCAAATTTAAAGCATCAGGATTTTATTAAAAAGTATGGACCAATATTAGCAGCTGTGACAAATACTTATTTCTTAAAGTTTTAACGAGTGATAAGTGGTAATATTTTTAAAAAAGAGACAGAAAACTTGATTTGTAGCATGTGCTGGGTTTGTGTATGTGTGTGTGTGTGGTGTAAATATTCCCTCTATAGCTGATTTTGTGATTTAACAAGGTCATGTCACTGAATGTGGAATTGGGCATAAATACTAATAATGTAATGAGCTCTTCTGAGCCAGTATGACTTTCTTCCATTCTTCACTGGGATAAACTAGGTAAAGTTTCTTTCTTACTCATGTCTCAGTTCAGTGTGATCAGTAGGATATAGAGTTGGACTTTGGTGCTCTCAATCCTTCAAGAATCCACATTGACAAAGGCTCTATTTTCAGTGTGTTGCTCCCTATGTCATTCTGCTCTGAGGACAAGACAGAGTATAGGGTCATGACCCTTGATCTCCTGAGTCTGGAAGGGGTAACAAAGCTTTCTCCCATTTTTCTCTGAGCAAAAGTGAATGCCATAACCAAATAACTGCAGGTAGAATTAGAAAATTTAGTCTTGCTGTGTGCCCAGCAGTGCAGAGAAATGTAACATTGTCTCCAACAAAGATTTTCCTCTGATAATTAGTCCACCCAACTTTTCACTCTTTCTCCAGTAAATCATAATTTCACTTTAAGAAGCAGGGGTAATACGCCCAAGTTGAATCTACTGCTGACTATTGGTTTTCTAGGTCTGCCATAATAATGTATTACAAACCGAGTGACTTAAAACAACAGTAATGTATTCTGGATGTTAGAAGTATGAAATTGAGGTTTCAGCAGGACTATGCTTCCTCTGAAATTTCTGGAGACAAATTCTTCTTCACCTCTTCTCAGTTCTGATAGTGGTTGGCAATCCTTGGTATCACTTTACTCATAAGTGCATCATTCCAATATGGGGCTCCATCAGTAGGTGGTCTTCTCCCCTATGTTGGTTTTGTGTCTGAATTTTCCTCTTCTTATAGGGGTGCCACTCACTGCACTGGGGTCCCCCTAATCCAGTATTATCTCATCTTAATTTGACTGCATTTATAAAGGCTACTCTCCAAGTAAGATCATCTTTACTGGTGCTAGTGGTTAGTATCTCTAAATATTTATTTTTCTGGAGGACACGATTTAAACCATAATTTAACATTCCCCTCACAAAAAAAGTTGGTCTTTTGCTGATCTCTGTGGATTTAATGCAATTAATCTTAGTAAACCCTAAGTCTTGGAAACCAGGCCCACAATTTCTCTAAGGGAGGGGCTAGTGTTCCCTCAGTTGTGAACACCAGGAAAGGCCCGGGGCCTAACATTCTGCAGGGTCACACAGCAATTGTCTCCTAAAATCTAGTCAGATTGGGGAAGAATCTGGTGTTTCCCAAGTTTATTTATTAAGGACTTGCTAAACCTCTGTGCTTTGTTCTAGAATGAGGGGTGCAGCAGACCCATGTGCTGCTACAGACTGTTTCTGGGAGTTTTCATCAATCAATGCTGCCTCAGAGAGCAGCTACAGGAACTGCTTGGCCATGTGCCCTTTTTCCATAGCACCTCTTTTTAAAGGAGGCAACTCCAAGTCCCAGTTAGTCACTGCAACAAAACTGGCTGCCCAGTGAAGTCCGTTGAGTATTGATGTGTCTTTTCTTTGGCTGCTCATAAAAAGAAACAATATCGGGCTGGGGAGATAGCTCACCTGGCAGGGTGCTTGCCTCGCAAGCCCAAGGCCCTGAGTTTGATCCCCAGTACTGCAAAAAAACTAAGAAAAAAAAAAAAAAGAAACAATATCTGCATACCTCCCACATCAAATCAATATACAATGGGGAAATAAGGACAGGCTTGTGTTAATTAAAACTCCCATTTGGAGAAGTAAGGGAATAGAAAACACCTCTATGTCACTGCTCCAGAGTAAACCGAAATTGAGTGGATCTGGTGTTGTCATGCTTTCTGTCCTGGCTGTGGAAAATTCTCTTGCTGACAGTCTGGTTCTGTTACCTGGGGATGTTTCTTTCATTCATTTCTCTTCCTGTTTCCTGGCATGACTCCCTAGGTGGAGGGATTTTTCTTGCTCATTATTCTCCCTGCCTCTTCTGAGGTAGGCACTGGGATGTTTGCCTTTCTTGGGACCCTGCAGATCCCATTTAGAAAGCTCAAATCATAAGGATTGTTTTAAAATCTGAAAGAGTCAAGGAACTGCCTGGCTTGTCACTAGCAACACAAGTCTCTAGAAAACTTAGTGGGCTTCTGAGCTATCTCAAAACTTTTGTATTATTTTTATTTATTTTTAATTTTACTGAAGTAAGAATACCACAAGATCTTCTTCTTAACAGATTTTCAAGTGTATAATACAGTATTTTTACCTATTGGTTCAATGTTGTACAGTTGAGCTCTAGAGCTTATTTACTTTGCAAAACTGAAAATTGTATATCAGGTAATTATCAACTCTCCATTTCTCCCTCCCCCATCCTGACAACAATTCAATTCTTCAGTCCTTTGAGTTTTCTTATTTTAGATAATTCATGTAAAAAGAAACATATAGCATTTATCCTTTAGTGATTGACTTATCTCAGCAAAATGTCCTCAAAGTTATTCATGTTGTTGCATATTGCAGAATTTCTTTCATTTTATCCTTAATCTGATTTTTTCCACAAAGCTAGTTCTTAGTGGGACTCTTGTTCAAAGGCTTACTTGGTCTTTTTTCCCCCTATCAATTAGAGCCTAGAAACTGTCAATTTTTATAATAACTCAAGGCCCTGTATTACGGAACTTGCCTTATTCCCTTTTATTTCTTTTCATAAGTCAATTTTCTCTTGAAGTCATCACTTTTTTATAATATGTAGCCAGATTTAGCAATAACTACAAACACTTACTAATACCTCACTTTCCTTCTAGCTACTTCTCCTGGAGTCACAAGCTCAGTAGGCATGAGGACTTCCACGCAGCTTCTTGTGGGTATTGTCATTGCATAATATGAATTACCATCTTTCCAGCCTCTAGTGTCACCTTCACTGGTATTTGCTACCTGACTGCCATGTCAATGCCACACATTTCTGGATGTTGTTGTAACAAAGCTACATTTCAAAGTATCTGTTTCTGTACTTCAGTAGTTAAAACTAGCTGTGATAACAAAATCTCTTGATTCTCAGTGATTTCATACTTTAAAATTTATTTCTTACTCATGATTGGCAAAGGGAGAGGAGACACTGGACTCTGTTCTATGTGGTCCACCAGATACTCGGGATCCTTCCCTCTTTTGTCTCTGCAGTCTTCAACATGTGGTATCCAAGCTCACCACTCAAGATGGACAGAAGACTGGCCTACTCTAAGCCACCTCTATCTGCACATGACCCATCAGTTCTTTTTACATTCCTCTGCCTCCGCTAAGACCCGAGGGATTGGGAAATGCTGTGTGTCCAGAGAGAGGAAATGAGTATGGTGAGCATGTAAAATGTAAAATTGTCTCTTCCAGTGATCTAATTGCTTATTTTCCTATGGGAAGACAAGTTTGCCCTACTTCAGTTTTGAAGGAGGCATTAGAACAGAAACAGTGTGAGAAGTATAGAGGGGATAAAAAGAGTCTAAATGAGAACCACCCACAATTGAATGCAATTCGTATTTATTGAGCATTCAATATATTCCTAACTTTTGCTTAGATGCACTTCATATTCCCAAGCTGCTTCTAGTGTAACACCCAGAAACTAAATGTGTAAGGCATTCCACGAGAGCACCACTCGATATTTGGGGCTAAGAAACAGATCTTCAAGGGATTAGGATAATTTTTCATCAAAAAGGAAACTTCTCCAATAAATGCTCTATTCTCTGATTTACAAAACTACCAACCCTAAATGTAAAAGAAAAGACAAATGTTATTTCTTAATTAAATGTCTTTTAGGCTTAGTTATCTCTATCCCTTGCCCCAAAGATGCAGCCAGTAGTGCCCAGGTACAGGGGCATCATGATAACCAGATACTAGTTGAAGCTGAGCTGAATAATGCATGAGCACAGCATCACCCACCCCCTCCAGCTCTTATGGAGTGAACAGCTTTGTTTTTCAAAACCTCCTTTGGGAGGCTTCACAAACAACTGCTATTTAGCTCACAGATTCCAAAGATGATAGATAGTGGCCTTTCCCTCCAGGTATAGATAGCTTACCCTCTGATGGTGGAAATCTGATTATTGGCAACTTCTCTGCAAATGGCCCTGTCCAAAATCAAACAAAAATCTGATATTTAGAACCCAAAGAAAAAGGACTAAGAGTCTAGTAAAGCTCGAACGAATGCTGACCTCCACTTGCAGAATACATAAAACAGTATACTTATTAAGAGGCAGATTTGAGCCATTTGGGGTTGAGAACTTTGCTGATTTTGAAAGAAAGAAAAAGAAGAAGAAGGGAAAAAAAAAATCTAGGCAGCTGGCCTAGTTTCTAGGAGGACACAAGAGTATTTACTCAGCACAGAGCCAGTCTGAACTAATGGTTCTGAGGGCCTCTAATGGGCCTCCGGGTCGGGCAGGGTGAATTTTGGCATGAACAGAGAGGTGCCCGCCTGAGAGGGGGCAGCTCTCCTTGGGCAGGACGTGCACCTCCTGCCCTCTCCCTCCACGGAGCATGTGCGCAGGCTTCCAAAGCTCAAGAGCTTGGATCAATAGCTAAAAGTTTGGAGGCTTATGACATCTTCCAAATTGGAATGAAAACATCTCCCCGGGTATTCTGCAGTGCTAGTAAATGGAAATGAAACATCCGAGTGAAGGCAAAGCGTTCCCCAGACCTTCATCTTATTTCCACTCAGATGTAATCCAAAATTAACACTTGCTCCAGACACCCGGCCTATTAGCGCGCGAAACGATTCTTCAGCTGCAACGAGAAGGGCAGCAACTGGGGGCCCCGGCGAGTGGTGAGGGGCTCCCCCACTTGGAATTCCACCCTGGTAACCCAACAAGAGATGCGCATTACCATTTAATTATAATGACAGAACAGATGTGATAACAAGGTTGTCTTCTCTGGCTCTGTTCCTGATGTCACCACAAGGGTTTCCAGTTGTTGCTCTTTCTCATTTTGCGCTTCCTCATTAATCTCAGCTCCTCCAGCTGCTTCCTGCTCGCCTCCCTGACTTGTCTGACCGGCCTTTGTGAGCGGCAACCATGGCCTTTCAGAGAACTGGCTGTGTGGGGCCAGGTCTTTGCTTAGTTTGGTTCCAGCCATCTGTGCCTTCCTGCAGGCCACCACAGTCCTGTAGGAGCCCTCTGACTTCATCTTCACCAAATTACTGCATAGGAAAAAAGACTTTGCATGAAAAGACATTTTTTTTTAATTCTGTGACTGTTATTTGGCATTTGCTCCTCATTACCTTCCTGACTACCTCAAAGCTCCCTCATTCTTTTGTCTGTTTTCTTAACTCCCAATCTAAACACAGATAGAATCTTTAATTTCCCTAAAGTTCAGGCTTACTAGATCCAAAATTAAGAACAAAGTATGGATTCATTAGTTTTGCATGTGCCTCTGCTTGTGAGAGTCAACCTTTGAAAAGGTTCACGAAATGTATTTTGCTTGAGATTATGAATACTCCTAGACCTATACTTTTTTGCAGTTTTTAGTTATCTATCCCTTGTGAAACGAATAGGTCCAGAGGTACATTAGCAAATTTGTTATGTAAGAGGTGATGTGTAAGCTCTTTTCTGAGAGAATTTATGTGTCTCATCTTTTTATCTTCATTGATGTGCTGGCGACATAGTAACTCCTCAATAAATGCCAGATGAATGTCATAAAAATGTGAGTGGGAAATTTCAATGGACTTATTTCGTTTGCTAAGGAAAGTCTCTGCATTCCATAAAAGGTTGGTATACTAGCCTACCAACTCCTACCTAACATGCAGATTGAAAAATAAATCTAACCCTTTTAGTAATTGACCTGGTCTGCGTTACTACTTCTAGAAAAAGAGGTGGGTGAAACAAAGTGGTGTCTGCCTCGGGTAAGAGGTACATCTCATGACTTGTCTATTTAGTGTTCACAACAATCCTTCAACATAGGTGCAGTCTCTCTGTTTTACCAGTGAGGAATCAGGCACTCAGAGAGATTGAGCAACTTTCCCAGGATCACCAAGGCAGAGGTGGTACTCAAATTCAGATCAAATTCTTTTCCAAGTTTGTTTCTTTGCATTTTTCATTGATGTAGCTCATTTCCAATGCATGCCACCTTCCCACATGAGCTCTTTAAGACCTGGAGGAAAAAGAGTTTGTATAGTTTCTCCTGTGAGTTTTGAGCTTTGGGACAATAATTAAGTTAAGAGTAAATAAAACCACACAAGGGTTAACAGTGTCCCTTGGTATGGCTCATTTTATTCGGTGCCAAATGGCTATTGTCTTCCAAATAAGTTCTATCCGTTATACTTTGTGACTGGACGTGAATGAATGGGAAGAGCCACAGATTTGAGGACTGAATTGTTACTTAGAGACCTTGTTACTGCACATTTCACAGGGCAATAGATGGTCTTGTGTTGAATGTATAGTTAAGGTCTGAGTGTAGAGACATCTCTCATACTTGGGGGTGAACTAAGGAAAGGCAGGAGACATCCTCAGTATTCACAGGTGAGCTTTTCTTCTTCAAATCTGTGACTTGCTCTTTAAGCCGGAATTGCAGTTGTACCCAGCAGGCACACTGGGCCGCAACACTGCTGATCTGATTCCAGCTGTCTTCTTGATCGATCTTGACTAGATCAATACAGAATGCTCATACCAGAGGTCATTCCTTAAAGCTGTAAGTTTAGGTCAAATAAAAGGAAACATTATTGCACATAAATATGGAGAAGTTCGAGTTTTAGAAACAATTGCATCATTGTAAAGGTGAAAACATGAACAATTTCAAGAAGTAAAATATGTTTATAGATACACATAAACCCTTGGTTAATATCAACCTCCTCTAGGGAATCTTATCCTCAGATGCAGTCAAGGATTGTAGATAAAGGTAAGATGTAATGGTGGTCTTGAGTTTGGGTACCAGATTCCCAGGTATCAGTGATTACACATCCACAGAGCTGTATGCTTCTAGGACTTTCCACAGAGAGACAGGGGACAGAGAGGAGCAAGTGAGGAACAAAACCACTTAACCCATTTCAAGTTTATTGTTGCTCCAGTGGTGTGACTCTTGGTAATTTATGACACTGTCTGTGGGGTTCAGAAGCTCTTGAGACCTCCCGTCTAATAAAATAGCCATGTCGTTTTTCCTGAGTGAAGGGACCGACATATATCAAGACGTGCAATTTGTTTGATATCCTTTTGTACAGAAAAAGGAAAGGTTGTGGCATTTGTAGGTTAGTAAAAAGGAGGAAGTTAAGGTATATAGGTATGTTGAGAGAGACCTTACAGTTCAAAGTACATAAAGGTTCTTTTGTATTTAACATCTTGGGGACATAGGACATTATACTAAGAATACTAAAGTCTCTAGTTGGAGCTGTCAGTTTGAAGACTTTAATGTAGCCCATCACATATTCCTTCAGGTTTAAAAATACTGAAAAACCTCTTTCAAAGCATCCAAAATAGTACTTTCCTCTTAGTAATTGGTTAAACTACCCCTTACCTGAAGAGGCAAGCTACTCTGTTTTTCACAATTGCAATAAAAACTGTAACCCTTATTATGAGAAGAGGCATTCTGATGAGTCTTTATTCCCTGAGAGTGAATTGCCCTTTTATAATAAAAGTCTCCAAAAAGATTTGTTGTTGTAATTGCATATTAGATAGTTTGGTCCAGAGTCTATGTACTTGAATGAGCAAACTGACTTACCACTCAGCTGTCCCAGGAAGTGAATATCCATTTAGTTTCTTGTTAAAATTATAACATTATCATTTTAACTGACCAAAGGTAAACCTGTTCTACAAAAATTAAGAATAAAAAAATATTGAATTATCCATGATCCTAGACAACAGGTAGGCCTGGATAATTTGAGACAGCACTTATACCTGGAAGCCTGTCTACAGAAGCGTGCTTGTGAGGTGCATGTGTGAATGTGTGTGAGACCCTGAGGTCACAAGACTCAGGATTCCGGGGGGCACTGGTGGCACCGGGACTGTCAACTGGCAGATGGGATTCTAATGAGGAAAATTGAGATGATCTAACTAAAAACTGGGAGTTTCTTGTTGGCAGGGCATAAATGTGCAAATG
This sequence comes from Sciurus carolinensis, assembly GCF_902686445.1. Classification (NCBI taxonomy): domain Eukaryota; kingdom Metazoa; phylum Chordata; class Mammalia; order Rodentia; family Sciuridae; genus Sciurus; species Sciurus carolinensis. The sequence goes on along the minus strand of NC_062227.1, from coordinate 50,287,777 downwards.
AATGTGCATTGAACCATGGACTCTTGTAACAGCTTATTGATGGCACTGTTGTCATGCATTCAATACTTGGTTTTTCGTGCCAAAGTACAGGATGATTTTCTTCTTCAAAAAGTATTACTTCTTTGGCTAGGGCATCTCTCAACAGTGCTAGGAGTTTGGTTAATGCACAATTCAGAGTAAAAAGGTCCAATTCTTTACAACGCCTGTCTTTTCCAGGAGAAATCATTCAGCCAATCCCTTCCAGGGGGCCCTGCCAGTAGCAACATAGTGTCATTGGGGAGCAGTTATGGAAGGATCCCAAGATTGCATTCTTCTAGAGGGTCTCTACAAATGGATACCCCTGCATTGGTCTGAGTACTATCCAGTAACTTATGTGAAGTTCAGAAAACTTTGCAGTAATTCTTCCAACTGTCTGACTCAATAGCAGTCTTCAGAGAGTATTTTTTATCTATGACAGTTGCAGCTTTCAATCCTAGATTGGATTTCTCCCTGTCCTCCCAGAAGATGTTTTAGTGATGTACCAGCTTTAGCATATGATTGGTAAGGCCTTGAAATAAATCCCCAGCTAACAGAAAGGTATGGTAGGGCAGGGTAGAAAAGGACGTTAAAATTCACTACTAAATCTAATATGCTGCTGATGCTGTTTTTGAGAAAGGAGGCACTTCTTCATTTCTCCATCCTTTCTAAGTTTCTAAACTCTCTTTCTTTTTTCTCTTTTTATTGTCACTTCTCTGTAGGATGAATTAATCAGGGGTTCTGTCACTCTTCTGAAATTTGTGATGTCCAAATGCAGTCAGAGAGTTGAGTTTCACATCCGAGGTGGTAGAAGGGACAAGTCAGTGACACCTCCTTCTGGGCAGTAGCTTTCAATAGACTTGGAAAAATGCCTCTTCTGCCATGGCCTTTGTTTTCTTTACCCTAAAACACCCTTGTTTGTCCTTAAGCCACCAAAAACATAGGAGACTGATGAACTCACTTTGAGACTTTTAAATAAATGAGAACATGGAGTGAGAAGACATAATTCTAGTCAACACAATGAACAATGAATAGAAGTTTGGAGAGAAAGGCATCATCCAAAATTTTAGGGAAATGGAGAAGGCAATGGAAGAGATGAGGTCTCTTGAGACCAGCGAGGAAGAAAGCAAGTCGGTGGTAAGGAGGACGAGTAGGAGAGGTGCAGAGAAGAATCCAAGCAAAACTTCCTTCAGAAGAAACTTTTGAAGTTCCCTGAAACCATGGAACTTCTTGGCTGCAGAGTGACAATCTTGCCACAATGCCATATGTGATCAGAGAACATCACTTCTTTTAGTGCCTCAGTCAGCTGGGTTCTTTGTGCCCATGATCAGGTGAAAGCTGACAGGAAAGTTGTACTTTCAGATGTTTCATCAGGGACTCCCTGGAAGCTCCATATTCTAAACAGAGGTATTCGAGGGCAGGGACAGTGTCTCATGAAAATTCTATAACATTTCACATCATTTGCCCAAGAGTTCTCCTCAAAAACTTTCCTGATGACACTGATGTGGATCTAACAATAAACCTGACACAGTAAGAGTAAAAAAGCCAAGTGTGTGATGGGCGCTGTCTTTGCAGGGTTACAATCTGGGGAAAGCAAATCTGGACATATGACAAAGGTGGTAGAGAGTGTGTATGCACGTATGTGTGCATGCATACCACGTAAGTGTATTTGTAAAGTAAGTGACTTAAAAACTAAAGAGAGAGAGAGGGTCATGGAGTTGAGAAATCAGGGTTAACCCATCTTCCAGGTATATGTGGAACAAAAGAAGACCACGAATAGTCTCAGTAGACAGAAAGGAAGGACGTGGATGATGAGAAAGAGATGAGAAAGATATGGACAGGTTCAAAGGCATGATAAACCATGGGGTGTCCCAGTGACAATTAGGAAACTCTGATTATATCAACACGCAGTAATCATCTTGAAAGAGGAAAGTCTTCAAGAGCAGAAGAAGGGCTGGTGTCCTGAGCACCCAAGGTAGGAACCTGTGATTTCACAATGGGGTCAAAGCTCTGGAACCTGTGTTTTCTCCCTTAGAACAGTTTGCTTTGCATTCGACCAACAGTTTTCTATTCATTTCTGTTTTGATTGCAGAAAATGGTTCATCTCTTGATGTGTAGATTACCATTACGTGTTCAGATCTATTGATTTTTGAGATCTGTGGATGATGGCTACTCAGATTCTCAACTGTGAACTTTTTAGATTTAATTATGATTCTCTGTCCATGAGGCCTGTTTTCAGGGGCAAGTAACACAAAACTTGATCGCAGATGCTCATTATGCAAACAAGGCTAGATTTCCCACACAATAACTAGAGAAAAGCAGGGATAGGCATTAGTTCTGTGGTTTAAGGATGTCAGAGTTGACTTCATAATAATGATGACATTGTTATTGTCATTAAATATTTCCCCTTATTTTCTCAAGATGGTTCTCACCATCATCTTCACAATCAAGATAGGAAGAAAAGAGAAGGGAGAAGGCTAGAATTCCATCACACCAGCCTTTCTCAGTTGAAGGGAAAGTAGAATGGGCAGTTCTTGGATTTCCAGATACCCCTGTGAAATATAAAATGGAGAAGAGGAATGGGGATAGTGTTTTGTTGTCCCAAATCCTGCCATGATCATCTATTTATCTAGTGATCAGTAGCTTTGCTGTCTTTTGAATATGAACATACCTGTACCGACAAAGCCTATGTATTTAGATGGCAGTATTATGTAGCAACCGATTGGATTTTCCACTTACTTCCAAGCTTCATAATTTCAAATGGTTTTCTAAATATTACTCACCCTTTCTGCTGTGTTCATATTTTCTGGTGAACCATTACAATACTTGATATAAAATTACTTCCAGGAAACTAGCTGATTTCAGAGCATACTGTTAGCCCAACAATTTCTGTTTTTAGTCATAATGGTTATGCTCATCATTGATTGTGCATTGGATACATGGGGTCTTTACATTCATTAGTTCTAATTTTTACCCTGTTTTGAAGTAATTCTTGTTATCCCTTTTCTACAAATAAGGAAGCTGAGGATCTGATAAAAGTAAAGTGACTTTCTCAAGACCACTTGGCTCAAAGGTGGAAGAATAAATTGAAAGCTAATTCTGCCCATCCCAAAGCCTGACTTGTTTCAGAGAGCTGTACTGACCTCCCTGTGCTATTTATGGTAGTTATTTACAGAATTTATAATACTTATTTACTTCCCTGAAACTCTCTGGGGAAAACTATGGTGATGAAGTTGGGTGTAATTCTCACCCTAACTTAACCATGGATAATGTTTACCTAGAGTCAGAATAAAATGACCCAACCCCAAGAACAAAAATCCAAGCTGTGTAAGTTGTGCTTTGATTCTCAGGCAGAAGATAACAATTAGATTTTTAGTAACTTCAGTCTCTCCCTGTCCTCTGTTCCTAGCTATTTCATTTTGGGAGTGTGGTTTCTGTTCTTGACCAAAGCCTGCATGTCACCTGACTTGGCTCTTGTTGGAAAAGGTCTGGTCAAATGTGTTTCTTTCAGTGAACTTCTGTGGCATGGCTGGGGCAGTGGTTCTTAGAGTTGGTTAGAATTAGAATCACCTCAGCAACTTGGAAAACAGCGAAAGCCTGTGCCAATCCCCAGAGATTCTAGTTTAATTGGTGTGGAGTGGGGCCTAGGCACCAACTCATTTTTTTCCCTGTGTTTTCTTTTGTTTTGTTTTTTTAGCTCCCCAGGTGATGTTAATGCTCAACTCGAGTAGAAAACCACTGGCCTAGATGATTAATAGAGGTACTAATGGAGGGGAGGCTAGAGAGCCCCAGCGCAAGTGGTCCTCAAACCTTTTGGTCTATAGACCATTTTATGGGGGTGTTGAAGGAAATAGGTCTCTTCAGAATTAGCAGAGATAATTGCCTTGCTTTTGATGGCACACCAATGAGCAAAAGGATAAGCAAATGACTAACGAGAGAGAAGTTATGTGCAGAGAGCGACATCGCTGTGTGTTGCCACGGTGCTCTCATGGTTTTTAAAGTACCGTCATCTAAATTCACCAATGGAAAAAAAAATGACACCCTTCAGGGGGTGCATACCTGAAAGAGACTATAATTTTAGTTAGTGGCAAAACTTGGGATAGCACTTTGGGCTGCTAAGACCTCTTCCTGATTCTTTTCCTCTCATCCTGGGACCTTCCCAGTGGGGAGGCAGCCCTTGATGAACATCTTGAGATCTCCCTGAATGTGCAGGTTTGTATTCCAGAGGGAAGAATATCGATTCGATTTGGTCCCCAGGTTTCATTTTTCGGGCTCTCTGTTCTGTCAATTTCCTCACAGCAGTAGGAGGAGACTTGATGTACTTCAATGTGATGCTGTATCTGTTAGGTGTTAGCTATGGTTATTTTCAATTCTCTCAGTCTAATGTATTTCCTTTTTGTTTGGGGGAAGATGCGCCTTTGTTTCCCAAAGCCTATTTCTTACTCTCTCTCTCTCTCTCTTTTTTCCCCCTGTACTAAAGTTTGATCCATCTGAAATCTATACATTTATTTCACAGACATGAGTGGCTTTTTTTTCCCCCCAGGTTAAATTATTTAATGGCGTTGTTTTATTGAAGGCTTCAGATTAGGTGCTGACACTTATTGGCAGAAAGAAACACGTTTTTCCATTGGGATAAAACATATTTTTTATTAGAGAAAAGAGCAACCAAATTGAGTTTCTGTCTTTTAAATCCTGGCTGTGGCAAATGAAGACATCTGCTGCTTTCTGTGACAACTTACCTTTGTATGTATCAAAATGAAGCATCAGTCACTCAATGTATATTCTCCCTCTTCCTCCCTCCTTCTTCCCTTGCTCCCTTCTCTTACATTTTTCTTTTTCTCCTTTTTAAATTCCTTTATCCCCTCCCATTCTCTCCTACCTCTAATCTCTCCCTCTCCCACCCTCCCTTTTCCCGTTTACCCTCTTTCCCCCCCATCTCTCTCTCTCCCCCTCTCTCTTCTCATTCACTTTATCTTCTCTCTCCTCTCTGGCTTCCCCCTCCTTTGCCTTTCCTAACTTACTCTATTTTGGTTGGCTCATCTTCTCATCTTAGTCTTTATTCCTCTGGGCTTGGAGGTTTTAATTCCAAATGCCACTTGTCTCCTGGAGTGAATAAATCAGGGGATCTGAAAGGAAAGAGGAAAAAAATTAAGGTTTGATTTCAGCTGTCTTTCTTCCCCTGCCAAGTACATTCCTAGGGAATTTTAGACACAAATGGAAAGAATATAAACTTGTCTGTGTTGCTATCTGGGTGAGGGAGGAGGGATGAGGAGACCTGAGTGCTCCTGCCTTCCCAGGGCTATGGCATAGAGTCATACAAGTCCAGTTGGGTACCTGTTTTGCTATCCTTTCAAAAGATCTGATCTATCTGCAACAATTTCATGCACTGCATTGATATAGCACATCGTCATATATTTACCAGAATAATTCTTTAACTATAATTCGGTACTTATCATAAAACTTCTTTATGCAGAATATGCCCATTTTCCAGATGAGGGCACTAGTGTAAGAATTGGTAGGATGTAAAGAAGCGCTACATATTGCAAAGCCTGGAAACCAGGAGAGAAAGGAATAATGGCAGCCTGGAACAACATCATTTTAGATGTCAAGTTCAAATGCATCAAAGCAGAGCATGTTTGCAATGTGCCACTCAAAGAAGATAGGAGCAGAGTGAAAAAGAGAGGTCAGGAGGAATTTTCTCATATTAAAATTCCAATGTGAAGGTAGGAATTTTAGAGGAGCTTGGCAAAAGACAATGAGGCAAGATCCACTTCCTATGGTGAGGTTGAGTACACCCTGGACAAAGGTGCCTACTGACCTTCAGCCTCTCTGATTGCTAAGGTGGGCTACAGTCCTGAAAGGACAGGGACATTTTTACTGGGCAAAAGGTTCCATAGGTTTCCCTAGGCCTGCTCTAAACCTTGAACCCAACTAATTTCCTTCATGAATAGGATCTCCTGATTGATAAGAGTGGAATTCAGAACCAGAAATTGGAATCCAAGACTCAGATCCAACTTACATGTTTCTTCCACTGGTTACTGTCCAGCAGACACCACAGTGTATTTAATTGCAAAAATGATATAATGCAAAAACAAAGAGCAAACACAAACAGAATCCTGTGTTTTCTTTCAAAAGTACTTGGGGAGACTACTTCAGAATGGTCTTCTAGAGAAGAGCATAGGAATTTTGTGGTGAGTTGGTGTTTTTCTATGCCTAATTTAACCAAACACTTTTCAGTCACACTGTGCTAAGGATAGCACTTGACTGCTATTCTGCAAGCACTTTGTCTTAACAGTACTGCCACCTCTGCTTCGCTGGGATCCTCCAGACTTGCTTAGCCATGAGTACAATAATTGGACTCAATTGCTCATTCCTAACAAATGAGCTGAGTGACAATGGGGTACATTGGGTAGAAGTGGTGGGGTTCAGTGCCTTGGAACTGACAAGCAAGAAAACTAAAATTAATCTTGAATATAAGGAATAATACGGATGTTTAGAGAAGGATGTGTGTTCCTTATTTTGGAATCCTTATCCATCTAATCCTGGAACCAAGAGGAGACCAAAAATTTTAGAGATGGAAGAAGAATTGGGAAATGATGAACTGACAGCATTCCATATGGAATCTGGTTAGCACCATGAATTGTACTCAGTTTTACAGCTAAAAAAGTTTCACTGCACACAATGATTTGGAATTAGGAGATTTATAACCCCCTAGCCTGGTCCCCTCTGTAGACACTAGGTTTTTCATCTGTAATATAACATATGTATGTTGAGCTACAGTGGTGGGTTGGGAGTGATACCTGTGTTGGCTGCTCTGCCGAATCATTACTGAGATTTGACAAAAAACGCATGGAAAAGAACATTGCAAAATAAAATAAACTACAGAGCAAATAAAGACATTTTTTAACTTAAAATTCCCCCTTTTTTTTTCTGGGAACATTTTGTGAACCCACTCCACCTGTGTTTTTTCTATTGTTTTCAGCATCATCCCCATTTATCTAGCATTACAGCTGTCTGATTTGAAGAGTCAGTGACAGAAAGCAGAGCTCTTATAGAGAGGAAGCTCGTCAGAGGAAATGATGAGACCACATGGACCAGCTTCTTTTATGTGAAGGACCACAGAGAAAATCCATTCATTTGTTAATACACAAACTTACCCCTTCATCAGATATTTATGGAGGACCTTCTTCTATATTAGAATCATTGCATCAGACACTTTGGGGGTGATGAATAATAGGTAGTCAGTCTCTTGAGAATGTTAATCTAGTGCTTTCTTGGAAGTCTTCCTGGAAAAATTTAGTTACATGCACTCTTCTTCCGGAAATTTAGGGGACTATGTGGGCATCTTCTAGGAAGAGTACATGTGTTGTTTTGGAGGGATAAATTTTCTCTCATCGTATGTAAGAGTGACTACAGATGTTGGAGGTGCCTTGCATATATGTCAATTTTGCTTTCCTTTCTCTCACAGGGAACAGAATATTGATAATTCATGCCTCTTGGGAGAGAATTTATGACTTCTTCTTTTTGAAAGCAATCAGCTACCATATTAGGCCAAACTGGTGAGACAAAGCTGTTGCCAGAAAGTGAACCAGGTTACAAGCTATTTAATTACATGGTTAACACAAAAGCACGAAGTGGAAATGAAGTCAAGTTTGGCCAGGATGTTGAGTGAATGAAGTGATGAAGGAAAAACTATGCAGTAGGAGGTGAGGATGAACTTTGGGAAATGAAGAAGAGCACCTGTTAGAATATGGATGACCCTGGCAGGGTTGGATGATGCTTTAACGTTACTAAGCATGGTATTAAGTCAATGCTTTCGGAACTACACCACCCCGATCCAAACCATCCAGAATGTGATTCTAATCATTTGTATCAAAATCATGAAATAAATTTTATTTATCTGAAACACTACAGAGTTTTACTTCTTCTGTAATTAGATTAATCAATAAAAAATTAGTTCAAAAAATATTTACTGGAAACCCCTTTGTGCAAGAGCCTTAGGGGTTTTAGATGCTAAGATTCTTGGTATTTTCAAAGATGAATCAAAATTTGGGGGCAGATATTTTGGGAATTTACAGAATGACAGAGAAAAGATGGACTATGCAAGTTGATTCTGTAGAATGTGAGAAACCATGAGAAGAATGTAATATTCTATGGAGACTCAAGGAAAGCATGGATTACTTCAAGTGGGGCATCTCAGGGAGAACTAGGGAGGAGCACACAAAGAACATAATTCTTGACAAAGAATTATGTGATATGAGATGATAAGAAAAGAAAGAATTAAATATAGCAAATAGAAAAGAGTGAACTGTGTGAGAAAAATGGTGGGGAATTTTACCAGTCCATTTTGTGTTACTGTAACAAAATACAGGAACAGGTTAACTTTATAAAAAAAAGAAGCTTATTTAACTCACAGTTTTGGAGGCTGAAAATTCAAATAGCATTTAGCAGTCCCCATCCCACTTTGTCACTTCAGAGTGGATATTAATGGCAGGAGCATGTGAGGGGTAATGATCACATCTCCAGATAGGAAACCAGGGAGACAGTGGGTGGGGACAAGCACAGACACTAGTAACAAATCTCTCCAGAATTAATGTAGGAGTCTCACAAGAACTCCTTTAATTCCTTCTAAAGGCAGCACCCCCAATGACCTAGGGAGATCCCAACTTGGCCCCACCTCTTTTTATTAAGGTTCCATACCTTTTACCACCACACAGAGGATCAAACACCAACAGATGACCTTTTGGTGGAACAATAACCGCATTTGCTCCTGGTCTCACAAGGTTCATGCCCTTCTCTCCATGCAAAACTGGCATTCACCCCATTCCCCAGTAATCCCAAAGTCTTAGCTGTGGTATTGCTCAAAAGTCCGAGTTCAAAGTCTCATCTGAGATTCATAGCAAGTTCCTTGCAGCTTGGAGACACTGAGGGGGTGAGAGACAATACACAAGTTATATAGTTCCATGAGACAATGACATGACAGGAACAGGGGTAAGCACTCCTATTCCAAAAGGGAAAAGTAGGAACATAGAAAGAAAGGAATAATCAATACAAAGCAAAACTGAGACCCATGACATGGACATTAGACCCCAAAGCTCCAAGTCCAGCCTCTTCTGCACACAGCTGTGAGAATGGACTCCCAAGACCTTGGGCTGACCTATCCCTATGGCTTTGCTGGTTGCCTCCTAATGGGTGCTCCATGGGACTGTGTTCTCATGTCAGCAGCTTTTCTGGGTGGCCACGGCACATTTCTGTTCACTATTCATTTCTGGGTCTTCACCACAGCTTCACTCCCATGGCTGAACTAGGCATTGCCCCAACAGGTGCTCTCTACAGGGGCTCTGACCCTGTGGCAGACCACTGCTTGACTTCTCCAGCCTTCTTTCAAAATCTCGGGGGAAGCTCCTCTGGCCCCATAACTCTCACATGCTACTTGACTATAAAGTCAGGTCCTTGACTATGGAAGCCAACGTCAGCTGCCTGCATGAAGAGTACCTGTGATGGCTTGAATTAGCGTTGCAGAGGTCATGGAGTACTTTGCTGGAAAGCCGGGACTTAAGTATTCTTTTTAGGGTACCCTGGTGTTCCATGAAACAATTCTGCTCTGGAAGGTCTCTGGGTCTGTGATTGGAGGGCAGCCTTAAAGATTTCTGCGATGTCCTTGAGGACTTTTTCCAACTGTCCCCATGCAAAGCAAAACACTCCCTTTTTATTGGCACTAATCTCTTTAGCAAGTGTTTTATCTGAAGCACCCTGATATGCTTTTTCTTCAATTCTCACCCCAGGCATACTGCAAATTTTCCAAATCTTTCCACTCTGTTTCCTGAGTCTTATTGTACATATGATTAAAAGCAGCCAGGAATACCCATGCTATACCTTGAATTCTTTGTTGTTTTGAAATCTCCTCTTTGAGGTAAATTAGTCCATCATTGTTAAGTTTGACCTTCCACATCTCAGGGCATGGACACAATGCAGCTAAGTTCTTTGCTACAGTGTAGCAAGGATCACGTTTTATCCAATTTCCAAAAGGATTTCCTTTTCCATCTGAGATCTCATCATCATGGCCTTTACTGTCCACATTTCTGTCAATATTCAGGTTATAACCACTAAGCTAATCTTTAAGACAATCTTTTTTTTTTTTTTTTCCTATTCTCCTGTCTTCCTAGGTATCACCAGAATTATCCATAACATTAACTTCAACATTCTAGGTTTTTTTCTACCCTGCTTCCAACTTCTGTCAGTTACCTGATTCCAAAGGTTCTGCCATGTTTTCAAGTATAGTTATAGAAATGACCTCACTTTTGGTACCAATTTTCTTTGTTTTTTTTGTACTACAAAATATCTGAGGTAGGTTAACTTCATAAAGAAAATAGGTTTATTTAGCTCACAGTGCTACAGGTACAAAGTCCAAGGACTGCATCTGATGATGACTTTCTTGCTAGCAGAGTAGAGAGGTGGTGCAGGCATCATATGATGAGACGAGGACCACATGGGTGTATGTGGGTGTATTTTGGTCTCCCTTTTCTTATGATGTCACCAGCATTCAACCCTGGGCATTCTACCTTAATGAACTTATCTTATCCAAAACACTTTCCAAAGGTGTTTCTAAATATTATAGTTGGATTAAGTTTTCACCTCTGCATTCAGGATGTGAATATCAATGGGGATTAAATATCAATATGTAAACCTTTGGGGGATACTCCAATCATATCTAAACCATAACCAAAATTAAAATTTTGGGAAGGTCAATTTGGGTTCATTTAGATGTATGGAAAGAGTTAAAACTTCATACTTTATTCTACAACCACACACCAGTGACAATGGTGTTTGTACATTTGTGGGAGGGTAAAGTTACAATCAGAACTACACATCAGGATATTAGTCAGGCTACTCATCAACAAATATTTATTGGGTGTCTGGTCTCATCACAAGGTACTATGTTAAATGGTGAGACTATAAAAGGAATGTATCACATAATTCCTGATCTAAAGATCTTATGTTCTGGGTAAGGAAACAAATGCCATATTCAAAGAAAGATAACAAATTTAGTCATTTGATAAGCAGTGTGGATAAACAGTGGCACTGGTAACACTCTTTTAGTTTCCAATGAGTGAAATTTGGAATCTTCTATGTTGAAATCATTACAAGCTTGTCTCTTTGCTCTCAGTCTGTAATCTGTTAACTGGTTCCAAATTGTTACTTATAGAAGCAGAATTTTATATTTTATATACTACCCTGAGTGGATTTATTAGATAGATTTAAAATTTCCTAAGTCCCCTTTCCTCCAGCTCTGCTACATGGAGATTCTTTGTTTGTCTCAATGATTAATTGTATCTTGTATTATGCTAGAACATGATATTTTATTATCCTAAAATGTTTTTATGAATATAGATTATGTGTCTCTAGGATCATAGGAGTTAGCCAGAGATGTTCGTTGAGTGATCACTTCTCTAATCATTGAAAATTTTACTAGAGATAGGCATCAACTTCTTCACTAGAGTCATAGTTACATCTGGAGAGAGGGACTTCGACACAAGGTGCTGTTTATCTCAGATCAAAGTTGGATTTTGGATGCTTTGACTATGTCAGATGTTAATTTTGGTTTAGTTTCTTATCAGTTAGGTGCATGTGTGTGTGTACATGTATGCATGCACACACACTCCAGTATTTCATGGAAAACATAGAAAGAATGCAATAAATTCTTTGTTTGATTTGTTGGTGTGTATTTTTCTCTATTTATTTATTTGTTTATGTGGGGAACCATAAAGAAATTGCTTGCTTTTTTGGGGAAACCTTGAAAAAGATCATTGTGACTATCACTAGCACTACCACCCCGTCATCAACTTCCTCCTCCTTCAAACTTAACGAAGAACAACTTATAAGTGGTGTTCTGTGCAGGAACATTTTATTCTCTATAAAAAAGATCCCTTTAGAGTCCTGTGGTGACAAAGCATGATGTTTCCATGTCTAGAGATTATTCTGGCCGGCAGTAGAATCTGGTTGTGCTCTTACCTAGATAACTTTTCAAGATGACTAACTGGGATGTGGAGCTTAGCCTGAGGCCACAGGATGTAACACATGTAAAGTTAGGACCTACACTTTTATATGGGTTAGGTCTCCTTCCCTCTGTACAAGGATCTAGGTTAATTGCCTACAGGCAAATAAGGAACTGAGAGTTAATACATTAGGTGCTGATGAAGGCACTGGGTGTCTTCTCAAAATAGCTGCTTATTCAGAAACTTTGTGCTTCCTCCTTGTGGGTAGTCTTTCCTGTCTTTTCCAGCCATATACTAAACTAATCTTAAAATTGGCACTGATATAGACCCACACCTGGAAGTTATTAGTCTGTCCAAAGAATGTGTGGCCCATGCACTGGTAAGAATTTAAATGAAATATTTAAAATTTAGATTATTTCTCTTATTCTAGTGTTTCTACAGGTATTTAAGTTTTCTGGGTTAGCAGCCGCCTTACTTGGTATTATTGAGTATGAAAAGGGTTTGTGAAAATGTTGTGGGCTGACAGATGTTTTGAACCTCTCTATCTCCCCAGCTGCACCAGATCTAACAGCCTGAAAGTGATTTCCCTTTATGATATTTCATACCACATTGCAAATCTAAATTGAGGCCTGTTTCCTAAATACATTTAAATATTAGCTGAATATAAAAATGTGAATACAGCCAACAATCCATGAATACACAAATGTATTTCAAAACATTCTACACCCTGAGAATCAGAAAATGGCATATCTGGGACAAGTGAAGATGGATACAAGAGACCAAAATGGAAACATGCCTATCTGTGTATCTTAGCATTACTATTGTGTCTGTCACCATAGTACCTGGGCCTTTTGTTGAGAACCATTTCTCCTCCTTAATGATGATAAACTCAGGGATATGCAGGAACAAGAGAGCTAATTTATAAATAACGTGAATCTCATCCATAATGACCAGTATCGGGAGGCCATTATGTAGATGCGTGGAGATCATTAAGTGGCAAGGTTGGCAACATTACAGATTCTTTATCCTGTATGCAGAGGCTGGGAGAGGGAGGGAGAAGGGAAGAGGGATCAAAGGCAGGTGTTCTCTTTTTGTTTTGGAGGTTTGAAATGGAATGGGAACCTCTTGATTTCAAATTTTAGCATTGCTGGCTGCTGTAATGCCTCACTGCCCTTCATAAGCAAGGTCTTAGTTTACAGACCTGCTGATCATGTGTATACCTTCTTTGTGAAATCCATCTCTGGGAGTAAAAGAGGTATGGATGGATTCAATAAAAGAGCACATTACTGCCATGGTTTTGTTTTTATTGTGGATTACATAAAATTTCCCATTTACATAGTTGCCAATGATGCAACTAAATCCATGCTGATATGCTATATAAAAATATGTTGAAATCTATCATCACTGGGGACTGGGCCAAGGTTGAGCCCAGTTTGAGAGTACTTCTTTGAATGTTTTCATAGAATGCTTGTTCCCCTTCTCTCTTTCTCTCTTTTTTTTTTTAAACTGCCAAAGTGATTCTTAGTGTACTCCATAAAGAATAAGGATTTTCTGATCAGTCCCCATAAAAAATTAATTGTTGATGGAGTAATTTTTAGTGGACTATGAACTATTGTTTCATTTTTTAAAAGTCACCCAAAGTTCAAAACCAATTATTGTACAAATCCCGTAACTTGAATTATTTTTCATCTTATGTGTCTATAACATTTTCAATTTTTATCTCTATATTTCATTGGAGATTGCTAACCAAATAGAAATTCACTTTAAGAGAGCTTATAATGTTTGTTTTTCTCTTTAAAGGATGAATGGGGTTTTCTTTTTTAACATACTGGAAATAACTTATAGATACTTTCATTCTCCTGGCATTTGTCTAATGTGGTCTGAACTTCTGCTAAGTAGATAGAAGCAGATGTTCTTTACATTTGAGAAACCCAGAAGGAAAAATGTTACCTTCCTTGGTGTAGCTCCCCAGGATTTATGCCAAGTTCTAAGACTACAGTGATGAACGGATGATCTGATTCATGACCTCAATCTGTATAAGGTCTAGGGCAAGCAGCATACCTGATGCTATAAAGAGAAGAGCACTTTAAAACAGGGTTAGGTCTTAAGGAATTGACATTTAGGAAGAGACAAAGGCTTTATTCATAAAAGTAGACAATTGGCTTATACCATAATGTGTGATATGGCAGTGAGGAGGAACTGCAAATATTCATATGGGACTTTCAAGGAAGACTCCTTGGAAGAAGAAGGGACTGACTTGGATACTGGGGGAAATTTTGATTGGTGAATAAAAGTTTGTAATGGAAGGCAAATAGGGAACAAAGCAACAAAATGTGTGGGGACAGGCTTGAGCAATGTGTTTTAAGAGGGCGCTATGTGGATCAAAATGACTTAAACAGAATTTCTGTAGGACTGTGTGCCAAAAGTCTCTTTGACCAGGTTTGACTAGATGGCAAAGGGCTTTGAATAGTCTGTTGAGGAATTTATACCACATATGTCACAGGAGTCCACTTAAGGATTCTTGGAGTTAAATAATATTAAATACTTTAAAATTATGTGTCTAGAGCTGGCAGGAATCTTGTGAGACCAACTTCTAGCTCACATTCTCATATAACAAAATATTATACCAACATGTGACAGATAACATTTCTTCTAGAACATTCTAACTCTTTGGTCCAGTAGATCACAGTGTTCTTTCAATGAAGATATGGATTCTTTTTGCATTCCAACTTAAGTGGAACAGATTTTCACAAATCAAAGCTTAATTTTGTTCATCAGAGACACATTTATGGGAAATTGTTTGATTACCTTATAAACTCAAATCCTGGCATTTGTTAGAGGTTCATATACAGGTCACTCTGATGAATTTACCCACATTTTATAATTGCAATGTCTAAAAATGAAATGAAGTAATAGTATGCCACTCCTTCACATGACAATCCTTCTTCCCTGCTCTGAAGTCTCTGTAACAATATTATGAAGTTATACTTGACATGATGATCTAATGATGATCAGAGTGATTCTCAGGGTAGTGATTTTAGTCTCATTTCCTACATTCCTTTTTTCTTTCACACACTATGCAACATAGAAGCATTATTTCCTTTTTTCAGTACATTAAGAATGGGTAGTGGGCAGCCAAGGGGATAATTAATTGTCTGCCTAATACAGCTGAGTGCATTATCTTCCCCAGAAGTGGAAATCTTTAAGTTCTGGTGAGCAGCACAATGGGAAAAACCAATCGTCTACTTCCAAAGGATTCCGCATACCCATAGTGAGACCATCAGGGAAACCTTGGACAAAATGGGATAAAGGTACTTGTGAAGACAGAGCATGGATCATATTTTGGACTGTTCAGTAGCTTCCTTTTACTCTGATGGCTCTACTCTTCAGCCGTTTTCTGCCTTGAAAGTGGGATGGATTCATTCTTCAAGGCCTTCGTTCATCTTCACCAGGTAGCTCCTTGTGATCACAGTCTGTTTTCCAGCAGGAACACCAACACACTTATCTGGAATACTTACCTGTTTCTTTGTTCTTGATCTGTCCATTTTCCACCCATTCTTTCAGGTTTCTCCTCTGCAGGACACTTTCTGTGTCCTCACTTAGTATCATTGTTTTCTCCTCTCAGTCACCCACAATGGCTAAGGTCCACATGGCACCATCTGCTTGTTCTCATTTCTGGCTGCTCAACAGAATTGCCCATGCAAAGATCTTATTTTTTTATTTTCATTTTTTAAATATTGAATTGCTGGTTTTCAATTTGACTCATTATCAGAATTAGTTAGGGAACTTTGCAATTTCTGCACCCAGAAATTATGATGGGGTGGTCTGATCTACACTTGTATAAAGTCCTGCAGGTGATTCAGAGGCATCATTAAGGTTCAGAAATTTTGATTTAAGATGTTTTGCATTGCCTATTTTTATTTCATGTGAGTAAATCTTTTCTTTGTAACTAGATTATGAGGCACTGCAGTTTTGGTGGAATATTTTATCTCCCAGAATTTGCATTGTCAATAGTATAATATATTGCTTTGGCTAATTCACTTTGCAGAGATACTGGGAGAAGGCATAGTACTGACCCCAGATCTTCCTCTCCTTGGTACTTATTGAACAAGTCTTATCAGGGCAGACATGCAAAAGGCGACCCATCCTCCCAACCCTCAAACGGCACACACACACACACACACACACTCTCTCTCTCTCTCTCTCTCTCTCTCTCTCTCTCTCTCTCTCTCCCCGAGAACAATATTTTGCCAGAATTGACAACCAAAGATGCTTTTAGATATTTTTACTTGAGTAGCTAGAATTTTTATTCATGACAATAACTCTGATGAAAACAAAAATCTAAGATGATCTCATATTCTAATCTACATCTAACCCCAGATGTTAGATGTTCACTAAAGAAAAGGTGGAGTTTCAGGATCTTACCAGAACCTTTGAAAGGACCAAAAGGAAACAAATAGCACGGATGCAGGTCATTCTTTTTGAAGTGCATTTGGCACAATATATCTGAAAAACAATCGAAATCAAATGGGTAGAATTTATATACCCACCGGAAGTGGTCCCTTTCTACTGATGTGAGTTTTCTCTGTTTCTTATAGTGGGAGTGTACTGCTGCAGACCTGTGTGGATGGCTGGAAAGCCACTCCAAGGGAGTGGTGGATAAGATGGCAGTCACTCTGGGAGTGAGGACAGGTGACCATCCTCACAGCCTCTTGCACAGCCAGGCTAGCCAGATCTGACAGACATGCCATTTCCTGGTCAGAAAGAGGAGCTCTCCTTTTCCTATGAGAGCACTCTGCCCCCTAGAACCGTGAACAATGTGTATAAAACACTGCCTTTTGAAGACTGTTCTCCCCCACCACTTTCCTCTAGGCCCCCTAAAGTGTCTGTCGCCCCCTCCTATTTCCTCTTGGCCTTTATGAGAATTCATTCAGCCAGACTCCGGGAAGGAAGGCAGAGGGAGAAGCAGCCGCCTAGATCTGAAGGGCATCACTCTGGCTTCGCTTTTAGGTCAGGGCGTCTGCTCATTTGGCTAAGCTACTTTTAGGCCTTCTTCCTTCTCCCCCCTCTGCGAGGAGGGGAGCCCTGTTTTCACATATGCGCTCAGACATGCAGAAGCAAACGCCAAAATGAATTAACTGGAATAGCTCTATTAATTTATGCTTCGACAGTAATGACCTTAAGACACAGAAGAATTATATATTAATTTGTTTCTAGTGTATAGCACTGCTAAGTTAACACATTTAGGAGAATACACTTCCCTGTCTCCAGCTGTGAGGGTAAATGAGGCCGACGGAGGCTGGAGAAGGAGTTCGGGCAGCGCCCCACTAGATGGCAGGGTGGCCTCAGGGATGGACCCAGCGGCCGGCGGCTGCAAAACACCTTGTTTGCAGTCATTATTTGACATACTCAAAAATCGACCATTTTTCTCATGTTGTTCATTTGGAAATTATATTTAAACTTATTTATTTACATGGGCATATACAGAACATGTATATTTACAAACAAATACGTCGACACTGTCCGAGATAAGGGAGTTTAAGAAACAATGCGCGCCCTGAGCCAGCGGGCTGACTTGAGTGAAATTTTCCCCGCTCTGCAGACGCCCTGCTGCGCTCCACGCCAGCTCGCACACCACCATCCAGCCTTATTGATGTTGGGGAGGGGAGAGATGTCTTTTGAAAGTCAAAGGGCATAATCCCTTCCAGGAGGGAAACTGTTTTTAACACATGGTTTGGTCAGTTAGGGGCACTCAGGAAAAAAAAAAAAAAATGCGGAACAATAAGCATCTTACATTCATACCCTCCTCTAGAAAGAAGATTAAAAGTAAAACCAGATTAGAGATTTGAATTTTATTCAAATCCTTTCTCCCCTTTCCCTGGTCCTCTAATCTCTTCTACTCTTTTGCCTTCCTGTCTTTCCTCTCTTTGTTCCTATTTCTATCAAATCTACCTCCTCTTTCTTTTCCTTTTTCTCCTCCGTCTGAATTTCCACATCTCCCCTTTCTGGGTCCTTCATTCTCTCACAATTTGATGCTGCTGAGCTGCCTCTGATCCCCCATCCCTTTATGCAGCCTTTCCCCGTTAATGAATTGTTAAAATTTCATAGGGAGCCGTGACTGCTTTTCTCTGCTCCTGGACACTGTAGCTTGCAAGCTGCTTTAGGTTTTTCAGCAGGAAAGTCACAGCTATGAGCCCCTGGCAGGCTACTCCTTGTCTGCAAATACTTATCCAGGGTTTATGCATTCAGGATGCAAAAGGGTCTTTCATTTGTTTGTTTGTTTTTTCTCATTCAAGTTTAGGCAGGATTAGAATTTCAGTTAATAACGGTTTTGAAAAAAAGGATGACTCTATCCATGGCAGAAGAAACTCAGATTCCAGCAGTCTTTTAAGATGCCTCGATTTTGCAGTTTCCTGCAATGGAAAAATTTCAGGAAATCCATGAAAGGAGAGGACCACTGGACTGCATTTTCAGAGTGAGATTCTTCAAACTACCTTCGTCCTCAGATTCTTAGCAGGCAATCTTGAGCCCCAAATGGTGCCATTTAATGAATTTTCTTTCCTGGTAAAATTAAGGTGACACTCTTGATTGTTTGTTAGTCCACTTGCATATATAGGCTTCTGTGGTTGTGTGTGTCTTATTTATTTTTCATTGTAGGATACTTGCCTTGCAAATAACATGTAGGTAATGAAAAATAGAACAGAAAATGATCAGTAAATTGTAGTCTGGATTAAAAAGTGATTTTCCCCGTTAAATTACGTATAGGATAGGTAGGCAATTATATGCAGTTCTATATAACATGGGCAAATATTTTTATGACCCACTTTATTATTTTATGTAGGTGTGTACCCTTCTAGAAAATTGTATTGTCCTTTCTTCTTGAACCAAGCATGAGTTTTACATGTTATTAATGTGAACCACAGAAATACACAGACATGATCAACTTGATATTATTCCCCTTTTTATGCCTTGAAATAATTGTTATTCTTGCTAATTCATACATTTTAGGCACTTAAAATTGTGAGATTCTTTAATAAATTTTCAGAAAGAGTTCTGTGGAATTGGTGTTTCTTTGTTAAATATATTATGTTTCTAGTAATAGGAAAGCTTTGAATAGTAGGCAAAATATTTTTCAATTGTATAGACATGTTGCTTAAATAGGAATTCCACCCCTTAAAGATATTGGGTGACTCAGTATTCGATATTCTTCATTCCCCTTTGGTTCCCTCTCTTACTTTCTTTTTTCTCCCCCTTTTCTCTTTACATCGTCCCTATATATAACTGTGGTCATTAATGAGAAATTTATGTCAGCAGTTTATTGAATTAAAAAAAAAAGAAAACCACTGAATTTCCTTCTTCATCTTAGCATTTTCTTCAAACTAAAGATGCTGACCATCTTAAAACTAGTAAATAGGTACTGACATTTTATAAATTTGTGCCCTCACCATAAACCTCAACCAAGTCCTCTAGATTATTCCAGGAAAATCTTTCTTCTCAGCCAATATTGGTCACATTTAGAAAACTAAGAAAAAAATAAATTGTTCTCCTCCTGGTCTACCGTGGCATGCTTCCTGTTGTTCAGTGAATAATTGAGCAGTTTATTTTAATCAGGAGCTCTTTTCAGAGGGGGGTGCTGGAGAGGGTTAATTGCTAGGGTAAAACAGCAATGGGAGTCTGGCTTACTGGGGTGCTAATTGGGTAACAGGTGAACATAAATAGTGTAGAGAGGCAGGAAATTAGAATGTAGGAGGGAAATGTAGATGTTAAGCTCCACAACCCTTGTAAATGTACTTAAATCAGAGGTGCCACAAATGAAAACTGGGGAGCAAGCTGT
Organism: Sciurus carolinensis; assembly: GCF_902686445.1. Taxonomy (NCBI): domain Eukaryota; kingdom Metazoa; phylum Chordata; class Mammalia; order Rodentia; family Sciuridae; genus Sciurus; species Sciurus carolinensis. The sequence continues at coordinate 50,267,932 of NC_062227.1, read as the reverse complement.
TTTCCCTCCTGAAATTTCATACTGTGATGCTGCCACTGTGATTGGCTTGAAAGAGAAAGCAAGGAGTCTTAGCTGGATCTGTCGGGTTTGGATGTTCAGTATCACTGGTGCAGGTAGAACATTTGTCTATGAAGCTTGGCAAAGCAACTTGTTGCAAAGCAAGGCTATTTGCAGAACCAAAGCCACTGCAGGGGTCTTCTATCACCCATTTTTTTGCAATCGTGCTAGAAGAATTTCAGACGAGTTGCTCATAGTAGCTAGAATGAGTTTATTAGAAGGAATAGGAAAAGGGGGAATGCTCAAGGAAGAAAGAGAGAGTAGGTTTTCTCAGAGAGGAGAGAGATGGCACATCCCTCCTGCTTGTCTGTTTTATTGGGGATCTCAGGGAAGTTTTCAGAGAGTCCTGCCCAGGTCTACCTCTTGACTTTTGACTGACAGCAGGATTGCTTCAGGCTTTTAAGTTCCTACTGTGCATGATCTTACTGCACGGAGGGGAGATTTTATTATTATAATGGCATACTAAAGATTCTAGGTAACTCTGAGTCACCTTGGCCCTTGCTGACTGACTCTGATTAGAATTTGTTTTTACATATTTTATGGTCGGGAGACTTTATTGGAACCTATGTAAAGGTCACAAAAGTCCCTCCCTTTAGGGTGACTTGTGTTCTTATTGAGAGCCAATAAGAACAGATAACAGGTTGTTTGCTGAGGAATGTAGCATATCTTATTGACTTAAGCCAAGTAGGGCTGCAGGTAAGTTGCTTTTTAAAAGAAAGCATGTGACCTCCTCACAATGAGCCCAGTCCACAGAACCATACCCCCAACCTGATGTTCTCGTGACTCATGGCTATCTGTCGTCTATCAGGCTGACTCCCAGTGATGGTGACGGCATCATCAGGAGTCTCAGGAGGGTCCTGTTATCCTGTTTCTACTTGGTGTTTGCTTATCCTTTAATAAGATTCAATGCTCTTCACCTCAAAAATATAATTAGGTTTAAATCAAACATAAGCAGTGAATGGTTTCTGTTTTTAAGTGTATTGAATTGTTAGCACAGCCCTTCTTTTCCCAAGACCAGGTTAGAAAGAAAAGAGAAAATGGAACAGTGACCCTCAACCTTGGCTGAAAGTGAGAAGAGAAATCACCTAGGAGAGGTTTAAAATTCCCCCTTCCCAGATCCCACTTCGGATCAATTAAGTTAGAATCTCTGGGGGTGGGACTGAAACGTCAGTAGGCTGCAGAGCAGCACAGATGGGTCTTATGTGTGTCAAGGCTGAGAACCAGGGACTAGAGAGAAAAGCAGAGTTTGGAAAAGAGCAACTCTTCTGTAACTGTATGTGATATAGTGTGACTATTTTGTGCTTTAATGTCCTACTTTGGGACTTCTATAAGGGATAAAGGAAGATTGTGTGCAGGAGCTGCAAACATATTAAAAAGTTATGTAATTCTTGTGCTACTAACCCTGAGGAAAGTGTCATGTTTTAGATTAGAATTAAGAACTAGGTAAGGAGAGTCCTGCAGAAGTGACAGAGGGGACTATGTCTCTCTTGGTCCAGAGTGAGAATGGTTGAAGATATCTAAAGATGTTCTGAATTCAAACCAATATACATCTTAAATTTCTAATCTGTTTATTGGATAAATGGACCTGATATCTTTTGGGGGTCCTTCTTCTGCTTATTACAGAGGTGAAAGAGTTCATATTGATGCTATGAGTGTATTTGCTCTATTATCTCAAAAATTTCCTCTCACTTAGTTACCTTCCCAGTCTCTGAGATTCTCCCCAATCTGAGTCATCTTCTTCCTCCAATTTTACCTAAGTGAATAAAACTGATAGTTGGGAATATGTCAGTAGGTCCTGGACGTTGTGATAATAAGGGCAAAGAGAACCACAGAAAAAAACAGTAGTTGTTTCTTCATGATCTCTCTTTCACCAATAATTTTAATCTAATTTCTTACAATTCTCATCTGTGTTTCCTAACAGTATTCATTCATTCATCCATTCACACAGTAATCCATTTATCCATACATCCATCCAAAAGATATTTAATCAAGCAACAACTATGCACAAAATATTGAAAGTATTGTGTAAACTCTTGGATACGGAAATAAATTTGTTGCACCTCAAGTTCAAGAGGGCTGCAGTAGATGGTTATTATTAACTGTCACAATTTTTTGGTGAAAATTTTCTTCCCTTTCTCCCTTAATTGTCCTGTTTAATAATTCCCATTCCACTCACTCTCCTAGGCAACCACTGAAATGCTATTTTTTAAAAAAGATCCTTATGTTTTTATGTGTCCTTATAGAATACATATTGTTGCTTTGCATGTTTATGGAATTTTACTTTTCAAAAATATTGTGCTAAAGGATTGCTAATATTTCTTAGTTTTTAAACTCAGCATTATTTTATTAAGGTCCATTCATTTTGTTTTATGCACTTTTGTTGTCATTGCTTCTAATAGCTGGGTAATGTTCCATAATGCTCATTGAATAATTTTACTTTCTCTTTCTTCTAGTTATGGATATCTGTTCCCACCTTCCTGATACAATAAATACCCTTTTTATGTCACAGTCATTATGTTAACATAGATTATACATTTTCTTAATTGAATCAAGTATTCAAGATCACTATCAGAAATAGCTGTCCCACTCTCTCTTTGTATCGATACTGCAAAGAGGTACTCCTTTCTCTATGGTAAACTGTTGGTATTACCCAACATTCCAATTTTTGCGGTGAAGTATCTTAACTTTCCTTCAATTGATTATATTTGAGCTAGAATAGCTTTCCATATATTTGATAGTTCTATATCCAATTTCGTGAATTACCTGTTTTTAACTTTTGTTCATTTTTATTTTGGTTTCCTGTGTTCTAATTGTGAACTTGCTGGAATTTTGCAAATATTACAGAGCTATACTATCCAATATAGTATGATTAGATACTCTATGATTATGTAAATTTATTACCTAAAAGTTAAATAAAATGAAGCCAAACTGGACACATTTCAAATGCTCAATAGCCACATGTGTCTATTATATGGCTACTATAAGATTTTCCTTACTACAATGAAATGCATGCAGCAGGAACACTATATAAAGAGAAAAGATTTATTTAGTTTATAGTTCTGGAGATTCAAAAGCAAAATAATGACATTAGCTTGACTCATGTTAGGTGATGGTCTCTTGTGGTAATGGTCTCATAGTGGTGGGAAAAGGTTCAGGCTTATTTATAGCATCACTCCCTGTGAGAACTCACTCCGGGAGACCAGTATTCCTTTCCCTGAGCAGCACCCCAATGACCTAAGGATCTCCACTAGGACTTATTTCTTGAAGGTTCTATCATCTCCATATTGCTACATTGAGGACAGTGCCCTCAATTTATGAACTTTTGGAGAATGCTCAAATCATATCCAAACCATAACAGCTACCATATTAGATAGGGCAAATGATGTTTCCATTGTTATAGAAAGTTGTTTTGAACAATGCTGTTATAGAGATATTAATTAGTCCCTAACAACAACAACAACAATACTAATATCTCCAAGTCTGTCATCAATCAGTTCTATGATGTGACAGATTAAACATGACTGACCGCTCTTCTTTATAAGTATAGGCTATGTTCCTTCACCAATCTGGGACTCTTTTTACCAATAGAATAGGATGTGCAGTTTCTTGGTGAAAGACTTACTAAACCAGCAGTTTCTACATTCTGTGTCATGAAGCACTCTTCTGGGAGTTCTGAGTCTTTATGTTAGATGTCTGATTGCTCTGAAACCATGGAAAGTTCTCATAAAGCTGCTGTGATCAACAGTCCCAGCTGAACACAGCCCACCAGCATCTCTACCCAGACACCAGACATTTCAAAGAAGTTTTCTTGGTGAGGCTATTTGCTTAATGCTATTAAATAAGTATAGTCTGTACAACATGGAATAGAAGAATAATCCAGCCAAGCTGGATGTGATGGAGCATGCCAGTAATCCCAGAGATTTGGGAGACTGAGGCAGCAGAATTGCAAGTTAAAGGTCAGTCTCGGTAATTTTGTCCCTAAGCAACTTAGTGATAGTCTATCTCAAAATAAAAATATAAAGAAGATTGGGGATGTAACTCAGTGATAGAGCTCCCGTGGGTTCAATCTCTAGTTTAAAAAAATAAAACCAGAAAAAAAATAGAAAAATAATCCAGTTGAAACTTTTTAAAATTCCTGACCTATAAAATCATGAATTTTTTTTTCTTTTTTGATGCTAGAGATTGAACCCAGAGATGCTTAACCACTTAAACATATCCCCAGCCCTTTCAAAAATGTTTTTGTTTTTATACAAGGTCAAGTTGCATAGGACCTTGCTAAGTTTGTGAGGCTAGAGATATTTTTTAAAAATGTGTTTTTTAAGTCACTAAATTTTAGGGTATTTTAAAATATATCAATAATAATCAGAACATATATTTTCTTAAACAGAAATCCTAAATTTATGTATGTAGTTCAATTTAAGAAGTACACTACACTATTGCTTAGCAGCTATGAAGGATACAGTCTTTGCAATAATTAACCCAGAGTTTGGATTATGCCTCTGTCTCTGGGAGGTGTGAGACCTTGTCAGTTTGAACATACTGATTTTCACTCTTTATGTATAAAATTTGGAGACTAATGCAGCACAACACTAGGATTGTGATGAGAAAGAAATGAGATAGCAGATGTTAAGAAAGCTCTTAGCACAGTGCCTAACTCATGAAGGCAACGTTCTAATTGAGGGATGCAAGGTACAGATGTAGCGCAAAGGATGAATGATTGACCGCTTGGCCAAGTGAGGTGGGGAGAAGCTGTCAGAAAGTCCATCAGTCAGTCTTCTCAGAACTGAAGGGTTAGTTGAGTGGTAGAGGTGAGACAGGAATTTTGCAGATTCACTTAAGGACGAAAATGACATCCCAGGTTAAACAGTTGTATTATGCTAAAGCAGGCTCAATCTTGTTTATTTATTTAAAATTTCCATAACTATATTTTTATTTTCATGTTTTAGAAGATTACTTAATGATGAATAGAAATGCTTATTACACTGTTAAATTAACACAACTAAGAGGGAACAACAGCAAAAATGTTCCTAATGTGCTAGAAATTGTAGATATTTGTATAGTTAAAAGAATGAAAGAGAGATGCAGATGCTAATTCACAATAATGGGCTGCTAGGGAAGAATAGAGTTACTTTAGATTATGTAAAGGAGAATGAAGGGAGGGGAGGTGATATGGGGGTAGGAAGGATAATAGAATGAATCAGGCATTATTACCTTGTGTACATATATGACTATAGGACTGGTAGGATTCTACATCAAGTACAACCGGAAGAATGAAAAATTATACTCTATCTATGTATGATGTATCAAAGTGCATTCTACTGTCATAAGTAACTAATTTGAACAAATAAAAAAAAGAATGAAAGAAAATATTTTAAACTGCAATGTTTATCTCTGGGTGAGACATCTTCTCAATTATTTCAATTATATATATTTTTGTGCATTTTACTAATTTTTAAATAACACAATTGTTTTTGCAATCTAAAAAGTTAACACCCTTCGACACAAAGAGCATTCATTTTGAGAACATGTATGTACAAAGAAGTTCCAACTGAAAAGAAAGCTCTTTCTACTGAAAAGACTTGCAGTTCTTCCCTTTCTCCTCTTTCTTTCCTCTCACAACTATCTCTTTGTACTGGTTTACTAGGCTCCACCAGTTCTGAAAGAGTCCATAAGTGCTAGTATTTGGAAAAGATTGTTGTAGAAAATAGTGCCCTGTTCCAGCAAGCAGTTCCTCAGCTGTGCAAGTCAGGTTTGGATTCAAACCCAATATAACATGGACAGATATTGTAAAATTCTCTATCAGGGCTTTGTCTGTCTTCAGCCAACTGCTCACATATTGAGCCATCTCTGCTTCTAAGGTTTGTCACCAATGCCCTGAGATTACCTGCTCCTGAGCTGAATCTGTTGGGGTCATTTAAAATAATATTCCCATGTAACTCTATTTTCTTTTTCGTATAGTCTCTGCTGATGTTGACTTTTGTATTCCTATAGGAATCGATTTGATTTTTTACAGCCTGACTTCTAAGTGAGTCTCTACTCTTGCCTTTTGTTCTGAGCAGAGATGTCTGTGCTTATGGGATCCAGAGGTCACCCCAAGCATGTGGATGGCAATAGTGGTCAGCCTCTCCTTGAATCCCAATTAGTTGGCCCTGAGTCCCATTCTTGAAGAGACATTATATTGATCAAGGAATTTCTACTATCAAAGCAACTCTAATCTCAGGTCTTGACTCACAGATGAGATGATAGGACCTTGGTGTATGTCTGGTTCAATGCTTGGAGACAACTTCTGACAACCATTACTTCTTAATTAGGTTTGCATTTTGCCCTCAAAACCATAGCCCCCTTTGGAAAGGGGATTGGGACAGATACCTAGAAGTTCATATGTAAGATTTCTTCTTTTGCTGACCTTGAACTTATTGCCTCTCTATACTGCACTTTTAGCATTTGCAAACAAAAGCAAATCTACAGAAGCATGGGATGTTATGACCTTGATGGTCCTGTACTCATTATCCCCCCAAACCTTGTGGCTTTCTGTTTAATAAGAAAATAAGATCTTAGCATCAAAGAATTGCATTCAAAGATCTCAAAGTCGTTATTCAAATCTTTAGGTCTCCTTCCCACTCTTTCCTCATACCCTCTGAATGAGTAATTCACTAGGCTCTTTACAATTTTATCACAAGATCAGGTACTTTTCAGTCTTAGTACCATGTTATTATCTGAGTCTAAAATATCCTTCCCTAAAATTTAAAACCTTAGAATCCTTTCTTGTCAAAATCTTAGACATTTTCTACTGTCTAGGAAACCTCTATGGAACACACTACCCAGAATTGCTGTCTTCCTGTCCTGTGCTCTATTGCCTTTGGCTTTGACATTCTTCATGATGTTTATGCAATGGTAGCCTGCAGTATCATTAGATATGTCTATGTCTGTCTTATTTAGACCATGAAGTTTTTGCAGGCAAAGATAAAACATTGTCCTTTTGGTGTCTTCTCCCAGGTCCCACGCAATAGCATACATCCTATTTCTGTTGCAGAATGACAAAATACTGTTGAACGGTCAAGAAAGCATCTTGGAAAAAAAGGAGGAACATGGTAACTGAAGGTATTTGAAATTTCATCACCTTTTGTTTGATGGCAAATTGTTTATGAGTTGTTCTCTTTCCCTGCTGATAACCTCTCAATCTTTCAGCTGGTTTGACATTTGCAGAAAGTTCACATTTTGCTGTCTTGTTCACCCAAAGGCCCAGTGCCATTGTCTTTTCCCCTAATCATGTCTTAAGAAAATTCTTCTCTTTCAATAGATTCTAACTCTTACTGCATTCACCGTTCCTGTAGACATTTAGGAAACTTATGAAAGGAAGAAAAGAAACTTTAAGAAAAGCTTATTTTAAAACCACCTTCCTATTATTTTAAAAACCTTTGGATATATTGACCAGCCCATCAAGTTCTATATGGCAGGAAATGAATCAAACTACAAATATTGATCAAGAAACATGTTTGTTGCTGATCAGAGATAACATTACTTGTAAAAATGTACATTTCAGTCAATATTTATTTCTTCCTAAAATTGCAGAATTATGTTTTCTTCTCTTAAAACTCAATTTGTTCAATTTGTTCTAATGCAATTTCCTGTACCTATGTATAATTTATTTATATGATTAGCGTATCCTCTGTGGAAACTTAAACTGATATAACTTCCTTTGAACAACATATTTGGGGCAGTTATGATGTGTTTTCATCAGCTAAGGGAAATATCTTGCTCATGAGTCACAAAAACAAATGTGAACAAACAATCGCTTACAGTGATCAATTTTCATTGGGTCATTCCAACTAGGCAGAGGTGGACAAAATTTATGGTATAACTAGATTCTCTCAATTTAAACATAGTTAGGTAACTAGATAACAAGCACAGTAAAGAACTTTGAACTACTGTTTATTTCTTAAGAGATATTATAATCATTAGCTAACTCACATAATATATATACTATTGATGCATAATAAAGAGTTGCTAAATAATAATCTGGTAATAGTGGGTATAGAGAATGTTTATTCAGCAAGAATTTATAAGGTGTCTGGGGATATATACAATATCATGCTTGTCTCTGAGAGAAATGTAAATGAGTTAAGATATGTTCCTATAAGGTTTACTGATGACCATTTAGAGCCTAAAATAATCATATGATATCCAATGACTTCCATTCTTTTATTTGAAAATAGTCAATACCTCTTTTTCTTCCTCCTCCTCCTCCTCCTCCACCGTCTTCTTCTTCTTCATCTTCACTCTTCTGTGAAATGGATGAAAATAAATCCTAAGTCATTCTAAGAGACATGGGAAGACCCGACGCAGTGGCGCATACCTGTGATCCCAGCGGTTCAGAAGACTGAGACAAGAGAATGGTGAGTTCAAAGCCATCCTCAGCAATGGTGAGACACTAAGCAACTCAGTGAGACCCTGTCTCTAAATAAATACAAAACAGGACTGGGAATGTGGCTTAGTTGTTGAGTGCCCTTGAGTTTCAGAATACCCGCCCCTGGTACCTGGGGCAGTCGGGGGGAATAGGGAAAGATTCTATAAAAATGTTTGAACTTTAGATTATCTTAATAAATGAATGGTAGATGTATGTGTGGTAAAATAGTGACAGGGCATGAACAGAGGGCTGACCACAGTTGCATGGGTTGCTGAAAACAAAAATGGCATGAGAGCATTAGTCATTCTGATAGGTGATCAGACTTGTTCATTATGAGAAATTAGAAATGATATCCAGTTGGTGAACTGTCATGTGGTAAGGAAAAACCACAGAAAAATAATGGTTTGGGAGTCAGAAGAAATTACTCTTTGAGGATTTGAGTCAAACAGATAGCTTTTCTGTGTCTCAATTTCCTCATCTGTAGTAACTGTTGTATGCTAATTTTATTTTTTCTTAAGTATAATAAAATTTAGTGTATGATATATGGAAACATCAGGAGCGTAATACTACTAAATACTCAGCTGTACTTTACAAATATACTATAAACACTATATGCTGTACAAATATGTTAACATAATAATCATCATGGTTATCATGATTAATAACATATGTAAGTCAAGAGGGTGATTTCATCTTGGGGGTGATAGAAAACAAATTGATTTGTTGTATGTTATGGAAGTATCATAAAGAAAGAATATGGTAGCAGTACTTATCCTAAAAGTTATTAAAATGTCTCATTGAGGAATTTATTTATAATATATAGACAAAAGAATTCTTACCCTTACAGCATAAAAAGGTCTTATTTCTCCCCCATAAAAATTGATTGAAGTATTGATTAAATGAACAGGAAATTCACAAAGAATTTCAACAGACTGATAAGTTTATTGATTTGTAAGCTTATAAAAACCTTAACTTATTTTATGATCAAAGGAATATAAATTAAAGTAAGATGGGATTTTTCAATCATCACAAGGAAAGAAATAAATTGCAGTTTTAGATAGATATAAGAAAATGGTATTTTCTGATATTATGGGAGAGGTGAAAATTGGTATAATTTTTGTGGGAAAACAATTTGATAGTATTTGTCAACAAGTATAAAAATGTTTTACTCTTGTTTTAAAACTTCCTCTTTTAAGAACTTATTATAAAGAATTAATTATGAATTAGCATATGAGGATTAATTTATGGGTGATCATTGCTATATTATTTAAGGAAAAAATTGGAAACAATTTACGTGTCCAATATAAGGGATTGCTGAACTAGGTAATAATAGAGAAATATGTTGCTGACATTTAAATTATGGAATAATAATGCATAATGATACAGAAAGAAACAATGTACAAAAGCAGTTTCAATTCTAAATCTACTGTGTGATCAAACTATAAAAATATAATATATATATAAGTATTTAAATACACAGAGACATGTATAGAAGTACATTATAATGTTAATTAGGATGATGTGGGGTGATAGGCTTATACTCCTATTTTATTTACTTTTTTGAAATATCCTTTTGAAATTTTCTGTCTTAAACATGCTTTCTGTAAAAATATAAAAATTAATAAGAACTTGGTGGCTTGGATAAGATCACAGGTTGAAATTTTTAGGCAGAGGAAACCTATCACCTTAGTAAATGCTTTCATTCTGGCTGTTAGGATACAAAGAAAAACCTGTGTGTCACCCACATGATCCTAATTAACATTATAATGTACTTCTATACATGTCTCTGTGTATTTATATATCTATATATGAATTATATTTTTATAGTTTGATTACACAGTAGATTTGACATATGGAAAAGGCAGAGGTTTATCATCTATCAACCTGTATTTGATTTTCTATCCTAATGGGTACTTTGTATGAATTTGAACAATCAGTCAGCTATTTAACTACTTGACCACACCTATTCAAAGGCAAAATAATATTACTAAGGTTTATTTTGACACTCCCCAACACATTTCAAAGGTTGATGTTATAGAACCTTAGAAGCACTAGGAGATATTCCTTCCATCTTTTGGTGATGCTGTAATAGACATTAGCTAAGTGAGATAATTTGTTTGGTTGATATGTCCTTATTATATTTATTTATTCATGTAAATGACCAATTTACAGTTTCTTGGCCAGTTGTGATCAACTGTCCAAAGACTTAAAGTTAACACAGTTCTGTTCTTTCAACAATTGACCACATTCCCATTTGTTACATGACTATACATAAACACCAATGGGATTTATAAAAGCCTTTTTTTCAATTACACTATGGGGCCTGGGTTTAAAAAGGGATTTTAAGGTTGGCTCCAATAGAAAGGGAGTTTATTGAAAGAACATAATAGGCACTATTGCAGCTCCCTGTTCAGCCCCTACCATTCCTTAATACCTCAGAAAGGGTTAAGGACGGTGGTGTGAGTAAATGCCTACCAGCTGGTTCTCTAGGAAGGTGAGGGTGTGGGGGTCTGATCTGTAGTATTTGCCTGTTCCCATGATGTAAATACTCCCCCACAGTCAGTTTCTCAATCCCACCATCAGTAAACACAGTTGGGAAGAGAAATACACATTTAGGTCTCAGGTCAGTGTGAGCCAACTGCAGTATCTACTGAAAAGGAGCCTCTTCCCAAACAGCACACAGCACTTGCATCTTATTTGCAGCTTCACTGTGTTCATTTGCCTGTCTCTTTCCACACAATGGGTTGTGATGTTATTAAAGGAAAGAACAATACCTTGTTCTTTCTTGTTTTCCCAGTGCCTCACACAATACTGGGCACATAGCAATATTTGTGGCAAAACAAATTCATTGAATGATATCACATGTTACTTACAGAATACATAGGAGAAAGTATGTGGTAAGAGTCTGAACAAAAGAATGTAATCACATTTAAAATATTTTTGTGTGATAGACTTTGCGTCTAACTACTCACTGGCCTTGTTTACAAAATGTAAGTTCCAAATTCCATATGATGAGTTAAAAATATTTAGCATTGTGATGTGATATAATTTGTCATAGAAACAAAAACAAACTGGGATAGATCTAAAAATACAGTATCAAAGGGGAATATTTCTGAGGCTAAATCTAAATGCCTGGGAAAAATAGCAATTCAGTTTCCCAATATTAATTATTGGGCCATATCCCGCTATTGATTTGTGCATGTAAAAATCAATGCTAAGATAAGGACCTTCATAATTGACAGGAGTAATTTTGAGGTAAATACTCATTGACATTCAAAGAGCCAGGAAACAATAAAGACATTATAGATGAGCAAACTTTGGATTCATCTGATGTTTTAATAATTACTTTTCAAACTTTTAAAGGAAGTGAAGGAGGGAGAGAATAAGAGAAGCTGATCATTATATTCTGTTTCTTTCCAGGTTTGCAATAACTAAAAAAAAAAAAAGAGAGAGAAAGCAATTGGCATTGACACTATCTTGCATTCATAAAGCCTGTTTTGATTTTGCAAAAGTCCTTCATATTCAGGTTTGATTTTCATTTTGACCTGTAGGTAGAGAGAGGTCATGCTAGTGTCTTTCTCAAATTTTCACAGACAGGGAATGACTCTTAGTGTAGTCTTTTTTATTATTAGAATAAAATGTTATTTTATTAGAATATGTTTTCTTCCTGATGTGTGCTTGTGAGTAAACTAGTTTTTTTCTTTAAAGATTAAAGTGTGAAAAAATTTACTAGGGAAGCTTAATAAGCTTATATATCTTGGTAAAAAAAAACAGGAAAAAAAAGTGCCCTATTTTTTCCCTCCTCATTTTGCTTACGACCTTTCCTCTGGTTCACGACCACTCTCTACTTGGCAATTTAATGGGATGTTTGCAGTAACTGAACAGTGTAGCCAACAAGAAAAAGAAATTGGTTGGTTTAAAGAGTTATTGTTGTCCACTTGGATTAGAGATCACTTTGGCAAGGCACATGCACCCCGAGACTTCCTTCTGTAACTAAGACTTTATCTGACTTTATGCTATCTATCCCCTATCAAAACAAACAACATCCTGCTTTTTATTTCTTTGAGGAGTAAAGTGTGTAAATCCCTCCATTTAATTTTTCCCCTTTTCATCAGCTTTAGTTTTAATCAGTTTCATTTCCTTATTATGCAAAGAAAATAACATACAATTCTCATCCCTTACTCTTTTAAATTTAAGCACTGAATAAAAAATTTAAAAAAAACAACGTGTTCACATTTGCTTAATTTTGACCCCCCAACTTTTTTTTTTTTTTTTTTTTTTTGCACAAAACTTTGGAAGCTATGCTGGTAGAGTGTGATTTTAAACAAACTGTAATATAAGAGAAATTTAAGAGGCATCTATAGGTATTTCTTAGTCAAGAGCTACTTTGCTGGAAGGAACAGAAACCCAATACCCATGACTCCTATAGAAAGGGAGTTTATTGAAAGAACATAATTGGTACTATTGCAGCTAGTAAAGTTCATGAACAGAAGTCCTGCCCGGACTTCCTGAGGAAGCACTGGAATAGGCAAGATGCAAATAGAACCGTTAAGCTCAACTTCTGGTGGGGTCACCTAACCCCTGCTTTTGTGCCCCTGTGTGCCTTAGTCATTATGTTCCTTGTCTCAGCAGTCTTTGATGCTAAGTCATGGCCTGCCTGCTCCCCTTACCTTCTCCTGAACTTGCCTTCTATTTCCCTGGAGCTAATTGTCCTACTGACTGTTCTCCAAAGTCTGTCAAGATACAATCTCCTTGCTCAGTACTGGGGTGAAAGTTCATCCCTGGGGCTACGTATCTACTTGGGGTGGATATTTACCCATAGTTCTAGTTCAGGTTCTGAGTGTGTGACAACTTTCCTAAGAAAGTGGGTGTGGTAGAACAGGCAGTGATTTGGAAATTTTAGTACTGAAGGACTAAGAGGATAAAAGCCCAACACCAAAAAGTGATAAATGTTAGGGAGACAGAATGCTTTTCCCTATTTTAATCATTATGCATTATATACAGGTATCAAATCATCACACTCTGCCCCATAAATATTCAAAATTATTGTATATTAAAATATGAAAGCGAAAATTGAAACTCTTTGTAACTTTCTTTAGTATTTTGATGACAAGTAGGGAAATAGTTTCAGATAAAGGTTGTTTGGGAATTTATATTACTGTATTTCATCACAGAATTAATGAAAACAAATTGGTGGGTTTTAGTTTAGGAAGTAATTGTATACAGGGAGTATCCCAAGAACATTTTAGGGGATAAAGTACAGCCTGAAGTGGGTAGAGGTTTGAAATCATAGAGGCAGCAAGGACATTACTACCTCAGATGCTCTATAAATAGTACCACTATTATTTAAAATGTGACTTGTACTCTTAAGTTGTGGCTCTTTGTTGGTGGACATTTTGCCTCCTGTGACAGAGGATATCTTCCTCCTCCTTCTCACTCCCTTCATTGAAGAGAAATTATACCATCCTCCCAAATGATTTAAAAGAAGAGCACACACCACACCATAACATTTGGCATCCTATTTATATCATATATCAAGGTGTCTCTGTTTCCCCATAGGATGTTAATTTCTTGAGGGTTTTTATTTTTCCCATCTTTGTGTCTTTCCCATCCTGGAATTTAGTACAGTGTGGGACACATATCAGTAAATGATAACTCTTTTTTTCTGCTCAGGGAATGTTTAACTTTCACTTAGTGGTTTTCAAACTAGGAAAAGAAGACCACGTTGTGCTAAGAGAATGTTAAAGTTCGGTAAACATGAGAAGATAGCAAGAGATGGATCATATTCAAGGGTACTGAAAAGACCAGAGGCTGGTCATCGAACCTCTTAAGTGTGAATCTTTAAGCACCCTTAAAGCCTGTGAGAGGTGGTAAAGAACTAGAGTAGGGAGAGACCATGCTAGGTTGATTATGAGAAAAACATAAATCTTTGGAACTGTAGACAATTAGATTAGGTCAGCCCTGAATAATCATGTGGAATATATGAGACTTGATTTGTGTGATTACAGATTAAAAGCAAACAAACAAACAAACAAAACTAACACTTAGGAGGGTGAAGTCAAAGGAAGTTGATTTCAGTATTAAATAGGGAAGAACTTGCATGTGTTAGAAGTACCCTGAATAAGACTTACTCTCAAGATAACTTCCATTAACAGAAAATATTTGAACCGAGGATAGTTAACTGAGACCAGTGACAAAGATTATTTTACTGGGTGAAAGGTTGTAATAAACTTCAAGGGCCTTTCCAAATGTGATGTTTTAAGGTGCTGTATTTCTTGAGTTGGATTGAAGTTACATGTACCTTTAAAATATAAACCACTTGGTGGATGCCTGGGTTCCATGGGGAAATTCACTAATCAGTTTGAATAGTTACTTCTTTGATGCATTTATAGATTTCTTTTCCTCACAAAAGTTAAGAACAGACATAAAAATAACATTTTAAATCATCTTGTAGTCAGAGAAAAATATTTCTGAGGAGGAAGAAATGACAGGCTTGTTAAGGGTGAAGAAGGCTCCTGAGAAGATTAGCAAGTATGAATCATGCGTCCAGATCAGAAGGGTCAGTTCAATAAGGCGAGCTTTAAAAAGGTCCATTGGTCCGATCCCCAAGAGACAGGTTATGAAATGACTGATGCCAATCAAATCTCAAGTTGAAGGCTCTGTGTGTGTGAGTGTGAGTGTGCCTGTGTATTTCAACGGCTGAAATGTCAAATCAAAACCAACGTCAGTCATCATGGTGTCAGTGTGGTGCAGATGCAGTTGACATGTAGCTGGAGACTGGAGAACTGAAAGGTCTCTTTAAATGTTGAGAATTCATCTCATAGAGTACTGGCAAGCAGCGGAGGATTTAAGGCACAGTACATAATTCTAGGCACGTTTACGACTGGAAAAGTTCCTATATTAACGATGGAAGAATGTCCATCTACTGTAATATTGAATACCTTTCCACAGGCAAGCTCTAATTGGAGGCTTCTTATTTCTAATTCATTTAAGCCCAGTATTATTGTCTCATCCTTTCATTTTCCCCCCTTGACTTTACTATTGGCTATAGTTAGCTGTTTTTTTTTTTTCCTCTCACAAAGTTCCCTAAAGACATGATTATCACGTCTTTACATATGGTTTTCATCGTTTTTGAAATGTTCTTATACCTCCCTTCTAGTTATTCGTTACAACTTAAGACTTCAAAAACTTGAAAAGATACCATACTTCTAAAATGTTGAAGTCTTCCAGGATATCATATCACAGTATATCATTAATTTTCAGGTACCTAGTCTTGTTCTCCCCAGAACCATGTCAACTGTTCTAATCCATAATTCCTTCTGTACATTGACCTGCTACTGAGACACAATCTGCCATCTTCAAGAGGGATGAAAATCAGCATAACAATTAATTTTTTTCTTAAGCATATGTGTTATGACATCAACATAATAACTTGACTTTTGAGCCTAGTATGTATATATATGTTATGATTCTCCTGTATTTCCCTCCAACACAATACTTTTGTAAAACATGACACTAAATTTAAGCTCAATCATAATAACTTATCTTTTAAACTTCAAAACAATGCTGTGGTTTTGAAATGTGTGGTGCAAGGCAAATAACTAAAACATCACTCACATTTTTCATGTTATTGGTACTGTGCTTTCTGGGTTTCATTGGGACTTGATGGAGTATGAGCCCCTAGAAAGCTGGAGCTGTGACTTATTTAGTTCTTTGGGGAGAGCACCTGCTCTAGTGGCCAGTATCTAAAAGCTACTCTCCTGTATTCTTTTCTCAAATATTTTTGAGACTCAATTATGTTCAAGCACTCTGTTAGGCTTTTTGGAAAGAGTGGTAAAGAATATGACAATCTGAAAAAAAAAATGGGGAGAAAAATAAAGAATATGACAATCTGATTGCTGCTCTCCAAGGCAGACAATGCTGCATATTGGTTCAAAGCAATCTGAAGTTGAATACTAGCTATAACACTTAGAATATGTATAACCTTGAAAAAACTACTTGACCCTCCATTTTTGAACAAGAAGACAGATGAGTATCACTGTGTAGAGACCTTGAGGATTCATCGAATTGATACAGAGTGCTTTGACCACTGCCTGACATAATACACGTTAATTATTTTTATTATCAAGGGGTTTACTTCCTAGTTGAAAGATGGCTAATTTAAGAATAACCACATGAAAGCACGGAAAGTGTTATGAGAAGGGAAGTGTGGAGGATTATAAAAGAACTCCACATTGGTACCTGGCCTAGTCGAAGGATCAGGAAAGTATTTAGAGGAAGTCATGTTTGCTCTGATACCTGCTCAATCAATGCCACTGAACTGATGCAATAGCAAGTTCCCATTTCTTGTGGGAAAACTCTCTAGGTGTGAATTATCCAGGTTTCCCTAATTTCCACTCCTACATCTCTTCCCGGTAGCAGCAATGGTGGCCCCTTCAGGCTTTTGTAGCCTTCAGGAGTTTTTGTTTAGCAGATGACCAGCACCGTCTCCTGCATAGTATATTATTTATTACATGCTTCTCTTGATTGATTTTTCATTGGCAATTGATAGACTGCTTGTAAACAAGTGTGGGAGGTGCTGTATTACATTCCACATGGATAAGGGAAGGGTTGGAAGCCAGGTCTGGATAGAGTGATGTTCTGGATCAGACCAGGGCTGAAACAAAATTATGAAATAGATGATATTTCTTATCAGCATTCCCTCTGCAGAACTTGAGACAGCCAAATCCTTTGTCCTGTTTGTCTAGGGTCTCTTCAGTTCTTCAAGATAATAATCTAATAGATAATTGAAAAAGTGGTTATGATAGGGCCAGAATACAATTCTCTATTTAATATGACTTTTAAGAATAAAAAGTTGATGTTATTTCAGGACAATAGATGAAATTGGACAGTGTCTGGGGTAATTCAGGACACTGTGTGGTCATTGAAAATACGAAAAATATTAAAAACTTGTATAGCCTTTTGGACACAATTCAGTGTGCACTTAATAAATACTACCTCTATCTTTGTGCACTTTTGCTTATAAATAAAAAGAGTTAGTAAAAAGACCATGACCAGCTCAAATTAATGCATCTTTAGTGACAGAATTTTAGACAGTTTGGTACAGGTTGAAGACCATATTGAGAGAGAGATCACATTCCTAGTACCTGTTGAATTATATACTTTATAAATGAATCTAAACTTGGCCTATGTATAATCTTTAAGGAACAACAGGGTATATGTGTGTCCATGGAATACACAGTCAGAAAAGTTGGCAACTCTCTTTTATTTCAGTTTATACATACCAAGGCAACCTCACAATTAGGACTGGGATCAAAGCTAAACTATATTCAATAGTAAATAATTCATAACACACTTCCTTTTCTCATCTCCCTTGCTTAACCCAAACTGAGAGCCATTTTGTGTTCTATCGCTCCTTTGAGAAATAATCACTCACCACCTCAGCCCTTTTCCCAATTTCTGTCTTTCTGACAACGTCTGCTGTTTCAAAATACCTCATTATCTCCACTCTCCCACTGAGCCTGCAGTGTGATGGCATTTGCCTTGCCTGATGAATGAGGAGACAGTTTTTCCTCTCTCAACAGTCCTGCTCCTTGAGATCTGACCAGAGCCTTCTTAAGCCGCTTCCGAATGCATTCCCGGGAAAGGGAAGAGCAGACTTTCTCGTCCCCATTGTCATCGAGTGGGCGAATGTTCTGCCAGGTCTCCTGATAGATTTCCTAGTCAAAGAGAAAAGCTCTGTAGCATTTAAAAGACAGAGCTATTTCAGGTTGCTTGGCTGGGAGCTGATAAACAAGGACTGGTGAGAGATGCAAAGCTGGTGCACACACACACACACACACACCCGCTCCTGCAGGCTCTGGTAAGTCCAAGACAGAACTGACATCCTTAGCAGTCAAGCCACATTGTTTTCTTTCTGACCTGTTGGCTATATATTCAGCTGATAGCTTTCTGTTACCTATCACAAAACAATAAAAATCTTTTAAGAAGACAGTCCAAATTGCTCTAATACCTTCTTTAAAGAGAACAAAAATGCAGAAAGTTAGCCTGTAGGGACTTCATTTTTCATAGATATGCAATTTATGCTGTTTAAATATAAGCTTTTGATTTTTGGTTGAAACGATCTTGTCAAAAAAGGTACATGAAAGACATTGACGCTGGGCTGTTCTGTACGTGGGGTTACAGCTGATCCTTTCAGGCTTTTATCCACAGAATACTTGACTGGCACCTGACTTGACTTTGCTTTATTAGCTGATTCAGGAAAGGCAGTTTTCGTTTTGTTTTTTTTTTTTAATTTTAAGAGGTAAATTTAGGGCCAGGACTAGGTGAGACGAGTGAGGGACACTTGTCACATTTAAGGAGTATTAACAGAAACCCTAATAACCATATATATATGTTTGGTACTGGGAATTGATCCCAGGGGCACTTAACCCCACATCTCCAGCCTATTTTTATATTTTATTTAGACACAGGAACTTGCTAAGTTGCTTAGAATCTCATTAAGTTCCTGAGGCTGGCTTTGAACTCATAATCCTCCTGCCTCAGCCTCCCCAGTCACTGGGATTACAGGCGTGCACCACTGCGCCTGGCTCAAAATAATATTTTAATGTAACATTTTGGAAAATAAAAATTGATGTACAAATCCATGATAAACAAAATATCAAAACTTTAAAATAAGGCAGGATCAGAATTACTGATTTTCCTTTTACCTCAGACACTAATATGGCTCTGCATGGCACTGGATGGATTGCAATGGCAACAGCTGGGGAATGGGGCAGCATTTCTGAGGCACATTCATATCCATTTCTTCATTCCTTTTGGGAGTCAGCTGAATCATGAGCTTTCATTTCCTTTGTCCATAGGTACTGTAATTGCATAAAATGGCCCAAAAGACAGTGTTGAATGTTTTAAAGGAAGAGATGGGACAACAGCAAACCAGTTAGAGGAGGGATTATACACCTCAGTGTATAATCTGTTCCCCGGAGGGGAAGAAGTGGGGAAGTGCTCTAGGGAAGGGGTAGGCTACCATGGAAGGAGTCATGGGAAGCTGTAGAAATAGACCAGTGTTTGTGCACAGTATCCTTGGTAGTGACTCTACTGGTTTTCTGGAAAGGATGCTGGGGCGGAAATCACAAACCACATTAGGCTGTGAGCAAGTCTCTTAGCCTTTCTCCAGTTCAGTTATTTTTACCTGAAAAATGGAATCTTAGCATCTGCTCATCATGAGGAAGTCATGCAACGTTCAGATGAAAAATATTGTTTTCACCTATATGCTTTGTATGGATTCATAGCAGTGAATTTCTTCTTAGATAATCTCCCTCAGCTTTAAAAAATTGTGGTCAAATATGCATTTAAACTTACCATTTATCTATTTTTAAAATGTGCATTCCTGTGGCATTAAGTACATTCACACAGTTGTATAACGATTTCCATCATCCATCTTGAGAGAGTTTTTATCTTCCCAAACCAAACTCTGTACTCATTAAATAGTACTTCCCCATTTTCCTCTCTCCCCAGACCCTGGTAGCCACTATAATACTTTCTATGAATTTGATGACTTTAATACCTCCTCTAAGTGGAATCATACAGTATTCATCCTGTTATGTTTGATTTATTTCACTGCTCTTTGGATCTTCAAGATTTACTCATGTTGTAGCCTGTGTCAAATTGTCCTTTATAAGACTAATAATGATCTGCAGAATATGCATATTATATTTTGTTTAACCATTCACTAGTAAATGAACACATGGTTTGTTTCTACCTTTCAACTATTACGAACAATGCTGGTATAAATATTTGATGTATAAATATCTCTGTGAATTCCTGCTTTCAATTTTTCTGTGTGTATACAACCAGCATTGGAATTGCTGGATCATATGGTAATCCTATGCATACTTTTTTTGGGAACTGCCATATTGTTTTCTGAAGTGGCTGCACCATTTTGTATTCCTGCCTTTTTTTTTTTTTTTTTTTTTTTGGCTCTAGAAACTATAATTTATTGAATACCGATGACTTCTTATACCATGCTAAGTGTTGTACATTCACTTTCTCATTTTAATCCTCATAACAACCTTGAGGTAGGTATTATCATCATTTACAAATGAGCAAACAAGCTAAGAAAACTTGGGTCTATTGCCTAAAGTCATAAAGTCACAAGCAGAGCTAGGATTTATCTGCTGCTGAAAGCTCAGGCTTTTTTTTTTTTTTCTTCAATTGTATCCATCTAGGTGAGCCTTGAACAAAAGGTGGTATGTTGCTCATCTCTGCAAAGACTCTCTGGTAGTAGAGGCTGCTGTTCACACTCAGCAGTGGTAGGGCTGCACTGAAGCTGACTTAATGTTGGTTTTTCTTCTACTTAGCCTTTTCCATGTTTGACCTGCTTGAGTCACTTATACCCATGGGCATTGCCACTGCTGGCTTATAGCTTTTGCCATCTCTACTTGCTGTGGTTCTTATGCTCCTGCAAGGATTGTCCCAGCTTCTGACTAACCAGGATCACTGCTGCCTGATGGTCTCCAATTAGACAACTCCTTCCCAAAAGCAGCAGCTGGCACTAAGGCATTGGTGTCTTTAGGTTTAAAGATCTGCTTGTTTGACCAGAGATCTCCATTCTCTGATTTTCACTCATCTTTGCTGATTTTCTCCAAAGTTTTGAGCATATTTTATTCAAGCTCTGAATCTGCTTCTGAGCTCCATCAACACCAATTTGGGCAATGTCCACTGCCAGTTGCTTCTCCTGCTCTTAACCTTAGGGTCAATTTGGTTTTCAGATGATCAGGAGCAGTCTCATGGCTGAAAACAGACACTTGTCTTTCATTCTGCTGCATGAGAACTTACTTTTGGTCTGGGGACAACACCAGAGGAATAATGACCTGGTTGGGGAACAAAGGAGTCTTCTCAAGCTTCAGGATTTTGTTCAGAGTGTTTAACTGTCCAAAGAACAATGAAATTCTGTCTTGGACAGAGGACTAGGTCAGAAGCTACACTCTTTCTCTAATTTATAAATGAAAACTCCCTAGTGTGTTCCTCAGGCTGGTCCCTTGCCTCGACAGGGCATCTAAGGATGCTGCAAGTTGCTTCTCCTCTCTGCACTGCTCTGGCTCTGGCTGCAGCAACCTCATTTCCACATCTTACCTGTGATTTTGGTGTCATGCCTAAGAAATCACTGCCAATTCCAGTGTTGGGAATAATTTTCCTTGTGATTTCCTGTATGCATTTTACTGTTTTACCTTTTACCTTTAGGTCTTCAATCTGTTTTGAATTAATTTCTGTTGATGTTATAAGATAGGGCCCAACTTTATTCTATTGTGTGTGAATACCCAACATATCCTGCCACCATTTGCTAAAAAGACTGTTCTTTCCAAGTGAATGTTCTTGGCAACTTTGTCACAAATTATTTGACCACATATGAAAGGATTTAATTCTGGATTCTTCTCTTCTGTTGGCTTACATGACTATCTTTATTAGAGTACCACACTATTTAGATTAGTGTTAGCATAATAGTAAGTTTTGAAATCAGAAAGTAAGAGACTTGCAACTTTGTTCTTGTTTGTATTCAGATTGTTTTGGCAATTCAGGGCTTCTTGCTATCCCATATTCTCCCTTATCTTTTAAAAATTTTCTAATCTTATTAAAACTGTTTCTCTAGTCTCTGTTCCTCTTTTATTCCACTGTAATCAATAGTCTTGGGAGTTTTCATCCTCAGTCACTAAGGCCATCTCCCCATTTTCTTCTTAATACTTTGTCATCCAGGTGTCATCGCCACTACTGACTCTGCAGCTCATCTTCTAAAGCTCATCAAAGATCTTTTTCTTTCTAAATTTAGGGGACACTTTGCCTGACCCATCAGCTGCATTGGAGAGCAAAACCCTTTTCTCATGTGATAGAATATTCTTCTTACGGCTCCTCGGAAGCTCTGCCCCCTGAGTTCTTTCCATCTGATAGCCTCTTGGGTTTTTCTGACTGTGTTCTGGAATTCTTTCTCTTCTCATTTTTAAAGGCCTCTGGGTGATCCATTGCACTCCCCTGACCTCAATGATTTCATTAACCTAATTACCAAGTTTTTCATTTCATAGTTATAAAAACGTATGAAAAATAAAGTGCAGGTATAAAATTGCACAAAGGTATAGGAATAAGTGAAAGAACACAAAGTAAATAACCAAGGAAGCAGATATAACTTGAAACAAAAGAAAGTTTAGTTTAGGGCTAAGAAAATTCTTAAAATTTTTTAATGCTTAAATTTTTTAAATGATGAAGCTCCTGAAATTATTGTAAGAAATTTTGCTAGAGTATCTATTTACTTGTTGCCTGATGTGATTTTGACCAAGGGTTGCAGAATGGCTTAGCATTTGTCTTAAAAACATATGTTGTACACCTATAAAATAGAAAAAAAATGATAAATTTGTCAATAATTTTAACATACTGAGTAAGTAGCTAAGATAGGATCTTCCAACTATATATGATTGTGGGGAAAAGTTGCTCAAATGTTCTAGACCTGAAGCATTTTGGATTGAAAGATAAGACTTCCTGATAGAACAAGATGAAGTCTCAGTTCTAGACAATATTTATAAAGAGGGTCATGTCTGTTTTCTAAGTGCAAATCCAGGTGAGTCTGGATTTTCAGGGAAATTCGACCAGGATGAAGAACAAGCACTTCATGGGGTTGGACAAATGTCTGAGCTGGCCTTGAACTGAAGACTCCAGGCTGTTTCCTTGAAGAGGAAGAAGATTTTCAGATAGAGCCTATGTGATGAAAGTCAGGATGGGAATAGAGGAGAATGAAAGAATGAGGTACAATCACAAAGATTATTTTTTGACACAGGCCTTTTTGATTTAAGCCCCAGGATTTAGACAAAAGAACTTTAACTAATTATTAAGTTAAGCAAAAATTTTAGTATTGGAAGGCTGAGAGCAAACTTAGACAGCCCTGCTTTCTGGCTTGATAACTGGAAGGATCCAAAGAAGTTTCCATCCTAGTCTGCTCTTCATATTTTGTTTACCTTGCATGAAAGCTGTAGGAACAGAGTTCTACAGAAGAAGAAAGGGTTTTCATAATTTATGTGTGGATTCTTCCATTCACATAACAGATGCATCAGCCAAATAGTCAGGAAGTACACCTTGAACTAGAGTTCAAGGATGGATTTGGGAGGGGCCACATTGTTATTCATTTTCTGTTATCCAGTTTTAGAAGGGCCTGTGAACGCAGTTCAATGCTGGATTATGTGATGCAAACCACACAGAACCACACAGATCACACACTTGGGTAAGAGAAGCAGCACAATTATCTTTCTGCCCAGATGACAAGCTCAGCACCTTCCTTTCCCTTTGTCATCTGCCTAGCTCACCAGCTGGGTCCCTAGGCTGGCATTGCCCATATTGCTTCATATCAGCTACATTTTACCTGGGCCTGTCTTCCTTGTTCCCCATCCTGCTCCTCCCAGGATCAAAACTATACCTTTTCTTTGTTCTGCTGGGTAACAAAAGCACTTCTGAAAATTTATTCTGAGCCAAGAAATTTAAGGGATAATACTTTATAGATGATTATACTCATAGAAATTGTCTTTGATAAGGACCATTTAAAATCTGGTCTTACAGCAGTTAATTTTATGATGCAAATGTTAACACTTGTGACATGTGAGCTTGTGCGGGGATGTCTCCTGAGGTGGATGATGGTCTGGGCTCTTTTTTTCTCCTTATCAGGAAGTGGGTATTCAAAGCAAGGAGAGAAGGCTAGAGTAACCAGTCAGCCCAGGATCTTGCAGAACCACACTTGGTTTTCTTTTCTGGGGAACAAAACTAAGGAAGGTTTGAGGAGTAGGGGGTTGGGATTGCTTTGAATGTTTGAACTGATTCCCCTTGCTAGTTAAGAAATCACTGTGGCATGGCTGTTTGCTGCGGTAGTTTTCACACTTTATCTCGAATCCGTGTCTCTGTTGCCTGAGAACTGTATTTATATTTACACTGCGAAGCGTGAATATGCTGCTGTCCTTTGGGGAAAGGGATTCATCAAATAATCCTTTTGCTTGAGTATTATTAAGTGGACCATGGCACTTCCTCTGCTTGCTTTTGCTTGGAGCCCTTGGGACATGTGAGGTGGCCTTGTCCACTTCAATGGGTTTCAGTAGGGTGAACCAGATTTAAAGAAACATAAATTCAGTTGAAAGAGAAGGTAACATGGCATAGCTGAATAATGGCCTTTAATAGGCAAACCAAATAGTTAAATGCAAGATGCTCACTGCATGCTAAAACTTAAGGAATGCATATTCAATGCAATGCATTATTAAATACAACATTGAGCATATGGGTACCCACAATTAATGTATATAAATAGCTGATAAAATTGCTCAGTATTAGAAAGCTAGCGGCAAAAATGACCTCATATGTCAAGCAGACAAGTAGGCAGCTACCATTTTCTTTGTACACCTTACAGATGATAAATTAGTTTTATGGTCTGCATGGGGCTCTTATCACACTACAGCACCAAGTGCATGATAAAGAAAAAAAATGCCTCAGCTCAAAAATCGAACTGGAATTTGGAGTCCCAGCGGAGCTCATTTTTTAAATGTAAAGAATTTTAGCCCGCTTCCTTTGGGGAAGATTTATTGAGACCAAGAGAAATGTAGATCTTGGTTATGTGTTTTGATTAAAACTTGATTTTTGTTTTTATTGACACTGGGTAGAATGTGAATCCGTCATAACTGGCTGCCTATTGATTGAGAGCAGTTTGGTCCAATGGGCACAGGACAGGAAGAAGAAGGGGAGTCCTGGTTTTTATTTCCACTTCTGCCACTAACAGGCAAAGCTGACCTTGGATAAAACTTTGTAACTCTTTGCTAGCTCTGCTTGCTCTATTTAATTCCCTTCAAGCATGGTGAACTAAAACACGCTCTGTTTTACTATAGATACATAGGATACAGAACAGCTACCTCATATAGAATTAAAAGAAGTGGAAGAATTTTTCCTAGCATTGTATGGAGCAAACAATACCTAAGTAAGTGGTGTTATTGTGCAGTGTGTGTGTGTGTGTGTGTGTGTGTGTGTGTGTATGTGCACGTGTTGTGTGGGAAACCATTGATATCTATTTTAAAACTTCCATGGAATATGGGAAAAAAATCTTCCATGAAAAGCCATTGATGTCTATTTAAAAACTTCCATGGAATATGGGAAAAAAATCTTCCATAGAACATCCCAGGCTCTGTTGTATGGTTTGTGTGTGGTTTCCTAGTCTTTGTAAGGCTGTGTATGCTTCTCTTTGATAAGCATAAAAATCTCATGTAGTTTCTTTTCCACACTTTGAAATTCAAAATACATTAAATATTGTGCCCAAACTCAATTATTTTAATGGGACAGAGGCTGGCTTTGCTTTCAAGTGGCATGAGACTTGTCCCCTGAACCCTACTCCCCTGGAGTCACTGCTTTGCTAGCCACAGGTCTCGTTAGCATTATTTTCATATCAGACCACATCAATGATTTATCATTTCATACCCAAGTCAGGCAGCAGCGTGCATATGTGACAGGATGCATTCTTGTGCCTCTGGGGTGTGCCTGGGACTTCAGAGGTGATTCTATTCCTTGTATTAAGACTAGCGTGATTCAGACAGCTGGAGAGTGAGAAAGGGTCGGTTAAAGGGTACAAAGAGAAGTAGCTTGAAGAAGAAAATAAATCTTTTCCTTTCTCTCTTATCTTCCTCCTCTCTGATGTCTTTCCCCACCCCAAATCTCTTGGGAGGATGGCATTTTCCTTTTAAAATTATTTTTAAAAAGTCACTTAATTCCTCCAGATAATTAGATACAGTGTTTATCTCTTATAGCTTCCCACATAGTAACCAGAAATGATGTGTTTGCTCATCCCTGAGCAAGTATCCTGATTGTCACTGGGCAGAGTTGAATTCCAGAATGTGCAAAAGGCAAGTGAGAGGCAAAGACTGAGAACGCCTTTCCCTACGGCGTTATCTCTGTGGTCTCCGCAAAGCTTCATTGTGCAGTTTGACGTCTGATTTCCACTGAGATCTCTAGTGTAAATACAAGTTTTGCCTCACAGGTTTTGATTTGGTCTTTTTTAGGGTTATGGGAATAGTACACAGGGAAATTTGTAATCTTAAACTTTAAGCGAAGCACACCTTCCTTTCTGGTTCACATAACATTGCCAGGAATTTGTATATGTCCTGATGTTTCATTCATCTGTGCATGCATTAATTCAGCACATATTATTATTGAGGAATCACTGTACCAAGAGCCAGTGATGAAACATCCTTCATGAACCAGTCTGTTACCTACCCAAACCCAGCTTTGCCCTCATGGTCAGCACTGCCATTTCTCCAAGTTCATGCCATGTAGCAGCTCTGCTAAATATCACCCACCTTGAATGTGCTAAGCCTCTCTTGCTTACGAGCATCTGTACGTACTGTTTCTCTTCCAAAATCATCTTTCCCCTCTCCTCCTCAATTCACATCTTGTAATTCCTTAAGTTACCCAATTAATGGACACATTCTCCAGGATACTTCACCTAGACCTTTCAGACCAGGTGGGTGCTCTTGTAGTTGTTCAGCTGCCACTTCCAAGAAACAAGAGGCCATCCTCACCGTTATGTGTCCAGCAAATAAAAAGAGCTTGGCACATAGAAGCCACTTAACAAAGTCTTTAAAATCAATGAATGAAATCTCAGTGATATCTAAGAAGCTGAAGATGGGTCTGAGGCTGGTGTTTTAAAATCCTGGAAGGGTGACCTTTAATCCTCCTGGATTTTGCAGCTTCGGGATGCCTGGATGTGTGAGATGTTTGAGATGACAGAGACTCAGAAGACTCAGAGCCATGCATGAGTCCCTTTCAATTTACTAACCTTTAAAGCATTGTTGCTATTTGTAAGACTCTTCTTGAAATTTATCTCAGTATATATTTATATCATGTATAATTCCATGCCAATACCATTTACTATATAAATAATGTTCAACACAAGTCTATTAGTCTATGCACACACTATGAAATCCCTTCAATAGTGCAGAAGAAAGGGTTGCCTAGCCACTCTTTCCTTGAACTCTTAGAACTGCAAAATGCTACATGACACCCTATAGGAGCTCTTGTCTGTATTGTTTACATAACCACTCAAGTAGCTCCACATGGCAGTTGTCATTCTCCTTGGCTGGCTAGAGGAAAGAAATCAGGATAGATAATGACAGGGATGAATAAAGTCATTTTGTAGATTTGCAAATGTGGTCATTAAAAATAAAGTGAGACCCTTCTCGGGAGGCTGCTAACCTTGACAGCTAGTTGGCACAGCTTAGATCAGAGGATACTCAGCACTGTCTGAACAGAGAAGAAAAACAGCAGGATTTCCAAACGAATGCTCTGGGTTTTTGTTGTTGTGACTGTTGTTATTCGATTGGTTTTGTTTTTAAGTTTTTCTTGAGTTTATTAGCATGAAACTGATTTGCATTGGAAATGAAGTGGTGCCCACAAGTGGGGTCCAACCAAGCCGTTGTTAGCAGTGGAGTGTGGGACAATCATCAGATGCATGTGTTGAGATGACCTTTATCTCAGCCTAGCTCATGACTCTGTCCCCTTGCCTCCCAGCAAATACTCGGGCCCTAGAGAATGCTTTGTCCTTGTTTGTCGGTAAAGTCACTTCAGAAAGTGACACTGACAAAAGGGTTAGGGATTGGTTTCTTTTCGCAGAGGTTCTAAATGAGTACATAGACATACGTGCACAAAGTAGGATTTATGCCTCTGAATATGGCTTGCAAAGAGGGAGTAAACCTCCTGAATTTAGCAATCAAATTTGTTAAGGCTTCTCTAAAGCCTAAACTTCCAATTAACAAGCAAATCATCATCAGACAGCCAGTGAATGGCAAATTCATTCCATTCAACATCTTTTCAAAAGTGGATTTTGTGCACTTATCTCCATGAAAACCCAGCAGGAAGATTTTCCCTGGGAGTGCTCCTACATCTGCCTGTTTTTAATGACGGTAATGGCAAGCAATATTCTACAATTACTTTGGCGATCTCATTTCAAGCATGCAAATCATATTATTGAAGAGCCCAGCAAAAGCCATTTGTTCCTTGGAAGCACCAGATAAGTTTTGTGGGGTGAGCAAATGCTGATTGGAGAAGGCCAGGCCCTCCGTCTCTTAACCTCCGCTGCACAGTGGTAGAATTTGCCTAACAAGGTCAGAAAAGACAAGCTAAATCTAGACATCAAAGGAGAAATAAAAAAAAATTTCATTCCTGAAATTAAGGAGTCCTTCTTTTGGTTTCCTTCAAGAAAGATTAGTTTTATAAATCATTTGCTAATAACAAATAACAACTTTTGAAGGAAAATAAAAACACGTCCTGCTGATAAAGTTCATGAAATTAAAGCCAAGGTCCTGCTGAAGATCCAGAACTTCTCAAGTACTGCAATGGCCCTAACGCCTTTTCTCTGCTTATGTCTAGGTCCTCTGAGCTAGGGGCATCTCTTAGTTCTCCCCATAGAGGCCCTTCCTACCTGCCCTGAGACATAACTTGCTCATTTCCTGAGTGTGGAGGGTGTCATCATGCTCAGATCTCCCTTCCACAAGGAAGGAATGCTTACCCCACCTGGTGAGAGTGCTGCTGGAAGAGAGTATTCAGTCATTAGTCCCTTCTTCGGAGATGCCTTCACGCTCCTCCTCAGGAGTCTTGCATCCTGACTGGGGGATGTAAAAAATGGCCCTCACATCAACCCTGGAGGGCCATTCCATTTTCAGAACTCCCAGAGGATGGGTTGAGGCTTGCGTTGAGATTTCATGAAGGCTCAGTTTCTCCCTCTGCCTGAACCTGCTTTCTTCCCATCTCTTGCATAAGTGCTGCTCCCAAGAGCACTCTCTACTAAACCTTTGGTGCAGGAATGTTTATCTCATTGTCAACCCAACAGGACAACTTGGGTGAACCTGCCACTCTACTGTTAACACTTTTATCTTGTAGTGCTTTGTTAAAATTCCGATGATTGAAGCTGTTTTTAAGTCATTTATACTTCAGCATAAGGAGTTTCAGAATTTTTTCTGTGGGAAATTTCTTAAATACATAGCCGTATAGGAAACAATAGCCATAGAAGAAAGGGTACAAAGGAAAAGAAACAGACGTGTGGGGACACTAAAGATAATGTTTAACAGCTGTGTGTGTGTGTGTGTGTGTGTGTGTTTTGCAGGAATCTGATTCAAGAGGATAAAAAATGACACCCTCTTTCACAAGTGATATAGGAAGGTTTGCCATTTTAAGGATTCTTTTGGGGCTAAAAGGGTTAGGTGATTTCACATACAACCAGTAAGATACATGCTGGGCAGCACGTCTCTGAGTTTGAAGCTTGCAGATAGTCACAGAATTTGCTAGTAGTTTTCAGCTTGCCACGTTATCACTTTGCCCTTAATGTGATGTAGGTCCTTCTTGTATGATAGCTCTGTTCCTCTGTTACTATTGACTGATCTCTCCTTTATAACATCTGCTTTCTCAGTTTCTGTTTCTTTATAACTTCTGCTTGCTCACAACTTTATGTGGCTCCTATTTTACTTTATATATTCTCTCTAGGCAAACTTTCAGTTTTAGCTCTCCTTGTTAACTGTCTGATTTTTACCTCAACAGCTTCTGAAAAGGAAACTCTAAACCTCATTTCTGGGATTCTTCCATTGGTGACTGGTAAGCTCAGACACTGGCTGCTCTATAGTCTCATTCTCACCCAAGGGCAACCAACTTTCCATAACTTAAGGCTTTGGTGAATAGTGATGAATCACTTGATATGAAATATGCCTGCTTCAGGTTAGTCCATTTGTAGAGATGGGGCTGAATTTCTCCTTACTCAGGGCTATAGACCAGGCCAGTACCACAATATGTCCACCTGGAACATCATCATTGACCTTGCCCTTGGATGTTTGGGTCCAAGGAAATGTTTCTTTTATGAACATGTAAGGTTTACTACCTTTGTGGTAGGGTGGCTTGCTTTAGGCTACTTTATTTTGGCTCAAGTACTTCAGTAGATATATCAACAAATTAAGGTAATAAGAATAACTGTTATCAGTTGGATTGTTGCAAAAAATCATAAATAATAGTTCTTGCTCCCAAAGATCTTAACATCTTCTTAGAAAAATGAGTACACATTTATGCAAAGAAAATGAACATAATGTAGTTGCCATTATGAATTATAAAATTCTTTTAATAAATACATTATACAAAGTTTGGTGAAAAAAAGATAAACCAATGAGACAGGAGAATCTTTTGGGTTCTTTGTCTTATACATTTGAAGAATGAGATCTACAGTTACAAAGACTGAGCAAAGTAACAGAATTTATTAAACTGATAGAAGGAAAGCAAAATTCTTACAGAGGGAGGGTTCCCAAGAATGCTTGCCTCTGGGTATCTATTGTTTAGGGGTTTATTTAATAATGTTAGAGGGAATGAGTAGCCCATAGGCTAGAGATTTTTAAAAACAACAGGTCTTTGAGGCCAGCTACATTGGGACACCTGGTGTTCATGCACCCCTGTTTAATCAGTGTGTTCATCACGTGCAGCTTTGCTTCAGGGACTGGCTCAGGGTTCCAGTATATACCTTCAGGATCCAGTGGAGTTACTGGTCACAAGTTGTATAACCATCTAGGGATTTTGTGGTCAATGGCAGAAATGTGAAAGCCAAATGCAGAAACTGCTGAAGAGTGGGGTCTTGATCCACTTAACACATTTCTATCCATTACTTTCACCAACAGGGGCCTTTTAATAACTGCCTCTCAACTGTAAAGGGAAGGATTGACCCTTTGGGTTGGGGAGATCAAGGAAGATGTGATACCAAGGTAGGAACTGGACACGAATGGGAAGATACAATTTCAACCAGCAAAGAAAGAGTACAAAAGGATCGTTCAAACCTGGGAATCTTTGACCTAAGTCATAGAAGGGGAGAACTCAGTTTGTTTGTATAAAATTGACAAGGAAGGTAGAAGGTAATAGTGACAAATAATGTCTCATGTAGGAAATACAGGCTTATGTGGAAGTCTCTTCTTTGTACTGTTAAGGAACCTTCTGTAGTAGGTACATCTTATCTGGTTTTATCCACTCAGATGCCAGGCCCCAGTCACAAGGAAGCATCTTGCTATCTCAGATAACTCCTTCCCCTTTGGAAAGATCTTCAACTAGGGACTTCTTAAGAATCCACATACATTAGTCTGAGACTGGCAGAATATGCACCATGAAATGTGAGCTCTGTTAATGCACTATTCATTTAGGTCAAGCAGAGAAAATAGCATGATCTATACATGGGATGTTATATGGTTCTGACAGTATTTCTAGGTACCTCTACAGAAAGGAATTAGTGAGAAGCCTTAACTCCTTACAATGAACATATTTATTTTTCTGTTAAAATCCAGTCTGAAATTTTTAATGTTCAAATTCTGCTAACTCTTCTCTGTGCCCCTGTCCCATGGAAAATTATGAGGGACATAATTTTATTTTATTGAGGTCCTTATTTTATAGGCAGGAAATATCAATTGCATGTGTAAAAATGTTCACAGTTGCCTTCAGGCAAATAAGGCTTAAGGGGGTTTGGCTCTTTCATTATATGCTCTATAAGTGCTCAACACCAACACTCATCTCTTTTTTGTTTCGGAGGTGCTAGAGTTCAATGTTGGTTTCCCTGTTCAGAGTGCCCTGGATTCTCTAGGCAGATGCCATTTACTTATTCCACATGTATAAATAAGAGAGGGTGTTTGTGTTCTGTAAAAAATAAATAGCTCAAGATGGGTTCCCAGCTGATAACATACCTAAAATCTGGATAGCATTTACCTCCTGTGTAACTTTGCTAGAAACTTCCTTGACTGCAACAGCTCATAACCGTTCATGTTCAATGCTTTCAATCCTTCCTCCTTAAACAAAAGAGACTCTCACAAAGTATTTGTTGACTTGAATGGAGTTGAGAGATTTTTCTAGAAGAACAGAGAAGGAAAATTGAAGTTTCTTGAGGAGAGTATTTCATAAGGATTCATGAAGTACCCAGCAGAATATAGTAACAACAATATTCATGGCTAACACTTAATGGTACTTACCACATTCCAGGAACTTCTCTGATTTACCTATGTTATCTCATTTAATGTGTGCTTTATTTTAATGTGCAAAGAAGTGCTTAGAAGCAATAGAAACAGTAATGGTATAAACTGATAAAGGATGACATACTAGATTTTTCCTTGTGAATCTATATGTTTTAGAAAAATAACGCAATAACTGGTTGGGGAGGCCTTGCTTCTAGGAGACAGTAGCTCCTACTGACATTCTGAATAGTTGAAAGACAGCAAGTACTTCAGTCCTCACCTGTAACTGACTGAGCTGCCACATTTTCTTATTTATTTATTTATCTATTTATTTGTCTATCTGTTTATTTTCCGTTTCATATATCTTGGTTTATTAACTAGCCACAAATCACCAAAGTTACAGAGGTACACTCATTCCCCTTATATTTTAGCTTAAAAGGTGTGACTTAGCTAAGTGCCTACCATGTACTTAAAAGGTGTGACTTATCTAAGTGCTAACCGTGTGTGTGTGTGTGTGTGTGTGTGTGTTGCCCCGTAGTCATTTTTAGAAGGAACATTTTTGTTTTGATTTTTAAAATATTTTGAGCAGGGTGGTGGTGGTGCAAACCTATAATAACAGCTACTCAGGAGGCTGAACCCAGAGGATCATATGTTTGAAAACAGCCTGGGAAGTTTAGTAACAGTCTCAAAATAAAAAGGGCTGGGGATGTTGCTCGGTGGTAGAGCAGTTGCCTAGCATGCATGAGGCCCAGGGTTCAAAAATGTCATTACCACACATACACACACACACACACACACACACACACACAAACACAAAACACTTTATTTTGAAATAATCATAGTTTCACAGGAAACTGATAAAATAACAGGAAAATTTTGTGTTCTCTTCACCCAGCTTTCCTTAAATGGTAAAATTTTACCTAAC
This sequence comes from Sciurus carolinensis, assembly GCF_902686445.1. NCBI lineage: Eukaryota > Metazoa > Chordata > Mammalia > Rodentia > Sciuridae > Sciurus > Sciurus carolinensis. The sequence goes on along the minus strand of NC_062227.1, from coordinate 50,234,526 downwards.
TAATATGAACCCGAGAAAATTCACATTGGTGTAACTATTTGGTTGTGAGAAGGAATTGTTTTTGTAATAAACAACCAGGCAACTTCTGCATCTAAAAAAAAAAAAAAAAGAAAGAAAAAAAGCCAATCTGGTTGCACTCCATGTGTATTGACAGTGATTGGAAGTGGCTTGGAAGGTAATGCATGTCCTGATCTCGAAATCTATATGGAATTGTAGATCTACTTCAGGAAATGAAAACAGAATTCTTTGGAAAGGAATAAGTTAAAGTACTTAGTACACACACACACACATACACACACACACACTAAAAACGAAAATCTTAGAGGAGAGTTTGGGAGTCACGTGTCTAATGCAGTACCTCCGTCAAAGAGACTGTATCATCCAATGAAGGCTGAAGTATTTGTCTTTTGTTTTTGTGGTACTGGGGATTGAACCCAGGGCTTCAGGGGTGCCAGAGGCAAGTCCTCTACCACCTGAGCTGTCTAGCATAAGAGGCTCATTACTAGCTCTAGCAGTGATAAAACATCACATCGTCAAGTAGTTCTCTTCAACTCCTCAACCACCAAGTCTGTGAATTATCTTCAGCTAACTAAGAACAAAGAGAGAAGGAGGCTTCCCATACTTGTGAAAACCCAGAATACCATACCTAATTTATCTCAATCTCACTCTCACCTTAATTTCTTAAGGTATAGAGAGTCAGGGTTTGTACTGATTTGACTGAAAGCAAATCAAGTAACCCATCTTTCCCACTTTCCTTCCTACTCCTGTTATGAATTCCAATAGCAATTATCCAAAGTCATGATGATTAGAAGTTATAGAAATTGGTTACAGAAGGAAGGAAACAGTGAAGGTATGTTGGTAGATACTCTTGTTTCACTTTTTCCTTCTTCTTAAGACAGAACCAACAGCACAGTGTCTTTCATCAGAATTGGCCGTCTAGCTGAGAAGACAAGAGCATCTGCAATGCCTGAGAACTCTGCGCTACAGGAGCCACTTCTTTGCATTTTTAAATGGCAATGAATAAGTCAGAGTCAAAACCACAAAGAGAATACAACAGACTGATTTCCATGGATATTGACTCAGGCATGGGCTAATCAGGCCATTGATCAAATGAAGTAAAGGTGGGTGGACAAGTGACCAAGGCTTAAGCACTAACTCCACAAATACCCAGTGACTAGCTTTAAAGGACCCCAAAGAAGTATTTCCTGAAAGTGACAGCTTCTTCTTATTGACTGTTTTGGGGAATCATTCAGTTAGAGGAGCACCATCCTTTCTACCTCTAAGCCTGAACTTTAGACTATTGGACATTCACTCTGACTTGGTCATCCTGTGCCCTAAAATATTATGCACATATTATTTATTATCCTTTTCCACTTTATTCTGCCACTCCTTTAGTTTTCAGGAGTAATCAGGAGTGGACCTGGCATTTGGGCTTCCTGAGGCTGGAAATGAGAGGTTCATATCTGAAGTATAAAAAGTACGGAGCTCTGGGGAGGTGCATAATAGGAAGTCAAGAAGAAACCAATTTCACTAAACCAGAAAAAGAATCTGAACAAGTTGCCAAACCATAGAGTAGAAATAGATATTGATAACCAGCTTATAGGGCTAAGAAGGCAACAATCTGAATGCAAATTTGGGCAATAACCAGTAAATGCATCTCTGTCTATCCACTGGTCCTTTTCTGACTGCTGTGCAGGGAAGGAGATAAGGTATACTGGCAATTTTAAAGGACTAGAAACAAGGGAGGTATTTCTTCTAAACAGGCCTCCTTTCCTCACCTTAGCTTGCATGTGCATTCATTTGACCTTGATTGCTTGCTGCATTGTTTATAATTAATCTTTCATATGTCTATATCTTGCTTCCTTGCTCTGTTGTAAGGTCCTGGAGGGCAGGGTCTAGCCTACCTCTTTGTATTCCACAAAAGTTATGAAGATTGTCTTATACATCTCAAGATGCATCCTTGTGATGGACTGATTAAAACAGGTTATTAGGACTCCCTTCTGTGAGCTGTTCTTGCTGCTCTCAACAGATGGCAGTGGTTTTCATCAGTTTGTGTACACATGGTATGAGAAGAGAAACCATCTCTGGCATGGTAGGGTGAGTCACTGGAACTTGGACCCTACATTATGGTCACCTCAGATTATATGGTCCATTCACAAAAGGGAACTGCATCTATTAGTTAGGTAGCACTGGAAAGGTACTAGTAAGAGACTTTCTCTGCCCACCATCATTATATATAATATAGTGAAATATTGTCAGTCTTAATCCTATCTGACAGTGGACTTTCTGACTACCCCAAATTTATTGGCAAATATGTCATTTTCTGATCAAATCAAAATCATAAAATTGGCAATTCAATCCTAAAAGTTTATATTTAGGGTAAGTTTTCCTATTTACCTCTTATTATGTTATTGACTAGATAACTGCATTATCTCCAGGGAGTTTTTGAGATCCTTACAAAACACTGCAGCACACACCAGTATCTCTCTGATCTGATCTCTTGTAATACATATTACTTGAACCTCTTATTTTGGTATTTGATTACATGTAATTATATTTATAGTATATTTTTATCTTATACATTATAGTATATGGCAAGTATATCTTGTGTCTATTTTTTCCTAGAATCATCTGGCTTAGAGATCAAATATACTAAGTGTTCAATATATGGTTTTTTAAAAATTGTTTTTAATATATGGTTTTTGAACTAAAATAAATTGTAAATATGGGGTAAGTTGTATAAGTTTTTCCATTGGCTTAAAACCTGTTCTGAATCCATTGCCTCCTCCCAACTGATTGCAAGCTCCTCAAGGGCTCTCCAGTTGTCAGAATTCAATTTTCCTTAATTCTGAAGCAGTATTATCCAAGCATTGTTTGTTTAATAAATATTCATGTCTATGATGATCATGGTTTTTAAGATGAAGGATTGTGTAGAGATAGCACATTGAATGTAATTAATAAATAAATAATAAGATAGTCTCCTCTTAGAAGGAAGTCTTTGGATCATTGCCCTTTAACATTAGGCTTAAAAAAATTGGGAGCTGCAGAGCTTAGGAAATGGTAATGGGCTAAGGTTCCCTCTTACCAATCAGTTGCCAATTTACAAGAGTCAAGCCTTCACCTTCTGGCAAACACTGCTCTAGTCTTTGTTTTTGTGACTTGATTTTTTTAGAGGTAAGGGAAATCAGGATGTGTTGGTCCAAAGGTTACAACTTTTAGTTATGAGATGAACAAATTCTGAGGACCTAATTCATAGCATAGGTAGTGATGGAAATGCCAATTAATTAGATTGCGGTAACCATTAGACAATACATATCAAATAATCACACTGTATACTTTCAATATGTTCAATCTTTGTCAGCTAATTTTTTAAAAAACTAAGTATAAATAACTGATTGTTAAATGCCATGTATGGTCTTTTATAATAGAACATTTTTATGTATTTTGAGTTGTATCACACTGTATCAAATAGATATTTCTCTTTTTAAATAAAAAAAAAAAAAATTTTCTTCCAGTCCCTTATATCCTTTGGAACATAATAAAAGTCATCCAAAAACCAAAACAATAAGAAAACTCCTTGCTTTCTGATGGCTGCCTCATGAAGTAGAAAGGTTTTATTTAACTCCTATCCAGGGTGCGTGTGTGTGGTATGGGTTTGCCATAGGCATCTTTTTAAAGTAACTTCTTCAATATCACCTTTATATGGGTTGCCATTTCTGTGAACTCAGCATCTCTGTGAAACTTGAAGATATAATGCAAGTATATATGCTACACATTTCCTCCTGCTGACAAGTTGTTCCTAAATCACATATATGAAAACCCTGTGGAAAGACTCATAATACTTTCTTTCTTCTATTTGCCTAGGAGGAAGTTTGTGCTCAATAAATGGTAAAACTTTACTGGTTACTTCACTACTCATGACTGGTTTCACTGGAAATCACTGGCCCATGAAGGAGTTCATACAGAAACTAAAACGTTACCAAAATTCAAGTTCTTTTGTCTTTTAATTTCCACTGAATTCTCTCAAGCAATTGTAGATTGCTTGGCTAACTTCCTCTCTCCCTCTCTCCCTCTCTCTAAGTGTTTGGAGGCAAACATGAACACAAACTGACTATTCCTGATATCCAAACTTTTCTACATCTCCTAGAGGAAGTTCAGTAAGGTCAGTGGTAGGTTGTCAGAGCCCAGATCCTCCCAGATATGACCATTGTGTCTCTCAGTTTCTCTAAAGGGAGAACCTTCAACTCCTCAAAGCTGTCAACCTGATACTTTTTAACATTAATAACAGCCACCAAACAACAATGACAAGCCCCTAAAATAGATTCACAGGGTTTTGTGGTGGCTAAGAGCTGGATTTGCTAAAAATAAAACTGTTTCTGCTCCCTCCATCATCCTTTTTTCTGCTAGACTATAATTAAAGTCCACATCTGAAATTCTTATTGAGCAGCAAAGTCCCATGAGTGATTGGCATCTGGCATCCAAAAATATTCTGCAAAGAACAGTGTTCTCAGTGGCACATCTGACAGGCTTGGCTCACTTTCAGTGCTCCTGGCTTCCCGATGAGTGGCAAACCAATGGATGAACAAGGAGATTTCTTCAGCCCAATATCAATCAATCAGTTGGTTCTTCCATCAATGACTTGAAGCAATTTCACAAGCCTACCCTCACTTACCCCACACTGGCACATGAGAAGAGAAGAGTGATAGGGGAAAAATCAGCCTCTCTAATGGAAGCACTTTTTGCTTCTGCCAGTGCTAGGAAAGAAGGACCCAGCTTGGTTGAGAAAATGCGGTTCCCTGGTGAGATGGAGAATTGCATTTGCCTGCTGGTCCAAAGAGCATTAGTTTTTGCATAGAAATTTCACCCAATTAAAGGACTTTTATTTGAACCCAAGATTTGTGGTCTCCCTGGAATGGAGAGATTAGTTTTAGAGAGGAGAGGAAAAGCCTTTCCTCACATCTTGTTTTTCATGCTTGTGTCATTTGCATGAGAACTAGACAATGTGTGATTGCATATGGGTTACTCCTCATAGCATCCTAAATAAGAACATGTTGGACAGTGAGAGGCACTTTTTCCTCTGAGCAGTCAAATAAACCTAATCATATGAATATACAATGAGATAAAACACCCATCTTGTACCAAAAGGTTTTATGATTTTAAGTAGACTTGTGCTAAACTCTTATCATAATTGTAATTAGAAAGAGCAGGCCAGTTTCCTGCTGCTTGTGCTCACATTTGACATGTGAACAGTATGAGGTTAGTTGCGTGAGCTGAATTCTTGATTTGCATTAGTTTAGAGTTGCTGTTTGCTATGTGGCAAGTAGAGGTCAAATAAAGTACCGTCAATGCTGCTAAAAGCAGGTGTATTATCATTCTATGATTGCGAGAGACAGCCAGTGTTTCAACCTGATATTTTGTAAGACTGTTAGTATACAGTATATTAAAGAATAAAATGGTCTCAGAAAGGAGACCCAGGTATATGGAATTATAAACTTAGGACACACATAATGGTCCTGTGTTTTGATATCTATGAGACTCATCTGATGGGATGGGTGCTGGTAGCATGAAGTTCTGATTAAACCCATTTCCCAGGTCTTATTCTATTACGCTGTGTGAAAGAGGGAGGAACAAAATGACAGTTCTGATGGTGAATGAGGCATGAAGATGACTGCAGAAGAGAGCAGAAGGGAAGGAGAATGCCATTTAGAGATGTTTTCTGCTTAAGGGACTGATGAACCCATACACTGTGACAATTTATGCTTCAATTGAGTCTTTTGGTGACTTTCAAATATCTTTGAGGACACTATAGATGGCAACACTGACACAAATGCCAAAAGCAGTTTCTTGCCTGTCATTGCAGAGCCCATTTCAGTATCAGACTAAAGGAAAGATGATCACGGGAACCGGGAAAGCCCCTCAGATATGCTGCAGACCTTTTACCTCAGTGGGGGAAGCTATGACCCGAGAAGGGCTGAACATTACCCCAGCCAATTATGGAAGCTTATGGAAGGTTGGAATGTTAGACTCTTCTACATAATTCTAATGTACTTTCTGAGTTGGTCATTGTTCAGAAATACAGTCTTGAATGGAACATGAGAAATAAAGCAACACTTTGCCCACTTGGCATTGACACCATAAGCATTACTTGGGGTTACATTACATTACTTGAGGTTAATAATATGTTGAAATTAACTGTTTTTTGTCTTAGAGTGTCATTTTATATGAGCCAACCAATTCATTTTCAGGAATTTGGTTAGCTGGTTGAAGTCATTGAAAGCCACAGTGGAAGAATTTGAAGTAATTAAGAACCAAGCATGGAGAGAAATAAGCAATGTTTGCTTAAGTGCACCAGGTTAATGTTAGATGCCAAAACCTTGCTCAAAGTGAAAGAAGCAATCAGAGAATTCCACTCCTTCAGCACGCACTCACAAAAATCGCACCACCTATTAGGACCTAAGAGAACAACATTATTATTGTAGAAATGTACTTTATGTGAAGATGAAGAGAGATGATTTCTGTTCTTTGGGAAGAAAGAAAAATATGTCAGTGTCTGAGAGCAGTCTTGGAAAGAATTCCAGAGGTAAATTTCATAAAGTGGGAAGTTCAGATCCATCCCTGGATAACTCTTGGTTTCTCTGTCAATTGCAATGATATTTACAGAATGAATCTAATTTAAAGTTGCCTAGAGAGAAAAAATTATAAGGTATCCTAAGACAGAAAAAAATGCCCATATTCAAGATAGTGTGATATTCAGCAGGGAGTAGAGTTCAGATGTAGTGACTCAAGAAATTGAATGATGATATTTTTCCCCCAACTCTGGGCTTGAGATCACTTGGAAAGCTTGAAATCGGCCCTAAAAGAACTACCACGGAAACTGACAAGCACTACAAATTAGGTTTTGGTCAGCTTTTCCCCCTGCAGAATGATTATGGTAAACATTTGCCAACATTATTGCTGGATATTATAGTGCCTTAACATTAAAGCCATAGATGATAGTGAATATTTTTTCAAGAGTTTTATTAAGGATTTTTACAAAGACATTTCAGCTAAATGTATTATTATAAACTGTGGTAGCAGTAAATCTGTGAAATGGAGCCCTTAGAGGAGAATGAGGGAATTTGCTTACCTGGAAATATAAGGGGATCCACTGAAATAAAGAGTTATACTCAAAGTCCAAAGAATTGGATTTATATTTAGTCACTCTTTATTTAACATATTTTGTTTAAAATCTATACTATACCTTACAAATATGATAGGTACTTTAGGGAATGCAAAAGAAGTACAAACTTTCTGTTAGAGAGCTTAGAATCCAACTGGACAAAACCCAAAATATTAAAGTAAGACACAGTAAGTACAGTAAGAATTCAAAGATAAAGAACTTGCATAGAATTATCATACAAGGGTATGTGGTAAAGGTGGGACTGGAACAGAATCTTAAAGGAAAAACAATATTGGATCATGTTGGAGAGCAACGAGAAGCAGCTGCAGACATGCTCAAGAGACATGTAAGCAAATTTAGGTAGAAGAGAGAATGTGTATAGTCTGTCCATGAACCTTCCTGGCCAGAGTGGAGGACACAGCTGGGCAATAGTAGCAGAATGGAATACAGAAAAAGAAGAAAGGAAGAAAGGAAGTGAGGGAGTTAGAGATGGAGAGAAGAGGGAGGGTAGATAAGGAGCGAGACAAAGGAAGAGAAGAGAAAAGGACCAAATTATTCAATGCAGGGCATTATGTGAAAAAGTGTTCATGTGTACTATGTCAAGTAGTTATCAAAACACTGCTGGGGGCAGATGTTGTCTTCATTTCACAAATGAGGAAACAAAGGTTAAGCAAAACAGACTTTCCAAAACCACAAAGTTACAAAGGGTACAGCTTGGCCCAGTCCATCTCTGTCTCTAGATCCAGAGATCTTGCCACAGGATCACATACCCTAGCACATGATTTCTTGAAAACTCCAACAGTTTCCTGAAACCATTATTTCAGTTAAACCAATAGAAGAGGGAAAAATATTACTTGCAGGAATGGAGCGGGGGCTGAACCAGCTGTAGCCCATGAAAGTGAACATTTAACGAATGGTCTGGATGAGTATAGGAAGAAGCTCTGCATATTTGGGTGAAAGTCAAAGATGTCAAAGGGGCAAGACTTCATATCTAGTGGAAAAGACACCAAAGGGAGAAGAGCCATATGTTATGGAAAGAAAGAGGTTACAGTAATTGAAATGGAAGGAGACAGAAGACTCAACTAAAGGGAAATGCTGAAACCTGAGCATTTATTATGAACTGTACCACTGAATCTTTCCCAATTGGCAGCACTACTGCAAGTTAGCTCACCAGGGACCAAAAGACACTTTTGACAGAACTACAAAATCCCCTGGTAAAGATAAATGGGGTATAATTTAAGTAGTCCCAAACTTTTCTGCAAGCTTCAAGATCACTGCACATTGTTGGATCTATTCATAATGGCCTGGACTGTATCCCAAAAACACCAGTGGGAGAGACTCAAGCAGACTGGCCAGGCTAGAAAAGGAAAATGAAGCCATTTGGACTTGGCTGAGGCTATGGATGGTCTGACAGTTTGCAATTTATAATTTTTTTTTTAGTCCTTTTAACATTCTTTATCTGCCTTTATTTGCTCAACAGCCCTTCGCTCAAGTTCACGCTCAGCTTACCACATTCGGTGAAGCACACAGCAGTGGACAGGGGAATTTAATCTAGAAATCAGCCTGACTTGTCTTCACAATGTATTTTAGCTTCCAGGGCTGCGCTCGGAGGCTGCGTAAGCAAGAGCCCTGTCTAGGTCAGGTGGCCTGAGAGCCCTGCCAGAATCCCTAACAATGCCTTTTAGGCAATGCTGTCAAACAGACTCCCATCTCCTTAACTGACAGCGATGAGCATTTTAATAAAATGAGGTTCTGGTTGTTTTGAAGCATGAAGCCTAGTAGAAAGGAGAATCTGATCAGCTTTCGCCATGGCTTTCATAATTGTGAATCCTTCCATCTGACTGCCAGTAATTCGCCTTCCCAGACATTTGGAATAGATCATCCTCACTTCAAGCTGTCTCAGATGCATTGCTCGGGATTCTTTCAAGCTGCCTGGTAGCTTTCAGGTGCTAAGATGGCAGGCGTCCAGTCTCTCTGAAGAAAAAGGCTCCATTGTTCATTGTGCCACTGTATCTTCCAACCCTTTTTGTTATATCCTAGAAGCCTATTTGCTTTTTAACTGCTGCCACATACTGGGAAAACATCTTTATCGAGCAGTCCTCAATGCTGTGGCTTGAGTCCTTTTCATCAGGGGGCCTGTAGGTCCCTAGCTGAGATGAAAAGTCAGAATGTTTCCGTCCACCTGGTTATCTTTATGTCAAGCAATTTGAATGCCATTGGTCCTAGTGCTGCTTTGTTGCTGAAAATTTCCTGGAAACATCACCATCTTCCCAAAAGGCATGATTCAAAAGCATTGGCAACTATTCCCAAATTAGCATTCCTTCTAGTTCTAAATACACATGTAACATTAGCAGTATTCTACAAGAGGGACTTTTCCAAAGTAACAAGGAAAGTCTAGGTCAAATGTGCCACAGAATGGGGCACTTGTCCACGTCACTAGGAAACCCTGCAATCTCTTTCCCACATTCTTTTACATTTCCTTTCCTTCAATATATGAATGAGCTTGATTGCCACTTACTAGAGCTTAATTTGGATTCTAAACCTACCCTGTGATTCAAAATACTTATATATTTTAAGCACACTTTTTCAAAGTAATAATCCTGGTAGGATCAAGCAAATATCTATCATACCTAGCTTAGTTTAATTTTTATAGTTTTTATTCAATTACTCTGTTGTGTAGTAGAAACAAGCAACACTGAGGAATGCAGTTAATAATATAGGACAGTTTTTTACTCTTTGATCAATGTATCCCCCAAACTGTATTCAACACACACACACACAGAGGCACACCATAACTGTATGTGGTGATAAATATGTTGACTCAATTGTAGTAATCATTACACCACGTAAATATGTATACATGTATATATATATATCCATGCACATATATACACATATATATAAACACACACATACATCATACATGTATATATATATATATCTCTATCTAATTATCAGGTTGTCCACTTGAATATACACAATACTATTTGTAAATTATGCTTTAATAAAGCTGGGAAAATAATGTGGGACTAGGGAAAAGGAAATTAGGAAGAAAGCAAAAAGTGATTTTGGGCACATACCTCTCTGGAGAAGGCAAATCTAATTAAGCAGAGAAGAATCGTGCTCTGTTGAAAGGACTACGGAGGTGTGAAGTGTCTAGAGATTGGTGGTGATGAGTTCACTAGATGGAGGGAGGGATGTGTGGACACAGGAAGAGTTGCCCCAAGACATCTTCTGAAGTTTACCAATTTGAAGGACTATTGACACGAAAGACACCCTAATTTAGTTGAGACAATTAAATTAGCATAACCCCATTTTTTCTCCCTGGGGCAGGCTCCCTCTTGGTATTTGCGATGCTCTGCCCATCCCAAATCCCTGCATGCCACCAGCTCCAGCATCAAACTCATCTCTTATTTCAAATGCTGCTTTTCCACTTTCAGCAGCTATTCTGGGGAAGCAGACCCCATTCTTAAAGAATATCCACTAATTTTCAGGTATAAAGTATTAACACATTTGGTACAACTGAGTGCTGTGAAGAGCAGAGCAAGTAGTGATCCTTGCTTGATTGAAATTACTGAACATATTCAGGAAAAGGTGAGCTAACTCTCTTTGTCATTTTATCTTTAGAGTAATAATCTATATTCTTCTTCTAAACATAATGGAAGGACTGATACCATACCTTTATTAATTTATTTGTTTTTAATTCTTAGAATAATGCCTTGTATGAGGTAGTGATGATAAAAACTAATATTTATTAAGTGGTTGCTATATGTGAGACACGGGCTAAATGCTTAGTGGGAATTATCTCATTCAGTCCTCATGATAGCCTGATGACACACTTGCTGCCATCATTCCCATGGGGCACATGTGAAGACTGAGGCTTAAACTTGTTAAATAGCCTGTCAAATGTCTTCTTCCTTGTGTATAAAGACCAGAATTAAATTCAGATTTGTCTGATCATGAATACCTGCTGGATTTGTCAAGAAAATGAGTCTATAGATTCCTTCGGATGAATCTGTGCAGAACCCAGAAACCCATGAAGTTCTCATTTATAGGACTTTCTTCTAGAAACTAGCCTCACTCCACCTATTCAAAGTACCTCCTTTTATCCAGGTTGAGATGCTCCAAGCCTGCCCAGCTGCCCTAGTCCTATCTCCCACAGGTTTCATTATTTGTCCAGATTCATCTACTCTTCTGGATCCTGCTGAGATGTCCAACAGGGTTTAGGAGGAAGTCTGGCCCTTCTGGCTTGTTGTACCTGTGCCAACACGTACTACCTGCATAACTCCATTCTCTAATCTACTTTTCCTATCTGTAAGGAATGTGTGACACATTAGGATTAAATGGTGTAAAGCACTTAGTACAAAGAAGGGTTCCATAAATATTATTATATCACTAAACATTATTCTTATTGTTGATGACACATTCATGATAGACCACCTTCATAACTTTCTTCTCTGAACTTTCTCAAAACCAGTACTTTAGTAGCAATTATTATTATTTTTTACCTGTGTGCTATTTTATGTCAGCAAGGAGTGGCATAAATCTCCTTGATGACAAAGAGTTCTGATACACAAAATTTTTCCTATCATCTCTTAGCTGTGATCAAAATGGGTCTGGATTATAATACCCTGGTCCCTAACTACATGTCTGTCTTTTTGATGTCCCAGGGTATCTATAATAGGCAGAAAACACATATGACAGTCCTCAGATACCAAAAAAGGAGCTCAGCATTTAACCAGCGATTACATGTATGTTTTCCTGATGATGATTGGTGTCAGTGTATCACTTGCTGGATCTCCTGAATTCAAGATATGCATTTACCTTATTGCTTGGTGACTCCTGCATACCTTTGAACACTTGACTTTTGACTTCTGTATCCTCAACTCGCATGACACCATATTTCAAATTCTTGCCTGCAAACTGATCCATGGTTCTATTCAGGTGGAGAAAATATAGGAGCAAATAGTAGAAAAAAGGCTCAACACCCTCTGTCCAAGTATTTTTTTGTGGTGGTTGTTTTCAACAGCATGTGTCTGCTTTCAAGGAATTTCTAGTTAGATTATGTAAAAACATGTCTTTGTGCTATAAATTTAATCTTTCCCTTAGCCTCTTGCCTCTGACAAGTTGAAGTAAATACTTTGACTAAATGCTGTGCCCTGAGTGCCTGGTAAACTATGTTATCTCAGCTTAAAAGGAGGAGAGGGAGCCAGAAATTGCATCAGTTGAACAACTTCCTCCTTCCATTCCTCGGGGTCTACATCCCCAAGCCCCCATATAGGAGAATTTTCTTAAAATTTATAGGTGATGTTCACAAGGGATCTAATGAGGACATATAATTCATCTGACACTACAATAAATATTGGAAACTACACAAACTGTTGCAGAAATGTGCAAAGCGTGTGTTTAAGATGGTGATTTTACCCCATTTTGATACTGGTTTCATCTGTTACAAGTGAAGTTGTGCCCTCTGCCAGAGGAAAAATTAAAAGGACTTGGATACTACCTTTCTGCATTGCAGTGTAGTAGAGAGAATAAAGCATCATTAAGCTGAATTTTCAAAAATCACTGAAGAAGGAAACCAGAGATAAGATAAACTTGAGACAATGTAGGGAATTCAAAGTAAAGAAATTACTTTTGGTGGAAGAGAATGAAGATGATAGTTAAACACACATACACAAAATTTAATTGCCAGAGTCTCTGTTGAGACTTAGCAGGGCAAGCTACATGAATGAAAGGACATAATTTATTCTTAAGAGAGTTGAATAGTTATAAAATAGAAAAATTTCTGTAACTGAAAAAATCAAGGAAAATGTAGTAAAGGTATGGTGGGGAACATTTTAACTAAAATAAGAGGAATAAGACACAGGATTAATGGTACAGGAGAAATATGTGGCAAACTCAGGCAGATGGAAGACAGTACAATGCTTTTCAAAAATCCACCAAAGAATATCCATTTTAGGGAAAGGAATTCCCATATATGCCAAAGAACTCTTTTGCTCAGAGTAAAGGCTGCATACTTAATGAAACATGCTATTTAATTTTTATCCTATCCTAAAGGAAACTGATCTTCTGAACTACTTTAGATTTTAAAGAAAGAAACCAGAACCTCAGGACAAAGTGATCATATCATTCTGAAGATAAAATGACAATATTAAACTAGAAGTGCTCAATGTGGTAGGGTACTCCAGAATCATCTGAAGGGCATTGTAAAAACACACACATTTGTAATGAACAGAAAATGTATCTGAATTTCTGGGTTAGCAAAGGATGGGAAAAGGACCTGAAGGCAGGGTGGTTTTCTCTTAGACATTCCACAATGCCAGATCTTTCTCCATCACTAACTGGATCTGTAACAAGCTATTGGAGAGACTCAGCTTTAGGCTCCTTGAAAAAGAAAAAGAAAAAGAAAAAGAAAAGAAAAGAAGGTAAGTATAATATGTGAACAAGAAGTCTTAATAGACTCAGATTGGGACTGTAAGTTAAGTGAGCCATTCTTTGGATTGTAAATATCTGTGAATTATGTTATGACCATGCATTTGGAGATGGGGAACTTGAGACAGAAATACTAGATTCCTTGTTCTATAGATATGTTGGGGCTTTAATCAGTTCTCATACCTGATTTTTGAGGAAGCATTTATTTTAGTAACAAAAGAAATGTGACCCTGAATAAGTTGGGAAGGGAGTTGAATAACTAAATTTTGGACATAAGGACTTCAAATGACTGGTGGGGCATCTACTCAGAAATGGCACTGGACAATATTGCCAAGGAAGATACTCAAGGACAAGGATAGATCAAGGAAGAACATCTGTAGCTATTGTTGCTGGTGGTAAAATATCAAGAAGAGGAGGAAGTGGAGTCAGGGAAAAGGGTGGGAGAAAAATAAGGTAGAGAAGAAAACTGAAGCATCCCTTGATACTACATAGTAGCAAACCTCATTAGGTTGGTATTGAGGAAATTATGGAACTAAAAAAGGAGATGGGAGAGTCTGAAAAATACAGTTCAGATTATATATTCTGATCATGAAGAGTCCTTCAGGGAAAATATGACTATGCTAGTTTCAAAATTAGATGAAGTCAAAGATTAACAATATGGAAAAAGGAACACACAATTAAGAACAAATGCAAAAGAGAACCATGAAATTATCTTTAAGTAAAAAAAGATTAAAAAAAAACCTGAGTCCTAGGCTAAACTGAGGTTCACAAAAGTAATATTTTAAAACCAATATAAAGGATTTTTAATGTTATATACAAAAAGAAAGAAAGAAAGAAAGAAAGAAAGAGCTAGTACAATGCTTGGGGATACAGAAAAATAAGGTAGCAGACAGCAAAGAGAAGACAAACTTTTGCTGAGTTTCTACTTTGATTTAGCATTTTCTGACAAGTAGAATGGATCTTCATCCTTTTGACTAAGGTCTTCGGCACAGGGAGATAGCCGCCTTCCTTATTCTGTTATGATGAACACCTTCATCATTTTAGGACTGAAGAGATCTTTTCTATTTGTAGAAATGTGTAGATACATCATTGCATTTGCAGACATTCCCTATCTTTGGTGTGGATTTCTTCAGATCTTTTACAGATCAGGGTCAATAAATTGCTATGACTCAAGGTCACCAACACTGTAATGGTTCCAGTATTGCTTTGGCCTTTACGAATACATATCACACTCATTTCAGGCTTAATTTTCCTTTCTTTTCATTTTTACACTTAAGAACTAAAACTTCAGGGAAAAAAAAAAACAAAAAACCAGATATCCTTATTTTAGTCTGAATGTGATCTGAAGGTAGTTAACCTTGGAAGGAAGGGAGAAATGAAGACAAACTCTCTTTCTGGCCTCCTGATGCTTCTGTGTGAATTGATGGATCCCTCAAGGATGAATGCGACACCATGACAAGAGCAGAGGGAAAAGTTATGCTGAGGCTGACATTCACGGGGTGTATTAATTATAAGTATCCATCTCCCAGGTGATCATGTACTTTTTTCCCCCAGGAAGCAAACCGACCAAGAATTTTACTTTTGATGGAAATGAAGAATGTTTGGAGTTCTTGTCAAGTTTCAATACCTTTAAGTTAAATTCATCTTCAGATTCACTTTAGAGATCTGCAGACCTCAAACGTCTGTACAAAGGCTTGGAGGGGGATGGGTATTATCTCTTTTTTTTTTTCTCATGGAACTATACTACTTGGAGTGAACACAATATTCAATTAATTTGAATGGAGATAAATTTAGGCTTTATTTTGGCAGCTGACAGGAACAGCATTGCTTAGGATATGATCAGCATTTTTCTTTCTATTAAGGTGGTGGAGGAGATCCTTTATTGAAATCTTGGAGGCCGAAAATATTCATGATTGTGATGCCAAGAAAGAGAAAAGAAAGAGAACTGGAAGTGGTCATTATTCTTCTATAAATTACAGCTTCAGAAAGATGTAGTGGGTTTGTGAATGCTACCCAAACCGGGGACCACAGTCCTGCAGATTCAGAAACCAGGGTCAGCCACCTTCTAAAGAAAAACCATTCAGCTTGGCTGACTGTCATGTTTTGAGCCAAGATGTAAAAAGAAAATGGTGTTGACAGTATGTTCACAAGGAAGTTCTGTGGCAACAAACTACATATGTATTTATGTAATTTTCTCATGCCATTTGGTGATATACAGACACAGCCTTAGACAGCCTGTCTGGCTAATTCAGGTCAAACTTGATGCATTTTCTCAGCAGGTCTTTTGCATGAGTTAAGTGCAGCCAACATTTTCCTTGCACACACACATTTCAGCTCTCCCAATTTCCATATCCACCGGGGGCTCTGCAATTATGTCATTTTACTAAGTTGATCCTTTATTCCTTGAGTGAACTTTTGTTGCTGCTCCTGTTGCTGTTATTGTTATTTGTTTGTTTCCTCTAGGTAGTTTCAAAAGAGCAGAAGAACTGAATTTTCTTAATTTGGACCTGAACTTTTTTTTTTTTCTTATCTGAAACTTCTTTATAGTCTTTTCTCCATTTTTTAATGAAAGCAATTATCTCAAATGAACAAGCATAGGCTATGATGTTGGGAGGTAGGACAGAAAGATTTTTGTATCTTTTTTAACCAAGCACTTTTAAGATGTTTTCTATTTATTGGCACGAATACAAAAAAAACTGTATGGATTTTTCTGGAAGTGGTAAATCACCATTTTAAATAGCAGTTCTATTCTTCAGCATTATATCTACCTGCCCATCATTTACTCATAGCAGTTTAATTTTGCTTCCTTTACATTATGAATTTTATAATATCCTGAAGCTCAGGAACTATTTTCTTTTACTTAAATGTTTTCCTACTGGAAAATGTCACTATGTAGATAAGTCACAATAAGATCAACTCATGAATATTCACAGGGCATATTTTGAGTACTGTATTACCCACTTAATGCTCTTTTACTGGCTAGATCACCCATATTCCTGATTACTTTCCCCCATTAAATCCTTAATTGCTATTTAAACCAGGCAATTTTTCATAGTAATTCTTGCCCAGTCTAGTGTCCTGGTATTACCACTTGATATTACATATGACATATAATTCCCTCTCATTGTGGAAATTTATGTGTGATTCATTTCTTGCTTTGCTTTTCAAGTAGGGATATTTTAATTTTTTTAAAAAATTCATTGTCCATAATTCACAAAAAGCTAACCTCTGAGCTATTGGAAAACAGATTTTAATGTAGAATAATATAACATTTCCAGTTCACATGAAAAATCTGTGTTAGTATAATTATTCAAAATTCCTCATTTCTCAATTTAGAACAAAGTACTTTGCAATATGATGATTGTTACACTTGATGCTAGACATATAGATATGACTTTCTGAACTGCACTTACTCCCTGGGAGGTGGCATAAAACTTCTTTCTCAGAATTAATATTTATATCTAACCACTCCCTCACCCTATAACTTTTGTTATATAGTTCCTTGCTTGTTAACTATTGAAAGCATGAAAAGTCTATATTAAATATCTGCAGATATAAAATGTCATGTTTTATACCTTTTTTATTTAGGCTTTAGTTAATGTTTTTGGAGGGGTTTGCAAACTTTGAGAAATCTTCACTGTGCAGATGCAGGCAATATCCAGGAGAGTTGAACGTGTCTGAAAATTGCCTTGCAAAAGAGAATCTTGTTTTCCCTTTAAGGTTAGGTTTGATCATATAGAATTGCTCAAGTTCAATCTCTTTTGACCCAGGAATATATGGTTAAATTTATATTTTTGTTTTATAGTCAAAATATTTTTGGATTAGAGGGGAGTAAGGGAAGGGAGAGGGTCTGGGGGTAGGAATGATAGTAGAATGAATAGGGCATTATTTCCATGTGTGCATACAGGATTACATGGTCACTGTAACTCTACACCATGTACAACCAGAAGAATGAGAAGTTATACTCCATTTACATATGATGTCTCAAAATGCATTCTAGTGTTATATATAACTAATTAGAATAAATAAAAAAAATTACAAAAAGTAAAAACCAAAATACGGAGTATGTTCATATGATTGTGTTTATTTGAATAATTCAGATACTTGTCTACCTTTTATAAGAATGTAACTTATTCCGTACTGATTGTTTACTTTCAACAAGAATGAACATCCTGTAAGATCTTTTTCTGGTTTTAAATATTAATTTTCATTTAGAGTTCAGAGACATGGTCTCCGCTACACTGTTTGGTAGGTTGAGTCATTGTGGGCCAATCGACCAGTCCTGATTGGAAATACTCTATGGAGTGACTAAGGGATTGGCTGTTTTATTTAATAGCCTCACCATTTTACCCCATATTATAGTGAAAACAGATCCTTGAGAGGTCATAAATAAAAAGAAAATTTACTTTGTCTCTTGTGGGTATAGTTTTTTGAGAGGTGTATTTAAGTAATTGAAATATAGCAATTTTGGAGTCAAAAAGACCTGGGATTTGTCTTTGGATTTCCAAGGTCTTTGATATATATCTTTGAATTCGCTATATATTCTCTTTATGGCTCAAGTTTTTCATCTATCCTGAGCATAGATAATAATACTGGTGGATAAAAGGCTAGCCTATTCAAGCCTGATCTCTTGTATGGCATTGGCAGCCTTCAAACTCTATCTGGAAACCAGCTACGAACCAGTGCCATAAGGCAAGGCCTAGATCCAACAACTGCTCTCCTCACTCCCATCCATTTGTCATGAGATGGGCTGAAGCTTTCCCAAGCAAGGATGTTCATATGGTTCATATGGTGAACTCTATCACTATTTTAAATCGAGTAATTGAAATGACAAAGTTTGACCTCAGGTCAAAAGGGGAGGGTCTAGTTCTCTCTCTCAAATCATAAGCACTAAGCTCTTAAGAAAAGGGCTAAAGCTGAGATTTACTGTGCCTCTTCTATTTGTATCCTGGCTCTAATATTGGCAGCTGAACAGCATTCCCAGTCATGCAACCCAAAGGTAGAATCCCTTTCCTAGCCCTAAGTTTCTTTAGGCAGCTCCAATATGCAGTAAGGAAAGAAAAATCCACATACCTACTTTACTACTGTCTCCATAACTTTTCCCCAAAGAAAGATGCTCCAACAGTTTAGAACAAAATCTTAATTATCCAAAGTCACTTTCTTTAGTGTTTAAATTCATCAGATAATTGCTCAATTATCCACTTTGTTTTGTCTGTGTAGATATCCTGGCTCAAGTCCATTAAACAACTAATGTACAAAAAGATGAGAAAATTAGGAGATTGTGCCTATGTTGATATTTCTGTTCTCAAACCAATGGTTTGTCTGTATCACTGATGTCTGCTGTCCTCATTAAGAGTTATCAAATCAAAGTAATGTTTACTGCTCCCAGAAAATGAATTAAAGTACCTTTGTATTTACTCTTTGCCTACCAGCTTGGAGAAACGTTGGCTATACATTGAGAGCAGAAAGGTACATGTCCCTATTAATAGTAGAACACATTACAGAGGAAAAAAACCCTTAATTTCTGGTGAAAATATAAGACATGCTGTATGTACCAAGAATGAAATGTATTCAGACTTTGAGTAAGCCACCATATCACTCCTTCTCAAATGAGATTAATGATGCCCTTCTGTCACTAAGATTACCTCTACTTAGTTCCTGAGAAGGTAGGGGTCAGCGTAGGTCAGCATCAGTGGCTTTAGGTGACCTGTCAGTGGCACCTGGTTTCTGGTGTGCTGCTAGGCTAGGTAACCCATAGGATGGTGGCCTCATTTTTGCTACATCCCTTTTGCCAGCTTTCCTTTCCCCTTAGGGGAATGTAACTCCATCTTGCGCTGTAGCTAGATTAGCATGGTGCATGGCATAAGATAATATAAAAATCACGGTCATTGGGATCAGAATTCACATTCTGTCTCTTACAAATTGATTTACCATGGGTGAATTGCTTAACTTCCTTGATGATCATGCTCCTTATATGTTGTTTTTTTCTTTTTTATAATTAAAAATTTTTTTATTTTTATAGACTGCATTTTGATTCATTATAAACAAATGGGGTACAACTTTTCATTTCTATGATTGTACACAATGTAGATTCACACCATTCATGTAATCATAAATATATATAGGGTAATACCGTCTGCTTCATTCTACTATCTTTCCATCCCTACCCCATTTTCCTCTACACCATCCAAAGTTCCTTCGTTCTTCTCTTCCCCCTGTCACTCCCCCTCATTATATATCATCATCCACTTATCAGAGAAAACATTTGGCCTTTGGTTTTTTGGGCTTCGCCTATTTCACTTAGCATGATATTTTCCAACTTCACCCATTTACCAGCAAATGCCATAATTTTATCCTTCTTTATGGCTGAGTAATATTACATTGTGTATATATACCACAGTTTCTTTATCCATTCATCAATTGAAGGGCATCTTGGTTGGTTCCATAATCTAGCTATTATTAATTCAGCTGCTATGAACATTGATGTGGCTGCATCAATGTAGTATGCTTATTTTAAGTCCTTTGGGTATAAACTGAGGAGTGGGATAGCTGGGTCAAATGATGGGTCCATTCCAAGTTTTCTGAGGAATCTCCATACTGCTCCAGAGTGGCTGCACCAATTTGTAACTCCATCAGTAATGTATGAGAGTACCTTTTCCCCCACATCCACACCAACACTTATTATTGCTTCTGTTCTTGATAATCGCCATTCTAATTGGAGTTAGATGAAATCTTAGGGTGGTTTTAATTTGCATTTCTCTAATTACTAGGGATGATGAGCACTTTTTCATATATTTATTGATCACCTGTATATCTTCTTCTGTGAAGTGTCTGTCCAGTTCCTTAGTCCATTTATTGATTGGGTTCTTTATATTTTTGGTGTAAAGTTTTTTAAGTTCCTTATAAACTTGGAAGATTAGTGCTCTGTCTGAAGTGTGTGTGGAAAAGATTTTCTCCCACTCTGCAGGCTCTCTTTTCACATTATTGATTGTTTCCTTTGCTGAGAAAAAGCTTTTTAGTTTGAATCTATCCCATTTATTGATTCTTGCTTTCATTTCATGTGCTCTGGGGGTCTTATTAAGGAAGTCTGGTCCTAAGCCAATGTGATGAAGAGTCAGACCTACTTTTTTTTCTATTTGGTGAAAGGTCTCAGGTGGGAATCAATCTAACAAAAGAGGTGAAAGATCTCTACAATGAAAACTACAGAACATTAAAGAAAGAAATTTAAGAAGACCTTAGAAGATGGAAAGATCTTCCATGTTCATGGATAGGCAGAATTAATTTTATCAAAATGGTCATACTTCCAAAGGTGCTATACAGATTTAAGACAATTCCAATTAAAATCCCAATGACATTTCTCATAGAAATAGAAAAAGCAATAATGAAATTCATCTGGAAGAACAAAAGACCCAGAATAGCCAAAGCAATCTTAGGCAGGAAGAGTGATGCAGGAGGTATCACAATATCAGATCTTAAACTCCGCTATAGAGCAATAGTAACAAAAATGGCATGGTATTGGCACCAAAATAGACAGTTAGATCAATGGTACAGGATAGAAGACATGGAGACAAACCCACATAAGTACAGTAACCTAATACTAGACAAAAGTGCCAAAAACTTACAATGGAGAAAAGATAGCCTCTTCAACAAATGGTGCTGGCAAAATTGGAAATCCGTATGCAGTAAAATGAAATTAAACCCCTATCTTTCACCCTGTACAAAACGCAACTCAAAATTGATCAAAGATCTAGGAATTAGGCCCAAGACCCTTATATGTTAAGTTTAATGTCCATCTCACTGTTGGATGGGTGAGTGAACAAAAAGGAGCAAACACAGTGCTTAGAATCTTGTCTTGCAGCATTGGATTTATTGTTTGAATCTAGAACTGCCTAACTTGAAAATTGCCTAGATTGTCCTATCATGTCTGCTTCTATTTCCTTAATTCTTGTCTCTTTAGCTACCCAAAGTCCCTGTCCTAGTTTAATGCTTACCTCATAATAAAATACTGAATAAAGAGTTGGATGGAAAGATAGATGGAAAAATAGAGGAGTTTCTGAGGAAATCCAATTGAGTTTGCTTTCCATTTAGGATACAACAGTTGAACGGTTGACTGTCTTCAGAGAGACTAACACCTCCATTCATTAATTTCCTTTTGTTTCTGTCCTATAGTTTTTCTTGCTCTGATCCTGATGTTCTTCGACAGTGTGGATTTGTGGATTATAATAACACACTGTGAAGATTTCCCAGAGAGTAAGGCAGACCTTTATCTTTGACTCCAAGAAACTATCGATATAGACAATTCTTAAATACTTTAATTAGAAAAACGTTTTAAAATTAACCATTTAAGACACATAGTTGGTGACCAGTTAATATCCTTAATATGGCTCACTTCGCTTCACAGGTAAATGATGTATAGTATATATAAATAATTACTGTTTTAATGAATGACTGGAAGGCAGTAGTTGCTTACCTTCACCTAGTACCAATGAAGCAGTCACCTTCCTCTTCATTTGCATCGTCACAAACAAACCTTCTGACTATGAAGGACAGCATCTAGAACTTCTGGTGAGACGATTGGACAAAACAGGACTTAAGGAAATATCATGTAGGTTTGTTGGTGGTGTGGTAGCCTGTGTTATTGTTCAATAAAATCTGTTCCTCTCTAAAATTGAGTTGCTCACACGACTTGATTTGACCAATGGAATGTGGACAGAAATAACATTTATCATTACTGAGAAAAAGCTTCAAGGATCAATACAAGCCACCCACCATTTTAATTTTTATTTACTTCTATTTTATTAAAAAAAATTCTCCTGTGATCTTGAGAGAGCATGGGTTGAGATAGTGCCTTTTCAATCTGTACCTCTGAGGGCCGACAATGATCAGAGACTCCTGAAAACCCATGATGGACTTATAGCATGCATCAAAATAACTTTGTCTCATAAGCCTCAGACATTGTACAGTTGTCCAGGGTTGCAGCATAACCTGGCATATCTTAAGTGATCTGTAGCTTGACTACTCTGGTTCTCCATGAAAGTCTCCAGCAATAAGCAATAAAGAAACTCCTGAGTCTTGAACAGCAGGGAGATGGGTACTGAGGTCTGAATGAGAGGAGTAATTAAATATTGTGCCTTAACCAGGCTCAGAGACGTAGGGTGTCTAAGAAATAATTCAGGGTTAACTGAGATTTTGGCTTCTCTTCCAGTACCTTTTCTATTCAAATGCTATTTACTAATGCCATTGTGTGAGATACCCTGTGACAAACCTGAAAAGCAAGTCATAGGGGCAACTTTGTATTAATATATCAGCAATGGACTTGATGAGCCATGCTATGACAGCACAGAACAACACAGCGTGCACCTGCATCCTCTTAGAGTACTTAAATTTATAAGGAGGAAAGAGAAGATAAGGGCAAGATATTCTAAAATCTTCATTATTAAGTTGTTCTGTATTTTCTATTGATTATTTGACAATGAATAAAATAGGAATTTTATCTTTTATTGTCCCTAATGTAAAATGAATATTTATAAGCAGCTGATATCATTATCATTCTTTGTGGTCATAACAATTGTGGCACACATCTAAAGAGACAGGCCATGTCAGAGATCCTGACCTTAATTGAGCCTCTTTTTTTCTATTTTCCTAAAAAAGAGTTGGTAGTAACAAGCGATCTAAATTCCTGGTCTCGCTGTACTCATGAAATAGTACACTTAAAATCAGTGTGACACATGATTTTTTATAAATTGAAAAAAACCCTAATATACCAGAAAATACACCCCTTTAAGGTATATAATTCCGTGATTTTTTTAAGCATGTTCACACTATTATGCAACTTACATAACATTTTAATCACCCCAAAAAGAAATCCTGTATGCATCTGCAGCCACCTGCATTACCCACTCCCTACAGCTCCTGGAGACTGCTCATCTACTTCCTGTCTATTGTGGCTTTTGCCTATTATGGACATTTCATACAAGTGGATCTATGCATTTTGTGAACTTTTGGCTTGGCCTTTATTTATTTTGTGTAAGTTAGCATACTGCTTTTAGTGTTCATCCACATTGGAGCATGTACTGATAATTCCTTTCTATGAACAAATATAGTAAATGGTCTGGTGATACCAGTTTCAAAAATCTATTCATCAGTTCAAGAGCCCTTAGACCATCTCTGCTTTTTGGCTATGACTCATAATGCTGTTGTGTAGTTTTTGTGTGAACATATATTATTTTGCCTATAAACACAGAATTGGAATTTCTGGGTGATAGGATAACTCTATATTTACATTTCTAAGTAAATGCCAAATTGTTTTCTAAAGTGGATGCACCATTTTACATTCCCACCAGCAGTGAATGGAGATTCCTACTTCTACACATGTTTGTTAACACTAATTGTTTTCTATCTTTTTTGGTTATAAACATTCTAGTAGAAGCATTCTATGATCTTACTGTAGTTTTGATGTATGGCATCTTTTTATGTGTGTATTGGACACTTGAGCATCTTCTTGAAGAATATCTTTTTAACTATGTTGCCAATTTTTAACTTTTTTCATTGCAATTTATAGTTGAGTTGCAAGTGTTATTTATATAGTTTGGATATTCTGGGCACCAGATATATGATTTCTATGAACTTCTCTTTGATTCTTTTGGTTATCGTTTCACTTTCTTGATGGTTTGTCTTGAAGCATGAACATTTTCCATTTTGATGAAGTTCATTTTATCTATTTTTGTTTGATTTTGTTGCTTATATTTTTGGTGTCACATCAAAGAAATCATCTCCTGACCCATGACCACAAGGATTTATTTGTTTGTTTTCTTCTGTTCTGAAGTCTCAGCTCTTCTCTTTTGGCTTATGATTCACTTCAACTTAATTTTTTAATATGATGTGAGGTAGGGATTCAACTTCTTTTTGTTGTTATTATTGAAAATGTTATTCTTTCCACCACTAAATTTTTTTGGCACCCATCTTGAAAACAGTTGACTATAAAATCCAGGGTTTACAAAGGACTTAAAATCAGCATATTACAGAGATACAGCCACATCAATGTTCATAGCTGCTCAGTTCACAATAGCCAGATTGTGGAACCAACCTAGATGTCCTTCAATTGATGAATGGATAAAGAAAATGTGGTATATATATACAATGGAATATTACTCAGCCATAAAGAATGATAAAATTATGGCATTTGCAGGCAAATGGATGAAACTGGAGAATATCATGCTAAGTGAGATAAGCCAATCTCAAAAAACCAAAGGAAGAATGATATCTCTAATAAGTGGATGATGACACATAATGGGGGGTGGGAGGGGTTAGTGTTGGGGTTGGAGTTGGGTTTAGGGAGGGGGGCAGGAATGGAGGAAGGAAGGACTGTATAGAGGGAGGGGAGGGGTGGGAGGGGTGGGGGAAGGGAAAAAAATGGCAGAATGAATCAAACAACACTACCCTATGTAAATTTATGATTACACAAATGGTATGCCTTTATGCCATGTACAGGCAGAGAAACAACATGTATCCCATTTGTTTACAATAAAAAAATAAATAAAAATAAAAAAAAATAAAATCCAGGGTTTAAAATTCTGAACTTCAAATTCTTTTTGGTTAATCTAAATGTCTATCCTTATTTTCATAAAGTGTATTGCTTACCTTAGTTTTGTTGTAATCTACAAAGTAGTCTTGACATATGGAAGTATGAGCTCTACAGTTATGTTCTTATTCATCAAAATTTTTTGGCTATTTTGGGCCCCCGAGTGTAAATTTCAGTATAAGCTTGTCAATTTCTACAAAGAAGTCAACTGGTATCTTGGGGGAATTATACTAAATGTGTAGATCAAATTGGCAAATTCTTGACAACTTTTAAAACTAAGTCTTCCATTTAGTTGGAATTTCTATGATTTTTCATCAATGGTTTCATTGTTCTCAGTGAACAGGAGTAGTTCTTTAACTAAGTTTACTCCTAAGTATTTTATTCATTTTGCTATCAGTATAAATTTAATTTTTTTTCCTTGATTTCATTTTTAGGTTAATCATTGCTAATGAATAAAAGTGCAATTTAATTTTGTATGTTAATCTAGTATCCTGAAATCTTTTTGAATTTGTCTATTATTCTAATAATTTTTTGAGGGATTCCTTAAGTTTTTCCACATATAGAATCATGTTCTTGGGCTGGGGTTGTGGCTCAGTGGCAGAGAACTTGCCTAGCATGGGTGAGGCACCAGTTTGATTCTCAGCATCTCATTGAAGAAAATAAATAAAATAAAGATTGGGTCCATCTACAGCTAAAAATATTTTTAAAATTATGTTCTCTGTAAATAGTGATAACTTTTCAATCAAGGATGATTTTATTTCTATCTCTTATCTAATTTTCCTGGATAGTATCTCTAACACAATGCTGAACAGAGTGGTTAGAGTGAACATCCTTATCTTAGTACTGATCTTCAGGGATAAGCTTTCAGCATTTCACAATTAAGCATAATCTTCACGGAGGTTTTTATGTAGATGCCCTTTATCAGGTTGAGGATATTCCTATTCTTTTCCTATTTTGTTGAGTGCTTTTTAAATCATGAGAGGGTATTGGATTTTGTCAAATCCTTTTTCTGCAAATATTGAGATTATCATTTTTTGTTCTTTATTAATATGGTATATTACATTAATTGATTTTTATATGGTAAACTAATCTTGCATTCTGGAGATAAATCACATTTGCTAATGGTGTATAAGCCTTTTTATATGTTAATGTGGTTGTTTTGATATTATTTTGTTGAAAGTGTTTGTATCTGTGTGTATCATGAATTTTGGTCTGTGGTCTGCTTCCTTGTGATGTCTTTTTGGTTTAACTATCAGGATAACACTAGCCTTATAGAACAAATTGGTATGTTGTCCCTTCTATTCATTATTTTATGAGAATTTGTGAATTATTTCTTCAAATCTTCTTTAAGTATTTTGTAGAACTCATCGGTGAAACTGAACTGGGTTTTTCTTTATGGGAAGTTTATTTTATTATGATTTCAATCTCTCAAAGTGTTCTAGGCTTATTAAGATTTTCTATTTCTCATGTCAGTTTTGGTGGATTTTTTTTCTATGAACTTGTCCATTTTACCTAGATTATCTAATTTATTGGTATATATTTTTATAATGTATGACTTTGTCCATGCTTCCTCTGGACATGTCGAAGTCCTTTTATGTGAGGGTAGTAATGTCCTCTCTTTTCTCTTGATTTTAGCAATTTGAGTCTTTTATTTTATTAGTCTAACAAAACATTTTCCAACATTTTGGGTTATGATTATTAATAAGATATTTTGCTAGAAGGAAATACAAAGATTTTACTAAGCATTCCTTAATCCTGACCATTAGCATCTGACAGGTTATCTTGTTTCCTTATAAAAGTAAATTCAGTATTTTTAGCCAACTGTTTTCCTAAAATAGCTCATAACACATCAGAGATATATCCTCTGGGAATTCAGATAAAAATTCCAAAATCATACTTTGAATTTTTATTTCTCCTTGGTTTACAAAATAGTTACATTTTGTAATATAGGTGCTTATAAAGATACTTCCATTCTACTTTTTTAAAACTATAAGATATGTCCATCTTAAAAAAAAAAACTAAAAATAGAGACTCTTTTTTATTATCTGTGCTCTTGACATTCAAGATTTGTTCAACCAATATGGATTACACCTAATCATCATTTTTTTTTTTTGGCAGTACTGGTTATTGGACCCAGGAGTGCTCTACCACTGAGCTACATTATCAGTCCTTTTTATGTTTTATTTTGAGACAGGGTCTAGCTACATTGCCAAGGATGACCTTCAACTTATGATCCTCTTGTGCATTCATCATTTTTAATGTCAAGGATTTGCCTTATCTTTGTTTGTGGATGGAAGGGTCCTCTTCTTCCAGTCTGTACTTGTACAGAAGGTCCTTAATCAGTCCTCTTGATTATTTGGAACTTTTCCATCGTCATTATGTCTCCCTTGAGGTGGAGTGCCCAGAAATGCATGTTGCATTCCAGATGTGAAAGCACCATGGCTTTGTGACAGTAGAGGATAATTTTCCTCGTGCTGTGGAGAGGCAGTTGCAGACTGTGTGAAAATGGTGACTTTGTAAAGGGCTAGGTCATAGGATGCTTTAAAATCTGTAGAAAGAGGGAAGAAAAGAACCTTCTGTGTTTTTCCTGGGACAAATGCTTCAAATAAAAGCAACGGAACACATCTACCAACCTGGTTTGTGATAAAAGTATACTTATTTTTGGTGAGAGCTTACTGCCTACAAAAGTGTCCTTCTGCTGTCTGAAATCAGAATATGATTTGAAGTCTGTGTGTGCCATCATTCATCTTAGCACTCTTTTTTGCATCACTTCTGTTGCTCAGTAGCCAAATGGAAGATTAATCACAGAATTAGCATTTTCAAATCGCCAACAATCTCTTTTGCAGATGTGCAGTTATATTACTGAAGTCTGTTGTTTTGCCCTACATTTATTGTTAATAATTAATGTACATTCCTGGGTGAAATTATGTGCTATCACCATCTGGTTAATTTAATAGAAATAGTCAAATCTAAAGCACTTTATTAAATATGTTGGAAATAATCATCATCATTACTATAATGTAGCAAGCATCATGTTTTTTTCAATAAAAATGCCAGAAAATAGAACAATTCACCATATGTCAACTTAGTTACTGTTACTACAAACTCACTTTTTGAAAAACCCTTTCTCATATTATGTAATCACTATGGGAATTAACAGAATGCAAAGTTCATGGATTAAGGTAGACTATAAGTAGTCTATTGAATTCTTAGTGAAGAAGCTATAAAGTAAAAATACACTATATTGGTTGTGTTATGTTGGTGAAGAGAAATTATTTTCCAGCTCCTGATCTTGGTCTCCACATTGAATATCAAATGAAAATCCTGGATAGCATTTTCTTTTGGGAGTTGTCTAAGGAAAACATGCTGTGAGGTAAGTGTTCCTTTATGATTTTGTAAAATACCAATATGATGACGAAAATACCACTCAACCATTGTGCAATGTGAACTCCGTGATAAGTTTGTCTTTGAAGACTGAAGCATGGATCATCACTGAATTTTTGATATCATCTTGTTAATGCTTAATTTACGTAATGGAATGCTCAAGTCTTCATGGCAAGGAAGTGCCAGGAAATTCTCGAGCATTACCTGCCCCATAGCTGATAGTTCTCTCATCTGGATGCCTGAGATCCCTCCAAATTTCTCATTTTCATAATTTACATATGTTAAAATACACCCTTCCCTTTCCTTTCCATTTGCTCCCCACTAAGGGCAGCCAAAGGCAAAATTGTAGGTTGCATGATGTCTCACTTCCCTCTGTAACATTACGGTTCCCAGTTTTTCCAGCTGTGCCTCTTTCCTTAGGTGATTTGCGATTGATCTTTCATAATCTGTGAGTGGATACTGGTGTTTATTGAGATTTCATTCTACAGGGCTTTGCTTTGTCAACTGAAATAAGGCCTCAACTGACTCATAGAAATAAGGCCCCAATTTACCCATAAGCCTGAATGAAATATACCCAAGGTATGTGGTCTCATTCCTGTGATACCAAATGAACCTAAGGCACAGTCCCTGTCCTTGAGAAGAATGAAATAGATCTGCCTTTTTTTAAAAATTAATAATCATTTAATCAATAGTCTTATCCCATTTATTGAACTCTTTGTCCTGAGTAGTTTTTATGCCCTTTTCATGGATTCCTTGAATTCTTAGAACTATCCTTTGAGGAAGTTACCATTATGAACAACATTGTATATACTGAGAGACTAAAGTCTAGTCATTTACTTGACTGAAGTCATGTCATAGGTAAGTGGTAGCTTTGGGCTCTGAACCCAGGCAGGTACTTCAGGGGTATGCTGCTCAACCTTGGCTTAACACTAGAATTACCTGGACAATTTTGGCAAGTTATCTATGACTGAACCTTTTCCCCTGGGGAAAAATTAATCTGTAGTGAGGCCTGGGGATAAACATATTTAAAAACCTTTTCAGGTGATTCTACCACAATTAGGGTTGAGAACACAGGCTCCAAAAATTTATTCTTAAGAGACTGGCTCAATTCAATAGACATCTGTAGTTACAAATATGGGTTACTTATGCAACCTGCTTTTCTCCTCCAATGAAGATAGACATTATCTTTTACAGACAAAAAGACTCAGTGTAGATTAAGCTGCTTGATTAAAATTTTCCAATTAATAAGCAATGACTTTTAGATGTAAGTAGAGTTTCTTTAACTTCCAAAACTAGGATTTTTCAGAAAATGTTATAGCCCATATAAAATAGCAAATATTTATTATATATCTAGTAGGTGAAGGATAATGAACTGTTACAATGGCAATGCATGAAATCACAGTAAATATTATCAGAGGTATATGATTAGGTGTTGAATTGTGTAGTACTGGCCAGAGTATTGAAAGTTTCACTTGATGATAGATGTTGATAAGCTGTCAGGAAATGCTTAGTCATAGGATGACTCAGAAAAGAAATGTTGACTAGCAAAGAGAGATTTCAGATCAAAACTGAAACATTTTTAAAGGAGGAAAAAAAAAAAAAAAAAACCCCAACAGCATACAGAATTAACCAAGGTCTCTACATTTACTCTAAAATGATGAAGAATCAGCAAGGGCCTCTCAAGGTTATCAACTTCATAAAGGTCATGACTTATCTTTATGAATCAGCATAGGTAAAGTAAGGGAAAACTACTTTTGCTTAGAAAGTCATATTTATGAAAATGCTGAGAATTTCATTTATTTTTGGGACCATACCTAGATAAGTTTTATTCCCCCTGCCTATGACAGGTGTCATGATGAGCCAAATAGGATGCAGGGCAGCATATCTGCTTTTGTTACCAAGGCTTCATAATTAAGCTATTCCCCTTCCCCAGATTTCTAATATTTAGAGATAAAATTTATGTCCAAATTCTACTCCGTTTCAAGGTTCTTCTTGGGCTGAATAACTTGCTCAGTTTTCCTCAAACTGATACCTCCATTTTCTCAGCACTGATACCTCCATTAATAATTAGAGTCCTCATTCCTTTGTTGCTTTGCAGCATTGCTATTATAAAGTAGTCATGTTCTTTTTAGGCTTAAATTAACACTTATTTAATAAAATTACTATTAATTTATTCACTCATTCAAACATGATATTTTTATGATACCCACTAAAAACCCATTGTTCTAGTCAGTGAGATACATAGTGAATAAAAGAAAATTTTTGCTTAGCTGGAGATTTCCTTCTAGTGGGGTTAATGATGAAAGAAAGATAATAAGTAATAGGCAGTATGTTGGATGATGAAAAGTGCATTGGAGATAAATATTTTAGGAAAATGAGAATAGGAGGAATCCAGAATGGTGGGAGTGGGAGGGGTTAGCAGAAGATGAAGGGAAGTGGAATGATCCATTTACATTTATGGGGGAAGAGTTTACTTGGCTAGGAAAATGGCAGAAGTGGACTTGGCATGTTTGAAAAATAGCAGTAAAACCATGATGACTTGAGCATAGTGAAGAGAGGAAGGTCAGGGACGCCTTTTAGTGAAGTTGTGGAGAACTCAGTTATGTATAGCCTTGCAAATCATGGGGCTTGCCTGCTACTGTGAAGAAATGGCGAACCAATGGAAGAATTTGAGTAGAGGCGTTATGATTAGATTTAAGTTCTCAAAAATTGTTTGCGTTTCTATAAATCTGTAGGTAGGGAAGCCAGTTAAAAAGCAATTGCAGAGTTGTTGCTGAGGGATAATGGTTATTTCCACTGGAATGCCCTTCCAGGAAGAAAACTGGTTACACTATTACTCTTTGGAAAGTGGAGCCAAGGGAGTTTTTTTCTCTGGGCTTGGTGGTAAGTTATGAGTTCATCATAAGACTCAAGGATCACTTCAAGCTTTTAGACCTGAGTACATGAAACAAATGGAACAACCATTGATACAGGTGGAGAAGACAGCAGCAGGAGCATGTTTGGAGTAAAATCAAGAGTTACTTTATCCAGGTTCAAATCTAATGCCCATAAGACCCATAGTTTTAGATGTTGAGGAGGCAACCGATTATACGATTATGGACTTTAGAGAAAAGGTCAGGGATAAAAGCCAACAGCATTTAGAGGACATAAAACCATAGCTTGGAAGACAGTACTCAGGGGATGTGTGTAGACATTGAAGAATCCAAAGTGTCAGCCTTGGAACTTCCCAGTGTTGAGACTTTGGTAAAGTGAAGAAAAATCAGAAAGGGAGTATGAGAAAGAGAAGTGTGAGGAGATGAAATAGGAACAGTGTCCTGAAGGCCACAGGAGGAAGAACTTCAAGAAAGGAAAAGTGAGAGTGATCAAATGCTGCTGACAGAAGGGGCCAAATGAAGGTTTCAAGTTTGATCATTAACTTTAATAAGAGTTGTTTCAGTGTGTTTATCAAGAGTCCAACGAAATGATGTACCCCATTTGTGTACAATGAATCAAAATGCAATCTGTAAAAAATTAAAAAATATATGTATAATTTTAAAAAAGAGTCCAAAGTTGAAATGATATGTACGAAAATACATGTTACTTTCTTAGATGGGTAAATGAAATATATATCTTTTATGGATCTTTCATTTGTTCAAATTTACCAGAGTATCTTCTGAAACTTTGGCCAGATTTTTAGTTTGAGGGTTCAGTAGTAACACATGTAAACTGATTTTCTTGACTATGGAAATTTTTTCCGTTTGGCAAGGTTAAATGCAGTATGTGGAAAGATGACACAGTTTGATCTGTGGTACTTCAAACACCTGGTTGAACTGCAGATTCAACAGTGATGATCCTGGAAGACATAACTGAGGTACAACTGAAGGCTTGAGAGACAAGGATTTGTTTCTAAAAGTCTAAAGTTACTCAAAATTGTTCTCGACAGTTGAATAAAGGTGTGTGTATGGGGGGTGGTATATACCTGAATGATTACTATTACAGAGATCTTTAGGAGTTTGTCCTCATGCATGATCAGTTATTAATACTTTGCGTTATTAACACGTTGTATATGAGAATGGATAAAGTTGTTAAATGTAGCCAAATCCACTGTTTTGGTGAGCCCAATGAGCACCTGGAGTTTCCATCAAGGGAACTGCTGTAGTGCCAGGGCTGGGCTGCATTTAGAATTAGGGCCGAATTTATATCTCTGTGTTCTGTGCTCCTGACGTTATGGTGCAGGAAATAAGTGTCAAAGAAATGGTTTATCTTAAACCATTTGAACTAAACAAGCAAACTTCTGCCATTTATTTTGATTTGCAGTTGCTTTCACATCTGTCTCAACTCTATCTTTTCTTCCTGCACCTAAAGGTGACCCTCTACTTAGCATATCTATAAAGGCAGCCATTACTGTTCATTTGATGTAAGTTTCTTTTATTCCAGAATTTTCATATTAGAAGGAGGTATTTAACTTTTCTTGACCTTAGTTTCGGCTTTTTAAAATAGAAGTTTGGATTAACTGATCTGTATGATCTCTTCAGGTGCTGAAAAAATTATAAATTTTATGGGTATATGTTAATAAACATGAAATCATGCTATTAGACATGAAGAGTGACTTGAAGTGCTTTTTTTCCCTCATAAGGGCAGGAATAGCACCATGATGGTGCTCAGTCACATTAGAAAAAGAGGAGAAAAGGTTACACAGTATCTCATAATCCTGAGATGTGGTGTGCAATTATCCATTTGCAAAAGGTTTTCTTTATGTTCTGTTTCACTGGGAAAGTAGAACAAAGTGAAAATAAAGTTCTGCAATTATGAAATCTGCTCACTTGGCTCTTTCTGCTCTTCAAAGTAAATTCTGTGTTAATAGAGAAAAGTTAGTTAGTGTAACAGACCCCTAATTTGTTACCAATGTAATTATTTTTTTTCAGATCCATTAACAATTGTGAATAAATTTAATGCTCAGGAAAATGACGATCTTAGCTGTGATCTGCTCTAATGGTGGACCCAGCTTTCTGGGATTAAATTTTCACTTAAAGAATGTCATCTTTTCTACTTGCTTACCTGAGATTAAATACTTGACATATCACCAAGGAATCGTTCATTTATTTATTCAATATTTGTGAAGCACTGTGTATATGTTTTGTGTGATGCACCAGAGATAAAGCAGAACATGAGTCACAACTTTCAGTCCTATGAGATAAATGTATGTGTTTATATTTAGACAAATTTTTACTAAGTGTGGTGCTTTTTATGGAAGAACAAATAAGATATCTGTTACTTAGTCTGGGGTCAGGAGAACTCTGGAGGAGGTAAGGTACAAGCTGAAATTTAAAGATGAATTGGAACTAGCCATGTGAAATGTGTATATATTTCTGTTTTGTCCTTGTGTGTACGCCTGTGTGACTTGGCGTGGGAAGACTATAATAGGGATTCAGATAGAAAAACAGTATGTGCAAAGGGAAGAAAATACAGCAATATCAAGGAATCCAGCAGAGACCAATATTAATGAAATAGGAGGGTATAAAGAGGAAGAAAGTTGGTGGGAGATGAGAGAAGTGAAGGAGGGAAAGATAGAGGAAAACTGTAATGTGATAAGCAGCTTTTATTTACTCCTAAGAGCAAAGATAAAAAGAAAGATACAATTAGATGTGAATTAAAGAATGCTTATTTAAATTCTAGTGAAGGGACAGGAGAGGAGAGGTCAGGAGGCAGGGAGATCAGCTAGAACATTTTGAGACTTTCATACTGTGGTCCAGGAGGGAGAGAGCTATGTTTTAGACTAGGTCATAAATACTGAGTCCTGAAATCTTAGGACTGTTTAACAGATGAAACCAACAGAGTTTGTTGGAAGTAAAGATTAAATAAGAGGGAAGAGTCAAGGATGAGTTCCAGGTTTCTGCTTGAGTGACTGGGTATGTGGCATCCCCATACAACCTTCTGAGGTGTTGCCACTTAATAAGACAGGTCACTCAGGAGTGTTGAGATGGGAAACTCAAGAGGAAGATAAGAGATCAGTCATGCAGGAGAACAAGAGTTATGAATTCAATATGGGATTTTTAGAATTGAGAAGAGTGTAAGACATCCAGGTGGAGATGCTGACAGGCAGGTGGATATGTGGGTCTGGAACAGAGGAGCAAAATCTGGATGAGATTCGACAGTCATTTGTGTGTATGCCTCTCAGCCTCTGAAGTATGGTGATTGCCCTCTGCTCTAGAGACCAACTTGCCTTGAATTAGACTTCTCTGAATACTTCTCATCCTCCTTGTCTAGACTGGTTTTCCTAAGGGCAAAAACTGAATTGGCTAATTTTTGTCACCTTCACAGCTTTTAGCACAGTGCCCCAGGCTGGGATCTTACTCATCGACTGCATACTCTGTGATTTTTCTTTTCTGACCTTCCCTGGCCAGCTGCATTGGCCATGGACCACTGAGCCCAGTCTAGGCTCTTCTCTTTGTGCTGACGGGCACTCTTCTCTCCTATCCTGGTTTAAACCCTGCTTCCTTCTTAGAGTATAGTTCTTCATAGTCCAGAGAAAACAGCATAGACTACAAACAGACCCTAAATTGGGTGTGAGGAGAGTAGAGAACAGTCTCAGTAGTGTTTCTTCTGAGTTGGTGACATGGACAAGTTGTAATATTTCTTCACTCCTAAGCCTACCTGTCTGCTAAAGAAATAGTCTCCAAAATTCCTTCTAACTCCAACAAACTCCAATTCAATTTTTCCTCTCTTATCTAATATATCTTTTAAAAATTCTCTTATGTTCTGAACTGCGCATATGGGAGTTTATATCTCTAAATGTATACTCATGTGTATATTTTATAAATTTTTTCTGCTCAAATAGATCCAAAGGCTCATAAAGGGTTTTATTTTCCGGTTCCTAGTATAGCCTTCAGTCTGGTGCAATGATAACACAAGATGTTCTGTAAATACTTTTTGGATCATTGATAGAAAGAGAACCATCACCAACATTCGTCTATCTCGTCACTCTACTGATTTGTTGTAACTTTGCCTCACACATTCCCAACTCAGTAAAGTATTATGGGGCAGGAATTAAATTCAGTTGTTTGTCTAAGTCTTGCTAAATATTAGATGATAATCTCTCTGGGATGCTTAAGAGTTCTTTTTTTTCTTCCTAAGCAGTGGAAAATTTTCTTCAAACAATAATCTCATATCATATTTCAAAAAGCATTTAAAAATTAAATGAGAATGAATCTCATTATAATAGCTATGGAAACTGGAGACCCCTTAAATGAATTTGTTATCTTGTGTTCCATCTTTTCTGTACATTTGGGCAGAATGCTTAGATTTCTGTAGATACAGGTGGTTCTTAAGTTTCTAATTTTCCAGCTGTATAATTCCAACTGTCAATGTATGGTCTGGCTTTGTTTCTTGTACCAGGGTTAAACTAGATGCTCTAGGAGCTTTTAGAGGTGAACAGAATATAGCCCCTGGCATCACTGAGAAGGATAATCCACCCATAAGCACAAAGCAAGCAAAGCACCCTAAATAAAAGCAAGGCATATTTTCCTGTCTATGGAGGAGTAGAAGCAGGTGATCCACACAGTCTCTTCCAGTTTTCACTTTCTGTGATTCTAAGTGTTAATGATGTGACCATGTGCATTAAGTGCTTTGAGCTCAGGAGTAATGCACTATATAAATTCAAGGACCATTACGTGCATAATCACAGCTGCTAAGCAGGGACAAATTCCCTATTTGCATGATATCCTCAAGAAATCCCAAGGGAGACCCAGTTTAGGACCAGAAACACTATTACCTTTTTCTTTATGGGAGGAAAGAAGAAAGGAGGAAAATAAAGAAGGAAGGAAGGAGGGAAATAGGAAGGAAGGAGGGAAGAAGGTCAAAGCAAGTCTCCTCTACTTCACAAGCTCTTCCTCAAAACACTGCTGTAGGTCAATCATTCGCTTGTCATTTACGAAAATATCCCAAATAATGTTCTCCCCTGATTCGAATAAAACTTCCAATGCCAAGCCGTGCTGGTTGCCAGAAGTGTGTCTAGGTTAATTGCACACCTGCATTTTATTTCAAGTAAATTGCATGGTGCCCCCCTTCTTTGTGCCCCTCACAAAGCAGGAGCCCACCTGTCTGGAGGCTCTTCGGGCATTAAAGGGCTGCAAGAAAAAATTAGTCATCCTCTTTTCTTCCCTATGACTTCTTTGACCTTGAGACTTCTAATGGCATCTCAGACAAAATGAACATAATCTAATGGACAGCGGGGAAGAGGGAACGGCTGGGTACATCTGTCGTATTACTGGGCTGTCTGAACAGTCAATGAAGCAGGGCCAAACCATAAGAGGCCTGTTCAGTTTAGCTCCAGGGTCTGCAGAGAAGGAGCACAATCATTTATCTTTATTTACTGAACTCTGCTTTCTGTTTAAGAAAAAAAAAAATTGACAGGTTGACAAAAACCCGCGTTGGCGCTGCCCGCTGCCCAGAGATAAATGCTATTTGTGCTCTGGAGAGTCAAGGACAGCTCACAATGCCCTTTAGTTGGTTTCAGTAGGTACCTATTATATGAAAACAAAAATGCCAGGGCATGTGGATCCTTTTCCCCCACCAACACCTCACATCTTCCCATAGAAAGATTCCTGTAGATAGATCTGTAAGAAGGAAGTCTTGAAAAGAAGAGGAACAAGAATTCCCCATAGAAGCAAAACAAATTGGAAGAATTCAAGCAAAAGAAAGAGAAGACAATGACAAGTAGGAAATGTTGGAAATCCCATTGGTTGTTCTATGATGAGATGGGGAGAGATTTGTCTGTGGCATTCATAACAGAATATACTTCCACTTATACTAAAAAATGGGAGTCACCAATAATGCATGGTCCAGCTACAAAAAGAACTTTTTCTCAGTGTTGTAGAGCAAGAATTCAGAAATAGAATTTTAAAATCCTGTCTAGTGTGTCAATAATTCTTCACTGGGTCTCACCTGTCATCCTTTTTGTGTCATATGTATAGCTTAGCACACTTTTCTTAGAACATTTATTGCCAAAGTGGGATTCCTGCCCCTCAGGGAGTGAATGAGACTCTCATCTGGAAGCGAGGGAAATACAAAAGCTTCTTTCTTTCTTCACCTTCTTCATTTCTCTCTCTTATCCTTCAAAATTTTTATTTATTGTGGATTTTTTGTCTTGTATATATTCACACACTAGTACTTAGATATTATTTATAAATAAAAAAGAGAATATATATATATATATATATATATATATATATATATATATATATATTTACAGATGGGAACCACAACAAAGAGAATCTGAGACCATCTGAGTTTCAGGAGTGTGTTAAGTATGTTATGCCTATTGAGGTCAATTCCTCAAGTTGACTATTTAGGCTCAAGATGCCCTCCTATTTTTGGAGATAATTTTCCAATGATTCTGGGAAGCTCTTTATTCCCTCTAATTTTTGAATGATAGTGCGCATAGTAATTGGCATAATATCACTTTTCTCTCTCTCTTAAGACAATTCTTGTGTATATTAATATTACCAGGGATCAATTTTAGAGATACTTTCTGCACTTGTCATTTGACTCAAGTCATTTACATAATAACCACAAAGTCCTTTATGGGCAGGGGTTAAGGTTGGGCACTAAGTGGGGGAAATGCAAGAAGGCTTTAAATTTTGGGATTATCTGCCTTTGGGTGTTGGAAAGTGTCTAAAGAGAACAACAGAGACCCTATAGTGAGCTTGCTTTGCAGCACTGGAAGAGACAGAGCAAAAGAAGAACCATCAGTTTTCTGGACTGTCCTTGAGGGCTATCTGTTTTAACCACTTCAGAAAAGAAGCAAGTGGGAACCTGAGAAGAGCTTTAAGGTTAGAGGATAAAATGGAGGTCTGAACAGAGACAGGGGCCCAGAGTTTTGGAGCCAAGTTTGGTGCAGCACAACTGACTGCAGCAGGTGTTGCATCCCTGATCAGAGCCCAGGCACAGTGATGGAGGGCTGGGATGAGTGGAGGCAGGGTAAGGGTGGACGTATGAGGACCAGAGATGAAAAACTTGAAGAGAAGCTACAAGGGATCCTACTGACATAAAACTGGGATCTCACTAGATGGGTGTTGATAGACTAGACAAGAGAGTAAGGGTAGAAAAGACCACTAGGAGGATATGAATGGAAGGAGATTAAGTGACCTAGGAGGAGTTAGGTTGGTTTACTACAACTGATCCCTGAACTCTCTGCTGTGGAGCTTGGGGAGGAGACTGGTGCATTCTGCTGAGAAGAAGTTGGCAGCCGTAGGGGGAGGTCAGTAGGTGGGGAAGTTTCTGAAAGTCACTTTGAAAGTTTGTGATCCGTGGTTTCTGCTGGCTTATAACAACATCACTGTGTCATGTTTTGTCACATTTAGAGAACTCCCCTTGCTGATACAGCTGATGGGGCCACCCGACACTGTGGGCTGGAGTCTGAAGAAATAATTTTATGAACATAGTCTGTGATGACAAAAACTCCAGCAAGCCTGACTTTCCAGGCTCTGAGCTGTTTGCTAAAATTGTTGACTAATATGTTCTACCCCTGAGAAAATAAGCAATCACAATGATACTTTCATTGTATTAACTAAGAAAACAATAAATTTATTTTAAAGAGTGTAGTTATATATTTCATCTATTTACTTAATGATTTACATTAATAAAAACAATTTTGGGGTATTATGAT
The DNA here is from genome assembly GCF_902686445.1 of Sciurus carolinensis. NCBI lineage: Eukaryota > Metazoa > Chordata > Mammalia > Rodentia > Sciuridae > Sciurus > Sciurus carolinensis. Next base: position 50,195,322 of record NC_062227.1, on the reverse strand, counting down.
GAGAATTTTCTGAAAATGTCTCAACTAACTATTGTCTGTTCACTTTGCTATAATTGAATAATTCAACTCAAAGCTGTTAAGAATAATTATTTTGAGATATTAAACATAATCACCATTTTCTTCCTTGGTATTTATTCCCGTATTATTTATGTAGTTATTGTGCATTAGTACCCACAAATGGTTGTATACTTTTTATTCATTAAAATCTGTTCCTAATGTGAGTTTTTATTCCTATTTGATTTAATAAGTACTGAACATTTAACTATATATATATATATATATATATATATATATATATGCATGGTATGGTATCAGGTACTAGAATGAAAGGTGTAGACATCATGGCCTATTAAACATGATACCTAGGGAATTTTTTGGTCTAAAAATAAACCACAGTGTTAAAGGGCTTAACATGCTAATAGAATCCTTGCTTTTCATTTCGGAGTTTGATGTGGATCCTGGCACTTTTCCTTGGAAAATGTCTTCTAGCACGGAGGTGAGAACCCAGGATAGATTTCAGCTGCAGACCCAGAGGTAGCTTCATTGCTTCTGAGGCTATTCCATTGACCACAGCCTAATCACTGTTTTAAAACACACTATAACTTTGCTTTTTCTAACCTCTTCCTCTAGTACAGTAAGCTCACTAGGCATGGAATCTGAGTTCCAAGATATAACAGGCATCAGTTTTATCAAGATTTTTTCTATTGCAAACTATGCATGACCATCTTCCCAATTTTTGTCCCTCAATCTCATGGGTTCTATTACCTCTCATTGTGCACGGGCTGTGTCAACACCACCGCTGCCTTACTACAAGGCACTCACCTCAATACCATTTTGAGTATGGTTATGCCATGATTTAATCATAAATGCACCCTAGAATAACATAATGAACACAATCAAGAATTAAAACTAGAAATAACTGCAGAATTCAGTACACATGGAAGTGAGAAAAAATGTAATTTAGCAGTGGCATGCAGGCATGAAACAAGAGAAAGAGAGGCAGAGTAACTCCTTAGGAGATGATTGCTATACCCCGAGTAAGCATAGCAGGAGCTTAAACCAAGGTTGTGTGGAAGAAACAGAAAAAAAGAATGGGAGTCATCTAAAAGATACCCTGAAAGAAGAACATCTGGCTTTGTACAAAAGTAGTCAATCAAAGTCAAAGACACAGGTACTTACACCAATTATTCAATTCACTTGCTGTTTAATTACTTTTATTCTTCAAAGCCTTATACCAAGACTTGAGCTGGTCCAATCTGACCTATGGGTTTCTAAAGTTTGTTTTGAGAATCAAATAATATTAAATAAGTGAAAATATTTTATAAACTGTAATATGCAATGCAAATGTTAATTAAGCTATTAAGTAAGAAAGAAACATTTTTAAAATGACTTCAAAACTTCATGCTGGGATAACTATGAGATATTGCATTCCTAACAGAAATGATGAGGAGGAGATAGGTGACACACCTGGGGCTGACCACAATATGTTGGAGTTTTTATCCAGATTTTTCAGGTGAATATATTCGGCAATAGTGTGCCATAGTTGAGTTCTATATAAAAAGGTCCTGAAATAATGAGTTGCAGGCAAGTGACTTGTTAAGGTGAATGTGGTAAGAAAATGAAGAATCAGGTCAGGAAAAGGGAAGAAGTTAAGCAAGAGTGAAATTTCAGGAAAGGAACTATGGAGGGTACATTCATCCTGATCCTGGAAAATTCTAGATTTTTAGTCATGCCTCTGTGTTTCCCATGTGAGGCAATGGAGCTACATTTTCATACTTCTGAAACTCTAGTAGTCAATTGTTGTCTAAAAGCCTGGAGAACACAAACTTCTAGGTGCTTCTTCACCTTTTTCAAGTTGGCAAATGGGCTCTAGGAACCAATGGCAGAAATCTGGGTAAAGAAAAGCTGCAGGTGTGACAAGCAAGGTCGCCAGAAACCACAATTGGTATCCAGTAAGATCCAAGGGAAAACTTCCAAATTGCAGTTCTTAATTTCAGGGAAAAAAGTGAATTGAGTAATTTTTTTTTTTTTAGCCTCTGATAGGTAATTAAAGTTAAGGTTTTGATATGTTAATGAGATCTTCAAGTATCTCTATGCTTTTTAATTATTACCTTTCTTTCCATAATTTTCTAATTTATAGACTCTAATATTAACTTTTCCCTAATTTTCTTCTGTTGTCCTTGGAGATCTGAAATGACAGATTGGTAACTTAGGTAAAGGTATTCTCAATGGTGAATAGTTGGAAATGTTCCACATCTTCTCACCCCCAGCCCTGTTCTCCTAGACACCCTGAACACCCTGTCTTTACTCCCAGTGAGGTCAGTAAATTCACATGACACTACATATGTCTAGTAGAGATTGGGTTTTCTAAAATCAACTCTCCCTTGCTTCTCCTGTTCTTTATGAATGTTTTTGTTTAGTAAAAAAATATTTATGATGGTAGAATTTCCTGTAATACCAAATGATTGCTGAGTAGATTTTCTTTTTAAAATTCTTATTTTTATTAGTTCACAGTAGTTTAGAGAATGTTAGGACTAGGAGAGATTTAATTCATCTCATTCTGTGTCCATATGATGTTTTTGAAGCATTAGATTCTTTAAAAGTAGTCTAATTTTAGAGAATATTTTTGTCAACCCCATCCATAACTTAGTACTAGGGAGCACTTAGGGAGGAGTCTGCTGATTTGAGGGAATAAGTATGATGATGCTGAGAAAGAAGATACAGGGCTTGAGCAGGAGGAAGAGAGCTCCATTTTGCAAGAACCTCTGGCTCCCTCACTGATACACAGACTTCTTAAAGATGTCTTGAAGGCAAATCTCCCACAAGATGCTTTCTGAGACTACAAATGAAGTTAAGAACATTTTATTCCCTCCCTGGGAAGTGAGGATTTATGTGGCAGAATTTTTACTTAGTAATTAATTTGGACCCCAACAGTGTGGAGATGGTGAGAAAGGGACCCTATTAAGACTTGATATTAAGTTAATAGCAGGTGACAGTGACTTCATCAAAACCCCTGTGCAAAACATCAAGTAGATGGAAATTTCAGTTCTGGTACATTACTCAGCTGAGTATCTTCAGACCTGCTTACAAGGGTCATAAAGATTATTTGTACATTAAAGAAGGGCCTGTCCATCAAGCTCAGAATGAAAAGAGAAGCAGGAAAATTACCATCTCATCAAATGCAAAGAAATATCAGTGCAATTCCACTAATGGAACACCCAAAACTGCAGAAAATTCTCACTGATCATTTTTCATTATTTTTTATACACATAGAAAAAGACATATATATATATGCACACATACTAGTACATACCCACATACATGTACATAAACACTTGCTAGCTAAATAGGTAGCAAAGGTTACATACTAAAGTGGAAGCTTAGTAAGGATAGGGTAAGTTTAAAAAAACATAAAACACAGTATCTTGTGAATATTAACCCCACTGTTTCATTGTTGTGTAAGGTCATTTTGTATGGACCAGGAGTTTAGGCAAAAAGCAACAGCAGAAAATGTCTGAATAAAATTTCCACCAAATGACAGCATTTTCCACTGGATAAAGTTATAATATAAAAAAAATGATGCAATTAAGTGTCCAGCCAATGCAGGAATTTGGAAGGTCACAGGACATGTATTTCTTTTTGAACACTTTGGATAATGACAGGATGAATGGACCATCTTCTATTCACCATGAATCAAGGCTGTGATTCAGCAGCTCTCCTGTGTCTTCTGAATAGGAAGCTCGGAAGTTGTGTGCAAGTGGTTTTCAACAGGGATATCTTTTCCTCTTACCTCTGTCCCTTGTGCCTTCTATAAGCCAAAAGGACATTTCTGATTAATGCGGTAATTAGATGGTTATTAAAAACAGTAATCATCTAGAAATTATTTGGTGTCATAAACATCCCATACAGAAAAAATATTTGAACATTTAAAAGTTGAACATTACAATTGGCTTCATATGCAAGAAGCCAAAGGGGACATAAAAAATTTTTAAGTTCCCAAGGAAGCACTCACGTTAAGAACAAGTTGTCTTCTTGATCAGGTTTGAAGTTAGTGCCACACATACAACAGATTCCCCTTGTGGCCAGTAGCAATGAACCAATTTCTATTAATGAAGAGCTCATGTTTATGGCTAATATAGAAGAAAATGTACTGAAGGAGGGAGCTCAGTCATTCATCGGAGATAGCTTAATTCTGGTAATTTCCAATTTCCAAGCTTGTTTTAATTTGTTATCAAAGTAATCACTCATTCCGGCTGGAGTCAGAAATAGCTTTTTGTCGTTGCAGCCTGACAGATTATTCAGATGGAACCCCATTTTTTAAAGCTCACCTGCTCAGCATCTGTGATATGTTCACAAGTTCCAAAAGGTATAGTTTTCAGCAACAGATTCAGGATGAAAAGGACCAAGGCTGCTTTCCTGCAGTTTTCTGAGCCAGGGAGAATATTTCATGACTCTCAATCCTGATTGAAATTCACATATGAAGAACAGAAGAAGAGGGGAGCGGGGATGGGAGGGCTGGGTAGCCATCAGATGTCATCTCTATGCCAACCTAACCTTGCAAGTGTCCTTGTTCACCCTTGCTGCAGGGAAAGTTTACCTGGATTTTGCTACAAACATGGGACTACTCTCTCAGGATTGCCCTTGGTTTTTCAAGTACTAGTCCATATTTCCTTTGATCCATAATATTCATTTATCCACAGTGTCCTGGAGAATGGTCAATTCAGTATGTTTGGCCAGCTGCAAAGAAGCTCAGCAAATGGTGCTGTACAAATACTAAATGGTATTTAAAGAAATTGAACATTGAGGTCCATATTGGATTACGCAATTTACAAAGATGGATACCATTAACAACTTAGACATTACCTCGCGTTGTTTAATCAGGGACAGAGTGATGAAATACAAGTTTTTACTCAGTGCTCTCCTTGGTTCTAAAGCCATGGGGGTAGAAGCTATATTGGAAACACGTGGGATTTTATTAGAATTTGAAGAAACTAGAAAGATCCTAGGGCCACTTCCACAGCACAGGACATAGCACCCTGGCTTGATTGAGTTGACCACATTTTCACAGCTTGGTAAGGTTACAGTGAGGATTTGAAGGGCAATTCATAGCCAGAGTTTTCTTTACATCTGAGAAAAAAAAATAGCAGTAGAGACAGAGATGCTAGAAGAAAAGAAGACAAAGAATAGAAATTTATCAGGGGTGTGGTAAATTAAAGGAGAAAAGAGAGTTCCAGGAGTACATCTTTGTCTCAAAGACTCATTATTCCTCTTAGTTTGTCATCTCAGTTGATCTCCTTGAAGTTCCTTATTTTTTTAAAAAGCAAAGTAGAAGAGGTTAGAAGAGATAAAGCAGATTGTCACTAAAATCAGGACTTTAGGATGTGTTTTTTGAATACATACAGAAATGCTAACAGACCAAAACCACAGTTCCCTCATTGTCACTGAGTAGCTTCCAGGGATGATAATGAAGAATTGTCTCCTCTTTATTGCTTTGGCTGATGCTTGATTCTGTAGCGCCAAGAATCTGGATCTCCCAGAGCCAGGCAGTGGAAAAACAATACATTAGCATTAAATAATGGGATCTCTGGTGCCTGGATTGCAATGGAGGAAGGGTTAACTGAGCTGGGGCTTTGTGTAGTGGGAGTCTCCATCCATAATCTCTTGTTTTTCTAGGATGGGAGGAGAACGGAGCCTTGGGGGAGGAAAACACAGAGTGCCCTAATCTTATGATAAAAATAATATGATTTCTGTACCTGCTATCTCTCCCCACCAGGTTTCTGCTCCTCTACTGAACATTGGTAATGCTCATAAATGTCGGTTAGAATAAAAATTTCTCTTCCATTAAACATACGAAAAATATGTTGCATTGAACACAGTTGGCTTGGAAAATGCATTTTTATCCCTTCAACCAACTGCTGATACTCTCAAAAACTCTCACAGGTGTTGGTGGGGTGGACTGGGGCTGGGTTTACCCAGGTCAGGCTTATAAATCCCACAGTGTTGGTGTGAACTGTGTGCCCCAGCTTATCCCTGCTCAGTTTCTCAGGTGCACAATCAGGCTAACCTGCCCTGGGGATTGAGTGTGGCTTTATGTTCTCCATGGAGATGTGTTCTCCATATTTTGTTCTTATTCAGAGAAGATTAAACCACAGTTGTGCATCCTAAGCTGGGCTGGGACCCTCATCAGCTCACAGGTGTGATATCAAGGTCATTCTGTGATGGCTTCTTATCCACCTAGGACACCAGAATTGGTGTCCTACTGACATACTCTGCTGTCTGTCAACTATAGGCTGGTATATGAGTGCTTTTTTTTTCCTTGAAATGCCTTTTCTTGACCTCCCTCTCACTTTCCTTAACTGCAAAGACTCCTTTGTCAAAAACAAATTGTAAGCTTATGGCCCACAAATGACGGAGGCAGGAGACAGGAAACAAACTTCAGGTCAGCAAACTTTCCTTTATTTTGCAGCGAAGTTCATTGATCAGGCATGGGAGGGCCCATTTTCTGGATATGGAACTGGTCCCCAAGTAGAAGGAGTCTGGGTTTTACAGTTTCATTGGAGACTGTGGACGTGCAGTTTGGACAGTCAGGGGCTAGTTGTACAGATTAGAACTTTAACTTAGGGAAGGTAGTTATAAAAAGGTTGAAACTCATTGTTATCTGGGGAGAGAGGAGTCCAGATCCTAGGGGGTGAGTACTCAAATTTTGCCCATTGCTTTTCTTACTCTGGGATTCAATATTTGCTGTGCCTCCATTTAGGACTAATTTGTGATGGGAGAAGGTCAAAGTTTAGGGCCCAGCATTCAGTATTTGCCCCTTTCCTTTAGGGTCCATTGTTATTAGGAAAGGGTGCACTGGAAGAGGTTTAACATTTGGCCAATTTCCCTCCCTCCTCCCGAGCCACACTGTCCCTCCGTTTTTCTTGGGGAGCTGTATTATAGGAATATTATTTTCCATAACCCTTCACAAATACCAAATAAGAAAACTGATTTTATTCAGGTATTGCCATAAGGACAGTGCTCCTGATCCAAAGGTCTGAATGTCTTGGCAAGGGGGTTTTGTCTTAAACTTTTATAGAATGGAGTGGACACATACATATGGGAGGATTTACAATCAGAAGTTTTGTTGACTAAAAAGGAATTGGGTGTAATTTTTATTTCAGTTACTCAATTCATGAGACAAAAAAATGGGGAGTTGGAGAGTCTGAGTGTGGCTTTGTAGCAGGTTGAAGAGAATGGAAAAGGTCTGTGCTCGGCTTTGTCACAGGTGAACCAGGGAGTCATCTCCGAGTCGTGTGAAGAGTGAACTCTGAGTCTTTCCTAAGTCGTAAAGGGAAGGGATACTAATTACATCAACTGAACACAGAGGTGGGGGGGGGGGGCGATTTCTTACTGCTGTTCTCAAGGCTCAGGTGAAGCCCACCTTTTCACTCTTCGGGAATTATGACCCTGTATCTCCTGTCTGGATCAGTAGGTTCCCCCTCTTTCGTCTCAGCACACCCTGAGACTGCATCTATCATCTCACTCATGACATTGCATTTAATTATGTGTTTCCTTGACTGACTACCCCACTAAACATTATCTTGAAGAAGATTTTGTGTCTTTGTCTTTGTGTCTGCACCCTTAGTTCAACACCTTGCCCACAGGAGGCACCGTTAACTGCGGACGTAGAAGGGGTAGATTCAGACTGGAAGGGAGGATTCCAAGGGTAAAGTTTGAACAGAAGCTCCATGAATCAACCTGACTGGCATAAAGGGGACAGATGGGAGGCAAGGCTGGAGCAGGACAAGCCTGCTGCCTGAAGTGGCTCCAGGAGGGCCTCTCCCATCTACCCCTGAATCCAGCAGAGGATGCCCTTCAACACCCTTTTTGGTTTTTCTGGAGTTGGGTCTTATGTGATCCTGGGCTGTCACTTTCACCCTTTTCCCTGTGGCTGATTTTTCTGCAGCTCTGATGACACTGCTGTCAGAAAGTTTTTCCTGGCAGTTCAGCAAAGGGAAACAGAGGGTATTGTATTCCATCAGCAGCACATGAATCCCTTCTCTTCTCACTGCTTCCGCCCTACAAATATTTATAGATATCATTATGCCTCCCTTAGCTATCATTTATCCAAGCGGTAACAGCACCAGTCTTTCCATCTAGCCTCATAAATCAACCCCTCCAGCCCCTGTAATCATCTCCTTGCTCCTCTCTGAACTCTCCAGGGTCTGACAACATCTTAATAAGGTACCCCAAACTGAAGGCTCCTCTCCACCAGGGTACCAAAGCAATTACCTGCCTATTATTTGGGTGGCATATGCTAAAAAGATACTTGGGCCTTGTGGATGCCATTGTGGAGTTCAAGCTCATTTCTCACATGTGGCCCCTTCTCCCTTCCAGAATATGTCTTGTACAATCGCTACCAGTGTGTCCTTTCTCTCCCAACTGCCCATAGCCGGCAAAGATCGGAGGCAGGCAGGGTTGTCTCTGTTTCTCCCTCTCCCCTTCAGGATGTTTCCTTCTAGATCTCAGCTTTGTATTCTGTGAATCTCTGTGGTGGCCTCTTATGGGCCACTTATATCCTTCTCTCTCAAATCCCACGCTTTTCTCCCTTCCTGGTTCTTTATCAAAGCACATCAGTTGGGCCTTAGGATTAGTCTGAGCTGTATTCACACCCCAGGTCTGAGGGTAACTTTGGGCCAGTAATTTAATTTCTCTGAGTCTCAATGATTTTACCTGAATTGGCTAAGAAATATATCCAATTCATGGATCATGAGAATCAAAGGAAAAATATTAGTTAACACTCAATAAATTGCAGTTGCTATTTTTGTTTTCTTTCTCTTCCTTTCCTCCTTCTTTTCTGCCTCCTCCTCCTTTTCTAGTCCTTTATATTTCAGACGAGGATTTTAGACTAGTGATTCAGAAGCTAAAGGGGAAGAAACCTATTAGCCTTAATTACCTAGACATGTTAGGGGGGAAAGTGGCTTTATAGGAGACTTTTATTCATTATTCTTTTCTTTTAGCATGTAGGAGTGCTCAGTGTAGAATTTCATGGAGAAACCCTGATTGGCTTTATTATTTACTCAATTTTATGATCTTTACTAAAGAAAAAAAAAGCAGAAAGAAGAAAGAAAATTGATAGGAGGAATTAAGCTACATTCCTTGTAAAGCAGCAGCCATGATACTATCTAGAAAAGTAAGAAATTGAGTATATTTGACAGTATTACAGAACATTTAAATATATGAATTGAAAAAGATTCTGTAAGAAGTTCCTCTACAGATATATCAGTCTGAGTTCAGTTAGGAAAACAGAGACTCGACTCTATAGTTGAACAGCAGGGATTTATTTTCAAAAACTACTTCACGTGGTGTTGATAAAACTATAGAGCCAGATATCATCAACAGTAAGAAAATGCTGTTATCCCTAAGACTGAAGGAACCAAAGAAAAAGGTAATGTGATCAGAGCTCAAGAGCCAGTCTGTCCAGAAGACTTGGGAGCTACCCTGAGAACTTCTACGAAGGGGAAGAGACAGTAGTGCTCAAGATGTTTGCTATAAAGAAAGGTGGGATACCCAGTGTTCTCTCATTTTTCTACCCTTTGATTTTCCACCATTGGATAAACTTAGCCCAAATTAATTGGCAAAAAGTATCGAAATCAATTCTTATAACACAAAGCAGAGAAAGGAGAGGCCAGAGAATGGTTCTGAGAATGAACAGGTGAATGAATGGTATAGTAAGGATCATCAACATGGTGTCTAAAATAATTGCCAGTAAAGTGTCTCAGGAGATCAGAGACTTAACCAATGGCCAAAGACCTGTGCTCTTCCCTTCTTTCTCCCCACCTCTACCTCTACCACCATCTCTATGTCAATTTCTATCTCACAAATTAAAGGAAAGTTGTTCTCCCTAACATGGAGCAAATCCTGTTTATTTGTGAGGTTCCAAAGAGGAGATGGAAACCGTATTAATACTTTAAACAGGAAAATGTAATATGAAGAATTATTAAGTAGGTGAAAAGTGGTCATCTCTTAAAAGGCACAAAAGAGACATCTAGGAGGAAACAAAGGTAGCAATTGCAGAAAGAGTGACCTAGCAGTCATTTGGAAACTTAGTGGAGGGCCCTTGAGGGTGAGACACAGCCTATACTGTCTAGCTGACAAAGAAGTAAAGTCCTTTGCAGTGTCCCAGGTATAGTATCACAAAGTAAGACCAAAAATCTAGGATGGCAGTTGGGCAGCAATACCTTAATATTGGCAGATCTACAAAACCTCAGAAATTTGGATTTTCATTGTTCAAGTGTAGGTCTTTCCATTTTATTATGTAAACCATCCTCTAAGGGTAAAAATTGAGATCAGCACAGATACCTGCATTTGATTAAGGCTGGGAGGCCAGGCAGTCACATGTGAGGCTTTGGATATTCTACATGAGTTTTAAGAGCTTCCGTCAGCTATGATTCATTACACCAAGTGGCTGCTAAATATGGAGTCTATCTTGATTGAATCAACAAGAGGAAATTCCCCTGTCTGTGGGCAGAATGCTCTAGTAGAAACTTAGGAAATTGCTTCCCTCTCCTCTTTGCTTATCTAAGTCAGATCCTTGCTTTAAGGTTCAGTTGAAGTCCCATCTCCCTCCCTAGGCTGACATCATCTCTCCCTCAACACAAATCTTCTTTATGGTGTTTTTATTCCTTACCATCTTACGAAAAAACCTAGTTTATGTGCTCTCAAATCTTTCTCCCCCTTGCTCTCTTTCTCTCTTTTCCCCCTTCTCCTTCTCTTCCCCACCCCCTGCATGTCATTGCCAAGTTGTCAAACTCAATGGGACTGGCAATCTATGCTCTGAATTCACTAAATCTGAGAGAGGTTTATGAAGAGTGTAGTGATACTTAAGCTTGAGTCACATCTTGCAGGTGATTTGAATAGAAAAGAAGTTCAGGCATGTGTCAGTGAGCATGGAACTGTGTGTGCATGAGTGTGTGTGTGTGTGTGTGTGTGTGTGTGTGTGTGTGCAGTGCATTCTTCTTACGGAGAATTGAGTGCACGACGGGGAATACAGGGACCTATTGTACTAGGGTGAAGATCATCAAACAAATAGGTAGCAAATAGTATGTCACAAAAACCAAGTATTTAAGAAATATTCTTGTTCTTTTTATCCTTTTCAAAATTGTGATACAGTGCCTTTGCATATTGATGCCCTCAGGAGTTCACAAAACACTCCTTTTGATTAGCAGTAATCTCCATTCAGGAAATTATTTCCCTTATTTATCAGCACCTCAAGAAAATGCTGGTTCTCTTTGTACTGTTTGTCCTTGCTGAACGGGCATGAGAGATGGGAGATCTATCAGGACATCTCTTCACCATCTTTTCAGAGTTGCATTGTTCCTAGCATAATACAATCTCTTCCCCTGCCTTTTGCCTGTTCTGGTTTTTTATTTTGAGAGCGGAAGCTGCCTGCACTTAGTTGGACAGAGTGTTCCTGACTAATAAATCTCAGCATGAGAACCTGCTTCTTTCCACTCGCCCAGAATTTTAGCCTTTATTTATCTGAGACTAGTTATACCAGAATGTACTTTTGTCAGTATTATTCATTATCTCTTCTATTTTGGTTTTTGCTCAGGAATATTGTCTGGGAAGATAGCATGCCATAATTGCCCCAGGCTCTATGTTCCTACACCCAAAACCACTGTAACTTAGGGACATAGTGTGTTTAAAAATAAAATTTTATTCAGTTTATACACTCCTGCTTTGCCCTATCTCCACAATTCCCATTGCAAAATGAGCCAATGCCCCTTTCTCCTGTCTCTTCCTCCTTTCCTGTCTCCCCAGGTATTTCCAGAGTACATTTATATGACATTTATCCTGGAAACAAAGGTACCTAAAATTCAACCAAGAGCCTTGGATATGCAGAGACCATTATTTGCCAAGTTCTTAGTGTTTTCTAGGAGCTGTACCACATGTTAATTTGTTTAATTTTCACAACTGGGGGAGATAGGCAAGATCCTCTCTCCACAGATAAAGCTCAGAAAGTAAGATGATTGGTCTGTGCTCCAGGGAACTCTAAGAGGCTGAGCCAGATGCAAAATGAACCTCTCCCAAAGTTCCTTCCACTCCTGTGTGGTCATAGCTCACGTGTGTATAGGCACATGTCACTATGCAGCAAGGTGAGTGCTGGGTGACAATGTCCTGGGAGAATGTGGAGAAAGGAGATAAGTGTAGCTCCTTCATGGCTTTTCTCTTGTTCTCAACTGTCCTTTGGGGGAAAAGATGGGTTTTGATACATAATTTGTCCAATGAGAGAAAGGTAACTAATAACGAACAGGTGCATGGTTATCATTTGGGACAAGGATAGGCTTTTTCCCTATATTTTTAGGGGGCTGGATAAGACTGAAGTACACCTGCTGGGGAGCAACTGAGGTGGAGTTAGAATCAGGAAGCTCATTTGACAATTAGAGCTGCTCTGAATTGGAATGGGCATTTGAGGAACATCCAATACTGAGCAGAGTCCAGGTAGGGTCCTCTATACTTCCCTCCAGCTCTGACTCTGTGATAAATAAACTCACATTCTCCCTCAGGCTTCACTCTTGATCTCTCAATGGGTAGCAATCACTTTTTTAGTGATCATTTATTTCTTTTAGTTTGTGGTTGAAACCAAGAGAATGGAAACTCTAGGAGCTCCAATTCCAAGATAGAGTTTGTATAGCCTCATATGAGAAAATCAATACAATAAGAGTGTGTTCTCAGTGGAGCGAATGTGCAAGGAAAGAGCCCCTGACCTAGCATTTGTTAAATAAGTTGGGAATGTGTTTCTTGCTGTCCCTATGTCTAGGTGGATAAAGAAATTATGCAGAGTAAGTCATTGTAAACACTGCAAAAGAGCTAACATCTGAGGACCCATTCAAGAAATATTAGCTATGCAAAAATTAAAATAGGTTCTCAGATAATTCCAAGCATTTTGAAATTTGATACTGAATTAAAGAAAATTATCAGTCTTTTTACACTGCATCTCAGCTTACATTTGTTCCAATTCAACGTTTACAAACACTGAATTACAAAAGCCAGTCTAGAACTTAATTCTAAAAGATCTGGCAAAAAATAAACAAAACCCCGAAGGAAGATTCTAGAGTGAATTTTTTTTTTCTTATCACTGCTGAGATGAAATTTTTTTTCTTTATGAATACGATTGACTTTTGGTCATTTCTGACAGAAATAAATTTAACTAACTTAGGCCTAAAAGACTAAAAAAGTATGGTCATATATTCTTTAAATTAACCCACTACTCTTCCTACATTCCTTTCAACTCCATTTTCTGGGGAGTAGTCAAGGATTTATTCAAAATCATGCAATGCCTAAAATAATCATTATTCCCTCTATTATTGGTGGTATTCTATCCGGGGCCCTCTCACTTACAGGCATGTCTGTCAAAGGGACCATTTTTCAGGCTCACAGTTCCCAAGACTCTGTCACTTTCTTACTTACAGAGGCCCAAAATGGAAACTATTTTTCTTTTCATTATGAGCTGTCACTTTTTCATCTTGGCACTGCAATGATAGACTTTCATTCATCTTCTATATTACCTTTCCTGAAACCTCTGACACAGACTGACACAATGCAAAATGCAGGAGATCTTGGAGCATACGTTGGCAATTTTGAGGGAAGGCAGAGGCTTGTCTTGCTCCGTTATTTTAAATATATATTGAAAATCCCGAGATTCCCGATGTGGTAGACTGGAAATGCTAATGTACCATGCTCTGTTTTAAACATGTCCTTAGAATGTCGGCTCCCTAGCCCCAAATCAAAGTGAAGGGTTGGTAGAGGGTAATGGAGTTGCCAAGCTTTTTCCTGAATGGAGGGCAAGGGTAAAAAGTTTGTTCAAAATCCAAGAGGCAAAAGAAGGTTATATTTTCTCCATTCCTTTTGAGTCTGTTGTGGAGAACAGGGATTCCTTGGTGAATATTGGACTTCACAGTGCCAAAGTAAGTCCAGAGGCAAATCCATCCCACTTCACAAACCCAGATATGGAGCAGGGATACAATAACGTCTCACTAGCCAGCATCAGGGTCCAGATGCAGTTCTGTGACTGTTCTCAAGGGATTGCATATTGCCCCGGCACAGGTGACTGAATGCAGAAAAGAATGGGAAGAATAAGAAAAGCTGGAATCAATTGACTTCTACTGCCCCCAAACCACACTGAATTTCTATTCTTATTTATAGATGCAAATATTTGGTGTAGCAATAACCCTTGTCTCTCTTGGATTCTGGAGGATGTCGAGGGAAAATCATCTTGCTTTCTTGATATTCACATTTCTAAGGCAACACAGAGCTCATTCTGCAAGAAACTGTGAAAAAGATACAAAGAGAATTGTTTTCATTCCCACAATTCCAGTGGCCTAGACATTTTCACTGCCTAATGCACTTCTGTAGCAAAACAAGCAGGACAGAAAACTGATCAGAAATGGGACAATGTTATCATAGCCCATTGCCAGTGAAGCGGGTCTCATACCTGCTCTGAAATTCTGAAGCCCAATTGGCCAAGTCCCAGTTACATAAAATCTTATCAAGTGTCATCTCTTCTGGGAGTCTCACTTTACTTCCTCAGACAGGGATTTTGTCCTCCAAGTAGATTATATGCTATTTATAGTTAAGGGTTGGTTTTAATTTAACATAATATCCCTAGTGCTTGACACAGTTCTTGCTTAATAAATGCCTGCTGATTGAAAGAATGAAAGGTAAAAGGTTCTGACTAGATTCATTGCCTAGTTATTTCCAATTGCAGTCTTAACTTTTTTTCCCCACCATCAAGTTCTTTAAAATTATAAATGCTTTTAAGCTGGGCATGCCTTATTCTGTTCCTCATAACCCATTGTATTACCTCTTCATGTGATTAGTATCATCTGTACTACTTAGTAAAGCTAGAAGTTTTGGGTTCTTCCATTACATCTCATATTGATTCTCTCACATGCCACATTTCATGGTGTTTTCTAATTTCTGCTTGTTACTTTTACTTTGGGTACCTTGACTTTTGAGCCTGACAAAGATCAAAAACATTCTCGTACTCATGTGAAGTCATGATCAGTGAAAGTTCCCTCTCTGTTAGCTGCCACTGAGATGCAAATGGAGAATGTAGTCAACTTTGCACATGAATGGGAAACCATCTTCTATGCATTGTTGAAACACAAGAAGGCTAAGAGAGGAAGAGAATGAGAAGGTAAGAGACACCTTGGGGTGCATTTAGAGTAGACCTACTCCAATGATATAACAGCCAGGGTGACCTTTCTGGAAAAATGCCAAGCAGTCCAATCAGAGATGGATTTTTATGACCTCGAATATGCAAGGGCTGTCCAGAGCAAACACAAATAGTGACCATGACCATAGAAAGGACTGAAGAGAATGCAGATTACAGTTCCCTGTGCAGGACTGAGATCATGATAATTTTTGTCTACCCAATTTAGCATGAGTTCATTTTCCTCTGACCTTTAACAACAATTATACCATTATCTTTCATTCTGGCCATAAATCACACCTGCCATTTTGCATAACTTTGTGTATTATTTACAGCTGCTACTTAATCTTTCTCGCTCTCTCTTAACTTTTTAAGTTTTCCCTTCAAAATGAATCATGGAAGAAGGCATGCATAGAATAAATACCTATGTCTTTCCACTAACTAAATTATTTCTGTAGAACACTTTCTGTTGTAGATAACATATGTCTAAGCTTCCTACTCTCTGTTTTCATAATTATTTTATAGTTTCTTTTTTTACTAACTTTCAAACTACCTCATCTGCCCACCTGGATATGCACCCCCTCATTTGGCTGATTTCATTCCCTGTGTCTCCTGGAACAGCAGCTCTGTGCTGGGGAATTCTTTAACATCTATTAGCTGAATAGCTATAGATGTTATCTATTCTCCAGATGAGTTCTGTTGAACACATCCTGCTAGATGATTGGAGCATCTATGGTTTAACACTTCTGTGAATTGGTACTTGTTGGATCTTTCTCTTAGGGATTCCCAACATGTTTTATCATGTTAAGGGTCCTGAGAAGTCTTTCAACAAAGAAATCTGTGTATATCACTTACCAAAGTTTTCCAATGGGTTTTGATGACAATTTTTTTTAGATAAACTTGGTTAATATTCCACAGAGATAGTTTCTCAAATATCTAAGCTACATTGTTCTAAATTTTCATAATTTTTTTCTAATAGTTTTTTCTCATAATTTCTTAAGATTTCCTTATTAATTTTAGTTTAGAATATTTTATCCTAATGGTCAAAACAACTCTAAAAAAGAAGACTCAGTTTGCAAGACCAACACTACCGGATTTTAAGACTTCTTATAAGGCTCAGTCAGTCAACACATTGTGGTATTGAAGTAACACTAGACAGAAGTTTAATGAAACAGAATATAGATTCCAGAAGTAGACTTAATAAATATAAAAATGTGATTTTGTTGAAAATTAGTTTAATAGAAGAAGGCTGTCCTTTGTCATTGAATGGTATTTAGACAATTAGATATCTGTATGCAAAAAAGTAAGTAAAATTAATAAAATAAAAATAAGGAAAGGAAAAATTATTTTTATCTAATAGGTAAAATTAAAAAGAATGACCATACCAAGTGTCAGTGAGAAGGATGTGAAAAAATTGAAACTCCCATTCACTGCTGGTCATAATGTAAAATATTACAAACACTTTGGAAGTTTTTCCAATTATAAGAAAAGTTAAATATTTGCCTTTCATATGAACCAACACTGAGCTTCTTTACATCCATATAAAAGAAAATAAAGTAGATATCCATTAAAAGTTTGTATTCATATGTTCATAGCAGTTTTACTCTTAATAACCAAAGCCTGGAAATAATTCAAATGTCTTTAAATAGGTGAAAGAGAAAGTAAACTGAAGTAAATATGCACAATGGGATATTACTTATTAATGAAAAGAAATGAAGTATTGATACATACAGCCTATAAGCAAGATATAGATACATCAGTTGAATATATATAATATGACCTTGTTTGTGTTTGATGTAATCTCTAAAATGCCCCAAATTTCAACGGACCAAGTCGAAGTGCTGGTATAATGCTAGTAATGTATATTTGTTACATTTTTCTTTCCTTTAGAATTGGAAGAGATGTTTTTCCTCGCTTAAGAAGCAGTTTGAGTTGGATGAATACTTGGAAGCTATGGATTTTTCATGGCCATAGAAGGGTTTCTTAACTTAGATGTGAATAAGGAGGACATATGCCTTCATGGAAGTTAATCAAACAACTTTTCAGACCTACTTTACTTTTTACTCTTTTAAACAATCCAAGTAGGACTTCCCAACAAAGGAGTAAGTGCAGGTATAGAATTTTGTCTCACCACAATTCAATAAAAGTGACTTAGGGACCACAGGCAAGAAAACTCTCCATGAGCCTATTTTCTTCTTTGATATTCTATCCTTTTATTAATGACATCCTTATTTCAGTTTTATTTGCCCAGCCTCACACTCTTCTAGGAAGAAGATGAGCAAAAGCAAGCAAACAAACAAAAAAACCCCAAACAAACAAATATGGAAGATTGCAGAATGGAGACATGCTGGTGAGGCATGTTGGGGCTGAGAGCTGGTGTGGCCACCATGGAGGTGTGTTCCTAACATCCCACTTCAAGACCACATTTAGCCACATGGAGTGCAGTTGGTGCACCTTCTTTAGTAGCAGCACTATCAGGATCAGCCCCAATTCCAAAATTGCTCATCTTCCTAGGCAGAACCCCACCAAAAATAGAGCAGAACAGTGGGTCCATGGTCTGGCTTTTGTTGTTTAATGAGGGATTCCTTTTATAGGCCATCTTAGCTCTGAGCTCCCCCTTGGACTGGATGAGACTCTGTTGGATCTGTACTGTGGTTTGAGGCTCTCCCTGCCCCATTTGATTTCTAGTACTCTTCTTTCACATATTTTCTTTTCTTTCTGTGTGACGATCTGAAGGGTGTCCCTGCCTAATTATGTCTTCTTTTCTTTGTTATCTTTCCAGGTAATGGTCTCCCAATAAATCACTTGTACTCTTAACTTTGTTTCAGTATGTGCTTCCCAGAGCAAATGACACACCTGGGAATTTAGAACATATCCTTGTTTAAAGGAAGGAGTTGAAGTTTCCTAATATCTGATAAATGAGGGAAAACATTACATACTGGAAGGGAAAGTGCAACATTGACTATTAATTGCTTCCTTAAAGGTTGCCAATGACTCAATATTTTCCACAGAATGAGTGCAAGCTTTTCAATCTCCTCAAAAATCTTTTTCTAAAATTTCATTTTCATTCTCTTCTATACAATTCAACTGCTCCACTGATTTTATAGATAAAGAAAATTTTGGAACCATGAATGGCAAAGTTCACATGATTTCTTTGCTTATTTTATAGATGAGAAAAAATGTAATCAACTGGTCAAACTCTACCTGCTCAACACACACACACACACACACACACACACACATATACACACACACAAACACACACATACTGTTTTCAAGAGCCAGTGCAGTCCAAGAAAGCCTTTGCAATGCTGGTAGTGCAGACTGTGTTCAATATGGTGGCCACTGGCCACAGTAGCAATTGAGCATTTGAAGTGGGGCTTGTGTGACCAAATGAGCCATATGTAACTAGTGGTTGTGGTATCAGACAATGCAGGTCTAAGGCTCTGCTCATATTTCCTTTCTTCTTTGCTTTTTGTTCATGCTTGGTTTTGTCTTTCTAAATTCTAACCATTAAAATGTTCTTTCAAAGTGTAAGTCATTTTTCCTTAATTAGGCCTCCTTGGACCACTTTATGTTACTTAGAAAAGTAGTATATTTTGTATTATTATTTTTATTGGTATTGTTATTCAACACATATTTAATGTGTACAAATTATGTTCAAGGCTTTATAGAGGATGCTTTCATTTTAAAGCTCTTGTATGGTCACTTAATTATTTAATATGTAATATAATTTATAGCTTTTAACTCATAAATTATTACTGAATTCTGTATTTCAAACATTAAGCTGTATATATTTAAACAAATGTATATGTATTTATATAAATATAAATGTGTATATATTTGTGTGTGTGTGTATGTGTGTATATATGTATATATATATATATACACATATATATATATATATATATATATATGTAAAATCTTCTTTCCAACACTAAATTTTAAATCCTGTGAAGTTGGAGTTTGTATCTAATAACCCCTTAGTTTTCATAGAACAGATATCTAATAACTATTCATATTAATTGATGAGATAGTATCTTAGTCAGTTATTTCACTGCTGTGACTAAATGATCTGACCAGCACAATTGTAGAAGAGAAAAGGTTTATTTGAGGCTCACAGTTTCAGAGGTCTTAGTCCACAGAAGGCCAGATCTACTCCTTAGGTCTCGAGGTGAGACTGAACATCATGGGCGGAAAGAGTGGCAGAGGGAAGCAGCTCACATCACGGTGATCAGGAAGCAGAGAGAGAGACTCTATACTCTCCAGATACAAAATATATACACCATACCAATGTTCCAATTCCCACCCCCTCTAGCCATACCCTACCTCTTACAACCCATTCATTTCTCCTCTGAACCTTCCTGCATTGCCTCACATGTGAGCTTTTGGGGGTCGTCTCACATCCAAACCATAACAGATAGATAAATTTTCCCCTACTACCAATAACTGATTATAAAATAATGAGTTATTGATTCCTCAAGAACTAAGATGCTCAATTAAAATCTTAACCTTTTTGCTATTTTATTTACTACATAATGAGAGAAGAGTGACTTCATATTGCTTTGGGACAGAGGAAATAAACATAATATTGATCAACTTGTGGATTTAGGCTAAAATACTACAGAAAAAGATACAGAAATCGAATTTTCTGAGTGATATTCTGAAGAACCTTAGAAATATTGAAGTATCTGTTCCTTTGAAATAGAATATCATAGTTCCTCAGCATGATGGAGGAGAGAGAATTTAACTTCTTATTTTTGATTTCTATCTATACTAGTTACCAAGGACAGATTATTTCCTTATTGCCTGTATAGGGAGCCAGTCATGACATCACCAATAGAAGTCTATGTATGGTTCCTAGTCCATAAAATGTCTGGAATATGCCTGGATTCCACAAACTTGTAGAGATCTGGGTGACTTAGATTCTGTGCTTTGCATTCATTCATATTTCTTTCTTTCTACAAGTCTAAGCTCATTTATCACCATCTGATGAGTTTTAAATGTTCAACTCTATTTTTAAATTTAACACATGATTTGGCAGTTTGCACAGGAATTGACAGACACTTTAATATATCAATAGAAATCTATTATTTTTTAAAAAGGAATGGATTAATTTGCCTGTAGTAAAAATGTCCTTTCCACAATATCGAAAGCCACTGAGAGATTGGGGATAAGTGGCTATATAATTTATCTGTCCACTGACAGGAGCTAAATAGTCAGGATGCTTTAAATAAAAGAGGTCTGCATCTGTTCTCCTCACTTTCTGGTTCAATAAGAGGAGAATGAATGCTTAGAGAAGTCATTGTTTGGTCAGAAACATTTTCTTTTTTCTGTATCTATTTTTCCTTAGAGCATACCCAATTCTTCCTTCTCTAGAAAAACTTACCTAGTTATTCATCTCATGAAAACTCTCCTTTCTTTAAACTTCTGTATTATATGTAATCCTTTCCATACAATTTCTTTAATTTTTTAAAAATTTCTTTAAGTCTCCCTCCCTCCGTCCTTCCTCCTTCCTTCTTTCTTTCCTTCCTTTTTAACGTCAGTTTAGGTGATAGCCTCCAAAGTACTGGGGAGGAATGTAACTGCTGTCTGTCTAACGTGAGAAGCAGAGAAGTCTTTAAACATTTTGCATTGATTTCCTGACTTGATTTTTCTTAGTAACCTTTCAAATTTCTTGAGCATTCTGTGCTTCACCCTGCCTGTGCATTTGCATAACTTTAAGTAAAAACATCCACTCCTATGGTGTGTGCTCCTATATATACCTGAAACACAGGTAAGCAGCTGAGGGCAATTGCTTCCAGGTGTCTAGCAGAGGAAATCATTGCCTGTCAGTAAGCAGTGACAGACTGGGGCTAATTTCTCAAAAGAAGTAATTAACCCTCAGGAATCATGGTGATGTATTTTAAGAGAACAATTCTTTCTTTTCACTTTTTCCCTTAATAACGTTTGTTCATGCAAAAACATACAACACAAATTTAAACCTGCAGGTTCTCAGGGCCTTGTTCTGCTAGTAACTATATTCATTATTCAGGGTCACTGACCCAAATAGTACATGATCAAAGATTCATGGGCAGAATGCAGATCATCAGTACTTCAAAATAATAAAGGCAAAGATAAATAAATAAAATAAAGCAATAAAGGGCTCCTACAGCTCCTCATTAGGACAGATAGAGAGAATCCAATATTTCCCTACAATGGTTTTTGATCTTTATTGAAAATTTTTTGTAGGTAAAAATGCATAATGTCTCTTCTCTGGGATGTGCCGATTGGAGGAAATGTTAGGATTAGAGAGAAGAAGCATCTCCTCTTCCAGCTAAATCAGTTGAACTGCTCTGCATGGTACAGTAACCCACAGAATAGTCTCAAATCCATTTGATAGGAGAAGCAAGGAAATATTAATCTAGTAAAATGATTGGCCATTTTTTTTTTTTTTCTTTCTTTTTTTTTTTTTTTTTTGCGATGCTGGGGATTGAACCCAGGGCCTTGTGCTTGCAAGGCAAGCACTCTACCAACTGAGCTATCTCCCCAGCCCCCATTTTTTAATATATAAAAATCAAAGAACATTTTCTTTGCAAACCTTCAGTAATGCCTGCCACTAACACTGTACTTTCAAGTGAGGGTCTGAATGGCAAACATTGGCTCCCCCTTAATAAACTTCAACTACCACAATGTATGAATGCAACCACAAAACAATTCACTGCATGTTTCCCTTACAAGTAACAAAGTGGTTTCCATATTTAGGAAAAATGACCTCAGATTTCTATCATTTAGAGATTGGCCTGTGATTGATCCTCAAATATTGACATGCATTAGTATGATCTGGAAGGATGACAGAGAACTGGGGCACACCCCTGGAATCACTGACTCAGTAGATTTAGGTTGGGGTGAAACTTTGTATCTAACCAGGTCTTGGATGATGCTGATGTTACTGCCTTAGAAATTGCACACTAAAAATAATGTGGTCCAACCTTCGTGATTTCCTCTCCACATGACAGAAGTTATGGAGCATCCATTAAATATTCATTGACCACTTACTCTTTCCAAAGTAGAAAGAGTACATTCTGTTCTCAATGTCCTCATTATTTAAATACGAATAATTTTTTTTTTATTAAACGTGGGATTTAAGACAATGTCAGATATTAAGTTGCATAGTGCCTGTCCTCCTACTATTGATAAGAACATGTTGTTCTTGGAGGCCTGGGGTCAGAGTGGAGGCAGACCAGGAGCTCATCCAGGTCTAGCACAGTGGACAGGATATACATAGCCTGAGAAGGGGGCAACACAACAGATGTAACACTCCGATATAGGGGCCATGGAACACAGCAAACTCACTCTAGAAAATGAGGACAAATTTCTGTTTTAGTTTCAAAAGAACCTAAGGGAGAAAAAGCAGTGACAGGAAAATTTAGCAGATAGTTTGAAAACTTTGAGTTGTATAACCTGTGACCAATTCTATTCATGCCATATAAAAGCAAAGTTTCACTGTTGTTATGGCTTGAATATGAGGTGTCCCCTAAAAGCCCAGAAATGTCCATGCAGACATGTTTGGAAGTGGAATGATTGGAATGTGAGAGCTGTAACCTAATCAGTCCATTCTAGTTTGAACAGACTGGGTGGTAACTATAGGCAGGTGGAGTGTGGCTAGAGGAGGCGGGACACTGAGCTACCCTGAGAGGGCTCTTCTTCCCTCTTTCCCCTTCCCCCTCTCTCTCTGCTTCCTGGGCTGCCATGAACTGAAGAGAGTAGCAGTGTTCCACCATACTCTTATGGGGTCAGCTGCCTCTGAAATCATGAGACCCAAGTAAAGTTTTCCTCCTCTAAAATGCTCTTGTCAGGTACTTTGATCAGAGCAACACAAAAGCGGACAAAAAGAATGGTTTTAAGACAAAACTTTTAAAATCAAATATCTGTAGATAAGTTAACTAAAGGTGCCTTAAAGACAGCACCTGGGTAAATAGAGACCAAAGGGGTGCTGTCGTTACTTCCCTTCCAAATATCTGGACTTCTGAACAAATCGTTGTGTGCTTACGGGCAAACACCTGCTGGTTCCAGCTTATTCTTCTCGTCCACAGTTAGGTAGGAAAATAGGTGAGTGCAGAGGTCAACAGTACTGGACACAGAAGAGGGATTCTGTTGAGTTCTTCATCTGCTACAACAGAGAAAGCAGCACTCCCACAGAAAATATTAATAAAGTTTGAAAGGTGCCAGGTGGTTATTTATTTATTTCCTGACTATCGGAGTTGGAAGAGACTTTACGAATGAACTGAGTTAATTTGGGAAAGTAGGAAATGGAGTTCTAAACAAGTAGGTGAATTGCCAAAGGTGGCATAACTCATGGGTGGTCTGAATTCAGTTAACTTCTAGCCCTTAGCTATTCTCGTCATCATTGCCTTACATCTCAAAAACCAACCCCAGAGCAGACCCTTTTCCAGCCATTGTATGAACCTCATTTACTACAATAAAAAACAATTACATGATGATTGCAGAGTTGAACAATTAAGTGTTTTGTTTACATAAAATTAAATTTGTTATTTACATAATTATACTTGATTATAATTTTTCAAACATATTCTGTAAGAGTCCTACTGACGAAGGCTGCTTTGGAAGCAGGGTACTTATTCGGAAGGCTCAAATCATGAATTCATGCTGAAAGCCCCTGTAGTTATTAACTGGCATGTTCAAGCAGAAAAGAATTCTGGGTCGTCAGGGCTCCTTGTATGTTTATAGCTCTAGCTATTGCAGAACTGGTCCTTGTAAATGTCACAGGAGATAATAATTGCAATGGAAAAGAAAGAAAATGTTTGGAGCTTATGAGAAAAGACCAAACCACTCCCAATCACAAGACTAGAGAGGTCAAGAAAACATCCCTAGGGCATGAGAGATGAAACTTTCCGACAGTCAAGAAATTAATGCTGACACCTCGTCAGTTAAGTAAAGTGCAGAGCAGAAAGAGCCAGCCTGGCTGTGTTTTGGCTTGTGGATAGAGCTGTGTGTGTACAGTCCAAAGAGAAACAAGTGTAAAGATCATCTTGTCACTGTAAATAAAAATCACCCCATTGCCCAAGGGACCAAGAGCTTAGTTACAGTCTGGTCAGTCCCAGCCAGGCCATCACTGTGCTGTTATTGATGATAATACGGGAAGAGGGTCATTTTCACTGCTGAGTGGGAGGACGTGGCTACGGCGCTAATGTCCAATTACATTAATGAACATGAAATCTGGCTCCGTGCGGGCATTTCTCCTCATGCTCTGAATTAGATTTTAGAGGGTAAAATAAAAGATAATAAAAGTCTTTTTCTTCAGCACCATTTTTATTTGGCTGTGGTGATAGGAATATGTGTAAAGGAAATATAAGCCCTCTAGTTTGTTAAGCAATCCATGTGCAGCAATCCAAGTGCAGAAAAATTCAAGGCTGATTTTCAAGAAGGACAGAAGGTCACTGTTATCTCTGTTCATTGGGGTACTTACCTTCTCAAACTGAAAATTCAAAACCTGTAATGTGTTTACCTGGATTCAGGCTGCTTTTAGGAAGCCAGTGTTAAAAGCTGTACAACTGAGCTATAAAGAGAAAAAGCTCAGCAAATATGCTTGCCTGATCAGTCCTGTTCCACTATTTATGTAATAGATACTTGTTTAAGTAGCAGTAGGGAAAACTAGTCAATCCCTGGCATGTGTGGGTAGACCATCTTAGGTAGTAACATGAACTTTGCATGTTGCAATTATGATTAATACTGTTGAGATAAAACCATCATGGTCGACACGTTGTAAACGTAAGGTTACCTGTATGGGAAATAGGAAGCGGGAGCATCCAAGAAGAAGATTTGTTAACAGTGTCAAAGTTAAGAGTGATGGAATTGCTGGTGTTAAAGATGGAAAATGGCCATCAGCCAAGAAAGGTAGGTGACCTCTAGAAATTGGCAAAGCAAGGAACAGATCCTCTCCCAGGGGCTCCAGAAGAAGCACACCTATGCCTATACCTGATTTGAACCCAGTGAGACGTTTGACCTTTTCAGAACTGTAAAATAATAAATTTGTAATTTTTAAGCTGTTATGTCAGACACACTTTGTTACAGCAGCCACAGGAAACTAATACACATACACTTATTAAAGGAACATATAGCAAGACCTGTGACACCACTTGGCCACCACGTAGTGTGAGTTCATCTCAATTAATTCTAAAACTTTATGTTAATGTTTCCCTGAAGACTTTGGTGTCCTTACTATTAAATATTTATGTTCTTCTCTTCCTCTCCAGTGAATTCAGAAGCAGAGGAAGCAAGAACTGGGAAAGATATGACTCATGCATCTTTTTGACTTTTCTAAAAGTTGAGAAGGTTTAATCCATCCCTGTTAAATATGTTATAAAAGGATATATCTAGAATTATATTAAATACTGATAACTTGGCATTGTAATCTCTAGAAATGTGAGAGAAACAGATAGTACAGGGGATTTAGTACCAGGATTGAACCTAGGGGTGTTTTACCACTGATCCACCTCCCCGACCCTTTATTTTTTATTTTGAGACAGGTTCTCACAATGTTGCTGAGGGCCTCCCTAAATTGTTGAGGCTGGCCTCTAACTTGCAATCCTTCTGCTTCAGACTCCCAAGTAGCTGGGATTACAGGCATGCTTCACTGTGCCTGGCTCCCTGAGGGGGTTCCTATCAGGTGTCAAAGTTCATGGCTTCTTTCCTTCATCCCAGAACTTCTTGGGCTTCTGATTTCCAGAAGACCATGGCACTGAACAGTTCAGTAAGTACTTGTAAGCATAGTTGTGTTATAGAGCTGGCCTATGCTGATGAATTCTAGCTGGATTCTTAACCATACATTCTCACGGATTTTATGGTTAGGAGTAACTATCCTTATCTCCCAGAATTTCAAGTTCTGATCACAAAAATCTTCTCAACTTCTCCCACTGACA
The DNA here is from genome assembly GCF_902686445.1 of Sciurus carolinensis. Lineage (NCBI taxonomy): Eukaryota > Metazoa > Chordata > Mammalia > Rodentia > Sciuridae > Sciurus > Sciurus carolinensis. The sequence goes on along the minus strand of NC_062227.1, from coordinate 50,169,204 downwards.
TTTTCTGGGACTTGCATTTCTCCTGTAAATTAACAAATAGTTTGCTGAGGAATGTGACATATCCTGTTCACTGAGGTCAGCAGGGCTGCAGGTCAGTTGCTTTTTGGAAAAGAAAGCATTTGGGGATCAACACTGTGGGCCTATTTTATAGAATTATTCTCTTAAACTAAGATTCCCACATTCACATCTGTCTGTCTCATAACAGTTGGACTGATGCTTCTCTTCAAAAGACCCCAGGGTGTGCCTTCTGAGAGTAATTTTTTGTTATATGGGAAGAGAAAAATTAACCTCAAAGACAAAGATGACTTTTGGAATTTAACATGTTCCAACTAAGCTCTTTATAATTATGAAATGCAGATAATTGGATTTCTCTCACCTGACTTGTGTAGATCAATCTCAATTCATTCCCTAACCCACTCCACTCCTTCCCCTCACTCCTCAACCAACTAAAAATATACTAATGTGAGGAATGTTTCTGAGAGGAGATCATTTTATAAATCCTGAAGACCCCCAGGCATTCTGCTCTATTTTCCTTTCCACACAAAGGCCATTGCAGTTTATTTGACATTATCGTAGTTTGAATATGAAGTGTCTACCAAAGACTCAGGTGTTGAAGGCTTGGTTCTCAATGAATCAATATCTGGAGGTGGGGTTTTTGGGAGATGACTAGATCATGAGGGTTCATCAGTGGATCAATCTGATGGGTTAATGGTTTGAATGGACTACTGGGAGGTAATGATACCGCCGTTTACCGGTGACGAGTTCTGCTCCCTCTAATGTTGAAGTTTGAGCACTAGAGAAGCCTGCCAAGGCAAGCATATTAAGCAGATTTTATTTAAAAGTAGTAATAATACAGACTTCTCCCAAGGGGGAGAAGGGGGCCATGACTGATGTTCTAGAATCCTAAGAAGTAAGCCCACCCTACATCTTTTATAGATTAAGGTTTCTTGTTCTCCAGTTCTTTTCCCCCTTATCTCTCCTTCCTGCCTAGGTGACTAGGCCTGGTTTTGCAGGTGAGATGTAAAAAGTGAGTAGTGGATGGGGCAGGGGAGGGCCAAAGTGATTTAGTCGGGTAAGGGCCCAGGGGGCATTAAGTAGCAGCTCCTTGCCTGCAGTCCTTGATAAGGGCAGGCAAATTTGGTAATCAATGGGCTCTGGAGATCCTTGACATTCCATTCTCCCACGGGCAGTCTCCATCTTCCAGAGACAGATGGCTTTCATGGCCTCCATTTCCTCGATTTGACCTGATCCCCTATTTCTACTACCTAACTACCCTATTTCTATTTCTAACTACCTGTCCCCAATTCTGGCTTCAGTAATAGAAACTGTAGGAGGTGGGATCTAGTGAGGATGTAGGTCACTGGGGGTATTTCTTGCCCCTGGCCCCTTCTCCATCTCTGCTTCCTGGTTGACATGAACTGAACTGTTTTCCTCAACCCTCCTCTTCCGCCATGATGTTCTCCCTTGCTTCAGACCCAAAGCAATGGAACCAGCTTAACATGGACTGAAATTTCAGAAACTATGAACCAATATAAATCTTTCCTCCTCTAAGTTGTTCTTCTCAGTTTCTGTCACAGTCACCAAAAGCTGACTAGTATATGTCTTTCTCATAGCTGCACAGTGTATCCTAGAGGCTACACACTGAAATCACATCAGCTCCTGATGGCCGCTATGTGGCAGTTGCACCTGGGAGCTATCTTTGCACATCTTGTACCAGTCAATGACAACATAAACCAACAACATGTCATGTTCTCTTGATGATAGCAGGAACCTGACTGAAACCAACAGTTCCTCTTCTTTTTGCATGAGAAAGTAACATCTAAGCTTTGACTTAGTCCAGTGGATTATGTCTACTTTCATCTGTCAATCATGAGTTGAAAGAGTCTAATGTTTTGTTCTTCAGGATGTGAAAGTCTTCATTTATCTAGCAGATATTTGTTGAGAAGAAACAGAAAAAACTAGTTGAGACTTTGTCCTATGTCCTTGCTTTGTTATATACAAGCTGTATGACCTTGCTTAAGTTCTTACCTTCTATGCTGTATCTCAGTTACTTCGTCTATAAAACTGAGATAAGTATGTTAAAACCTCAGATTCCATATATAAATGAGAACATGCTTCACTAACATAGAGGTTAAAAATTTGATCTCCTAGTAGAGTACAGAACAGTGTTTACTAGATCCTGGGTAGGGTCTGGGAAATGTAGGGAGGGAGAGGAGATGGTTAACAGTGCATTTGGATAGCAGGAGTTATTTTTAACATTCTATATCACATTAGGATATGTGTGACAACAACTAACTATATATTTCAAATTAGTAGAGAGGATTTTGAATGTGCCCACACAAAGAAATTATAAATGTTTTAATGATGGATATGCCAATCATCCTGATCTGATCGTTATGTATTCTATATATATATATATATTCTATATATATATATATATATATATTCTCTATATATATGTATATATATATATCAAAATGTCATACTGTATGCCATAAGTATGTACCCATAACTATGGGTCAATTATAATTGAAAATATATTTAAAATACCACATGGGGCTTTGGTGAGAATTAAATGAACAGCTACCTGTAAAGTGACTAGAACAGGGTCAGGCACATGATGAGGGCTCAGTGAATATAAATCTTTTATTAGTGTTGTTTGCTGGAAATTTACTGAATACATGACTCTCTACTGGGTGTGAGGTATACACAGAGGAGTAAGAAACTCCCATATCCATGCTTGTCTTCTCCATACTCAATCCTTCAATGGTCCACCTTGGCCATTACATTTACTTGAAACCCGTGAATCCCAGGTTATGCCTCCCTGGACTGTCTTGTAAACTTATATGCTTCTCAAACTAGACAAATCCACATGTTTGAAAATGCACTTCACTCTTCTCTTCATAGCTCTGCACAGGCAGTTTGCTTTAATGAAAATGTTGCCTCCACTTGCTTCCTTTATTAAAATCTGGCCAGATCATCCAGCCACTTAAAAAAAAAAAGTACCTCTTCTACAAAGCATTCCTTGGTGTCCCTCCTCTACAATATGTACTTCCAGGGTTAGTCTCCCCTTTCTAAGACTCTCTTGACACTTTTTATCTGCCTCCCTATAGTATTCTTGTAGTATACATCACTTTATTCTTGAAGGTAAAATTTTGCATCCTTGGTTTGTCTCTGACCCTGGGTAATAAGCTGCTTAGGGGAAAGTCTATGACTAATTCATCTTCATGGATCTCACAGCATCTAATACATGGCCTGATGTATCATAGATGCTCAATAAATATTTGATGAATAGGTATTTTTTGAAATGATGAATGGTGAAAATATTCATATTGCTAAATTCCCTCTCCATATGTGAGCAGGTATATACTAATATTAAATAATGTGATGTATTTTTGTGTGTGTTTTATGCAAATTCTACAGATACACACACACATACACACCTCAACTCTCAGAAAATATTTGAACAATGCTTTTACATTGTCTGAATAAATATATTTTCTTGCTAGAAATTATGTTTTGTTAGTGTCTTCAGCTCTAACCAAACTCTCTGTTGTCAGTCATTCAGATTGCCATGGGTATGATAGCTAATGGAGAAGAGGTTTCTGCAGATTCAGGGGTCCCTTTGTGACCAAACCCCAGGCTATAAGGATCCATGTCTCTTTATTGAGGGAGTAGGAACTAGGAAGCCTATTCTAACTCTAAACACCTGAAGTGTGAGCTGAGAAAAGATGAAGATAAATCCATTCATGGCATAAATCAACAAGTAAATTAAGAGAGAAGACTGGATGGACAGGGGCCAGTGAAGTTGGTTGTTTGTACTGGTCCCCAGCCTATGTCAGTTGCCTGAGTTATTTTGTTTTGTTTATTCTTCCACAATCATCAAGGTGCCAGCTTCTCCTCCTCAGTGGAAATAATTTTAGAAGATGAAATCTGTCCCCAAGCCCTGTTTCTGACACACTTACCATAGAGTAATCAGCAAACACTGCAGCCTTTTGCAGCAACTTGGAATATTACTCATGTCACTGTGATGTCTCCACTTAGCCCAGATGGCAATTCATTTTAATACTTTTGTCTGAAAAGAAAAATGATTTCGATTTTTCTGATCACACATGGGTTCAACCATGTATCAATTTATTTTTAAGTTCAATATTTGTATTCCTGATTTAAGTGCAAACATAAAATCAAATAGAGAAAAAATATCCAAGCAAAAGAGCAAGCTACAAATAAAAAGAGGCAGAAATAAAAAGTTCAGCATCGAAACAACTTGTCTCTGGAATTTGGACAAATGTTATGTTGTTATAATGAATTATTAAATGCTAATAGTTGCATTATGGATTGCTTTATTAAAAGCTCTCATTTTTTATTCCTTTTGTGTTGTCATTGCTGCTTCTATTTTCCCTTATCTCTCTTTTTAATAGGATAGAAGTTTATTAATATGACATAAAATAGATCTGGAGGAAGATGTTGGTTCAAGACTGGAACAGTGTCTCTTGGAACTCTAGGACCAGGGTCCTTCCCACTACTATGACCAGAGAGACCAAAGAACCAAATCCCTCCTGGGTCCCAATCCCCTTATTCAGTCAGTTTGCTCTGATGTTTGGCAAGTAATTATTTCATTCATTCCCCAGTACTTAGATGAATTGACTCTCTGACCATTATAAAATGTTTCTCTTTACTGTTGAGAACGTTCCTTATCTTAAATCCTACTTTGAGGATGCAAAGACAGTCACACCAGCTTTCTTACGCTTGTACTTTCATTCTCTCTTTATATTTTAAGTGTACCATTGCTTTGTTTACCTTTTAAATGGAGTGTGTTTTAGTCAGCTTTTTCACTGCTGTGACTAAAATATCTGACCAGAACAATTGTAGAGGAGGAAAAGTTTATTTGAGGATTCATGGTTTCAGAAGTCTCTGTCCATAGAAGGCCGGCTCTATTCCTTGGGGCTCCAGGTGAGGCAGAACACCATGGTGGTAGAAGGTGGCAGAGGGAAGCAGCTCATATCATGGTGATCAGGAAGAAGAGAGACTCCACTCTCCAGATAGAAAATATATACCCTATAGCTATGTCCCCATTCCCACCTCCTTCAGCCAAATCCTATCACTTCAACTAATCCCATCAGGGATTAATTCACTGATTGGTCTAAGACTCTCACAATGGAATCATTTCTCCTCTGAATCTTCCTGCATTGTCTCACATGTGAACTTTTGGGGACACCTCACATTCAAACCATAACAGAGTGCTATGTTCTAAGACTTTGTAACATATTTCAAACTTGATTCTATAAAAATGGATACTTATAAAATATGTCTACAGTACAAATAAAAGCAAATAAGAAATACTGATTGGCCACCACCAACTTTAAGAAGCAAAGAATAACAATTACATTTTCTGGTTGCCTTTCCTTCTTCCTCCCAGTCTATTACACCTGCCCAGAAGAAGTGCTAATCCGAATTGTGTAGTTATTTCCCCCTTTGCTTTTCTCTTTGTTGTTTTACAACAATTATGAATGTTCTTGAATACATTATTTAGTTGAGCACAACTGTAATATCTTTTATGCTTCTATGATTTGCTAATTTTACTCAGAAGTATGTTATGAAATTGCATCCACATTGTTGTATGTACTTGTTGGTTTTCTTTTTCATTTTTATTACTGTGTGACAATCAATTTAATATGTTTATTTTTTGCAAATTGATGATGGGCATTTCTGTTGCTTGGATCTTTTTTCACTTATAAACAATATCATTATGAACTTTCTTTTTTCATTTTGAATATTTTCATTGAAATAAAATTGACAAAACTAGATTGCCGTTTTAAAGAGTATATATAAAGTATATATAGAGTATATATATATATATATATACACACATGTTTGATTATATATATATAAAAGCATATACATGTACACATATATATATTTATATGCACACACATGAATCCATCTAGACTACCAAAGTATCCAAGACTCCCCAAACGTTCCTTATGTCCTTTAGTCTTTTCTTCTCACCCTTTCCTGTACTTCCTCTATTACCAGGCAACAACCAATCTGCTCTTAGTTAGTATAGATTAGTTTGTATTTCCTATAATTTTTTTTATAAATGTAGCCTATAGTTTGTACTTTTTGTCTGCATTTCATTATGCATAATTATTTGAAGATTCATCTAAGTTGTGTGTAAATAGTTCATTCCCTTTATAGTTGAGCAGTATTCCATTGCATGGAAACTGTTCAACCATTCACCTGTTGATGCACATTTGAGTCCTTTCCAGACTTTGGTTATTTCAAATAAAATGACTATAAGCATCTTTACGCAAGTCTTTATATGGACATCTGTGTTCATTTTTCTTGTGATAAATACCTAGGAGTGGAATGATGAGATAATATACTAGGTGTATATTTAACTTTTTGTGAAATTATCAAAGTAATTGTATCATTTTACCTTTTCATCTGAAATGGAAGTAATTTACAGTTGCTCCACAATCTCACCAATACCCTCATGAAGTATTTCCAGTTACATCTATAATATTTCAAGTAGCACAGTAGTATTTCATTGTAGTTTCAATGTGCATCCCCTTAATGACTAAAGATATTGAACATTTTCATGTGTGTGTGTGTGTGTGTGTGTGTGTGTGTGTGTTTGCCATTCTTATCTTGTTTGATGAAGTATTTGCCTCTTTTTTTTAATTGGTTGTTGAATTCCTTATTTTTTGAAATTTGAATGTTCTTTATAAATACAATTCAAATCCTTTATCTGATAAGTGATGTTCAAATATTTTCTCCCAGTTTGTGGAAATATGTTCTACCAACTTGTCTTTTCATTTTCTTAAGTGTCTTTCAAAGAGAAAATGTTTTGAATTTTGATGAGGTCAAATGATACATTTATTTTCCTTTACAAACAGTTGGTGTATGCAGAGGGATCTTTGATTAAGTCACACAGATTTTTCTCATAGACTTTCTTAAAGGATTTTTACAGTTTTATATTTTTAGATTGTACCCTTAGGTCCATGATTCATTTTTAGTTAATTTTTACAAGTGACAGTACAGGTTGTTTTGTCATTGTTTTGTTTGTTTGAATGAAAATTCAGTTGTTTCAGTACCGCTTGTTGAAAAGATTCCATTAAATTGCCTTCGAGACTTTGTCAAAAATTGGGAAACTATATGTGAAGGTCTAACCCACTACATCTCTTTTAATTGTTCCTATCACAAAGCTGTATATATTTTATTTTTCTAACAGTTTTTATTATCATTCCTCTGTCATTTTAGTTACCTTTTTTAGGTTCCATAAATTTAATTTTGGTATTTCCATTTATCTGTTAGCTTTCTTACTTATACTTCTTTGCATTGTTTAAATGGCTGATGGTGATTTTTGTTTCCTTAATTTGTCACTGACCACTTTGTATTTATAGGGTACCACTTCAGGTAACATGTAGGAAGCTTACAGAGGTATTATTTCATTTAATCTCTCCTCCTACTCCATGCTGTGTGTTCTTATGTCAAAAGCTTAACATCTACACACTTTGTAAAGCCCACAATAAAACACTACTACTTGTATTGAAAGTAGTCACTGGTGTTTTTAAAGAAATTGAGAGAAGGAAAGAATGATAACATTTTGTATTTACCCACATAGTTACCAATTCTACCAATGTTCAATAAATCCGAGTTTCCATCTGATGTCATTTGCCTTCAGGATGAATAATTTTTTAGCATCTCTTGTCATTCATGTGTGCTTTTAACAAATTCTTTCAGCTTTTATGTATCTGAAAATGCTTTATTTCGTCCTCTTTTTTAAATGGATTTTTCAACGGATACAGGACTCTGGGTTGATTCTTTTGTTTTGTTTTTAAAGCACTTTAAAGATGTCATTGTCTTCTGGGTTTCATTGTTTCTGATAATAAGTTTGCTATCATTTTGCGTTGCTGTTCCCCTGTATGTAATGTGCCTTTTTTCCACTGGCTGCTTTTATGATTATTTTCAGTTCCAGCAGTTTGATTCTGATGTGCCTAGGTGTAGTTCTCTTTATAGTTATCCTGCTAAGGATTCACATAGATTCTCAGTTGTGTAAATTGATGTTTTTCACCAATTTTGCCATTATTCCTTCAAATATTTTCCAGCTCATTCTCTTACTTTTCTGTAGCGATTTTAGTTATATGTAAGTTAAATCTTTTGACATTGATTCATAGATCTCAGACTTGGTTAATTTATTTTAAAATATTTTTATGATATTTAGGTTTGATAATTTCTATTAATCCATTTTCAAGTTTTCTAACCCTTTCTTCTGCAGTTTCCAGTACATTATAAGCCCATTCAATGACTATCATTCCACAATTTGCATTTATCAGTTCTGGAATTTTCATTTATTTTCTTTCATTTCTCATTACTTATCTATCCAGTCAGGTTGACAATTTTTTTTTAAACAATTCCTTGAATGTGTCTGAAATAGCCGCTTTTACAGTCCTTGTCAGGTAATTCTAGAACATGCATTGTCTCAGGGTCTTTCTACCAATTTCTCTTTTCCCTTCTTTTATTTTGGCAGAAGTAAGAAATCCCATGATCTCACATTTGCCAGGCAAGTACTACACCAGGGAGCTGCACCCTCAGCCCTCATATTTCTTTCTTGATTGTAGGTTTCATTTTTCTGCTTCTTTGTATGAGTAGTAATGATTTGATTATATGACAGATGTAGGAATGATAAATTGTTGAGAATCTTCATTATGCTCTTGGTTGCTAATGAGTGTTGACTTTTCTTGTTATATTATTAGTGAATCCTTTAGGATCTATTAAGTTTGATTTTATCCTTAGTTAAGTGAGTGCTTTTTTATGTTTGTTCATTTGTTTGTTTTGTTTTGTCCTTAATCCTGTGGAGTTGTCCTTACCTTAGAATATGTTCCTCACTCCTAAGGGTTGGCCTTTCTTGGGTCGTAACTGTCCCTACACTTCTGGCTGGAACAGAAATCCAACACCTCTAGCTCCATGAGACATGTGATGTCTTCCTTTTGATCTCAACCCCATAGTAGGTGGTCTTTGCTGTAAGGCAGGCTTCACAGTCTTACCTAGTGCATTTTGGCACAGTCCCAGCTTGGAATCTGTGGAGAATACCAGGAAGAGTTTGGGGGCCATCTATCATCTCAGCTATCTCATCTCTGTTCCTTCACCCAGTAAATCCCATGACTTCAGTGACCCTGAACTCAGATTGTTGCTCTGCTACAGTAGTGAAATTCCCATAGTTGCAAAGTCTTTGTGAACCAGGGGCTGCACTTATGTGTTGTGTTGTTTCCCTTTAAGATACTGTCTGCCTTTCCTTTTATCCATTACTTGAAAATAATGGGCTTATATATTTTATACTAATTGATGGTAGTAAGTATACATTCAGGCATAAGTCAAATTTAATCAGAGATTTTTAAAGTGCTGCAATAATTGATATTTAAGAATATTTTTAGAGAAAAAATGGGAAGTATATTATCAAAAGCATTTCTTTGCACTTAAATAAGAAGACGATTGTTTAAGTTGGTTCCTTCTTATAAATATTACATATAAGTATTATAAATAATTCAATGACAATTACTCATGTATATATGGTTGTAAATCCAAAAAAAAGGGAAAGGATAGAAATACTTGGGCTGGGATGAAGAGTGCAAGCGTGGCTTTTAGTGAGGAGACAGTGAATGACAGTGTAGAGAGAAAACAGTACAAGTGAGGAAACTTGGTCCATAGTCCCTGTTGATCTAGTAGTCCCAGGTACAGTAGTTGACCTCTTTCCACAACCCTCAGAAGAACATAGTAATATTTATATAAATTTCATTCAGGATTATGAAAAATTCAAATGAGATAGAGAATTTAGGATCCAGTATATATTCTGAAGTTGTACCAAAGCAGATTCTTATCATTATTAACTATTGTGTCTGTAGGGGACACCAGCCTTATTGATTTTTCCATTGATTTCAGATAATAATCACTACTATGTAGATCTTAAAGGCCTTACAATAGTTTCTGCAGTAGAACTCTAGGGAAACAGTAGGTTCCTTGTTATAAACAAAGGACTGTTGGGTTTACTTCTTTGAACCATCTAGTGTACCACTGTTGATATTTGGAGTAATTTACTTTAGAAGATTAAAAATTGTATCTTGAAATGACCTTCAAACAAAGGTTTACATAGAAATCAGCCTGAAGTTCCATGCAGGATCTATTCTGAACTTTCAAGTTTTCGACTTTTTTTCCTGCATCATGTACAGCAAACAGTGGAAGAGAAAATGATTAGTCAATTATCTACTTATACCTATATTTGATGATTTATTTTTACTAGTTTCCTGTGTCTGGAGTAGGTTGAATAGATACATTCTTGAAAAATGTTCAGATAAGAGAAAAAAACAAGGACTTAGTTCCTTGGTTTATAAAGTTAACTGGACTACTTGGGTAATGGCTAATGAAGTCCAGGGTATAGGTAATGCAAGTTGGATGTCAGTTGCTTCATTTTGCTGTCAATACATGTGACTTGTTAAACTTCATCCTATTTGTCTTTATTTGGAGGCAAAAGAAAGGATTTATCCCTTGTAGAATGTAGAACTAGCTGCCACTGATTCCTTAGGGAAAAAGAAAGAATTAATGCTTATTTTTAAAACAAGAAAGATTGTCTCCCAAGAACACATAATGATGACCTTATTTTGCAAAATGCCTGGCTTATAGTAGGATCTCAAAATACATTTGATGATTAAGACAGATTAAGTTCATTTTTATCATAGAAAAATGTTTAGAATAGGTTTTATTCTCTTTATCCTGATGCAAAGTGTTTGGTAGAAAATTAAGCAACCAATGTCTAAATAGAATTCATGATCTGACAATTGTTGTTGTATCGTGGCAAGTGGCAAAAATTTATTTTCCTATGTAAAGCAGTATAGTTAATATCAGGGGGGGAGCAAACTGAATTTCAATTGTGTGAGAAAAAGGTGTGTCCGATTCCCCACTGAACCCTTTGTGGATTCATCATTTTCATGGATTTATATGATTGAGGTCTTGAATTTGAATCTGAGGAGACTGGGATGGAATGCATCATTTTCTGTATTTCCAGGGGCCACCGTAGCAGGAACTGTGTGAGACCTGGGACAACAGCAGTGCTTCTTGGGTGATATTCTTTCCATGTTATCAATTCACCCTGGCTGAGCTTGGTAGCCTGGGAGTGGTGGGCAGAGGGCTATGGAAGCAGTTGACTCTCAGAAGACACCTTGAGCTATGGTGGTCAAGAGGTCAGACCTCTAAATGTCCTAGTCAGAGGACTTCTGCCAAAAACATTGAAATTAAAGAAAGATGTACATTTATTCCTGAAGAAACAAGAGGCAAGACTCACCCCAAAGCCTCCCCGAAATAACTGAGAGATGATCAAAGACCTTGGGGTGTGGGCCAGAGGAATAAGGAATGAGAATCTGCGGTTCTGCAGGTGTGGCTGCAGGCCAGAAAAAAAGTGATTATTAATATTAATGTGACCTCATTTTACCCACAGACTGCTGAGACTGGGAAATTCAGGTTACACGTAGCGTATTTCTTTTCCAAGCATTTTCTTCTCTTCTTATATTCTTATTTGAATCTTGTGATCAGAGCCATCCCTTGGGTATTTGGATCCAAGGCCAAATTTCACTGTTGGTCCTTTGTCCTCATCATTCTCAAGAGAAATCAAGTTAAGGTGAATATCAAGAGAGCCCTTGAGGAAAATATAAGTCACAACAGGCATGTTATAGAGGGGATAGATCCTTGATCTTCCCTTCCCTTTGCTTGGATGGCACCAGTTGTGTGAGAAAGGGGTTTAATGTGTAAGCAAGAGGGAGCTCAACCTGAGCATCGACTGTGTGCACTACTGGGTTCGGAAGTGTTGGCTGTGATGGGGAAAGCTTGGAACAGGACCATAAGGAGTTCACTTTTATGGAAGACTGTTTCCACCATATTGCTAACCCATAAGTTGAAATTGTAAACCCCATTACCCAACTGTGACTGTATTTGGATGAAAGGTCTTCAAAGAGGTGGTCAAATTAAAACAGGGCTGTTAGGGTGATCCTCTCTAATGTAATTGGTGTTTTACCAGGGGAGCACTGTGTACAGAAAGATAATTGTGTGATGAGGCAACCTGCAAGCCAAAGAGAGATGTCAGAGGAAATCAACACTGTTCACTCCTTGATCTTGGACTTCCAATTTTTAAAATTATGAAAAAATGGATTTTTGCTGTTTAACCAACCTGGTCTGTGGTTTTTTGTTATGGAAACTCTAGTAAATTATTATACTCTGTAATGAGATAATTTTTCTAACATTTCCAACTGTGTATCTGACATCTAGAAAAGTGACTGGCACCCAATAGATATCAATAATTCTTTGCTTAATTAATAAAGATCAAATGAGGCACCTGATAAGAAGGCTTTCATACCAAAGACACAGTAGTCCCTGAACAAGGGGTCTGTTTTGAGTAATGGCTCTCATTTTCTTCCTTAAATTGAAAGTTCGTATTACACAATTCAAAAACTTCTGTAACCAAAGTCTTCATTTACAGTCTTAATTTTCACTGTTCTCCTTCATGAGCCCTTCATAGCAGCTAGGTTGACCTGTATTTTATTCCCAGCATAGTAAGGACTGCTGCACAATTGCCCCAGCTCTTTCTACCTCCTCTATACAAGTCCATGAATATCCTTTCAGGCCCAGACAAGGTTCCACCAGTTAACTGGTATCTTTCCTGACTGTCCAATTTCTGCTCTTGAATCCTGTGTCACTTATCAATTATTATTCACCTGAGAAACAACATCTGTTACCTTATGTTGGTATTCATCTTATTTCACCCTACCACATGTTAGCAATTATAAGACATGATATAAATTTCTAAGTGTAATAAGCTTATTGTAAGCATTAAGCTCAGCCTGAAGTAATCATGGTGGTAATGGTGACAAAGAAGAAAGTTCTGACACTGTACTAAACTACATTAACTTTACCTGAGAGCACAGTAGGTCTGATCCCCCCATTCCATGACATTAACTGCAGAAGGAGGAAGAGCTGAGTTTTTCAGTAGTGGCAACTGTAACTACATAACCATTGAATGTCAATATCAGTGTCCATGCCAGCCTCCCATGGTGATAGAGTATCATGAACTATCTCCAGGCATCCTCAAATAAACAAACACTTCTCCATTGGGAAAGATTCTGAAAGTGTGAAGTCAAGGGCTTAGGGGGAAATGGACCCCTGTCTGGCACTAGACCAACAGTGAATATACAAAGCAGGTTTTGTGAGCTATTAGGATGATAATTGCTTATGGAATTGCTAGAGCATGGCATCTTTTCAGACGAGTCTACCTGAGAAATTCAGCTCCAGTACACCCAAGGAGTGACTGAAATAAATTAGGAGATGGGAAAGATTCAGAACTACATCAAGCTCAGACGAGTAAAGGGAAGTGAATCAGATAAATACATTAACACACACACACAGTGACGGATGAGGCAGATGACATTTTATGCTCCTTTAAACTGACTGATGAAGATCAGACAAATTAGAAATAGCTGTGAACAAGTTCAAGAACGTCTTTCTAGTGTGTACTGCAAAGGAATCTTAAGGAGCAGAGATGTGAAGGACTCCTGGAAAATGGGAAATGGGATAACGGAAAGAATAGTGTTAAGAGTTGCATTCCTGTGCTGAACAGCTGTAAACTTAAAAAAAAAAATTAGATATGTTGTTGTCTTGAAATATGGCATAATATTTTTAGAGGATCTTGGAGAAGAAAAATGTAATATTAAAAACTAAGGCCATTTCATTTATGGAAACAGTAATAATTTGAATCACAAATAATCAAGGATATCAGTTTTCCATTCTTTGTCTTTATCATGAGATGTAAAATCATGAGTTTAAACCATAACTTATATCATAAAAACCAAACCAGAGGTACTGACTTCTACTGAATCCACATTCAATTCATATTTTTATTGTGGTTAAAGATTATTAGATGTCAATGTTTGTACACAAAGTATTTTATTTAATTAAATTTTGACTTTTGCATTTAGATCACAGAAAACACTGATTCTGAGTTTTCACATCCAGTAGACAAAAATTAATCACCTTTCTTTTTCCTCCATGTGGACATAGCTGAGTATTTGATTTTCCAATGTTTGTTTTATCTTGCCTCAGAAGTTTGGGACTCTAAGGGATGAGATGCAATAGCCAACAAGGAAAGAGGTGAACTTGAAATTTGTGACTGATGACAGTCTACATTTTGAAGGTTCATTACTTTGGGGAAAAAATTGGTAAAATAAGTGAACTCATTAGTGAAGAAGAAAAAAATGCAAAGGGCAGAGGTCATTGTCATTTTCTTCTCCATGAGTTGTTATGCTGTGATTGTGAAGCCCTTCAAGTGTGACAATGAATGTAACCCTCCTGGATGGTCGATGCAGCTGAGTTATCAGCTAATGAACACACAGTCGGTATATACCTTAACAGTCACATGCTGGTTGGAAAGTGAACTTCAATGTCAAAGATGGACAGAAGTGGAATCACAAATCATCCCCAGAGTGTAGCGCTATAGCTTATATAAAACTACAAGGAATCTCTGCATGAAATAACAGGAGCAATCTCAGTTCTGTTCTCCAAACTTACTATCACATTTTCCAACACAAGCCTGTTAAGTTAGATTGAATCATGCCCAGAATTCATTATCCATACCCACATCCCTGCCCCCTGAAAAAAGGTACTAGGTAACACATTGAGGATTATGTCTTTGCTCCATTGTATAATTTTTATATTCCTTTCTATTTCTTCCAGTTCTCATTGTTCACACATCATCCATTTGGTATCTCTTATTTGCATTTCTGACAATTAATGAGAATTTCATCTCTGCTCCACTATAACCATTTTGAGGGCATACACAGTGACTTTGTGTTTTATGACTTATTTATTTAAATACATTGATTAGACAAAAGAAATAAATGGTTAATAATTTTTCATTTGAATTTTTTTTACTTTCAAAGTGCTTTTTCTGAAAGCTACAAGTCAATTTTATTTTGAATTTTATATGCACAAATCTTTTTATATTATTTTTTATTTTTAAAGACTGCATTTTGATTCATTGTACGCAAATGGGGTACATCTTTTTGTTTCTATGGTTGTACATGATGTAGATTCATATCATTTGTGTAATCATACATGTACATAGGTCTGTCTCATTCCACCATTTCTCATAACCCTCCCATTTCCCTCTACATAATCTAAAGTTCCTCCATTCTTCTCTCACTCCCCACTCCCCTACCCCTATTATATATCACATCCACTTATCAGGGAAAATATTCAGTCTCTGGTTTTTTGGGATTGGATTATTTCACTTAGCATGATATTCTCCAATTCCATCCATTTATCTGTAAATGCTATAATATTCTTCTTCTTTATGGCTGAATAATATTCCATTGTGTATATATACCACACTTTCTTTATCCATTCATCTGTTGAAGGGCATCTAGTTTGGTTCCACAATCTAGCTATTGTGAATTGAGCTGCTATTAACATAGATGTGGCTGCATTACTGTAGTATGCTAATTTTAAGTCCTTTGGGTATAAACCTAGGAGTGGGATAACTGGGTCAAAAGGTGGATTAAGAGTGTGCTTCTTTAATTTTAAACACATACAATACAGAAATTTCAACTTTATGCAAAAGTAGGATTTTAGTGTTCTTCAATGCAAACCTCATGGCACTGTGTTTCAATTTTGTTTATTAAAAAACACATACACTATGCACTATCATTACCGGCTCAGAAAAAACATAGAACATTCCATACTAAAGGAACAGTTTACCGTGGCAGACATGTGAGAAGTGCGTGGTAATTGGGGCAGGGGTTGGAAGGTGTTTAGGGACGTTGGAGGAGCAGTGGATTATGAACAACTTGCTGTTGCTACCACACAAAGGAACCTTGATTTTGAGACTGGAATGGAAGCAGGAACCACATCATCAGAGACCTGGATGTGCAGAAAATTCATTGCAATGTGCAATGAAGGGGGTCAGAGTTAGAGTATTATTTTATTAAGATTACCACTCTGCTGAATATTTTTGGCTTATTTTCTCTTTTTAGGTATATGATAATGACACCGTTAGTCATGAATCAACTTAGGTACAAAATCCATCCTCTTAGAGTATAAAGGCTTCTGACCAATATTATGTATCATAGGGAGAACTATTACTAGTTGAGAATCATCCAAATGGGTTGACTAATTACTGAAGATCATTTCAGTAATTACATACCAACATTTTCTTCATCAATTTTGGGACAGCAAGAATAGATTTATCTAGGTGGAAGAACAGTTAAAACTACCAAAAATAAAAATAAAAAAAATCCTAAATATACTTGACACATTTCAAAGAATGGAGAGATCATGGGTTATAAGACAAGTAAAAGAACAAAAATAAATTTGTCTTTTTTTTCTTGTATACCCATTAGTAGAACAACCAAATAAATAAACATCCTTCACTGCCCTTCTAATAAAAAGTTAGTTATATTCCTAAAGTCCAATCATTGTTGTTTAGGACAGGAGGTGTATAAAGGAAGTTTAGGATATTGAACAATGAGAGAAGATATGGGAGTTGGCTTAGAAATAAATCAATTAAAGCTTCATAATTATCTAACTAGTGGCACCTGTCCTAAGCTACCTAAATCCTCTGGATGTCAAAGTGAAAGATTAGGGGAAGTAGTTTAACAACTTAATGTTGGCACTTTCTTTCATTTGTTTTCCAGAAAGTATATGATGTAAATGTGTAAAACTAATGATGTTAAAGTATTTGGAAAATCAGGGAAAAATACAGGAGAGTTTTGAAACCCTGTAAACCTAATTCACTGACCCATGAACTAGAATCCGGGCTTGAGAAATCCACAGAGGGCAGATGCAACTTTGCTCAAATGTCATATTGAAAATTTGGAGATTCATCAGCAGGGGAGGTAATTAGATACTCCCTTTACCGGGCTGTTCTCTTTTAAGCAAGCAGTAGATGGCCAGCTTTACAGACGAGGGATATTTGGTCATATTGCTGAAATACAGGCTGGGAACAGGAGCTATAGCTCACCTACTGACCACCAGGATTAGTAATTGCTTCCAGAGGGGCCTGTTCGTCTCCAGTAAGTCGGAAGGCAGTAACACCATTACTCATCATCCATTTGTGTTCAAAGGTGAAAGAAACCATGCTATCCAGACCCATGGTCCAATGTTTTGGATGGAACAAGAACATTTTTACCCAGAAGTGATTTGTAGGGTAGGATACGATGTGGAAATCAAAGCCAACCCAAACAGAGACTCCTGAGTAAAAATAGTCTAAGGGTTCATTTTGTCTTCCCAGTGCTGCTTGCTAGATGTTTCAGAGTATCCGATGATGTCTCTTCATGGACCCTAAGTGTCACATTGGGAGGGGGATGGCTGAACAGTCTTAGAGAGGGATGAGAGACCTTCAGATTTTCAGACATCACGTTCTCTCAATGACCTAGCAGGTATAAAGAGAGCAGTGGTAAGGCTCCTTACCATTCATTCATTCAGGTTGGTGACTGTATATAACCTGGATGCACACTGCTGAATTCCAAATGCCATAGTTATGAGTCAACAAAATACTGAAAATAAAAGACCAGTTAACTTCTAGTATTCTGGTCATCTTGCCTTTCCTTACTCACATTGATCTTTGAGATGATTTGCATTTAACATCTAAAGATTCATCATTGAGTGGACATGATTTTAATTGTGCCAGGCTACACAGCTTAAAGGTCTTATTTGTTTTGCTATTCTTTTTCTTATTCCCATATCCATTGATTGTTCTTGTAACACATAGAAAGACCACTACCTACACCATTGAAACAGAAGCATAATTTTTGAGAGTTCTGAATCAGTCTCCTCACACCAAAGACGTAGAAATACATATTTTATTTGACCCTTAAATTTTTGACTCTCAACATATTTTTAGAGTCTGTTGGAACCAACTAAAATTATCTCATCATAGGTAAGAATAATCCACCCTTGTTCCAATATTGGCTGAAACTTTTTTGTGCAAAGAATTCTCCAAGAGGTATATACCCTTCTTAATATCTTCTTGCCTCTTCTGAGAAAATCAGAAGTGACAGGTATACCCAGTTGGCAGACATACTGAAGTGTGTGCAGGTCAGGTACTTGGACAATAAAGTGTTGCTTTCCCATTTTCCTGTCTGTCTGTCTATCTGTCTCTCTTTTTCTTTCTCTCTCTTTCTCTGTTTCTCTGGTTAGTATATAGTGGCTGTATAAGGTTCATAGAAATAACTAGTGCCATAAATAACTCTCTGTAGAAATGGGTATCTGGCTTCTTTTCCATCCTATACATATAACTTCATAAAGCTGTCTGAGGGAGGCTTTCAAATCCCCCCTTGGTTTATTGCAGGCTGCATCCATCTTACATTGATAAGTGATGACAAATAGGATAAAAATTTCCCCAAATGTTTCAACAGAAAAATCAAACAAGAATTTGTCTTGACTTCACTTTTTTGGATTTCAGAACTGTGACACAAACCTCTCCTGCTGACTTCTTTCAGGTGTGTTTTGTTAACTCTTAACCCCATTGTTTCATTTCTGTCTTATTCTGTTTGGCTGTACAATTTCTGCTTGACTTCCAACTGTTTATCAAATGTGATAATGGGCAGAAAGACGCAGCATGAGAAACTAGCCTTCTTGTCTTTCACCATTTTCCCATGGATGTAATTTTTCTAAAATTTATTCAACTATTCATTTGACTCACAGATTCCAAAGCCCTTCAAAAGGGCAACTGAGTCTTCATCGTGAGCACATCGTCTTGTCTTGTGGTTATAGCGATCTTCACTTATGAGCTCATGCTCATTCAGAAGATGTAGAACTAGAGGAAAAACAAAAATCCTTGGCCATCTTATTTCTTAGAGGATACTATCCCATATTCCTTTACAACCTCTGTTGCTGAACCCAGGAAGCTTCAGAAAATGAGCCCAGACCTTGTCTCAGACACTCCGAGGCACTAGGCTATGTCGCATCACATCTCTCAAACCATCTCCCTTATGGTGGTTGTTACTTCAGGTTTCTCTCTCCTTAGAATTGTCAGAAACCACCTTCGTGCCTTATATATATTTTTTCCTTTTTATAAAAATGCCAAAACTTCTTTAATGAGTGTTTATCATCCAGGAACCTAAGGACAAAGCTGGGAATTTCGAGGTCCCAGGCCTTCCCTGTCTAAAACAGACACCCTTTTTGGCCTTGGCAGGTCATTTTGGATCTCTCCACTTCTGCTTTCCCATCTGTTAAAAAGTGGATAATAATATTTGTCTCACTGGGGTGTATTTATGCTTAATTACTGTAATTGCTTGTAAACAATTTGCTATCCCGGGATAAAACATATGACTGAGGAACAAAAATTAGAGGAGACAATTTAATATCTCTTTATTTATTTTTGAAATTTATTACATGATTGCTTTTTCCCAGCTAGTTTCTTTCAGCAATGTGCATAACAGTCTTTCAAGACAAGGGACAATGTGCTATCATGAAAAAACACCTTGTACTAGAAGTCACATTTTTTCTCTAGTTCCAGTCCTAAATTTCTGTGTGATTTTAAAACTTCTCTGGACTTCAGACATTTATTTCAAAAGGAGTAGTAATAGCCTGCCCAAATTCTTACAGAGGTGAGAAGAATATTACATGCCAAAATTGAGATGAAGAATGATTTGGGAAATTAAAAGACCTTTAGAAAATAACTTTAGTCATTTATTTGGTTATAACAAAATGAATCCCGAGGCTAATGTATTGATAAGAAAGCAAAATGCTGAACCAATGTCCAAAAAGATTATACAAAATGTTTTCTTTTTTAGAAATAGTTTTCCTAAAGTTAGATCAGTACCTGACATATGAAAAGTCCTTGATAAAATGAGCTTTTATTATTATTTCTAGGTCATCCAGGAGAATATGCCACTGGAGTCAATGGTACCAAAAGTACAATATGGTTCCTTTAAATAAGTCTCTTTCACCTACTTAAGATTAATTCCACCTGAAAAAAGCAGCAGGCATGGTGTTAAAAGGTGCTAGAAGGCCCCCATCCCAGGCCTCCGACATCTCTTATTCACCTTGAATTTTCAAGAAACTTCACCATTAAAGGTTTAATCCTCTCAGTCTTCATACAAAAGGAAAGGAAATTTCAAGATGAACCATTGAAGTAAGTATTGACTTTCAGACTCATAAGTTCAAGAGGTAGGAGTGTGTGGATGCTAACACACAACAAGGGGTGGGAAGAATAGAAGTTCATTGGATTAGACAATAAGATAGGAATAGGAGAGAGTAGAATGAATCGGACATCACTTTCCTGTGTTCATATATGAATACACCACCAGTGAAACTCCACATTATGTATATCCAAATGACTGGGATCCTAATTAAAATAAGTCATATTCCATGTTTGTATAAAAATGACTAAATATTCTCTACTGTCATGTATATATAAAAAGAATAAATTTAAAAAATAAAATTGGCTTAAAGAGAGAAAGAGAGAGAGAGAGAGAGATAGGAATGTTCGGTATGCATGATGTGCTACCTGGAAAATTCTGAGGAACGGTGAGGTCCAAAAGGAAGCTGGAGATGGGGTTTGGCTGAAGGTAGGATCAGAAGAGGAATTGTGGTATAAAAGGAATGGAGAATGGTGGAGTAGATAGGAGAATTCTGCAGGAAAAAAATAGTTCTAAATTCTATGAATAAATGTCTTCAATATTTATTCTATATTTACTTTCACAATTATATTTATATGATAGGTAGATATGTGTGTATGTTTGTGTATATACATATACACACACACATATCTACACATATCTATATCTATCTATATATATATATGATAATCTTTTTCACTCTATACTGTCCTTGGGGCTTAATTCAGTTTGTTAAAAATCAGTTTCATTTATGATAAACCAGATAAGAGGATTGGAGCTGGTTTGAGGAAAGATTACTTCATGCTCATTCAAACCTCTTTCTATGTAGGAACCTGTATACTTAGGAATCGTAGACAGATGCCCATACAAAAGGTGTTCAAAACTCCCCCAGCCCTTATCTTTCTAGTGTGTATATGAGTCACCGTGACAATGACAGTATGAGCACAGCCCAGATGAGCCATGTGAAAGCCAACAGGGTAAGTCAAGTAACCCGAGTGGAGTGCAGCTCCTGTACCTATTATGTATTTTATTGTATGACCAAAAACTCCTGGATAGGCCCAGACAAAGCCACCTATCGATTCCCCAACTTCTCTTCATGATTTTGCATGCTCTTCCCTGAAACCATTATCTAAAACACTGTCTGCAATTAATCTTCAAGGCAGCATGTAATCACAAGGGTTACAAGACTAGGGTTTCAAACAGTCCTGCATGCCGCAGTTTGGGATGCACAATGGGGAAGACTAGGTAGAGTCAGCTAAATAGCCAAGCTTCCTTGGGCAAAGTAGATTATTGTGTGCGATGAGTTGGGACATGAAAACATGAGGACATAGGCTATGAGTGAATGTATTTCTTTATAATGTATCTGTCCGTGGAGGCGGGGGAAGGAGGAGGGGGACTGGAAGGTGAAAGCGTCCAGATGCTGGAGTGCAGTAAAGCATTCCTGGCTGTTAGTTCCAGTAGGTCATTACTGCATTAATTTGGTGTTTAATTAAATGCCTGTGCAACAGACCATTTATTTGTTATCTAATATTAGCTTTAGTTCTTATCAATTAAATGCTAGCTGAGGGCTTGATTCACTTACATTTTATGTCCCCTTATACTCTATTCAGAAACAACAGCCAAACCCAACAAGGCCTCACTGTGCCTGCAAAGATTTATACACACAGATTTCAGTGTGGGGAATACAATATGCTGGTGTTATTAGGTGAGAGTAAGGGAAATAAAAAGAAGATGCCATTTCATTTTGAGAAAGCAATTACCCAATACATGTCTCCCTCTCCCCTCCTGCTGTTCCTCTGTGTAATAGGAGATATCAAAGGGGAGGGGGCTAGAAGGGGCATATATATATATATATTCCCCATCTTGCATACATGTCCTTCCTCCCCTACCCCATGGTATCTTCCCCCAATCAGGGCAAAGGCTGCTGGCTTCCTCTGCTAAATTGCTCATTCCCTTGTGTATATCTGAGCTTTTAGTGAGACTTGTAGCACCACCATGAAATGCAAGAACACCGGAGGGTTGTGTACTTACTGTCAAGTCAATCAAAGTGCATTTCCACTGAATGATTATTTTAGGCAAAAAGGTAACAGAAAGACCAGGAATGGTGGGAGAGAGGAATTTTGCATCCCAGTGGAAATGTTTGGAAGTGCGACCTAAGGGTGTTTGTAACCAGTCATTTCCATATCACTACCAACATTTTACCATGTTTGTTATTGCCACATAACAACAGTACTATTGATTACTTATTTTTTAAATTTAAATGTATTTACTCTTTTAACTCAAAAAGTTAATTTTAAAAGAAAATTTGATTTGAGTAAACCAAATATATGGGTGGTGTATTTCCATAAGAGGACAGTAAGAATGAAAATAAATGTGGTGTAATTAAACATCATTAATTTCTAGGAGTATACTATTACCTTTCTAAGCCTCTGAGCT
The DNA here is from genome assembly GCF_902686445.1 of Sciurus carolinensis. Classification (NCBI taxonomy): domain Eukaryota; kingdom Metazoa; phylum Chordata; class Mammalia; order Rodentia; family Sciuridae; genus Sciurus; species Sciurus carolinensis. The sequence goes on along the minus strand of NC_062227.1, from coordinate 50,146,609 downwards.
TCAAACATGCTCTCTCTTTGTGAAAAAAAAGAAGGAGAAAATCAAGTGTTAGAGAGGTGTTAAAGATGTACAATTCTAGATGGAGAATGTATCCCTGGTGTCATGAGAAGGATCAAAAGAGAATTGAAAAGGGAATAACTTTCTCACTATGTGTTCAATTTTATTTGCCAAACTTGTGCACCACCTAAAATTATCTGCAGCATTTCACACTTGAGGAAACACTGCTCCAAGTCACCAGAGTTTAGTTCTAAACTCATCAGAAATTCCAAGAAAAGGTTAAGAATGATTTTGGATGGAGCAATTGGAGAAGATCAATTGTACCCTTTGGAATTCAAGAGTTCCTTCCATTCCAGAGAGGATGTCAGGTGAAGGGCAACCAACTCTGAAGATTGTAGTTATTTCTGTGGAAGGCTCAGCTATACCTCTGTACACTCCATCTTCCTTCTCCTGTTCTCTTGCCTTACTAGGGGTACAACACCATGCATATAAGTTCTCTTTCATCATCAGTCCATAGACTCTGGTAGCTTGTAAAATGCTCTATTTAAGAATTGTTTCTGGTCAGGCATAATGACACATGCCTGTAATCCCTGTGCCTGGGGAGACTGAGGTGGGAGGATCATGAGTTCAAAGCCAGCCTCAGCAAAAGGGAGGAGGTAAGCAACTCAGTAAGACTCTGTCTCTAAATAAAATATAAAAAAGGGACTGGAATTGTGGCTCAGTGATTAAGCCCTTGTCTTCAATTCCTGGTACCCCCCCACAAAATCATTCTTTTTAGGTTTTTTCCATGGCATGTTGTCACATATCTTTAGCATCAGTAGTGTACCAAACTACAATTAATCATAAGTTTTATCTTACACAATGGATGACAGTGTGCGAGATCAGAACCAGTGCATTTTGTAGAAGGAAAATGATAAGAACTTAAAAGAGAAGTTTGGTGCTATCAACTAAAAACTTAAGCCCCTCCAAAATTCATAAGTTGAAATCCTTACCTCCAGTGAAAGAGTATTGGGAGGTGGGATATTGGGAAGTAATTTGCTCATGATGGTGAATCCTTCATGAGTGGCCATAGTGATCCCAAAGACCTCCTTCCTCCTTCTGCCATATGAGGACATGAAAGAAGATAGACTTGCACCAGATACTGGTTTTTTCAACACTTTGATTTTGGAGTTCTCATTCTCCAGAACCAGAATAAATAAATTTCTGTTGTCAATAAGCTGTCCAACCTATGGTGTTTATATCATAGCAGCCTGAGTGGACTAAGATGATGTAAACTGATGTGACATGCCACTGGACTCAATACAACTCTGTCCTGGTTTCACCCATCTACTTCTGCAGGGTTAACTTCTCAAGTCTCTGTGCATATGGATCCATAGTGGGACTTTTTGCAAGTCTTTATTGTTTCCCTCTCATGATCTAACGTATTTTGTAGCACATTGTTCTCAAAATACAACTGAAAAGTGAATTATCTTGAAATCACTCTAGCCTCTAGTTTTTGTACCAAATGGCAAAGTTTGAGATCAGGAGACTTAAAGGACTAGAAAAAGAGGACCAGCAATCAGGTCCCCAGGTTCCACTTAGGCTAATAAATGCTGCTGCAAATAATGTTGCTGCAGTTTCAACTATTGCGGGTAAAACTAGATAGATATTTCAGGAATATAACAAGTATAATCTGAACAAGATACCCATTTTAGAGATTTGAAACAAGTGGAAAATTCTCCCAATGGTCAGGAAATATAAGTTGTAGGAGGACAAGCATATGACACAAAAATTTAGGTTCATGAGCTGATTCATAGGTATCTAGCATTAGGAAAAAATTTCTCCACGATTAGCAAATCTTTAGCTCTCCAGGTTAGAGGTTAACATGGCACTCCTGAGAGTCATAAGGATTATCCAGAGATTTGGTTCTAAAGGATTTAGAAGTATGAGTGTATGATCAAGATTGGCATCCAATGATCAAACTGTGGCATAGAACTGGAGAGCAAAAATCAAAATCAGTCATCATTAGAAGCTGGAGCAGGATTTTATCTATGGGAAGGGCAAGTGATGGGGGAAAGAAAAGAGGATTTTAAGACATTTTGAACAACATACCACCTTCCCCTACCACTCCTGGGTTAATATGGACCTGTTTTATCATCTTGGAAATCGGTAAGACCCTATAACCAAGAGAACTATGACCAAGGAGGAGAAAGAGGTCAAATAGCATCTATAAGACACCAATAGATTTAGCAGTGTCCAGGAAGGAGGAATAAACTCTCAGGGAAAAATAGACTGGGCCAATCCAAGGCCCTCAACTTCCCCTCCTTCCTTACAATACATGACTTAAATGATATCCAAGTGATTCATTGTGTCTCCCTTTCCTTTATTAACATCCCTTTTTCCTGCTTTTTTCCTTTGCTTCATTTTGAGGGATTATACATTATATTTAAATCACTTTGCTTTCCTTCTGGTCTCACAGTAAACATTTACTTTCCTGGTACATCTTCAGCCCTAGTTCTCCACCACTGACTCACTGCTCCCTCCCTTACCCTTGAATTGCATCCCATAGCCTAAGCATTTCTGACTTCAGGGGATATGAAAAAATATGCTCTCCATATAAGTGCAAATGGGCATAATTGTATGTGCCATTTTGTCTTCCAGGCTGCTCTGAAGACCCAAGGAGATGGGAAAGTGCACCACAAATTTAAAAGTGCTTCACAAATCCAGAAGTGTCCCTTCCTTAGAGTTGTTTAGTTGGTAGCTGAGTGTCATCACTGTGCTCTGTGTACGGAGACCTAACTGTGGATCTAATCTGCTCTGGTTGGGACAGAGTTCCCAGCTGCCCTGGAAGGGAGCACCCTCCTCCTGGAGCTGCTGACAGAGCCCCAGCTGCAATGGTGGTAGCAGGTGCTGTTCTGATAATGTCGGCTCCAGTTGAGGTACAGGAAAACAGAGCAGCTGAAGACTGAAATCGGAGAGATAACAGGAAATGAAAAATGAGGCAAAGTTATATCTTCTGTTCCCTCATAAAGGCTCCTGTGACAAATGGAATCACAGGCATCACGTAAACTGCCTTGCTGAGCTACTGAAGCCATGAGCTATCTTGACGGCAAATATCCGTCCTCTGGTTATCTGTGGGGAAATAATAAGCAAATGGTGTATGAGAGAGAGAGAGAGAGAGAGAGAGGGAAAGAGAGAGAGAGTGAGAGAGTGAGGGAGAGATCGCAGTTTATCACCAAATATAGCTACTATCCACAGGATGAAAAAAAAAAAAAAGAGATCTACTCCTCTATGTCGCTGAAATTTAAATATTTGTGTAACTAATGTCTGTGGTTTTGCTGAAATAGTGCCCCTAACACACAGCAACCTTTACTAAGTTGGTTTTTTGCATGAAATAGGCGAGTGTGTATTTAACCATAACTGGTCCTACAAACACACTTTCATTGTCAAGGCAGACATTCCTAATTAAAGATGCTAACATTTAATCTTTTGAATAATTGTGAACATATACTTTATTCATACATTTTATAGGCTATACTGGGTTTGAAGTTTATCTTTTCCATTCATATATATTAATACCAGTATAAATCTATAAACATGAAGCAAGAAAAAAAATCTTTTTGGCATTTAGTTTATTTGAAAGTAAATCCTGATGTGATACTGTGTCTAACAGAGTCTGAATGTTCAATAAGTGTCTGTTAAATAAACCAATGAGCATACTCTTCTGAGAAGAGTATGGCACCAAAGTCAAGCCTTTCTGCCCCTTGCCATATTTGCATAGAGAATAAATCAAGTCAGAACAGCTATTTAGAATTACAAAGAGAAATATTTTCCAGAAGATCATTATATATAAGCAGGCCTGTTCTTAAGGGAAGGTGGGGAGGGAAATAGTGAAGACTTTCCATGCTTAGCCAGGGACATGGGGAGGGTTACTAGCAGATCTTTTCAAGCACCATTTAGTAAACTGCTTACCCAGCTGGATGTAAACTTAAATCTCTGTGCGGGAATTTGGGTTATGGAATACTTCCAAAATAGCCTATGTGATGCATCTACTCATTGTACCACATAGGGGAACATATCTCTGTCCTCCCAGGCACAACTTCACCTAAGCTCTATGAAGCAACTGAAATATGTGGTTGTTCCAATTTATTGTGGTTCATTATCAGCTCTTCATGATTGAACTGCAGTCTCTGAGCAGGTGCACCATTGGGGGTGTGGGAGAGCTGAAAAACTGTAACAATTTGCAATACAATTCAGGCTGGTCAGAATTCTGACATCTTTGGGAAAATTTAAAACATCTGAAGAAACTTCCCTCCAATCTAGTTAGTCTCTGATTTGTCTGCAATTATTTTTTTAATGAAATCATTGCATCATTTTACATTTTTAATTTTCCTTCAAGCCCACCTCTTTCCTTTTTGAAAGCAAAAACGACACAATTCAAAGATTCTAGGCAAGTACTTTACCTTAGATAGGGTCATACCTCAATTCTCTTTTTCATGAAAGATGAGGTTATAATTTCAAGATAAAATATTAGAGTGTTTCTGTAGTACTAGTGAACCAGTGTAAGTTTCTTGAAGTCAGACTCTTTGAGTTCAGAGAAGTCTGTAATGAGGATATAAATTTGGAAATTATCAAAATGCAAATGTCAATTAAAACTGTGGAATTAAAGAAAAAATGATCTAGAAAAATATAGAGTGGGGATCAAGTTCCCAAAGGACCCTAATATTTGTCTTTCAGGAAGAGGAGGAGGAATCACTAAAGAAGCTGAGAAGGAGCAGCCTGAAAAGAGGGAGGGAAATGAGGGGAAGATGGTATCTTGAAGGTAAAGAGATGCAAGAAGACCCAAGTAAGGATCTTCTCAGTGCTGCTGCCATGTGGAACAGTTTCAGTGAACTGATGGAAGGCAAGTCAGACTGGAGTGGCTAATAAAACAGAAAAAAGCTAAAGAAGTCCAGATAATGTATTAGACGATTTTGCAAACAGGTTTGGATAGAAGGAAAGCAAAAAAAAAAAAAAAAAAAAAAATTATACCACAGCTTGTAGAAAAATATAAGGTCCTAGGAGTCTGATTTTGTATTATTTTATTTTTATTTTAAGATGTATGAGACTTTATGTTTGTGAACAATTAGGTGAAAAGAGAGTTGACAATATAGGACAAAACAGAGACAACTGGGAGAGTAAAGCCCTTGAGAGGGGAGGTGATGTGTGACACAGAGCACATGTGGAGAGTCCCCTTGATGGATGGACACCAGAGCCAGAAAGGGAAAATGGGGAGAGGATATTTATCTGGGTTAGTTAAGAGATTTGGACATGGTGACCTGTAGAAACTCCAGGTTGGTGGCTCCTGATTTTTTCCATAAAATCTAGGAAAAGATGATTGACCTGAAATACCAGGAGAGATCAAAAACAAGAGATTCTGTGGTCCTTGACAAGAGTAAAAGTGTGGCTATTGCAGAGATGCACAGGGAGATGGGCAGGTGAGGCTGGGTGTCTGCCCCTGGCCATCATCATTTCACAGTGACTGTGCTCTGAGTTATGTGATCCCTGGGAGTTAGTAAGAAGGGTTCACCTGGAGACAGGATCTGGAACAAATATTTGAAGGAGGGAAAAGGATGCAATGGGGTTGAGTGTGTTTGAGGGACAAAGCACAATGAGGAACCATGGAATCTTCAAAAGTTTAGGTGATAGAAAGTAGGACAGTGATTTAGAAGATCGCTGCCATAATTATTATTTTAATGATCTCTTTTCCTAAAACTCTATGTCCCTGCTTCACTACTGCATTCTATAGATGGTATAATGGTTAATTTGAATCGTCAACTTGATTGGATTAAGAGATGCCAATGATTAAGAGACTTCTGTGTGTGTCAATGAGGGTGTGTCTAGGGATGATTGAAATTGGGATACGAACTGAAGTGGAGCCCCTCACTAAGCATGGGCAGCACCGCCCAATAGGATGGAATAAAAGTTGGAAGAACAAGGAAGCAGATGCAGATGCAGATGCAAGCTTGACTTTTCTTGAACCTGTTCTTGATTGCTGCTTCAATCATCTGAAGATATCAGGCTCTAGCTTCTTTACTCTTCCACAGTGGACTCTGCCAGTGATTCTCCAGGTAGTTTCCAGAAGCCTTGGTTTTGGACTAGGATAGCACTGTTGATCCTTTTTGTTCTGGGGCTTCTGCCTCTTGGACTGCACAGCTACTGGTTCTTCTAGCTCTCTAACCTGCAGACGGTCATTGTGGACTACCCAGCTTCTGGTCGTGTAAGCCAATCTAATAAACCCCCTTTATACAATCATACTTCCTGTTAATTTTGTTCCTCTAGAAAACACTGACTAGAGCAGATGGTGAAATTGGAGTTTTGAGATGACACTAGATTCCCCACTTTGCCAGTTTCCTTCTGGGTTTTTGTCTCTCAGATTTGAAGAATAAAATCCACAGACAATAATGGAAGGTAATGTGGGAAGGAATCTGATAGCAGGAAAAACTCATTTTGGTGTGCTAGCCTAGGAACTTACATGGTTTTTTGGGTAAGAGCAGTGATCAGAATCCATGTTAAACAGGCTTTAAAAAAGTCAAGGCTGTTGACTGTGTTCTTCTGTCTTAGAGGTTTAGTCCTTTCTATACTCCCTTTGAGTTGACCCCCGTCTTCCATTTTCCCCACCTCCCTGGGACAAGTGGGTTGACTGGAATGTTCCAGCAGGTAAGTCTTGTGGTCTTTATAGTTGAATAAGCCCTTAATTGTGGCCTATTACCCTGTTTGTCTGACCATTATCTATTATTCAATGGTGTTTAAGGGTTTGAGAAACATGGCTTACAACTTTCAAGAACTCAAGTAAGAATTTACTGTGCATCCTTCACTACATGATTCACAGAAGCCACCTGACTGGGAGACTAGTCCAGATTAACTATCTTGGGAAGTGCAAAGGGTATTGAAGAAACAAGTCAATAGAGTCATAGGGATAGTCTTGCAGAAAGTCTGGTTGAGCAGAGAAAATCAATGTTTGTGACCATCTTCCTCCACCGTCACAGAAGTGGTTTCTCGCAGTTGCATCTTTGATCAGTGGTGTGTTGTTGATACTGCCGGTTATCCGTGATGAGTTGTGCCTCCTCAAATGTTGAAGTTTGAGCATTAGAGAAACATGCTGAGGCAAGCATATACAGCAGATTTTATTTAAAAGTAGTAACACAGACTTCTCCCTGGAGGGAGGAGGGGGCCATAGCTGGTATTCTGGTATCCCTAGAAGTGAGGGCACCCTGCCCCTTTTATAGACCTTCATTATTTTTGTTCTCTGGCTCTCCTCTCTCTTCCCACTTATTGCTCGCTCTCCTTCCTGCATATGTAATTAGGCCCAGGAGATGTTGGTGGGCTGGCCAAAAGGTGAGAAGCAGATGGGCAGAGGGAAGGGCCAAGGTGGAGTGATCTAGGCAGGAAGGGGGCCCAGGGTGCACTAATTAACAGCTCCCTGTCTGCTCAGGAGTTGCTTCATAAACAACATTTTGAGAGGGGCAATACGGGCAGGGTTCTGTGGTCATTAACAATTTAATCTCCCAGGGGTGGTTTCCAACTTCCCAGATCCAAATCTGCTTCCATTTTCTTGATCCAGCTTGATCATCTATCTATACTAAGTACCTGCCTTTAATTTTGGCTTCATTGTTATTAACTATGGTTGTACGAGGCCATCATGTTCTCCGTTTCTGGACCTGTCTATGTTAAAATAGGATTTCATAGATTGTTCCAGAAACATCCTGCTCATGTTCTCTTCCATCACCATTTCATGGCTTTTCCTTTAATTCTTTAGCTCCCAAATTAGGTTCGCCACATCCAAGGGTAACAATTGCACCTATAGACATTTTCAGGAGAGGACCTAATTGTCTTGTTCCCCCCTTCCCTCTTCCTCATTCAGAAGCAAGTCAGCCGCATTAAGGAGAAAGGTGATGGGTTCTGGGGAGAGGGAACATTCTCTCCCCAGAAAGGTGACACTGGGCAGATTGAATTTGAAAAACTAAAGAAATATCAGAGGTCAGGATCTCACAAGGGCGTGGTATGTGACAAAGGTCTTGTGATAATCTAAGGAGATTGGATAGGGATAAATCATATTTATAATGGTAGTGGGAAATTCCTCCATTTTACTTCATAAATATCACAGGTGAAAGTAAAAAAGAATTTAATGCAGTATAGCTTGATAACTTTTGATTTTTAATAAGGCAGTTCAAACACTGGAACAGAATTTTGATCCGTTTGTAAAGCGATCTCCCGTCTTTCCTCCATCCATTCTTCCCCTGGCTGCCTGCCTTCCACTTCCTTTCTCTTCCTTTCCTGACTCATTGCTTCTCTTTCTCTCTCCCTCTGCCTTTCCCTTTCTCTTACCTTCTTTCTCCTGTACCACACCACTCCTTCTTTCCTTTAGTCCTTTTCACTGTCTGTTATTAAACAAGCAGCTTCCCCTGCCCCCGTGGGAAGCGTGAGCAGCCGTTCTCTACTGTCCCCAGGGCCTCAGTGTCCATTCCTCTTTCCCTGCTGACTGAAGTCTGCATTTTATCGGCCCTGCTATTCTTGGCAAAGAGGCCAATAAAATGGAGATAACAAGTCCCAAATCCCAGTCTGCTGGGAAGCTTCGGCTTGTCAATGAGAGATTAAAAAATAATGGCTAGGGCCTCAGCAACACTGGCTGCAGCCAACTTTTAAAAGTTCAGATCAGAGCAGCTGGGCTTTTCTTCTTTCTTTTTAAGTCTTTTTTTCTTTTCTTCCCCCTCCCCATTTTTTTTTTTTTTTTTTTTTACCCTAATCTTCCACAAGGTCTTACATTTCCCTCATTAAGTTTTATGGTTTGGAAATGAAAAGGAAAAAGTAGGTACATGGTTCTTGACTCCAAAATTTAATCATCGTAGAGTCCCCTTTGAGGTCATCAGATTACAATTGGATTGCACTTCGTCAAAAGCAAATAGAACTGTTATGTCTTAGGGTTCAGAACCTGTGAGAACTTCTGGTTGCCCAGCTCCTTTCCAGGGGCTTAACAGAGGGGCATGCACCCCCTGGCCACTTTCCCACTGTGAATTTAAATGTCTCCAGGGCACCAGGGTCTCAGAATTTGCATTTTCTCTTCAACTGCTTATTCTCCGGATGGATAAATGCCATCTCCTTGCAAAAAAAAAAAAAAAAAAAAAAAAATGCCTGTGCCCCTGACTATTACACAAGTGCTTAGCAGTGGATGGCAAAGCCCAGAACATGTTTTCCCTAGCATTTCTACCTTTTTGCTGAATTCTTAAAGTCACAGACTCTGAAAAGAGGTAGTTGTGTTTTTTAAGGACTACAAATGAACCCTGCTGACCAACTTTAAGAGGAAACAAGGATAGGTGAAAGAAACATTCTTATTTGGAGATGGGCATTTTAAATTCTATTTCTTTGCATGAATCAAAAGTCCTGATATACAACACCTTATTATCTTTCAAGACCTGGATTACCATCCTCTGGGACTTCAACATTTTAGCAGATAATGCTTTTCCTGTCCTTTCCAGTGGTCAGGCACAGATAACACCAACACTATAGAGGGCAGGCAAGAAACAGGAATGCATAGGAAGGTGGGATCAGGAAGCCTGAGGCAGCAGTAGGGACAAAGTGTGGTAAGATTTCTCAGACTTGGTGAAGGAGAAGCCACCACCAGTCAGCTCCAATGGTACCTGCAAGACAGCATACCCAGCATGGATCAGAGCATCCAGCATTTTCAAGAGAAGCTGAAATTCTTGATTAGCATGTGAAATCTCATAATTTTAAATTAGTGACTCTTAAAAAAAAAAAAAACACAATACAGGATAAACAGAAACATACTCATGGGTGATATCTATGGGCTGCTATTTGTTTATAACCATTTTGTCACTAAATCATCTATAGTGTTACTTAACTATTTCATATATTCAAATTGTTCTCTATCTTTTACAAGTTCCTTTAAGCTGGAAAATATCTTTTCCTTTTACACTTCCAGAGCATCTGTTGAAGGATTTTGTATAATTGGGCTCAGAATTGATTCCTACAAAAAGAAATGTGGAATCTGATGTTATGAATACTCTAAAAGTGATCACGTGAGGTACATGAAGGACAGAGAGATGGTAAAAACACGGTTTTCTATAATCTCTGGCATTCTCTTCTTCTGTGAGCCTTGGATATCAGCTGTTAAATATTAGCCACTTTCAGCCAATGTGCTTTAAGAGACATTTCTGTGAGAATGAATTTTGATATTTCAGCTTGTGATTCTTGAGGCTACTATGGTACATTGCTCATGTTTGATCCTCAAAACAGTACTTCCCTAGAGCACTGGAATTTTCTAGAAACCTATTTCATGTGCCCAGGCTCATCTTTTCTAACCTTTGGTGGATCCTAGGAAATTACATTTGAAACAGCTTCCTAAGTGATTAGATGCACCTGTGGTCAGGTAAGGGCAAACTGCCATAATGGCCATTCCAACCGAGAGCTTCAAGTGGGGAGGGGGTGTTTAGGGGACCAGCACATGGAGTTTGGGCTTCTGAAAATCAGAAATCAACTACTTAGAGGATTCGAGGTCCTCAGTTTGCCTAAAGAGATGATATACAATTGAAATTCCTAGAGTGGTGTTACCTCCCTCCATTGCCTGCATTGACCCCCCAAATCTTATGCCCTACTGTATACATTAGTGTGCAATAGTGCAAAACTTAATGATTAAAGGGATGGACAGCATGGTCTGCTTGTGTGTGTGTGTGTGTGTATGTGTGTGTGTGTACACAGCTTGAAAGTTTTGCTGGGACTCAGTCATTTAATAACAGCCATCTGAACATGAGTGAATATATATTTTGAAAATGTTTCACTTAGGGTTCACTTTCCTCCCATTTATTTCAGGCCCACTCATTTTTTCCAGGTCCAAGGCTGTTCCTATTTCTATCATCTTGCCCAGGCAGCACTAATTTCTGTTTCCTTTCAGAAACAGTTTCCTTTGAACTCACCCTACTTAAATCATTACATATGCCAACAACATTGCAAGTTATTCAGGGCACACGAAATGACCTCAGGTAAATCAAATAACCTGATATATCACTGATATTTCTCCCTCTTTCTGAGTCTAACAGTGTGTTCTACACTATGCAGATGTCATGAAATACTTGATTTGTATGTGATTTTTGTCTTTCCTTCTAAGCACACAGGGACATCTTGGTTTTTTATAAGTATTGTGAACAGACACCCTAGGGTCTATGGGAAGTGGGGATGTTGGAATTTTCTGTGTCCTTTATACAGAGCTTTGGGGAATGTAGTATTGCAGTTACATGGTAAGTCACAGCAACACTGTTCTCGGAAGTGAAATCTCCACACTTCCTGCCTCATGCTCTTTCCTGTCAGTTGGGGTACAAGCACCATCTCTAAGTGTCAAACAGCTGGGGTCAAACCCTGGCTCCAATCATCTCCTAGTTTGAACTTGTTAGATCTTCTCTCTGTGTCTCAGCACCCACTTGTGTAAAATGTGGATGGAAAAGTTTTGCATAGACGCTCAGGAGGCATTGAAGGAGCATGCTCAGGGCCTAGCATCTGGTACACATTCAGCCTCTACTATTATGGTCTTGTCATGCTGCTTGTTAGCTGAACTAACAAGACCTTGAAGTTTCTGTCTTAATCTTTATTTCCACTGTACCCTAAGGTATGTTTCAACACTTTGTTTCCCTGCCAATTCCAAAGTCTGAAATGATATGTTCTGCATGGTGTAACTGATGACCCCAGAGGGAGCCAGATTTCAGGGGGTCAGGAGGGTTGATCTGCTGAGATTAGATGTCCTGAGTTAAGTGGCTAATAATCAAAGGGGAAGATGCAAGGAAGGAACATCCTTGCCAAAACATCAGACCCAGAAGTGAAACCTAAGATCCAACAGAGACATTAGCCAATGTTGGGGTCAGGTCGAGTAGAAGAGAAGGGTATCAAACTGTGTCATAGATCAGGATGCCAGAAAGAGTAGCTGTGTGGACCCAGAAGTCTCAACCTAATCCCTGAGATCTTTCCCTGGTAAGAACACTTTCAGAGACTCTCAGAGGGATCACACCCATGGATTGTTGCCTGTCTCCATTCAGCCTGGTCAATTGGTCCCAAAGAAGCCTGCCTGTATCATAGGCACTTGTTCAGTAACTCTTAAGTGTTACTCTCAAGATTTAGGTATTTCCATTGTGTGAAAATAAGATTCAGAATTTTTCCCATGACATATAAACCTGTACATCCTAGACTTTGCCTAGGTAACTTGATGCTCCTCTCATGTTATGCTTCTTTACAGGCAATATGCTCCTCAGATGGGTCACTGCTCAGTTCTGAAGCATCCCAACATCATGGTTGCCTCAGGGCCTTGGCACATGCTTCTATTGGGTGGAAGTCACCTCTTACTCTTTACTGCATTTTTAGTCTCTGTTTAAACTTCTAAATTAAATTAAATCCCTCACATGAGTGTGCCAAGTCATTCTCTATTTCAATGCCTTTCTCCTTTCCCTTATATGAACTGTACTTTAATTGGTAAATATGTATGTATTTGTTTGTCTCTTTGCATTTATTTCCCTGTCATTCCACTAGAATAGAAACCCAGTGGTCATAAGAATAGGATCTGCCTTATTCACCACGGTATTCCTAAATTTTTAATAAAAGAATAAATGAATGGAAACTTTGCTCTTCTTTTATGATGCTGGAAATACAGACATTATGTTAGCTGAGTATAGAGGATCCACTCTTCTCCAAAGCTTCACTCTTTTGCCTTTGCTTCTGGCTGCCCTGTTATGATATGCAAAGATAATCAGCTGAGGACATCAGCTTTGTTTAAGGGAATGCATCCAGGCAAGGCAGAATGGACAGAGTATTTCCCTTTAAAAAAAAATTAAAGAGGACCTAAGACTGAAATAAGTATTTTGAAGAAAATGGCAGCAAATTATCTCGATTTTCAACTTAAACTCCACAGTTCCCTGAAGATCTTTTCCCCTTTGCAAATGGATTAACTCTAATGGCCCACCATAATGTGATAGCAGCAATCTTGTTGGGTGGTAAATATCCAACCTTCTTTTCTAAAGACACCAGGGGAAGGAAATTGTGCTCTGAAATGGAGCCGGCAGTCACACTTGCCAGGCGAAGACTTACAAGGGCCGTCAGGACTCCTGCTTCAGGGCAGAAGTTGGTCACCAGCTGGGCACAGAAGAGATTGCTGCAAGCCCCCTGCCCTGACACTGCACAATTAGGTGCATTTCAGTAAGAACTTTTGCTTTTTTTCTTCATACCATTCCACACTGGCTACTCTCAGAGGCAAGATCCTGGCCTGGATGGACCATTGGTCTGGTTCCACTGGGGAAATTCTTGTGCTTTGATGGTCTTAAACAACCTTGCTGAGAGAGAAATGTGATTCTAAGAGGATTTCGAGATAAATTCCCACAGCTATGAAGATAAAAACATTTGACTCCAGTTCTGATGTAAGCAGCAGCCCAAATATTCAAAGTCATTTGCTTCATTTATTTTCTCAAATGTCTTAGCATTTCTGAAAGGACATGATTCACTTGCCCTAGAGTAATTTCTGCATTTATTCTGTAGGGAAACTTTACCAGGGCCCCTGTAAGCTGATTCATCTGGAGAAATGACCATAGTTGGATTTTCTTCTTTTGCTTGCATATTCTATCCGTGACTTTGCTCCCTCCTCCAAATTATGTGCTGTTTAATGTGAAAATTGGCAAAGGAAACCAGCGGGTCACTAAGTGATCTTTGTTAGGCAGTTGAGGCCTTTGTGACACCAGACTATTAGGATAAACTATTCAAGGTAATCTATTTTGGTTTATCCTGCTTTGAGATCATGTGTTCCTTAACAAAAACGGGTGGAGTCTCCTCAATGTGCTGGTACCAGCAGCATTTGCTTTCACAGAGATGGGATGAAATTCGAATATCAAAGACAGTTTTCCACTCCTGGACATACATTTAAGAGAAATAAAAGCATACATTCATGCAAAAACATGTACATGACCGTTCATAGTGGCATTATGTAGAAAAGTCAAAGAAAGAAAACAACCCAAATGTCCATGCCCTGATAAATGGATGAACAAATGTGATCTATCTGCACATCAGGATATGATCAGACAGGGAAAGGAATATAGTAATAACATATGCTACACTATGATGAACCTCAGAAACAACATGCTAAGTGAAAGAAGTCAGATGCAAAGGCACGTATTTCATGATTCCACTTTTATTACATGTCCAGAATATTCAAATCCATAGAGACAGAAAGTAGGTTAGTGAGGTTAGTGGTTTCCAGGGCTTGAGGGCAAAGTGGATGGTGATGACTGCTCATGGGTACAGGGCTTCTTCTGGGGTGGCAACGCTATTAACTTAGATGTTACCAGTGTGTGCATAACTTTGTGAATATACTACCATCCAATGTATTCTACACATTAAAGGTGTAAACTCTATGTCATATGAATTACATCTCAATAATACTGGTATTAACAATGCCTAGACAGTACACTACCAAATAGATAAAAGAAGCATTGGGCAACAGATGGAAAATGACCTAGAGGGAGTTGCTATTTTTAGGGGGATCAGGAAAGGTCTCCCTGAGAAGATGACATTGATATGAGTCCTAACTGAATAAAAGGAGTCTATGTAAAGATTCTGGGGAAAGTGCATTATAGGAAAAAGGAACATGTTTAGCATATTTGAAACCCGCAAGAATGTCAGTGTGCAACAGAGTGAGCAGGGGAGGAGAGAATGATTCACAAGCAATGCAGAGTTGTAAGCCAGTTCTTTTAGGGTCTTGTTGAATCTAGTATGTGGTGTTTATTTTAATTTTAATGGAAAATCACTGGTGAGTTTTAAGCAGTGATGGGGGATAATCTTATTTACATTTTTAAAAAGACAACCAATTTGGCTGTGTACAGCATGGATAGGAAGGCAAAGATGGGTCTGGATCCATTGCTATATTTCTCAGGGTGACTGAGGCCACATCTAGGTGGGAAGGTCTAGAAATGTTTGGAGGTGGAGCTAACAGGACTGAATAAATCTATACTCAAGAAATTTTCATTGGTAATATAATAGAAAGCTAAATATATACAGGTTGCATATCATGTATCCAAAATGTTTATAACCAGCAATGTTAGATTTTGGAACATTTTTCAGACTTTGGATATTTGCATATGTATAAAAAGATATTTTGGGGAGGGGACTCAAGTCTAAACACAGAATTCATTTATGTTTCATATATACCTTCTGCACATAGCTCAAATGTAATTTTACGCAATATTTTTAGTATCCCTCTGTTTGGGTTGTGACCCATCCTACGAGGTAAGATTTTTCCCATGTGGCATTCTGTTGGTACTCAAAAAGTTCTGGAGTTTGGAACAATTTGGATTTGCTATTTTCAGATCAGGGATGCTCAACCTGTACTTACAAAGACATGTGCAAGATGTTCATAGCAGCACTATCACTAATAACTCCAAATAAGAAATTATTGGAAGGTTTGTCAACAATAGCATGACTAATACATTAATACTAGTATTAATATTAGTATTAATATTAATACTAATACAATAGGGCTCATTCACACAATGGAATATTATACCAGCAATGGGAATGATTCAGAGGTAAGGGAAAGAAAGAAGACTATTCAGTATTATCCTATGGACACAAAGGTTGAAAGCTTGCTAATGAACAGTATTAGACCTTAGAGCAGTGGTTGCCCTTGGTGGGTGGGGGCAGTGGGGTCAAGGCAAAGGAGTCACAGAAGGGAGCTTCTGGGACAAAGGTAACATTTTATTTTATATTTGGGTGCTAGTTACAAGGCCTCTTCTTAATATCGAGTTATCAAGTTGGACACTTAATTTTTCCCCTTTTGCATTTGCATATTATGCATTATTATAAAGTAAAAAATAAGTCCAGACAGACATATCAACATTCATCAGGGATTCATGAAAATTTTTGCTTCTGGACTCAAAATGTACTTGTAGTTTAACTGAATTGAATCCATACCATGTAGAAAATATTCCAGAGTTCTGGTTGACCATAGTCTTGGTATGACAATATCATATGATGACTAATTAAACGTACATGCAGCTCTGACTCCATTACTAGGGGGATGTAATACTGGGTGACATTGTTCCTACATCCCCTTGGCCATCCTGGTCATCTTCCTTGGTATGTTCATTTCAAGGCATAGAAATCCTCTTATGGATATTTTATAAAGGATTCCTGATTTGAGAGCAGAGCTTTAAATGACTTAATGCCTTCACTTATGAATCTATTCATTAGTGTATTTTATTCTTTTATCCATTTAATAAATGAATAATAAATGAGTCTCCAAGATATGCAGATATTGTATTGGTACTCTGTTAAAAAAAAAACTGATTAAGATATTGCCCTGAATCTCAAGATGATCCATTTTTAATATTTTATAGTTACCACTCACCTCTTAGGATAGTGATAACTAATATAGGCTGCTGGAGTGCAGTGAAAATCTGGAGTTAATTTCAGATCTCAAAATCATTGTTACTAACAGATTAGGGACCCTGCTGTCCACTATGACTTGAAGATTTTATATTTGAAATATTTTAGAAGAATGGGTTTGCTATTATCCCTCCCATTTTACAGATGAGAAACTTTTGGACACAAAATAAGGACCTTTCTCCAAGGTCACCAGGAACATGCAGTGGTTATTTTCAAGTCGTTTGTTCTGTAGTCCTTGCTCTTCCCTGGAGAGTAGGAGGCCTTCCCAATAACCCTGAGCACATCATTATCTCCTTGGAAACAAATACACAAAACCTGCTATTGATCGTTTTATCAGTTTCTGGCAGATAAGAATTGGTGCTGACAGTAATTCAAAGTATTAGTGCATTGTGAGGCAATTTACTGTGCTTGTGACAAGGCAGCGCTCAGGGAACCCAGGGATTCAGTGGGTTTTATCGTAAACCCTTGGAGTCAATGCAGTGTCCTGTTCTTTATTGGAGACAGATCAAGACCACAAACATTAAAAATTTCTACACACAGTCAAAGCATATTTTGAGATTGCAATTCCACTTAGTGAATTAAATAGGAAAGAAATTGTCAGGTTGGCAATAACTCGAGATTTGAAGGCTGTTTGAGCCCAGGAGATACCTTAGCATATGAATACCTTTCTTGGCAACCTTTTAATTTTAATCTCCGAAAACATTTTTTAGACCCTTTCTTAGTTGAGAAACTCCAATTAAACGAATTATAGTATGAAGTGGAATCAGTGGGTTGCAGCAAAGTGGAGGTCTATCTCTGAGGCCCCCACCTCTACACAGTGGACAGACAGGTTGTAGAAATATGGGGTTCAAAGTAACTTCTATGGTCCATGGAACTTAATCCATAAACCAGGGCAAACCCAGTTCAATAGCAATTAAAAAAAATTTTTTTTGAACCACAATCTTTTCTCTATTAACTCCATACATTTTATTTATTTACTGTTAAGACACTCAAAGCTCTTTCATATAATGTGTGTCATTAGCTACCTTTCAAATTGGCATTTAGATCAATGATTCATACGTATCATCACATTTTTTTAGCTTTTCTTTTTAGTGATAAATTACAGTAGAGGATATTTTGACATATTTACACAAACATGAAGTACAACCATTCCTGGCCTCAGCTGCCAGAGTAGAAGATTCCTTATACTGGGATGGACTTAGGACAAGTCCACTGCTCACAACGCAGCTGCCTCTGTGTCCTGCCTGGCAGAGAGGAAGCACAGGACACCATTTCACAGGTCTTCTTCTGATTGACCCCACTGTGTCACTGAGTTTATCTTATCACAAACCTTTGAGCCTATTTGGGAAGCCTGGTAGGTGATCTCCCTTGAGTCCCAACTGTCAGGGCAGAAGCATCCTGACTGCAAAATCATCTACTTGGAATCATGCTGCTGCCTTTTCTGTAGGGGATCTCTGGGAGAAGGAGAGCTGAGCAATGGGTCTGACTCTGACTCTTCTTGTTGCCTTCTTTTCACAATCCTTGCTCCTAAAGACACAGGTTTTGACAGATCTTTGTGCTTCGTGAAGGGGATCCTCTTTCATGAGGCTTCATCACCAAATTTTTGGACCCCTCTGTTACAGAAGAGTCAAAGCAATTTATCAGAAGTCTTGGTCTAGAGGCTTCGGCTTGGCTCATTCCCCCTTGGTTATTACATCTTCCTCCAACCTTTGCCTCCCTATCCTCTACGAGCACCTCATTTTCCTGGTGCCTGAGGAAACTGGCTAGTGATTCTCAAACTTTAATACAAAATACTCACTTCTGCAATCCGTTAAGCAGGCTTGCATCACTGTGTTTCCATAGAGCTTAACTCAGTAGCTCTGAGAGGAGCCCAGGAATATGTCTTGAATAAGGATTTCTCCCCACAATGCCACCCTCACTACTGGTGCTTACATGAAGGATTTTAGTGTCTTA
Organism: Sciurus carolinensis; assembly: GCF_902686445.1. Classification (NCBI taxonomy): domain Eukaryota; kingdom Metazoa; phylum Chordata; class Mammalia; order Rodentia; family Sciuridae; genus Sciurus; species Sciurus carolinensis. The sequence continues at coordinate 50,128,216 of NC_062227.1, read as the reverse complement.
TTTTGAGAAACACTGTTAAACCCTGGAGGGCCACTGTCATTTTATCTCTAAAAGCTCTCTTTGTCTTTTTACTATTATTGTTATTATTATTATTGTTATATGATGTTATTGACAGAAAATTATAAATAAACACTTTATTTAATCTAAGAAAAATAAGCCAACCCTGTAAATGAATTTACATGGAACCAATCAGAGTTACCATTTCAAATTGAGTGCTTAAATCAGAGGGTCGAGATAATTTGATGAAATTAATTAAATAATTTCCAGTTTCTTTCCCTCACTTTGGTTCTACAAAGATGGATTTCTTATTTTGGAACAATCTCGGGTGACTCTATAGACAACCTACAAATTTTTATTTGAGTGTTTGTGGTTTATCTGCATGAAAATTCTTGCCATGTAGAAACCAAAGCACAGAGGAGGCTGCATGTGAGCCCAGCTGAGCAAGGTACTGCAGTAGAACCCAAATTGTCTCCTTCAGAAACTTCAAGAAGTAGATCATAGACCAAGACCAGCACCTCACCTGGCAATTTCATTAATAATAATGACTTGAATTTTTAAAGTAAGAAATATGAATCAAATCGAGCTTTTTCTTTTTTAATAAAGTTAATATAGTGTAGAATGCAAGATTGGGCTATGAAAGATAACTATCAGTGTTAAATAAATGGTATTTCTTACATTTGTAGATGTGTCTTTACTTTGCCAAAGGAATTGCACTGGGATAGAAGTCTAAAAGCCAAATGTGCTCAGAGTTGTATTCATTCATTTTCATATTCTTAGAAGTTACCAGAAGAAAGAGTTCTCTAAAACTCTTCAGTAAAGTGATTCCGGTTATAATATAGGAAGATCTGAATTGGACTGGAATTTACCCTATGTTCACACTGTATGTTCTTTTGCCAGAAGTTGGAAAGTCTAAAATTCCCATAAGCTTAGCATGGACCATTTAATCCATTTCATTTCTTGCAGATACCGTATTTTGAAACTATCCAAGAGATTCATAGGAAATTTTCATTGCAAAGAAAAGTCCTCAAGGTAAGGATCCAGTAATTGTTGAAGTTTTAGATATAGAAATGTATATCATAACATTCTGTTCCTTAGCAAAATTGTCTTCATTTCCACAAATATCAGGTGATGTTGCAAGTGAATTTGATGAAGAGTTAGATCCAGAACTAGTCTACAACTTGCCACTGAGGACGTATGACCTTGAGAAAAAAACTTGCACACTTGAAGACCTGTTTAGAGTAACCGCGGTTAAGTGCTTTGAGTTTTGATTCAACAGAACTGGCTTCAAGCCATAATTTCTGCCATTTTCTTCCTGTGTGATCTCAAGAAAGTAACTTAAATTCTTAAAGCCACAGTTGCATCACTCATAAAAAAGAATAATTAGAGTGGCTACCTAATAAAGCTGTAGAAATAACTAAATTAGCTATTATATAATGTGCTTGAAGGAGTGACAAAAAGACTACCTGCCATGGAGTACTTTTTAACAAAAGATATTAGTGGCTTTCATCTCAATGGTTATTTCCATCTCTTTAAACCTGGGATAATAATACCTCCTTGTTAAATTTCCTTTTTTTTTTCATTTTATATAAATGAGAAATAATGTATGTAAATGGAGTTTGAAAATTCAAACACTGTACCATTTTTTTCCTTTTGTTTTTAGTATTAGCTTGATCCTGCCTGGCAGCAGTAGTTTTGTTGCAGATGCTGTGGGGTTCCAAGGTTGGAGAGATGCACTAACACTTCAGTTTTACTGGGGCCCTAAACTGAATATCCTGGAATAGTGAGCAGGGAACATGTAACATGAAGATCGTATTTAGATTAATGTCTTCTTCATGCCACTACTCGGAGGAATTCAGAGTGCTCCTATCAGAATAGTGTTCCTTGAAAAAAGAGGGATGACAGGAAAGCAATCAAGACAAGCCAAAACCATGGGAAATGACTTATGTTTCCTACATAGATTGCTGATATTGATCTTCTTGGTCTATCATGGAGTCCTACTAACAAAATTGTGAGATATGAGCTTCCCTCAAACTCTTTATTTTTTGCTTTCCCCAACCTCCCTGAATCTTATTAAGTTGAGGCTTACAAGAAGTTGTCAACACCTTAGTACAGCTATCTGGAAGTATTTGCAATTTAAGAAGTTATCTCCGGATAAAAAATTCCAAGGACTTGCTGGGCACAGTGGTGCACACCTGTAATCCCAGTGATTCCGGAGGCTGAGGCAGGAGGATCAAGAGTTCAAAGCCAGCTTCATCAAAATTGAGGCACTATGCAACTTGGCGAGACCCTGTCTCTAAATAAATATGAAATAGGGCTGGGGATGTGACTCAGTGGTTGAGTGGCTCCAGAGAGTTATTTGCTGATTCTACACAATCATAGGCATCCATTCGGGAGCGTGCGACTTACGTGAAGGTCCAACTTATCTTGGAAGGAGAGAAAATAAGAAGAGGAAACTGTAGCACTGAGCGGGACTTTGCTTTGGAGCTTTTTCTCATTATCAGTCAATGAATAAGGTCAAAGTTACTTGGTTTGAAAATAAGACAAAACTCTTATAAACTTTGGAAAGCTTTTGGCCGTGTGACTCATTGCATTCTCCCTCAGTCGGAATTCATTTTCTTCCATACCTACATTTGATTTCAATTAAAAAAAAAGACAGCTTGCTTAATCTTTCCCACAAACTGATACGGTATATACCTGAGTGAACGGGACAATTTTCCTTATAAATTATGTATAAAATCCTCAACTGCCGCCTCTCTCTTAGAGACTCAAAAGAAAATTCAATTTCTCTTAGCTTATTTTTTCATGGTTCTTGGGATATTCATTTCAGATTTTCCACTCATTTTTATAAATGTCTTATTTATTCAAGCTCTTCATGGAGCAAAGTAATGCTGTGCATTGCTGATTTTATTACTCTGGACAGGTTACAATATCTTCTCAGAAGCCAACACACTAATTGATTTTAAAGTTTCTGTAAATGTTGGGAAGCCTTCTTACCACATACTTCAGAGGGAGAAGAGTGTGCTACTGGGAGTCCTTGGTACTCTGTGGTGGGTGGGACATGCTGCTTCTTGTCTGTCCTTTTCCCCTTCCTCCTGCTGGGAATATCTTTGGGTCTCAGCTATCTCCATTTGTAATACCTTAACTGCCAGAGCAGAAGAGCTCAATGTTTCTTTTGGTCCCATAGTTTAGATGTTTTTCCTAGAAAATTATTGTGTGAATCCTCTGGAATTCTCTTAGGTGCCTGTCATGATTCTGCTCAGAACTTTTCTTCACAGACATAACTCCATTGAGAGCCTCCAACCACAAAGTCAGAGATGAGAAGGGTACAAAATTGCTACCCTTAGCTCTGGTGGCCAAGTGTCCTTCAACCATGGTCTGAGGTCACAGGAGACTCTGAAGCCAACTTGGAGGATGAGATCTATGGTGGTGGGAAGGATTCTGCATTGAATATAATGAACCATACACCAGTATTTACTGGTCTTTCTTCACTTTAGTTTGTGGCTATAGCTTACTTTTCTAATTCTTTCATTGAAATATTATATCATTGTATTACTTCATTCATTCTTAAGCTCCTTAAAATAAACAAATAAATAAACAATAAATAATTCTTATGATGAAGGTTTCCTGTCTTTATTTATCTATATTTAATGTTTGAGATTGATCTGCATATTCTAATGAGTGAGAATTTTGATTCGACTTTGTATAGATTTTCAATTCCTCTGGGGGGAAAAAAATCAGTCCCAAGCACATATCTTAACTGAGCACTGCTCCTTTGCTTCAGGATCTTTTATATTTAACTGCATAGCAGCTTAGACACAAGCCTACTTGAAGTGTTATGTTCTTGTGCTAGAAATTCCAGAAGCCTGATGGACGATTTTACCCAGCTAGCCTGACTATGAATTCTCTTGCTTCTCTGCCCCCAACCCTCGACAAAAAGAGACTTAGAAGAGTGAGCAAGCCATGTCCATGGAAGTTTCAAGTAATGGGCCCCATCTGGTTTTAGTTATTTGAGGTCAATAGGCAATAAGATACTTCTTTCCATGGTGAATCTAGGAAACTGGGCACTGCTAAAACTTGTTAAATGGATGTAGTGATTGACAAGAATATCAAGTAAGAAAAATAGAAAAGAGGTCTAAGGGGTGTAAAGGTAGAGTTGGGATTTAAAGTCCAATAAGATAAAAAAAAGAGATGAGTAAGAAGGCTTCAAACCAATCTAAATAAACTTCAAAAGAATTTACCCAAGTCTCAAAAAATTTTAAAATATTTTGAGTATGACATTGATAGTTTTTCTTCACTCCATGATTCTTTTTCTTTAATGCTAGATTCTCATAATTGTCTTAATTTTCTGGCTAAGGGTCCTTTGTGAACTGTGTGAAATGGAAGAGGAAAAAGAACTAATTTAGGGTCTGTGGGTCTAATCTTTCTCAATCACAGGCATGCTGCAAGTGGGAGAGAGATGGACATTGCACAAATGACCCAAACCCTCTGGGGGACAGTCTCCTTGCAGCAACAGGCAGCAATGGATCTAGGGGGCCCTTGTACTCCCTTGGGCACTGATGTTCTCCCATTCTTTTACCTTCTTCTCCCTGTGGGCAGAAATTCTGCAATTATATTCTTTGGAAACAGAAATAGTTTTCTATTCTGAGTCTGTGGGTACAAACATCGTGATAAAATGGAAGCAGGTTATTCTCTTTCCTATGAATAAAAAGATGAGAAGAAACAATTTGAGGTTCAGCGTGGAGGCAGTTAAGTCATATTTTAGGGGTGATTTTCCTGACAGTGAGGATTCTATGGTGTAAGATAGGGTCTTAGATGAACTGCAGGAAGACAAGGACAATATACGGTTCTTCTGGCTGGAACATTTTAGACGCAGGCTGTTGAAGGTGGAAGCGGAGAAGAGATAGACACGCAGGAGAAGAGTTGTCTTCCACAAGCACTAGCAAGACCCTAACCAACAGTCAATTTCTGAACTATTTCCTGCTTTATAATGGAGGCCACACCTGCCTCTGCTTTGTAAGTTCTATAAGAGCTCTCATGGTTATTGGCATGCACATAGTGTGCATTTTTAAGTGATTTGTTGGATTTGAATTATAAAGTTATCTGGAACAGCTCAGGATGAATTTTATCACATTAAACAACACCAAAAATGGATCCAGTGAGACACATTGCTGATATTTGAGGTTAGGAGCAGGCTCTGATTTATAGAGCCTGTTTCCATAGGGCTGCTGGCAGAGGGCTCTGGCTTTGACATCCTCAGGCCATTTTCCCAAATTCCAGCTTTTGCAACTTCTCGGCTGAGTGCATTTTGACTGGGGCAGGAGGCTTAGCAGCATAATGGCGCTAACATTTCTCCGCCGCCTTTTAAGTCATAGCTCGGTGGTCTTGCCCTTTCCTATTTCATGGATTTGCTTTCTCCATTTGTTCTTAGTTGATTAGGAAATTGCTGAACACAGAACTTCTCCCTGTCCATAAATATCACCCAAGTTACACAGCATGGGAGAGAGCTGCTATTTGTTTGGTTCACTGACTTTGGGACTTTTTGCAAATTAAAGGATTTGAAAGGATCTAATATGGCCATATCGTCAGATAAATCGTTGGGTCAAATTCTCCACTTGGGGTTTTCATTTAAGTTAGTGTAATAGAAGGTGTACTCGGGCATCCAAGGACAGGAATTAGTCCTCTGTTAGTAACCAGATGCCCCTGCGTGGAGAAGGAGCCTTCTAAGTAAGTGTGCAGCCTGGCTTTGTGTTTCGGAATTTCAAATTGTTATGCTCTACTGTGCAACATGGTTTCACTTCCTAGAGGAGTTTAGAAAAGGAATTGCTATTTTTATTGGTGATCTGTCACGTGTTTTCTCACTGAAAGATAGTGGGCTTTTGAGATGAAGCTGGATTTCGTGGTGATATTTGGAATGGAAGAAATTTAGTGAGTCTAATGAAAAAAAAACGTGTTGCATGCTGTCTGAATTCTCAGGTCTGTATTAGGTTTTTTGAAGATAGAAAAAGTTTCTCTCTGAAAGGAAGTTGAAATTTAGTTAGAAACAAAATCATACATACAGGAAACTGTAAGACGGCAGAAGTATCCACAGAAGTGCTTATCTGTGTGGTCACAGATGGGGAAGGATCACAGGAACCCAAGAAGCATCATGATTAAGCTGGGGGAAGTGGTCCCTGTGGAATTAGTCATATTTTACACATTTCCAGCTGATTGATAGACCACACATTATAAGAAAATAGCATTATCCGAAACTCTGCAAGCTGTTTCTAATTGCAGGCTGGCAACTACAACCATTTGGGTTTCTTTAGAAATTTTATTTCCCCTACAAAGACTTTATCTGAAGAAATCCCAACAACTCAGCTGTTTCCCTTTCCTGGGAATATCTTATTGTTGTGTTTTTATACATTTAGGCTTTCTTTCAATAAGATAATCTGGGGAAAGCATCATAGAAGGGTGTTTGAATCCTACCACATTTTGTAGTCTTTGATGTTATAATTGATTATTTTCTACTTGGAACATTATTGATTGTGGTATTGTTTTTGTCTATGTTGATCAACACCTACTTTGTTTCTGCTAAGGGACTAGCACTTTGTTGTAAAGAAGTAGATAAAGCAGGCTGCAAGTTTACCTCCTACTACAATGGAGCTTTGTGGGAAAGGAAAAATAATGGAAGTGAAAAATGTGTTAAGTAGTGAGTTACCGAGGAGGTAAATCCAGTGCAATAAGCATCTGGAGATCAGAAAACTTAACAAAACAAATCTAGAATGATTAAAGAAGGAAAATATCAGGACCATAAGTGAACATGAAAGGTTGGAAGAATTCAGAGGCAGAAAGGATACAAGTTGTGGCTCCAGACTTTAGAAGAGTAACCGGGCCTGTCAACAATAATCATGCAGCATCTAGGAGTACATGGAAGGGCATGAGCAAAAGAAAAACAAAACAGAGAATAAGAAGACAAACATTTATTCTTTTGTTTTAATTCAGAGGTAGAATTATCCCAATTTTACAAAAGAAGCAATTGAGGTTCAGAAAGAATAATGGCAGAGTTGGTTTTAAGCATGAATCTCTATAGCTTCTAAACACTGCATGTCTACCCCCCACCCCACTTTCCACTGTGCTGCCTCCTAAGACATTCTTGCCACCATCCATTGAAGAATAAAAATAAAATGTGGTCTTTGAATTGGAAAACCTTCATTCTTTGGTCTCGGTGAGAAAAGATGCAGATCTGGAAAGCAACCACACAAGGAAGTACATTATGATCAGAGTAGGTATTTTGAGATTCATATACTTTGGGGTCATTAAAAGAGGTGGGAATTGGGTTGGAAAGTGAAGATATGGAACTTAGAAGATAATTTAGTATCAGACTAAATTCGATAGATTTTATATAAGCCAGAAATGGTGGTTGACACAGGGATTTACAAGCCTTTGTAATCTAAGTATCATGTACAAAAACAGCAGGTCATATCTATGGCTTCTGGTCTTCCAGGAATGAGTCTCAGATAGAACCTAAAAAAATAAGCCTGGGTGGTGTGGAAGAAGGTAAGAAATTTAGAAAAAATGCATGTGTCCAGGAAACTGAAGCTAGAGAGCCTGTTTATGGGTCCTAATCAGATCTGGTTGAGGGAGGGGATTGTTGTAATGGAATAAGTAGAATAGGCAGTTTTATGCCTTAAGTATTTATATCATCTATTAAAGATATTGCTATAGTCCCTTTTCAGTGATTTGCTGGGCAGTTAAATTCAGACTTCAGCTCAGTTTAACACCCTGAAGTGGTTGTTTTACATAATTTATGTCTCCAGGATTCCTCTTGAACTACAGTCTGACCTTCACAGGGTGAAGAAGAGGCTGCAATCTGAGCTCGACCTTGGTCCAGCAGGCCCCCTACAGGAAGCTCACAGGACCTGGTTTGGCTTGGGGATGCATTGTAAAGGCAGGTTTATTTTAGAGCATTAAATGTGGTATGTGTTAATCTGTTAGCATCCATCACTGGACAGCTTTCTCCATGTAAATGTCTTATCTCCACAATGAAGCTGTGACTCCACTAAGGTACACACTGCATCTCGTAGCACATGAAGTGGGTTAGTTTTTGTTCTCATCAGGTCTTCCACACAGATATACTTGGTTTATTGAAAAGAGAAGGTGTAAGAGAAGTGGGGAAAAGAAAAAGAATGACGATATCTTTGCATCAAATTTCCTTTTCCATTCACTATACCACACGTGCCTTACCTCCCCAAACAAGTGCCATGCTCATTTCCCCTAGATAACATTATCCATTTATTATTGACACGTTTTAACAGCTTTCCACCTCTTCAATCTGCCTGTGCATTCACTTCAGTTAAGATGTATGGGTAGCTGTCTGTTTCTACTGGATAATTATCCTTCCCTATCCCAGAGGTATGTTATCCTACTGCCTTACTCACTCCGGCCTCAGGAGGGAGCATTTCACCAGGCTTTGGTCCCCCAACCCTCTTTCTGTGAACTCTATCTACAAGGTGAGTTCACATTCAGGCTATCGTGGTATCCATATGAGGGGTCCCCCAAAAGCTCATGTGTGAGATATTGCAAGAAAGTTTAGAGGTGTCATGATTTGGGTTATGGGAGCCTAAATGTCATCAGTGAATTAATCCACTGATAGGGACAACTGGTTAGTACCTCTAGGCAGGTAGGGTATGCCTGGAAGAGGTGGGACACCTGGGGACCTGCCCTTGAGATATATATTTTGCCCTTGCTGAAAAGAACTCTCTTTCTCTGCTTCCTGGTGAGGTGTCCTGAGCTGCTTTCCTCTGCCATCCACTTCTGCCATGATGTTCTGCTTCTCCTTGAGCCCCAAGGAATGGAGCTGGCCATCTACAGACTAAGACCTCTGGAACTCTGACTGCCAAATAAACTTTTTTCTCCTCTAAAGTTGCTCTTGTCAGTTTTTTTGGGTTATAGCAGGGAAAAAAGTTGGCTGAAGCCATAGGCTTCCCTCCAAGTTCTGAAAGGAATTGAAAGAATTCTTTCTACATATGCTCCATTGTGGTGAGAATACACTGTGTAGCTCACTGATGGATCACAGACACAAAAAATTTTCCTTCTGGTCCCAAGTCCCAGGACCTCTCCAATGTACACTCAATCTGTCTCCTGTCTCCAGAACTATGCTCATGCAAGGAGTGACTAAAATTCCCTCCTTCATCTACTCCACTGGCTTTTTCTATATCTTTATGATATTTGATTCCTCACTTCCCCCCCTTATTTTGCTCTAGCTTCCACATATGAAAGAAAACATTTGCCCCTTGATTTTCTGCACCTGACTTATTTCACTTAGTGTGATATTCTCCATTTCCATTAATTTATAGGAAAATGCCATCATTTCATCCTTCTTTATAGCTGAGTAAAATTCCCTTGTGTATGTCTACACATTTTCTTAATCCATTCATCTGTTGATGAGCATTTGGGTTGATTTCATATTTGGCTATTGTGAATTGTGCTACTATAAACATTGATGTGGCTGTATACCTATAGTAGGTTTTTCTTTTTTTTTAATGGTAGGTTAAATTCTTCCCCCCACCCCTTTTCTCATTTATGTTATTGATATACATTGAACAGAGAGGGGATGGTGGAAATGCTTTTTAGGCATTTAAGGGTCTCCAAAATGCAGATAAGACTGTTCATGTGACTTACAGGAAAAAATTCTAGATTAATTTTTATGTAACATGTGTGTTTACTTTTCAGTGTATTTTCTTCACTGGAGTTCACCACCATTCACATTTAAACATCTCAATGATTCACTGAAAGTTTACCGTTTCAGGGTGCCATTGAATATTTATGTGAATTAGCAATAATTGTTAGAAATTGACTTTTGCATATTGATTGAGACAAGAATAAAAAGGCAATATAGTAAGATAATATAGTATGGTAAGAACATGTTCTTTCTAACAGAAAGAAGCCAGACAATAAAGGTCTTATATTACATGATTTCACTTATATGAAATGATATAGACCAGATAAATCCATAGAGGTAAAAAATAGATAGTGTTTGCCAGGGACTGGGCTTGGAGAGTGAGAGCCAATGGTGTAGGGTTTTGTATGGATAATGAATATTTTAAAATTAACTTTGTAGATAGTTGCATAACTCTATGAATATACTAAAAAATTCTGAATTGTACACCTTAGCTAGATAAATGTGTATGGAGTATATAATTAGTTTCCTGAGGCTGCTATAATAAAATTATTATACACTGAGTGACTTAAACAACAAATTTTTTTTTGTCACAGTTCTGGAGTCTGGAAGCACAAAATCAAGTTGTCAATTTCTGAGGTAATGAAGGAGAAGTTCATTCCAACCTCTCTTTTCCTGGTAGATGAACAAGTCCTTCTTCTGACTTTACATCATGTTTTTTCTGTGCTTGTCCGTGCCCAGATTTTCTCTTTATATAAGGACCCTGGTCATACAGGATGAGGGCCCACCCTAATGATGTCATTTTAACTTAAGCATCTTTGTGAGAACCCTATCTTCTAGCATGATCACATTCAAGGTACTGGGATTCAGAACTTTAGCATATAAGTTTTGGGGGAAGGTACAATTAAATCCATTACAGTTTGTGAATTGTATCTCAATAGAATTGTATCTCAGAAAGGGAGGAGGGAGAGAGAAAGGAAGGAAGGAAGGAAGGAAAGAAGGAAGGAAGGCAGAAAAAAGCAATCAAGTAAGCTAGGGAACCAGGCTTCCTAGATTCAAATCCTGCTCCTTTTAGTGAGTAGTTATTTGGAGCATGTTACAAAGAACTTTTGTGCCTTACAGTCTATATTTATTTAGAATAAATGTAGAATAAAATATCTATATTTATAAAATTATGAAAATGATAATACTTAAAAATAGTAATAGTGTTATTGGGAGTATTAAATTAGTGAAAGCATATATCATGTCTACATTATCACTTGTCACACAAGAAGCACTTAATATAAGTTAGTCACCGTTACTACAAATTAAGATAATTTTATGTTTAAAATTAGTCTGATGGCTAAGATATGGGGATACCTTGTACTGATGTCATAAATTGCTTTCTAGGAAAGTTTCTTTTCTCAACCTACTGGTCAAGATTTGAAAACACAGTACCTTCCAAGACCAATCTAGGCATGATGTACTTTGGGACAAATCCATTCCTTTATTCAACTTATGTTTATGTATCAGTTAATTGATTAAACACTGCATTAATGACATTTTAAACACAATCATAAGGAAAGGTACTGTGCTACGTGTTAGCTCTACTTATCTACTTTATGTTCATTAATATGATTTTTAGGATTTACTTTCTTCTCGTTTCAAATGGATGCTTAATCCGTGTGGTGTTTCATTACTTAGAATATATATAAGGACCAATATTTTTTGTCTGTATATGTTTTTCAGTCAAAATGTAAAAGTTCCTATGTATTCATGACCAGTAGTTACGTTCTCACAGCTACCAGGCCCCAGTTTCCTTCCAAAGAAGTATGAGGATTAAAAGGATGATTGAAATAAAAAAGGCCTAAAGGCAGCCTGAATCCATATTTCTCAACTCCTTCTCCCATCCCCAGGGCTATCCAATACTCAGTTTGCTCCAGAGTATATGCAACTGTGGCCCCTGGAAGAGATGCACTAGCCCCTCACCTCTCTACTGTCTCCTGAATACAGGTTAAGATGAATTTTACCCCTTCTCATTTCCATGTTTCCTTTCCAAAAGTTTGCTGCAAAAACTCCCATCTTCCTACCTTCATTTCTATCTCCAATTTTTACTTCAAACATAGTTATTTCCTCCTTTAAAAAAATGGCTCCCCAAATAATTTTCAGACACTAAAAACAAGATTTTGAGATTCTGAAAATGTGTAAGGTATGATTATATGTACCCTAAGGTTTGATGTAAAAGGAACTTCTGTGGGGCATTTGAAACTATTTTATATTACTCCTTACTCATATCTGTTTTGTGTATTATATTTATGTTAATTAGTATGTATCAATTAAGTGTCTACTGTTTTGCTGGGTATTAGGAAAAGTAAAGATACATAAAGTACTGACACAACCTTTGGGATCTCAGTCTAGTAGGGAAAATGAGAGAAATATATAATACATAAGGCAGATGTGAGAGAGGTTCCATAAATGAGATATATGCACATTTATTTGGAACAAAAGAGAAAACTATCTTGTACACAAGAATAAAAGCTTATTATAGACTGATCCATCTGATCGTACTCCTCTAAAAATCACTCCTACATCTCCTCTAATTTCCTATTATCTGGAGCATCATCATGGAAGTAATAGGGATGTTAAACCAAACTGTAGGTCTAATGAGAATAGAGATGAAATTATTCTTTGGAGTAAAATAAATAAACTAAAATAAACCCGTCTCCTATAAGAGAATGCCCCAGCAGGTAGCTTACTAATGAAAACAATGATTTCCAAGGGGTTGTGCGTTTCAAAAGTTTTGGCAAAGTGCTAGTTTCTTAGAAGCTGTTCATCCGAAGAAGCAAACGACGTGATGACTCCAGCCTTGCCTTCACCGTCTGAAATTGAAAGAAATGATGAGGACAATTACCCACTCCCCTTGCCACCCCTCCCCAAAGTGAAAACTTGGTCGGAGTGTGGCACAAGCTTGACATAACTAATTGGGGCAAATATTCAGCACAAGGCATGGGAAATTAACCACCAAAGTCTCATTAGCATTAATGGAAATTGCACAGCTAATTCCCTCCCCATTGTGCACAATATTTACTTCATAATGTTTATCTTGACATTCCACAACTTCCAGCAGGAAGGAATGATTTAGGTGCATGGGGCTGAACATTCTGTTGAGTGCTTTGTTGACTCCTTTTCACTCCAGCTCATAGACCCCAAGGATGACCTCTGGGTGCCCTTGTTGGTTTGGGAGCAACCAGGTGTATTTCCTAACACACAGTCCCCTTCTTTCACCCATGCCCCTCTGCCTCCACACAGATACACTTCGCTAGAACATCTTTTGAGTTTGCCCTGATATTTAACTTACCCAAGAGTTGAACTTCCAAATCCAAGGCAAGAGCTGGATAGAAAGATCAGTTTGTCTGAGCCATAGGAAAGGCACCTACTAATGCTCCCTCAACCCTTCTCTCCTTCTTTTAACCCCCACAGGACTGTCTTTAGCAACTATCATAGTCACAATCTCCCTCTTTTGGTTTGGATGTCCCCCAAAAACTCAATCAAGAAGTTTAGAGGAGAAATGACTGGGTTATGAGAGCCTTAACCCAGTCAGTAAATGAATCACCTGATGGAATTAACTAAGTTGTAACTGAAGGTGGGTGAGTGTGGCTAGAGGAGGTGGGTTGTTGAGGGCGTGCTTTGGGGGTATATGTTGTGTAACTGGTGAGTGGAGTCTCTCTTTTGCTTCTTGATCATCATGTGAGCTGCTTCCCTCTGCCACACTCTCCTGCCATGATGTTCAGCCTCACCTCCAGCCCTGAGGAATAGAGCCAGCTGTCTGTGGACTGAGACCTCTGTAACCATGAACCCCCAAATAAACTTCTCCTTCTGTGATTGCTCATGTCAGGTCTTTTAGTCACACCAGCAAAAAAGCTGACTTAAACACTCCTGAAATTGCACCAAGCTATCTTCCTGTTTCATTGCAGTAGTATTTGGGGACCTGTGGAGTCATGTTATCCAAATCATGCATTCATTAATTTACCCTTTTTCCTGAAATTACAAAGCTCTTAGATCTCTTTAACTCCATTTATTCCTTCCTGCCTGTGTCAGTTGGCTTTCTGTCACTGTGATAAAACACCTGAAATAGTCAATTAACAGGAAGGAAAGATTTATTTAGGTTAGGCTGCCAGTTTCAGAGGTTGCTGTCCATAGTTGTTTGACCCTTTCACTTTGGGCCTGTGATGAGGCCAAACATCAGGATGGAGAACATGTGGTAGGACAAAGCTGCTTAACTCTTGTTGACCAGGAAGCAGAGAAACAAGTCAGGATCAGAGTCCTAATATACCCTTCAAGGGAATTCCTCTCACCCCACCAATGAACTGCTTCCTCTAGTTAAGCCCCGTCTCCTAACGTTTTCTCCACCTCCTCATAGTGACACTAACTGGGGACCAAGCCTTGAACACATGAGTTGTGGGGATCATTTAAGATCCCAACCATAGCATTGCCAGACAGGAGTGTCTTGTACCCATGGAGCATAAACCATGCAGTACATGGTAACACTGTGATGTATGGGGAGCACTTGTTCAGGTATATGGGACTTTGCACCTTGTTGTATCATTCTGATCTTTGCACGGGCTGGAGACTGATGAGCATGCACATGGGCACTCTGTGAGTATGTAACTGGCCCCATTAAAATCCCTTGACCTGTTGAGTACAAGCCAGACCTAAAGGGGAGCATGCAGTGTCATTCCAGATATGTGAACTTCAAAACACAAATAAAACCAAGTGTGATTTTCAGAGTATTTCTTAGGGAAATAGTTACAAGGAAATACAAAAATAAATGTTTGTGTAGACCCGGGTAGTATTTGTTAGAGGTTCTGGGAACTGATTAGGAGGGGGCAGAAGTGACTTTCTAGACCTGGGAGGTAGTTTCAAATTCATTTTGCAATAAATGACTGATTATTGATGAATCTGTAGACTTCTTTGTATGTTTATTTCACAATAAAAATTGAAATGCATACAGTGCAATAGACAGGTTTGCCCACTTCTCAATTTCCAGTTATTTAATGATGACAGTTTTACACAACATGCATTGTCACCACGTTGCTTTTTCGTGTCAGGCATACACCATATAAAGGAGCTCTCCCCACCCTTTTTTCATGTTTTGTGTTAATCCTGACATGGTGATGATGGTAGACACCTACAACATTGAAAGTTTATCTTTTAAAAATTATATTTAAATCAATGGACGGATACAGAAACAAACATCTTTGATTCAGTTTTGGAAAAGTTTGTAACATACCACGATTTGCCTTGTTTGGTAGGGTGGTTGCCAGAAGTGTGGGACTCCTCATCCTGCCTTGACCAAAGGAATGTTCCACTGAGATGATTTACTCTTTCCTGGGATCTCTCTTAAAGATTAGTGCAGGGGAATTCACAGGCTATAACTCTGCTGGAAACATTTATTCCAAAGTTGCTATATAAGTAACTGTGTCAACATGCTGAACACTTAGATGGGAAAGGCTTATCTTACGAAGAACTCATGCTTTCAAACCTTGCTTGGGGGTTGTCTAATGGAAAGTATAGCCTTTCACCTGTTGGACTCTTGCTAGAATCCCTGGAAGGAGTTTGTTGAGAAAATATGCCACCAGCAATATTATTCAGTGGGCACCAGAATAACAACAACAATAATGTTTATGCTCTAGCTTCATAAACTGTCTTTTCTAAAACACACCACAAGGCATTCTGAATTCACAATCTCATTGTTCCTCCTCTGGGTCTGGGGGATGGTTGGGGGCAGACTGACTTGTTTCCTTCATATTTACATATCAGCAATGAGACCAGCAACCTGTGTAAAAGTTTTGACTTTCACTCACTGGCCTATGTCACATAGTCTCCACAGAAAACTAGTAGCTCATCTCTAAACCATTCCTGAACATGAACGTTTTACTAAATCCATCCTGCTCCCCTCAAAAGGCAAAATACAGCCACCTCAGGTTTTGGAAATAAAAGAAGTATAAAACAGATTAGTCACCTACAGATAAATAAGAAAACCATTTTTTGTTAAAACACTTCCAAATAGCCTGGGACTACATGCTTCCTCTCCTCAGTCCCTTATGGAGACAATAATTAGGTTTCTGACCTTAGGTTGAGGATCTTTCAGGGGGCACTTAAGCTTCATTCAACCCAATTTGATTCCTCTGGATGCCACACTGAACATTAGATTTTATACCCACAACCTGTAGATAGCTATAGGGAAGGATCAGAAGATGAATTCAATTTATAAAATTCCCCATTTTCTTTGTCTTTCTCTTCCAAACTGAGTGCAGAGAAATCTTGTCTCAGCATTTGAGGCAATCTGTGACCCAACTACATCCTTTTCCTCCCTTCAAAGACCCCTCTGCAGCTCTTTCCTCAGACTCGGCGCCTGCCTTCTTTGTCCGCATGAGGATACACGCTGCTTTATGAGCCACTAAAAGGATCAAAGTGACCCTGGGCTCACTGAAGATTTATGTCATTCATGCACACATTTAATAAAGGCTGGAATGTGATAGTTCTTGACTATTCCATATTAACTATTACATCAGGTATGTTTGGACTTACAGAAATAAAATGAAGAAAATACTGGTGTTAACCCTTACATATACCAGTTTCTACCATTTGGTGTAAATTTGGACTATTATTTTCTGTGACATATATGAAAGGTTGCTCATTCCTCACCATGTCACACTTGTTTCATATATTGCATTGTCTTTATTGAAAATGAAAAAAAATGTGTGTAGGCATGTGTAGGTGTTTAAACATTTATGAACTAGAGCTCTTGTTTACTAAATGCTAGAATTCAGGTCTTGGAATTAAATATCTTGAGCCAGAAGAGTAAACTTGTTTCGTTTTAAATATCTTGCTTTTACCTTAGTGGAGACTATGTTAACAATATTACCTTTTTCCTTATTATGAAAGGGGTATATATAGAAAGAGGTAAGATCAGTAATCTAGGGACGGGGCTTCCTACCCACAGATCTTCTAGCTATTTTCCTAGGAGTATTTGAACTAGAATCTCCCAGATAGTACTGAATATCCCAGATACAAACCAGGATTTTAGAAATAGGAAAGTCAATCTTTTCCTAATAAAACTGAACAGTGATATGCTCGCTAATTTCTAATCCTTCCCACACTAGAAGTTATGCCTGTGAGCAGTCCTCAGGTACCAGACTCATTGGGCAGAATTCCTTCTTGAATCTCTTTTCTGCAACTCCTCATATGGTATCTTCTGAGTGGATGGATATGCAGATCAGGGGCAGAACTTGGCAGCCATCAGTGACTCTTGTAAAGAGATGAGGTCAGCCTACAGGGTAGGCTCCAATTTGAGGTTTATGGTAATGCAATCCTTCCTCTCCTGCAAGGCAGTTCTCAGCACTCATAGCATGTAGGAGGAATGAAAGCCAAGTTGATAGACAGCCAGTCCCAGTCCAGCCTTGTCTGTGCTGGAAAGGCCCAAGGTCAGCTGTGTGGTGACCCCAGGGCTCCAAATTGGTGTCAATTGCAATCAGTGCTACTGCAAGATATTGCCAACTCATGGGCTTTGTTGTATCCTTGGAACTTGAGCTCAATCAAGATCTTTCCCCAAATAAAAGGGACAGAAAGAAAAGTCAGGTTCCATTCAGGACCTACACAGTACATGGACTTTCTTTGAAATCACAATGGGGTGGGAAGGGTGAGATTACTTAGGCTTATGGAGAAATGAGCTAGAAATGTCCAGACATTTGAAGGAAAGAATTCCTGTGAGAGCTCTCATATCATTTTTGGTACTAAATAGTATGAACCAGTCAATTGAGGAGGGTTTAATTCAGTGGGGTTTCAAACAAAGTAGACTTTATTTTTCTTATTACTTCTTTTGGCTCTTCTCTGTCTCAACTCCTTTTCTATTGAGTAGCAGATCCCCTAACCTCATGTTCACTTTAAGTTGTTATTAAAACTAATGTGGTTCAGTTTAAAATCCTCACCTTCCCAGAATATAGACCTGAACTGTGACTCTGGGGTCTCCATGACATCGAAAGCATGGTCTCTAGTTTCATTTCTTGCTCACCTCTAGGTTTGGTCTCCTTTTGTATTGTAGATGGGGTGAAGGTATTGGGAAGGCTGAGAAATTGCCAAATTTGCCACATACTCAGAGGTGTGGAGATCATAGCAATCTCTCTATAGTTTGTTCTGGGTCTCTGCCAGCGGGGAGAATTATGTACAGGTGGTGTATGTGGTTTCCATGGAGCCAGGTCCAGCCCCACCCTTGATCTTCCTGTCAATGAATGACTATGGTATAGACTACTGTGTTTTGCTTTCTTTGCTCTGGCAGTGGTCCATGCCCCTAGTTCTACTCTGGTTGGATCATAGCTATGGGTCATCCACTCTACTCTCACTTTTTTTTTTATAAAGACTATTCCAACTATAATTTGGATGTTGACTTTCTTTATTGTTTATTTAGTTTTTTTTTTTATTTTTACACACTGCAATTTGATTCATTGTACACAAATGGGGTACAACTTTTTATTTCTATGGTTGTACATGATGTAGATTCACACCATTCATGTAATCATACATATACATAGGGTAATACTGTCTGTTTCAGTCTACTATCTTTCCTTCCCCATCCCCTCCTGCCCCATTTTCCTCTACACCATCCAAATTTCCTTCATTCTTCTCTTCTCCCACTTTCCCACATTATGTATCATCTTCCATTTATCAAAGAAAACATTCAGCATTTGCTTTTTTGGACTTGGACTATTTCACTGATATTTTCCAACTTCATCCATTTACCAGAAAATGCCATAATTTTATTCTTCTTTATGGCAGAGTAATATTCCATTGTGTATATATGCCACAGTTTCTTTATCCATTTATCAATTGAAGGCCATCTCAGTTAGTTCCACAATCTAACTATTGTGAATTGAGCAGCTATGAACATTGATGTGGCTGCATCCCTGTAGTATGCTGATTTTAAGTCCTTTGGGTATAAACTGAGGAGTGGGATAGTTGAATCGAATGGTGGTTCCATTCCAAGATTTCTGAGGAATCTCCATACTGTTTTACAGAATGGCTGCACCAATTTGCAACTCTACCGGCAATGTATGAGTGTGCCTTTTCCCCCACATCCACATCAACATTTATTATTGTTTGTGTTCTTGATAATAGTCATTCTAATTGGAGTTAGATGAAAATATGTTAAAGACTTAGATCCTCAGGATGCCTCTACTGGGAGGTAGTAGAACCTTGGAGAGGTGGAGTCTAGTGGGAGGTCTATAGGTTATTGGAGGTATACCCTGAAAGGGGAGTGTGAGATTCCATTCTCTTCCTTTCCCTCCTTCCACCTCTTGCTTCCTGGCTCTTGATGTGAGTGGTTTTCTTGAGGTTCAAAGCAGTAAGGCCATATTGTCTTGGCCTAGAACCTCCAAAACTCATCATTTTTAAAGTAAAACTTTAAAAAATAAGTTCATTGCTTCAGATTTTGAAAATCGAATACAATCCTCCTATAGCATCAGTCACAGGAATCACTGAGGAATTCTTTCTAATGTGTCCCCAGGCAAATGGAAACAGGAATGATATCCTGCATCTTCTCTATGGCTGGTATCTTCAGACTTCTCCAGAACAAAAGAAGGCACAGATCTCAATTGTCACAAATGTCCTCAGTCTCTAGGTCCAACATGTGAAGCTTTTCCAAGAAATTGTCCTCCTAGTTGACTCCTTCCACTCTGCTCCTCAGCAGTGCCAGTGTGCATCTCAATTGTCCCTAAGTATGGATGTAGACCTGATTTTATTCGTCTTTGTTTCTATTCCAATAAACTTGGTGTGGTAGATTCAGACTGAGGGGTATGTGAATGAATAAAGGGCTCATCAGTCTTCCCTTGTTCGTGTGACATAAAAGAATTCTATGTCTTGCAATCTTCACATAGTTTAAAGAAAGACAGGAAGATAATGATCTAGAATCTATTTCTTAACTATAATCAAGGAAAACTGATGATATTCGTAATTGGGATGAATGAGCAAAAAAAGGGAGAGGAGAATGTAGGCAATATGGACAAAACCCACCCCTCATGCCAGGAGAAAAAACAAATCAAAAGAGAGAGCTCATACATTTATGAGATTTTCTAGATGTCACACCTAGGCAAGCAATGCTATATAAAATATTAAGCAGCTCTAATGCTGACTGAGGAAATTTATGGAGTCTGAAGTACCTTTCTTAAATCATACCCGCTGCTTACCTCTGTTTCTCACTCTTTAACCAAGCTTCTCTGAGGGCTTAAATTGTGCCTCTTTGTTTCTTAGAATTTTGTGCAAAGGCTAAAACTATAAAGGAATGAAGAACACCAGGGGGAGGATATTAAGCATAGAGAAGAAGATCTTTGCCATGAGCAGATGTGCTTAAGCAGGAAGGGTTTATTTTGGATGTTGAGTTTGTTATCATATGAAAAGAAAGGCACATTGTTCCTCACTCCTTCCTACTGGGTTCTTCCATTTATTTTTTCAACAGTTATTTACTCAGTAACTCTTAGGTTGCAAATAAAGTGCTGGAAGCCATAGAGGATGAAAGTTATGTGAAATATATTCTCTAGCCTTCAAAATCTTTCATTGTGTTTGGGAAAAATAAATCTTACCTATGAACAGCTAATGTACTGTTATTATGAGATAGGTGCTTCAGAAAGTGAATTAAATAATTATTAGTGAGAAATAGGATTTTCTTTTATTTATAAATTCATTTATTCATTTCCACATTATTAGGAAAAACTATTCTAGTCCATATCCCTCCCAGAATCCTTCCTATCCCCACATATCCTCCCTGCTTGAATCATATAAATACAACATATATATGCATATATACACATTAACTTTGTTTTTGAGTCATTGCTATAGGCCCTAACCTTCATTTAGGTGGTAAGGATTGGTGATTTGGGGCAATCTTCATTCTAGTGAGAAGATTATAAACAGATAACAAGTAGTATAATTTTATTTTTATTCTTATTTATTTAAAAAAATTTTTTGAGTAATGTAATTCTAGATAGTGGCAAGTTCTGAAGGAGCCAAGCCAGACAGGGAATTTACAGGTGACTCAGATGGAAACTATTGAACATGAGGGGATCAGGAAAGCCTCTTGTGAGGAGGTCCGATTTGAACTGCTGCCTCAGTCATGCAAAAGAGCCAGCACGCACATCCTTTCAGGAAGAACAAAAGGGGAGAACAGCTATAATAAAGCTTTTCAGGAAGGAATGGAGTTACTAGGTTAAGTAGTGAGTGAGAAGGAGAGTGGTGGGTCAGGGGATTGGCCCAGGGAAGGTTCAGGGCCTGATCATTTAGAGTCATGTAAACCCAAGGAAGCAAGTTGTGTTTTGTTTTAAATGCAATGAGAAGTTGGTGAAGTGCTTTAAGAAAAATTTGGGATTGGATTCACCATTTGAGAACTCACGCTATTAGGAGCTTGGAGTGTGATTTGGAGGGAACAAAGAGAAGAATCAGGAAGATCTACTGGGCTTTGGTGAGAGACACTGGTTGTTTGCACAGGAGGTTGAGTAGGAAGATTTCATGTACACTCCAGGGTAAGGGAGAATTTGCAGGACTTGTCACAGGTTCACATTTGGGAAATGGAGGGGAGGAGAGACAGCATGACTCCTGCTTTAGGTCTGAAGAGCTGCATGGTTGGAACTACTATTCAATGACGGAAGAGAAAATGAAAGAGGAGTTGATTTACAGAGCTAGTGAGTTTTGAGATGCATGTGATATAACTGAGTTAAGTAAGGGGTTTTATATATATAAAACAGATAGAGTACTAATCTCCAGGATATATAAAAAACCAAAAAGTTAACACCAAAAAAAAAAAAAAAAAAAAACACACACAACAAATAACCCAGTCAATAAATGGGCTAAGGAACTGAACAGACACTTCACAGAAGAAGAAATAAAGAGATTTCTAGATATATTTCAACAAATATATGAAAAAATATCTTCAGCAATTAGAGATATGTAAATTAAAACTATGCTAAGATTTCATCTCACTCCAGTCAGAATAGCACTTATCAAGAATATAAGCAAGGATCTGGGGAAAAATGTACACTCATACATTGCTTGTGGGATTGCAAATTGGTGCAACCACTCTGGAAAGCAGTATGGAGTTTCCTCAGAAAACTTGGAATAGAACCACCATTTGACCCAGTTATCCCACTCCTCAGTCTATGCCCAAAGGACTTAAAATCAGCATACAACAGTGACACAGCCACAAAGTTATAGTGGTTCAATTCACAATAGCTATGCTATGGAACCAACCTAGATGCCCTTTGATAAATGAATGGATAAAGAAAATGCAGCATATATACACACTGAAATATTATTCAGCCTTAAAATAAAATGAACAGTGAAATTATGGCCTTTGCAGGTAAATGGGTGGAGCTGGAGAAAATCATGCTAAGTTAAATAAGCCAAACCCAAAAAAAAAATGCCAAATGTTTTCTCTGATAACTGGATGTTGATCCATAATGGGATGGGGAAAGGGGAGAATGGAGGAACTTTGGATTGGGCAGAGGGGAGTGAGGGGAGGGGAAGGGGTATGGATGGAGGAAGAAAGGTGGAATGAGACAGACATTACGACCCTGTATACATGTATGACCACACTACCAGTGTGACTCTGTACCATTTTACAGCCAGAGGAATGAGAAGTTGTGCTCCATTTGTGTACAATATGTCAAAATACATTCTACTCTCATGTGTAACTGATTAGAACAAATTTAAATATTTTTTAAAAATAAAAATAAAATAACATCATAATTGGACATTCTTTTAGAAAGAGACAAAGAGAAAGAGCAAAAGAGACAAAGAGAAAGAGCAAAAGAGAATGTGTGGAGAAGAAGCATACAAAGGAGCCCAAGAGGTTGCAGTGTGGCAGCATAAAAACCAGAAAGGCATCATCATAGAAATTAGTGAAAAATGTGTCAAAAGACAGGAGGCACTTCCCCATCCATGGGGCTGGTATTTTGAATCCTCTATAGATCCTTAATCTTTTTACTGAATGTAAGTCAATAGAAAGATCAGTATATGGTCACTATAGTTTGAATCTTGAGGTGGTTATTAAACGTCCATATAATGCTTGGACCCCACCTCAGTACTGTTGAGAAATGGTGGAAACTTAGAGAGATGAGGCCTAGTGGGAGGTGAGGTCTTTGGGGGTATATTCATGAGGGAATAATGGGACCCCAATCTCTATTCTTTGTCTCTCTCTTTTTATTTCCCATTCCCTTAGAAATGGGCCTCTACCTGTCATGCTCCAGTCATGAAGAACTATGGCACTATATGCCCAAAGCAATGGAGCCAATCAGTCATGAAGGAAGTTTCTAAAACTGTGAGTCAAATAAACCTTTTCTCTTTTTAAGTTGATTTTTCTGAGATATTTGTTATAGTAAGGAAAAGATGACTAACACAATAGTATTACAAGGCTAACATGTTGAGCTCCTTTCCACCATACCAGGCCGACAGAAGGTGGCACTGAAGCATGGCAACCATAGAAGGGAGTCTGTCTGAGTTTGGGGAACATCTATAGGCTTCTGGATCCTTATCTCATTGATAATCTCTTCAAGTCCTCTCTGTGTTCTTGCACTTCCAGTGCTACTCTCTACTTTCTCTCTGTCCCAGGGACTGATCGGCCATTGAACTTCATCAATGCAGTTATTTGCCCATGTCTTCTGGCTTGGACTAGTCAATGAGGAACACTTGGAGGAAAAGAGAGAACAGATTTGGGGTATTTATTCACCTAGCAACCTTGGTGCTATCATCTGGGGTTAATTTTATTGCTCTACCAGAAATAATAGCTCCTTTAGAGGAGCCTATCTCTGTACAAGTCTCTGCCTTCTATTCTTGTTCTTCCATCTCTTCAGACTTAGAAATGGCAGCAGGGTCATTACTAGCCCTGTTGTTCTTTTGGTTTCCCTATAACCCATCACCACTTTTGAAAGTAGTTCTTCTATTCATCTTCCTCAATTTATCCTGCTTCATTTTTTTTTTTTTTTTTTTTTTTTTTTGCGGTGCTGGGGATCAAACCCAGGGCTTTGTGCAAGCACTCTACCCACTGAGCTATCTCCCCAGCCTGCCATCTATTTCTTATAGAAACAATATAGAAGTTACTATCCAGTTAAAATCCGATACTAATCAAGCTTACGCTGAAGATCCTAGTTTGACACAGGAATTCAGAAAAGGGGAAGTGATATGGGGTTACAAGGATTTGGAGGTCAGAACTGAAGGCACAGTTACGAGATAAGCTGTGATGGAAGCCTAGGGAATGACGGATGGGAAGAGGATATTAAACAGGTCTGGAAAAGGAGGATCTAGCTCTATGATAGAGAGAGAAATATAAGCACATTGTTGAGGAGGATGCAAAATTACTCATTCAAAAAACGAAGCTTTAGTCTGCGGAAGGTGAAATTTCTAACGTGACTTTTCCAAACTGCACAAACTGTGTTCAATTGTTGTATAATAATAATAAAAAAAAAGAAAAAATATATATATATCTTTGTTTTTTGTTGTTGTTGTTGTTCTGGTTTCTGGCACAGCTCTCCTAAAACCCATTCATTATCAATAAAGAACCCTTTTACCATACCTGAATTTATGATCCTGACTTGGGTTAAAGTGAGACTTCTACACAGCCTCAGGATGGTAGTGTCACAAGGAAGGCCAACATGTGATCTGAGAGTGGGAAGTTTTAGCCTCAGATCCTGACCTCCAGTGTGGAGAAGAGAGCTGGAGATTGGGTTACAAACACTCCTCAATGATGAGATTTGAAGTGCTTCCCATTTGATGAATACCGAAGTTCTAGAAGGTGCTGTGCCTGTAGAGGGCCCAGAAGCTCTGTACCCACCCACCCCATACCTTGCCCTATGTATCTTTCCCAGTCGGTTGGTTTTGAGTTGTATCTTTTATAATGAATTAATATTAGTAAGCTAAAATGCCTTCCTGTGTACCGTGAGTCATTCATAAATAATTGATACTACAGAGCGGGGCATCGGATGCCCTGAATTTATATTCAGCTGTGGGTCGCCTAAGATCTCACTTGTGGCTGGGGTCTAAACAGTCTGTGAGACTTAACCCTTTAACATGTGGGATGTGATGCTAACTCCAGGTGGATGGTGTTAGGATTGAGTTATTGGGCACCAGGTTGGTATCAGAGAATTGGGTCTTGGTGTTACAACACACAGGGGCACACACACACACACACACACCCCAGGTCAAACCAATCACAATT
This sequence comes from Sciurus carolinensis, assembly GCF_902686445.1. NCBI lineage: Eukaryota > Metazoa > Chordata > Mammalia > Rodentia > Sciuridae > Sciurus > Sciurus carolinensis. The sequence continues at coordinate 50,103,323 of NC_062227.1, read as the reverse complement.
TCTTTCACTTTGCAGCAAACTACTCTGGGTTCAAAGCGGTCATAGGGCCCAGTGTGGTAAGCACACCATGGATCTCAATAACAATTCAATTTTTGGAGTCAGCAACATGACCCAGCCTGTACTACACCAGTCAAGGCTGTTTTGGTCTGGACCTCCTTGTGAGGTCCCACAAAAAAGGACCATCAGTAACTGGCCCTATCAGCCAGTTACTTCACAGTATAAGAATATATTAGGGCGCCCCAGAGAGTTTAATGAGAATAAACATCACAAGTGTTCCCTCTCTTCTTTCTTTCTTTTCTTTGTAAACTGGAAGGACTTTAGTTAATGCTCCATAAAAACTGGCTTAATATACAGTTATTACAAAGCTTCAAATTTTTGACAGATTAAGTGCTATTAAATCACCTTACTGTGAAGGCACTGAAAGGTCACAAGATGAATTAGTTCAGGCCATCTTCTCTCAGTCTTCAGCAACCAGCTCCTTTCAGACCTGCTCCCCCCCACCACCACCGAGAAAAAGAAAGACGAATAAAAGAAAAAGGAACTGGAAATTATGACCCTCTAAATGTCTCCAGGATGGGAGGCTGTGAAGAAGGACACTGCCTTGTCATGGGAGGCAGATGGGTTTTTATCAGCGTGGAGGGCAATTTCCTACTTTATTTTCCCCCCTTTGGTTGACTGTGATCCATAATGTTGCATTTTGCCCTTTAGGAAGAATTTTCTAGTTGACAGACTCAACAGCCTTAGCCTGTCCCAGTGCTTGGGAAAGAAAGAGAGAAGAAAGGGTTTCAACTGGATTCAATACATTTTAACAATATGGTCACCACTGAGTTTTAGAATTTCATCTCTTTCTGTGTGTTTTGCTGGAAGAACTGAACCTCAAATTTATATAGCAGATTGCTATTCTCATAAATGCAGTTTTGAAGGAATATATATATATATATGTATGTATATATATGTATGTGCACACACACACACACACATGCACACACATATCAGTATATCCCATACATTAAAAATTTCGGGTGAAAAGGAAGCATATGGAATATTGCTACTGAAGCATGGTGGAACGGATCAGGGGTTACTGATAGCCATAGTAGTTGCTGTAATTTGAAAACAATAACGGTGTTTCTTTTTCTTTCTTTCTTTTTTTTTTTTTTTTCCTCTTTCCTGAATAACCCATTTACAGAAAAACCTCAGACAGAAAAAATGAAAGCCAGTCTGAGCAAATGGAAACACTATTTCCTACAATAGCAACTTTGGAAGTTGTTGTTTTCCACGCAGGTAAAAATGATCTACAATTCTAGGTTTTATCTTTGTCTTTAACTAACCCGGCCCCATCCCTTAGTTTCGGTTTCCTGCAGGACTGCCGGCTGGGCTCTGTTAACTCTTGGGGTCTTGGCCTGACAGCTATGTTACGGCTGCACTGAGTGAGGGTTGGGGACCCTCTGCACACTCCAATCATGTAAACACTGCTTCCTCTTGATCTCCATTTCAGCTAATGTTACCATGGGAGTCACACTCACACTTTTAAACACTGAAACACACACACACATACACAAACTCCAACTCACACAAAAGTGAACATTAGGATTTGCTCTTTGTGGCTTCTTCTTGTTCTGCCTTTCTTTAATCTTTAATCTTAAAGCTCCAGTGGCTGCATATTGCTCTCTTGGAGGGGTTTTAACAGAAGACCCATTAAGAGTGGGGTGGGCAGCATGGACTTGGGTAGAGATTTTAGTAAGTGTAAATCTATAACAGAAAGAAGGTATAAGGTTCTGAATGATAGGCTGTTTTGAAGCAAGAGGAAAGGAAATAGACCTTTTATTTACCCACTCCACACCCTGTGTTAGGCCTGCCCTAAGTATTGTCATTTAATGAGAGTTGAGAAATCCATGACTGACCCCTAGTGATAACAACAGTGGCGAACTGTATACAAGCCCTAGTTTCTCTGGCCCCAAGGGCCACTCTTTCCACAATCACACCATGACTGTTTAGATGTTTTTCACTTCTAAAATTAGATTTTGTACTTTCCTACAGTGAGTTAGGGTTGTGCTAGTTGATCACATTGAATCCTTGCAAGTCCACTGCAACTCCATGAGATGGACTGAAGACTGTGTATGCAGGTGGTGGTTGCCACCCCATCTAACAGCTGGAATAGCGAAGGTCCTGAGAAGATCTTGGCTGGGGCGTGGAGGATTATGTCTTGAGTCCACATGTTCTCATTTTCAATACAGAATTTCTTCAGTGACTGGATCACTGGTTCAGATTTTCCTGAATTTTATTTTTTGTGCTCTTAGTACACAAGTGCTAGCTCTGTGTCTCTGATGTTTCAGCAGGGCACAGTAAAAGTGCCATTCTTATTTACATGAATTCTTCCTCATTCTGGGTATCTTATCAATAAAATAAGAGATGAGGCTGAGAATTTCTTTTCAAAGAAAGACCTTGTGACGAATTGTCCCTGATGTTTAGCTATGATGGTAAACAGTATTCCTTTTCTTCAAAGTATTGCTTGATGCAGTTCCTGAAGAGAGATTTCAGAACTGTAACTAATTAACTTCTACTTGATTTGAACAATGAAAGTTCCAATTAGATTCAATGGAACCTAATATACTTACTCTTAATAATTTTGACCAACTTTTCAGATATATTCAAGATCCATTACAGAAAACTGGAGAAAAGATAAAGGAAGAATAGGAAATACTAAAGAAATGCACTTATACTTGAGACTTCATAGCAAGTTCAAATTCATGATTGTCAGTTAGTTCTTAGATACTTTTTAAATTTTGCTTTGATCTTGGGCAAGATAGGAGGGTAGCATCTCCTGAACCAGGTAAGTGTGATCAAGCACAGGGCCTGGAGGATGCAGCAGGACCAGTGTGCTCCAGCCTTCCAGGGAGTTCTGGTTGGTCAGGACAGAGACTTCACAAAAGCCTCCATCTCTGCTCCCACCTGCAGGAGCCTCAGGGGATTATCACAAGCACAGTCCTTATGACCCACTCCTGTGGGTAGGGAGAATCTAAATTCCTCTACTTGGTGCTGATGCTTTCTTCTGCACTCCTTAAAGTGCTCACTCGTGGTGGGATTATGAATTGTGATCTTCCTTTCTTACTGTCCCACCCAAGTAGAAAGATGGGGATGCTACTGACTATCTGGTTAGTTCTCACCACAAGTAGGAAGGTGGCTGGCTTTACACATGCAAGACTTCCTCCAGCTCTTCTACTCTTCTATGGTATGTGCTCTTCTTCAGAGAATCCCCTTGCTGACGCCTGCAGATGCTCTGAATCAGCTCAGATTCTGGTTTCAGTAGTTTCTCTTGTGTGCTCTGGAGAATTCCTGCCTTCTTTCCCCTTAACTGAACCACCTTGTCTGCACACATGTCAGTCTTTGGATGTTATTAAGAGAAGCACTCCGTCCCAGTACTTGCTCTCTGTTTACTGAATGGGGGACAGATCAAGCCTTCTATTTGGAGGTAGTATTTTGTAGTAGGGGAGGTCATAATGTTTGGGGTCAAATTGGTTTGCTTTATAATCCTTGAGAATTCACATTATTCTCCATGTGAAAAGCAAGTCCTCAGCTGAGAAAGCACTTTCACACATGCTCACATGCACTGACTTATTGACACTTCCTTCTTTATAACACCTTTTCCTCAAATATTAGCTGAAATTGCAATTCTTTCCTAAGTCCTACTCGCCTACTTTCCTCCAACCTCTTACTTATATCTTTATGTTGTGGATCACTCAGAGGGCATTTATAAGTAATAGTTTATGTACTATTTTATTGAAATGTTCTATCTCATTTGTGCTCTGAACAACTCTGGGTGGTTAGTCTTAAGCCTCAAACCCAGGACTGTTTCTTGATGATAACAGGCATATAGTAAGTACTTGTTCTGGCAGTTAAACTCTAAATTTTATCTTAGATATGCACCTGATGCTCCTTCCATTACAGCTTCCCGTGAGGAGATAGTATCTGTCAATTTCCACAGGTATCCTCTTCCCCCGGTTGAGGGCTATTCTGTTTTCCATAGTATATATATTTTTTTAATTTTTAATTTTTTGGCCAGAATAGGTGCACAAAATAATTGTTGCTAATAAATTTATTATCTCCTTGATTTTTTTTTATTTTAAGCATCCAACAATTTAAAACTTGTGAAAGCAATTTGCAACAATAACAACAACAACAAAATGTAAAATGCAAATGCATAGGATTTAATGCTCTGATTCAATGAACCTAGTCCCAGACCAGCAAGTGATTTGATGGTGATGATTTAAATCCCATAGGTCAATATGCAAAATCCTTCTCAAACTCACTCCCCTTTAAAAGGCACAATGTGATACTGGTTTATAATCTCAGGGCTCCTGGTTAACAAAAGTATGGTTTTAGATGAGTGTGTGTCACGCTCTGGGACCCCACACATCTAAATATTTAACAGGATTGCTTTATATGCCCTTATGCCGATGTTGCCGATATGTGATTTGGCTTTTGCCCAGTGGGTTCCTGGGCTTTTTCATCATCCTGTGCATATATTGGCTGCAGAGCGCCTGGGCAGCAAGAAAAGTGGGGTTGCTGAGGCATCGAATGCAATCAGAATGTTATTTAGAAAAGCTGGCTTGGCAGCCAAGCTTCGCACACATCTTTTATTACACTGTATCTTTGTGACATATTATTTCTGCTTCACAGGGTCACCTGACCCTGAATGGGACCTGTGGTCCATTGATAACACAGCTGGATGATGGCTATGGCATAAGTTAGGACTGGACACAGAGAAGGATGAATCTCCAAAAGCCCCAGGTTATTGCGGCTGAGTTCTTGATTCTTCCTCTGTTCCTTTGCCCTCCCCTTTTTTTCTGTTATTAGTGTGTTAGGAGGGTTAGAACAGGCAGGGAATGGTTTAATCAAAAGCTTCTTTCCATGATCAGAGAGGTGGGGTGGGGTGGAAAGTCAAAAGAAGTTGGTAGAAATCATCATTTCCTACCCATGAATTTCAGACCTCAGATGGGAGTTCACATCCCAGACTCTGGACAAAATTTCTTCCATTGGGTTTACTTTTACCTCTTCATCTGTTTTGTTCTTCCTACTGGCCACAAACTCAGAACCCTGCTAAGAAACATTTATGTATTCTTGGTGTTTGGTCCTTACCTAAGCAGAGAGCAGTTTGCTCTTTGAACAATTCATTCAACTACTGTCGATTCAGCAGACTGGGAGCCAGGCATCTTTTTGAAGGCATCTTTTGCATCATGGAAATAATATTTTAGTGGAGACAGATAGAAATAACCAAACAAATAAGTCAATCAATAACAAAATGTTAACTAGTGGTAAATGCTGTGATAAAACAAAGTAAATCCTTGCTGTTTTAGATTGGAGGGGAAAGAAACATTAAACTGAAATGTTGGTGACAAAGGGTCAGCATGAGAGTGTGTTCTGGAAAAGGCCCAAAGACCCAGGTAAGCTTGCTCTGTTCTTGGGACAGGTTGAAGTTGTTGTGTCTGGAAGACAGAAGCCAAGGGAGAGTATTCCCTGAGGTCAAGTCAAAGAGGTGGTCAGTGTCAGATGCTGTACATGATTTTGGGTTAGGGTAACAAAGTAATTTTTTTTCCTTTTTTATGTGTAATGAAAAATTGCTGAAGAATTTTAGACATAGAAATGAGGTTTTGGTTTACATATTAAAAAATCATTCATTTTCTCATTTTTCTTTACAGTTTCACTCCCCACACATCTATTTCTGAACAATATAGGTTTATTTTTAACTCTTGACACAGAATTATCTTGTATAAATTGTTTACTATCTTACCACTTTGTTTAGCATTAGGTTTTTGAGGAAGAAAGAGGTGGTATTATTCTGCATGTCAGGATAATGGATAATTTATCAGGAAAGGAAAGGGTAACATGATTTTTTTTTTTTTTTTCAATGCTGGGGATCGAACCCAGGGCCTTGTGCTTGCAAGGAAAACACTCCTCTACCAACTGAGTATCTCCCCAGCCCCAACCTGAAGTTTTTGAGGTTCTGGAAGAGACATTTCTTAACAGGGTCATGGTTCTATTGGTGTTTTTCATATGTAAGTGTTAAACTGAATTTATGAGAATATATTTCAAAATAAAATTCTAAACAGCACCACATTTAGTTTTTCTGCCAAAGTGTAATTATGAAGTTAAAAACAATTTCCCAGGAGATAATTATTTTTCCTTTATAAATGGGCCTATGGGCAAAACAGTAAAGACAAAGAAAGGAAAGAAGTTTAGATTAGGTGGCAGATGTGCAGAAAGCTTAGATATTTGATACCTGGTGGCAATTATGCTGAGGAGTCAGAAAAATTTGGGCTCCACCTTAGCTAGGTCACAAACTGGCTTAGGAACTAAGCCTGTCACAACTGAACTCTGAGCTTTGTTTTAGCATCAATGAGTGAAGAGATGATCTATCACATGGCTTGGCATGTGTGAGCTAATCAATATACATTTGTCTGCTTGGATCTTTAATTCTAATGAACCCTATCACTAAATTCCCCCACACTTCTCTAATCCCTGCACTATTTTATTCAGCAGACTTGGCTGGCATATCTCACTCATAGAGCACTGTCTTTCTACCTCAGGGATAAATTATCACAGCCTGACATAGACCACTGTGCACACCTCAGTGAAATCTCAAGAATGCAAGACAGTCATCTGCTCATGCTCTGCAAATGATTTTTAATGCAAGGCTCTCTTTTTTTTTTTTTTCCCAAAAAAGTGAATATTCTATTAGTCAAGTTCAACTAAGATAAGGCAGCCACATCAATGTTTACAGCAGCTCAATTCACAATAGCTAGATTGTGGAACCAACCTAGATACCCTTCGACAGATGAATGGATAAAAAAATCGTGGTATATATACACAATGGAATACTATTCAGCCATAAAGAAGAATAATATTATGGCATTTGCAGATAAATGGATGGAATTGGAGAATATCTTGCTAAGTGAAATAAGCCAATCCCAAAAAAACCAAAGGCCAAATGTTTTCCCTGATAAGTGGATGATGATATATAGTGGGGGTGGGGGGATGGGGGTGAGAGAAGAATGGAGGAACTTTAGATTACATAGAGGGAAATGAGAGGGAAGGGTATGAAAAATGGTGAAATGAGACAGACATCATTACCCTATGTTCATGTATGTTTACACAAATGGTAAGAATCTACATCATGCACAACCACAGAAACAAAAAGATTTGTGTACAATTTATCAAAATGCAGTCTTTAAAAATAAAAAGGGTAAATATGGGGTAGTTTTCCTAATTTCTCTTTCAGTGGATTCATTACTGATGTATAGGAGCTTGTTTGATATATGGGTGTTGATTTTATATCCTGCTTCTTTGCTGAATTCATTTATTAGTTCTAGAAATTTTCTGGTGGAATTTTTTGGATCTTCTAGATATAGACCCATGTTGTCAGCAAATAGTGATAGTTTGAATTCTTCTTTTCCTATCCCTTTAATTTCTTTATTTTGTCTAATTGCTGTGGCTATAATTTCAAGGATGATGTTGAATAGAAGTGGAAGAGAGGGGGCATACTTGTCTTATTACAGATTTTAGAGGAAATGCTTTCAATTTTCCTCCATTTAGAATGATGTTGGAGTCACATAGAAGTAGGCTCAGATCTTGGCTCTGGCTGGAAGTTGAGAGACCTGGGGCTATTTCACCTCTCTGATTATATTTTCTCTGCTATATAACCAGAGCATCTGTACTGCCTTATAGCAACAGACCAATCGATGTGTCCAGCACAGAGTGAGGCACATGGGGAAAACAACTCTCATTAATATCCTCCAGATCTACCTTTCCACAGGTCTCCTGAAATCAGGGGCTTACTAGTTGATCAGGCCAAACATCTCCACTGTCAGATCATTTTTGTTGCCAGTATCATGGTGACAAAACAAAATGTTATTTGCACTTTGGGGTAGGATGCATAGAGAGGGTCAGTGGGTAAAAATAATATAATAGGCCTTTCTTTTGGAAAAAAAGAACGTGTTATTTCACTGAGTAACAATATCATGCTTCTTTCGTAGCACTAGACTGAAAAGTAATGGTGTATTTTTTTTCCAAAATACATTTTCCTGACCAAGTGGGTGCATTCTGTCAGGCAGGGCAGCTGCTGACAGCTAGGCAAGAAGGGAGGAATTATGCAGACATTTGGCAGTGTAAATGTTAGAACAACTCAACTGTATGTGTGTTCAGGAGAGTTCAGTAGCTTAGGTGAATGCGGCTCCAAGAAATAAAATGACAGCTTCCCTTAACCATTATGCTAATGGGCAGAGTGGGAGGTGTCTGGAGTTTGAGCAGGCACTTGGGAGACAGGACTTCTGGGCTCCGATCCCACTTCCAACAACATCTCCCACTGTGATCTTGGGCAAGCGGCTGAACTTCACTGTACTTTAGTCCTATTTCTCCATCTACAAACCCAAGCTAATAATAGTTACCTTCGCTGCAGGGGTGGTACAAAGATTAATGAGTTAATGAGCAGAACATGCTGTGGAGAAAGACAGGCTATAGGAATGTGATCATTTCCACAAATCTCTGATTTGCACAGAGCCTGCCACAGAAGCTTTTCTAAATGTTATTTTCACTCCCTTCTTCTCTGATATTGAACCACCCATTCCATTTCTGAGAGATATGGATGCTCTTCTCCAGGAAGTTCAGAGTTCTTCCATGGCCACAAACCTGGGCAGTGTTAGAAACGTAAGGAGAGAGACTGAGACCCAGAGTCGTGGAAATTGGAGAAAGATGTGAGAGGACAGAGAACCTTGCTTTGAAATAAATGAATATTAACTACTTTCAATGATTTTGCAGTTCTATCTGATAGTGATGAGCGGGAACATTTTTCCAAAACAAATCCACAATACAAAGAATGTGTAATAACCTAAAATATTTTCGAATTTATTCATGATGTATTATACCAAGAAGCAGATGCTATTGTAGGAATTAAGGTGTGTGAAACAATCCCCTTAATGCCTGGTTTCCTGTGCCCAGCAGAAATCAGTTAGAAAGAAAAATATCATGTATAGATAAAAAATCAGACATTCTAATATAAACTTAGGTCTGGGAAAACAAAAAATAAAGCCAAACAACCAAGAAACAATAATCCTGTTTTAAGACCATGGTGTGAAAGAATTACATCAGTCGGGAAATGAAAATGAATTATTATGATCTCATCATTGGTCTTAATTTTGGAAAATAAATGTATAATTCTATTTTTAAAAAATATAGAGTCTGAGGCTCATAGATAATTATTTCACTCAGGATCAACAAAGCTAGCAGGGATGATCTATTGTTGAACCCATATCTTAGCTATGTAGTATCTGTTTCAAAGGCCTTCTCCCTACTTTCTAGAGTAAAGTGATTATGTAACTTTGGGGAAAAGGAATAATCTGACAGATACTACATATATCTACAGGCCATATTGGAAGTGCACCCATCCATCCATCCCTTCATCCAACCATTCTTCTAATCATTCTCCAAATATTTGATAAATATCATCAATAAACTGCGACTAATGCTAGTAGACAGAATTGAGTCATCTTCAAAAAATACATACACCTTTTTCCTAGATTTAGCTGGTAAACTCAGAATTGCAAAGGTGAAAGGGTTAGCAGAAGCCTCGTAAGACAGCAAAATTAGTCTCTGATTCTAGAACTGTGAACACCTGCCCTTTTCTGGTCACAATGTCTCTGGGACCCAAGGTTTTGATTCCTATCCGGGGAAGATTCCAGGGCAACTCAGCCCCATCTGGGGTAGAAATGCTAAGATAAAGTCCAACTAAAGTATAAAATATACACACTATTGTATCTTTGTCACCATTTCCTTATAAAAAATGTGGGCAGTATATCACTTTCAATCTGGTAGAATAAAGCTATAGGGGGACTTAGTTTATTCCTATTCTGGATAGGAAATCATTCTGGTTACATTCTTTCTAATCACTGCTCCCCCACTATTGAGCATATCTGAACACAGACCTGCTGTTCTTTGCCAACAGGCCAGGAGATAGGAAACCCGAAGGGATAATGTAAAAGCCATAAAAAGCACAAATTTCCTGTGTCCCAGTTTTTCCACAAACAAGTTCTGTGCCCTGTGCCTACTTGGCTTCATCTGCCATTTGGGATCATCACAGGTGTATTTGTGCATGACAGAATAAAAGAAATGGAATTTTCCACGTTTATGTACCTGGGACTAAATAAGGATCAGGAGATCCGAACAGTCCAGATTGCCTGGAGTGATGGATGCAGATGACTCAATGACCTTCATTCTATGTAAACGTCAGTGTGCACCAGTTGGTAACACCCTTTTCTCTCTTGCATTCGTAACACTGGTTAATTCCCTTGCATTTCACAGAATCAATTCTTCTTTTTAATGACTTGTATCTTTCCTTGTTGCTATGTCTTGTTGCTATTTAACTTTTGCATATTTATTCAACCTTTGCACTGTTATACAATTTTCTCTACAATTGGTGGTGATACCTTATTTCAATACCTTATTTCACAAATCCTATGATCTTTGTACTAGAGACTGTGCCTTATGTATTTTTGTTCTCTTTCCCTTCCAGGTACACTGTAAACCTAGAATATTTAGGACATGCTTATTTATTCATTCATATAATTAAAGATTCTACCTGCTGTTGAGCACTGTTACATGTGGAATTCTGATAACAGTAAAGTTGGTGTTTGGTGTTGGAAAGTATGTAAATTTTTTATTGATTCTTTTTAGTTCTATATAACATTAGAATATATTTTGACATATTCACAAAAGCATGGAAAATACTATGCTCCAGTTCAGGCCCCAGCACTTCCTGCCTCCCTACTCCACACCCCATCCTGCTCCTTTCCCTCTATTCTACTGATCTTCTCCAATTAATTTATAGCTAAAATCTTTTAAAATTAGTGTCTTGTGGATATATTTGCCATTGGGATTCACTATGGTATATTCATGTATGTATATACCAAAGTTCAGTCAGGTTCATTCTACTGTTCTTCCCTTTTCCCGTCCCTCCTTCCTCTACCTCCATCCCCTTTGTCTATTCTACTAATCTTCCCTCTATTTTGATGAAATTCTCTCTCCTTTTTTTTTTTCCATTCTCTTCCCACATGCTTATTTTGGATTAACTTTAGTATATCAGAGAAAACATTTGCTCTTTGACCTTTGGGGACTGGCTCATTTAACTTAACATGATAGTCTTCAGGTCCATTTATTTACTGGAAAGTGCCATAATTTCATTCTTCTTCATGACTGAGTAATATTCTGTTGTGTATTTATCATATTTTCTTTATCCATTCATCTGTGGAAGGTCTCCCAAGTTGGCTCCACACCTTGGCTGTTGTGAATTGGGCTGCTATAAACACTGATGTGACTGTATCACTGTAGTATGCTGATTTTAATTTCTTTGGATATATACTGAGGAGAAGGATAGCTGGGTCATATGACAGCTCCTTTCCTGGATATTTTTTGTGGGGAAGGGATAGTTGGGATTAAACCCAGGGGCACATCAGTCCATTTTTAATTTTGAGACAGGGTCTTGCTAAATTGTTTAGGGTTTCCTAGCTAAGTTGCCAAGGCTGGCTTGGAACTCACGATCTTTCTGCCTTAGCCCCTGGAGCCTCTGGGATTACAGGTGTGTGTCACCGAGCCTGGTCCCATTCCTATTTCTGTGAAGAATCTCCTTACAGCTTTCCAGTGTTTGCACTAATTTGCAGTACCACCAGTTGGTAAGGATGTGGGGACATTGGCTATTCAATGTCAAAGTCTGTCTTCACATAATTCTTCTAGTACATTCCTTGTTGTCAAAGTATTAGAATTGAATTCAGAATAGAGTGGATTTTGATCAACAGCTTACCATCTTGTTCATCAAATTTATAGTGGTTCACTCATACTTATTCATCCATTCTTTTGTTTGTCAGCAAATTACTGAACCCTCCTACTGTGTGCTGTGTTATTGCTGGCTAGATAGACACTGGAATTCAGTGATGTATAAGAAAAAGAAGGATTGCTGCACTTAATGAAATTCATCTTCAGGAGTCAGAGGCTGGCACTCAGCAGGTAAAATATCCATTAACAAGACAATTCTGAACAGGTTGGGCACCCAGTGAAAAAGAGGGAGATGGGTAAGACTGGGGAGGTCACAGATGTTCTCTCCAAATACATGATACTTAAGCTGAGACATGAATGACCAAAAATGTGCCATGCTATGATCCCAGAGAAAATGGCTTCAGTCTCAGAATTCAAAGAAAAAGAAAATAAAAGCAGGTGTAGCCAAAGCATAATTGATGTTTCATAAGAGATGAATTTTTCTAAGCTGGCAGGAAACAGCATGCATGTCTTGCAGTAGATAGGGCCAGAGAGGGTCAATATAAAGGTCAAAGAAAGGGAATGAGAAGATTGGATTTGTAGCTTTAAAAGATGTCTCTGGCTTCTGTTTCCACAGGATCATTTTTTTCTAAATTAAATTATAGCAACTAATGGGTAAATAGAAAATTCAGTTTACAAAAATTTTCTTTAAGGCCAGGTTTGTTAACCTAATCTTTTGCAGAAAAGTCGGAGAATCTTATCAAAGAAAACATTTAGCAAGCTCACAATAGCTTGTGCTCCAGCTACATGTATCTGTAATACATGTCTATATTCTACGCATACCGAGGTTTAACTTGGAGCATGCTGCAAATTCTCTGGGCCTTGAAAATGAGGAAGTTTGACTAAGATGATTCCTAAAGTCTCTCAGAGCTCTAATATTTTATGACCATGAAATTAATGCATTAGAAACTGATTAAAATCTAAGAAGCTATGAAATAACCCTTCCCTTCAATCTTGTGAGTGAAATGAATCAGAGAGTACTACCATCCATGATGATCAACACGTGTGCAGCATTTTATAGTCTGCTGAAGGTACCTCTATTGTACCATTTGAAATCACATAATACTGGGGCAAAAACTTTATCATTATTTCCGGGTTACTAATGAGAAAACTGATATATAGAGGAATTGTTTGCTGTAGGGAGGAAAAACAACTAGCTAATGAAAAAACCAAGATCGGAATATAAATTCACTGTATAGACAAATCAAGAAAATTGTATTTTGTGTTTTCATTGTGGCTTTTGATAGTTACACGGCTTATTCAGAAGTTAACTTTCGACATCCTTAGCAATTATACCTGTTTTACTTTTTTTGTATACTAATTAGCAAGAACTCAAAGAGAACTCATGGTTAGAATCTCTGTGCTTTCTTACAGTGCAAAATATAAGAAAGTTAGAAATATGGACAGCTTTATTAGATCCACACTGTGGGTCAAGGTCTAATACAGATATTTCTGTTCTTAATATAAAAGTCATTGATGAAATGACTTACACAATAGCCAAGTTATTCTTGTATAGGCAATGTTATTCTACAGACATGTTGCCTTTTAGCACAGGAAACACATATGTATTTTTTGAAAAGTTTTACTTTGCTTGAGGGACCCTTCTGGCCCTACTGCTCATATATGTTTGTGCACAGGTAGACACCTCCAACAACACCCTCACAGATTTTGTGAGCCTGATTGATGATGCGGACCTGCCACCCTTTTCTCTGTGATGGAGGTACTGCTGGTTGAGGGTGGAGGTGTCTTTTAAGCATATTTCCTGATCATCTTTCCCCATTATTTCCTTCCAGGTTTATAGTCTAAATTTTGACTGCATTTCTTAGCTGCTCTTTGGATACTAATGTGTCCTGTGCTAATTATTGCATAAATGGAGAATTGTTTTTATCATGCAGATCACAGACATCATTATGTATATGATGAATCCAGATTTTCAGAAATCAAGCAAACAAGCAGCCTCATATAAAATCATACAAGGGTTGGGTCCAAATTATTTTAGAGTTGCCCAGAAGAGTTTGGCAGTAAGAATATTTCAAAGATAAACCTGTTGAAATGGCTTACTTTTGACAGCCCTTTCTGGAACTTCAGCAGTCTCTTCCTCGGCTTCTCTCCCTTCCCTTCCTTCATGTCAGACTGTGCCATGTTTGAAATTCCTGAGCCAACCATGTGCTTGCTGTCTTTATATATACACTCATCTCTCCTGAGGAAAGATTTCAACTTCATGGCAAAACTGAAGAAAGCATGTCAGAGTGCTGTCGGAGACAGAACCTTCTTTTCTACAACTGTTTTTGGATGCCAGCCAAAATTTTCCCTTTCTGGCTTTTACTCTTGACACTATCTCCCCATGGAGTAGAGGGGATATTTTAGCAACTGGCAGGTTTTAACAGTGGCCCTCAATGCCAGCATGCGCCATCCAGAATTCAGAACACTGACTCCATCTTCTTGACGATATTAAATAAGCATGCCATTTTAAGACAACGCAGGGCAACTTTTCTTTTGAGGCTATCCAGGGAGGTTTTTTTTTTTTTATTTTATAAAGGGTTTTATATAAGACATCAAATAGTTATGAGGAACGTGGCTGTGCTTTTTATAACACAAGAAAGGTTAAGAGCAGAAATTTTTATAGACACTGTAAGAACTTTCAAGGGACTAAAAAGCTCAGTGGACTCTGAAGACAGATCTCACCTGCAGGAGAGGATTCAAGTTCACCTGAGGAATCAACAAGTTACATGGGCTGAGCAACCAGCTAGGTCCCAGGTGTTGGCTGAGCACTCCCTGTGAAATCTGCTTGGCAACTAACTGAAAGAGGATTGTTTCTTGTGAAAAAGTTTTGTAACAATATAACCTACAGGAGGCTGGTGTCTGGGAATGGTCAAACAGTTAGGTTTAGACCCTGAATTCACTGAAAATAAAAACGTTATTCGATTTTGACTTTTTCAGTACCCCAAAAAAGGAAAATCATGCTGGATGTCTGCATAGAGATGATTCTTTGAAGAAGATTTGTTTTTCTTCCAGGTAATTTTTTATGCTAAGCTAAACTGAGTTCTCTCTGAGTTGCAGTGTAGGCTACATATAGGAGATAAATAGTAGCCAGAAGAAATTCCCTGAAGCAAGAGGAAGACTCTGGTACAAAGAGAAAAAAAACATCCAAGAGAAAGAATTGGTTGGATATGAAAGGAAGTTGGAGCAAAAGACAGAGAGGGAATGGAAATCAAAATACACCACACAAAAATAAAGCGTGAGCTAATTAAAATCAAATGGTATACAGGTAACTGCAGTATCTTCTTCGGTGAGGACATATTCTTGGAAATTAAGAGTTAAATGCTAATAGTACAACTTGATCTCAGTTTTTTTTAGGCAAAAATTCAATTTTAAGAAATATTTAGGCTGAGATTTTGGCAAATGAATAATAGTCTGTGACTCTGACCAAGACACACAGAAAAAAATAAGTTAAATTAACTAAACTGAAAGTATTGCTGCTTCTACCCTTAGAGTTCTTATTGCCCAAGAGGATCCAATTTAGTGAGAGCTACCAGTGCCTCTAAACCATAGGTTCAAGAGGCTGATACAATTTCTTTTTCGTCACCTATCTTAGACCCAAAGAGTCCAGACTGGAAACCAGATGGTTTAGATTGCTTTCTGAAAGCAAGAGGCTTTGTAGAGAAGATAAATTCTCTTCACATGTATGAAAGTCACTGCACAGGAACAGCTTTGCAATGCCACTTGTGATGTTCTACATCCCCCAGTCTTTAACCTTTTATGTTTTTCACAAACTCCCAAGGACTTCAATAAACTTAATTTCCAATATGTTGCAAACCCCAAGGATTCCAGCTCACATTGATCTCTCTCTCCTCAAGGTCTGTAGAGTCTATAGTCTTTATGTATAATCTGACCCTGAATGTTTTACTGTAGTAACTTTTCATTTGAGTTAGAAATTACTTGCTCAGTTTGGTATCTGCAGCAGTAAGGCCTATTAGCCTTGTTGGTAGTCAAATTACTCTCTTGCCCCATATTAAACATGTTGCCTACATTATATAGTAATAAGTGCCTAAGATTTAAGATGGTTTTCTCAGTAATAGCTTAATGACAAAAAAAACTTGTGACCATTTTTGAACACTTGAAAAATAAAAAATAAATACAAGGAAAGTTAAAATAGTTCCTAACTCAATTTTCCAAAGAGAATTGCCCTAATAATTTAATAAATTTGGTCAAAAATTTTTCTGTGTTTTCTAAATGTACCTGATTGTTTCTATATATGTGTGTATACACATATACTTAATTTATTTACATAGAAACCACACATATATTCTTAAAATCTAATGTATACTGATTTTAAGATTAAATATTTTGTCTTCATAGTCTAAGATTCTGTCTTCCACGAGATCTAGTCTGTTGGTGATGCTTTCTATTTAGTTTTTATTTTGATTTATCGTTTCTTTCATTTCAAGTGTTTCAGTTTTTTTTTTTTTATGGTATGTATCTACATCGTGCACAACCATAGAAACGAAAAGTCGTACCCTACTTGTGCACAATGAATCAAAATGTAGTCTGTAAAAATAAAAAGCAAATAATAAATTAAAAATAATCTAATGTATATATCTATTAAAAGATAACAAACATATATTTATATGTATAAATGAGTTTGTACTTCAAAATTAAATACCAAAACTATTTATAGACTTAATTTTCATCCTATCCACTACACATTGACAGCATGTCACTAAATATGTTAAGAGTGTATATTTTTAATTAGTGCATTTTGTTGTACAAAATAATGTATTTAATTGTGAAACTTTCATGCATGCATATAATGTATTTGATTGTATCCACTCTCCCTATTACCTTAAATTATTTATTTGGTATAATCATCATTCCTTTCATTAGCACATAGGATTTTCCCAAGTTTTGTTTTTCTGCTAGTACATATAATACTATGATATCCATCCTGGAGATGGATTTGATATGCACAGTATCTTTTGCATTAAGTTTTATTTTATTACTGGTAAGAATGAATAACCTAATATGATTTTCAGTATATTTTAATTCTGCCTGGTTAATGACTGTTCATGTCCTTCATTTACTTTTCTCTGATTTTCTTTTGTGAAATGTCTGTACATGTCTTTTACTCATTTTAAAATTTTTACTATTGATTTGTAAAATCATGTATTTGTATTAAACATTTTTTGTTTATTGTGTGTTTTTAATTTAGTGTATGATGTTTGTTGAATTTCAGAAAAATTCTACTTTTGTTATAAACTCGTTCTTTCTCGCGCCCTAAAATTACATTTTTTAAATTTCTTGCTTAAAAGTATTTCTTATTCTGGAAAAAGTACTGAACATATTCTCTGATATTTTTTCTGTCTGTTGTTCTACTAATTACAAAGGTTTAATACTTTGACATATGTAGAGTGTTTCTACTTCACAGTCTCAATGATACTTATAATCCATTCTCTTGCCATTGATTTATGCTATTTAAAAAATTTTCTTCAGTTACTGCTATTATTGTTTCTGTTGAGTTTTTTGTTTTGTTGTTTTGTTTTCTGGAAAGAAATTTTTGTCAACAAATATAAAAGATATGGCTAAAGTCATCGATCCCACTTCATCAACTTGAGGAGCGGCCAGATTTTGTGTGGGAATGGTACCTAAGCCTCAAGTGCGTGTGTCAAGTTCCTACTTCCTGGTTCTTGGAGATACACTCCCACCCTTCGCTCTCGATCTTTCCCAATATAGGGTTCACAGCTACTCTCAGGCATGTAAAAATCTACACATTACAGGAAACTCTGGTACTGAGACTTATCATTTTCCTTCTTCAGATCATGCATTTATGTGAACATTTTACTTGTAAGTGAACCATCTCTGTCCCTTTGGATGCCAATTGCCCCTGCATTTACTTACCCTTGAAGTTCTCTTGCAGTCTTTTCTGTCCTCTTCACTCCCTAACTTTCTGGTCAACCTGGATATTTATTTATGAACGGAGAAGGCCAATAAGGTCAAGGATAAATGCTATTCAGGTGACTGTGTCCACACTTATTTATTTATTTATTTTCTTTTTCTGTGGGGCCTGGTATAGAGCGGTACTCTTCAACATGGTAGCCATTAACTTCATGTGGCAACTAAGAATTTGCCAAGTGGCTAGTTTGAAGTGAGATGTGATTCAAGTATAAAATATGTGTTGTATTTATTTAACTATGTAAAATATCACATTAAATTTTTTTATGAATTATGTCTCAAAATGATCATATTTTGGATATATTAATGAAAACATATTTAAAAGTACTTTTACTCATTTCTTGTTACTTTTATAGTTTGTCTACTATAAAATTTAAAATTGCATATGTGACTGACATTTTTGGATTGCATTATAATTTTATTGAATAGCACTGTATGGAAGTTTCACAATGCTCATTTTTAGTACTAGGGCTATGTCTTACAATTAAGAGAGTATCTTTCCATGTTCTGGAAATAGGCTGGCTGCCAATTTTTTTCAGTGCTATGAAAGTATGCTGTGAATCTTTATAAATTGATGTGTACAACAAACTCTGTTTTCCTTCAATATGTTCTTTTTAATGTTGGTTTCTGTTGTATTGATTCAGCAAAGTGTCTCAATGATGGTGCTTCTCTCTGTCTTTAACTGGTGCTTAGCATCTTTTGTGTGCACACATGTGCATTTTTTCAACACAATTGGTGGTGGAGAGAGGTATGTCTTTTACTCCTTTAAGAGTGGGTATCAAGCAATTGTGTAAAAATGTAGATTCCTTGACTTGACATTTACTCTGAATGAAGTATGCCATCTTTCCTTCTGAATCCCTAAGAAGTGAACCTGAAATGGGTTTTGAAGCTACAGAGTCTTGTTATCATTGAACTTTGTGGTCATTGCACAGATTATTTATTTCCTCTTTGCCTTTATTAACACATTTTAATATGGGGCAATCATAATTTTATTAAAGTGTTCTATCAATCTCATAGCCTAAACCTCTGCCCTCCTCTTTCCTTCTTTATTTTTTCCTCCATTGAGATTCACTTGGCAAAAGATGAGTTGTCAGCAAGCAGGTATTATATATGTGATACTGATGGTGGGGGTGACTGTGGAGTAACTTGCTGAGGAGGAGAGGTACTCTCGTGCCTGTTAAAACTAGGACCCAATTCCAAATACAACTGTCAGAATTTTACATATTTTAATGCAATAGATTACAGAAAATAACAATTCAGCATGCCAACCCTGGCATCGAGAATGCCTTCAGCCCTGAGGGTAATGCCAATCCCTTTAGGAGACATGGGGAATGGATTTGCCTTAAGCTTCCTTCTTGAAAGAGGCCAAGAAATTTCAAAGCTTTTAATTTTTGCCAAATAGAGAAAAGATGCTATGAGTTTCTTATATATCCTCATAGAAAATACAATTTCAGCAAGACGTTTGATAAATTATCATAAATATGAGACCAATAACTGCCTTAAACAAGAATGCCAGTCTCCCTGCCAAAGGTGCAATGTGTATGGAAACGATTGCGGGGCAGCTTGTGGCAGGCTGTCATGGCAAGTGGCCATTTTGGAATGAGGAAATAAGTAATGACGGATGAATGGTAAAATGTTCTGACTGGGTGGATAACACCCCAGAAAGTGTAATGTTCTTTTTGCCCATCTGAAGCTCAGTACTTTGAGTCCTGCCAAGTTCATCTGGAAATCTCTGAATTGACCATTTTGGGCTATTTATTAATGTCCATCAAGTCATAGAATGTCAGCAAAATCAGAAGGAGGGTGTAGTAGCAAAGGAGAGTGTTCATTATCTTGGATTGAGGGGAAAAATAATTAAATTTGAGTTTGAAAGCCCTCCCTACTTATTATTATTTTAAAAGAGGAGAAACGTCCCAATATTGGATGAGACAAGTATCCAAGCAAGTATCACTGCTTTCTTGTGTTGGTTTATTTTTGTTCTTTCTTTAGTTACCATTGTCGTTTATTTTTCTCTTTCTGTCTGCTCCAGCTCTAAGTTCTTAGTATTAAATCCTATACAAAGTCAAAAGTTTGAGGGATTTACATAGGAAGATCACCAATCAGGTAGACTAAGGGGTTTATATACACAAATTCCACAATGTGGAATTGATAGTGTTAGGAAAAGGTAGAAAAAAATTGGTGGTTGTGGTTTAGATATGCTACTAAACAGACCCAAATTATTTAAATTAGGTGAATCATAAAGTTTAAGGCATGTCATTTATTCTTGGATTTGTACTATTTACATACATCTACCTGTACATATGTGTAGGCACCCTCTTTATTAGGGCTAGTCTCACAGATAAGGGAGTTTACAGAGTTGCCTATTTGGTTTGAACTGAGGGTCACTGAAGGTGACTTCCTTTTTCCAAATGATGTTCTCTGCTAGTCTGTCAATGAGATCAGAAATCATGTTTCATTCTGAGAAGCAGCTCAACACAATGGAAGCAGCATGAGATTTCTAACTAGCACAACAGGCTGTGAACCCTATATCTGTGCCATTTATTAGGTGGGTGATATTGAGCCTCAGTTACCTCTCCTATAAAATGGGAAAAATAACTGACCTGGCAAGGTTTGAGTTTAAACAATTCATTGAATGTGCAATGCCTACCATATGGTAGGAGCTCAAAAAAATGGTAGTTTATAGTGCTGTTCACAGTGATAAATTGTAAACAGCTCTGCAAAGGGTCCATTGAGCCCTGCCAGTCATTCACCATATGTGAATAGATGTATTCAATTCCTTTAGCCTTCTGTGTTGTGAGCTTGAGTTTGGCCATGTGAAAAGGAGGATAGAGAAAGGGCATCAGCACAGATGTCCTTGTGAGATCAGACCTATGAAAACCATAAAAAAACTGAGCACAGGACACTGGGCCCCATACACCAGCATGACAGATGATAGACCAATGACTTAATTTATGCATGTGCTTCTACCCTTTTTGGGAATCAAATTCCTTTTGCTTGAGGCTAATATTTGACCAGAATAGGAATAGTTAATGCTCAACATCTTAAGCATCCTTTTTCTGCAGGCCTACCCCAATCAAAATTACTTGGTCCACTTTAATTACCTGGAATAATTTCATTTATTTTCCCTTTTACCATTTGGATTTGTCTCACATAAAAGATTTTTATTTTCCACTTAGTTGACATGAAAATTTACGTTTTTCAATACATTGATGATGTTTGTCTCTAAGTCCAAAGACCTGTAGCCTTTCTACCTACCACGTTGGACATGTAGATTTTGTTGGCTGAAAGGAGTGTTCATAACATCTTCCACCACACCCTTGAAAGTTCCCCACTCAGGGCTGTAGATATATGGTACTACTGTTTTTATGGATACACTCTTAGCAGGTAATCATTTTTATTCAGATTTCCCTTAGAAATTTTGCAGGCAGTTCAGTTCTAAGCAGAAGAGGAAGATGTGGATAAAGGCAGAAATAGGCCCCTGTTGATAGGAAAACCAGAAAAATTTAAAGAGAATTCCAAAATGAAAAAAATGTGCTAATTAAGGGATATTTTTATTGTACCAAAACAGGGGGAAAGTATGAATTCAAATAATAGATGTGACAAAGGACCCTCATTCATATTTGGAAAAAAATTCCATATTGTGTTTTTCAGGCAGAAATAGAAAACATTAAAATTATACAAATAGAGAAATATGCCTCAGCTAATAAGATTGTTGGGTATTGTCAGTGGTGTAATAAGGATAAAGGGAAAGAGCTTTTTACAACATTGGCACTCTTGTTACCGTAAGAGTTATTAGGATGCATTAGGATGTATGGTGGAGCTGAGGAGGAAGCTGGGACAAGGATTCAAGAGTTTGAATTGTGATGAAATGAAGTGTTTACACATCTATGGTTTTGGGGAGGCTGGAGCCAGGGACTTTCCTATGACTTCTTGCATTTGCCTGGTCTCAGGCAGCAGTATATCCAGCGTTCAAAGCTGCACACTCCTTCCGCCCCAGCTCAACACTGTCCAGAAGTATCAGTAGTCTCTGAGGGCATGTGAACCAGCAAAGAACTTACTGTGGCCCATAAATCATCCTTTGGAGAGATCAAGAGAGCCCCAGGGAAGTCAAACCAACATGAATTTTTAGTTTCTGCGTTTGGGGAGTAAAACTCCCCACATCACCCCAGCTGTGACACACACTCAACTTTGTCCATACTGTCACTTGGTTTGCTGCTGGATGATAGGACACTTTCACTTTATATGAATTGTCATTACCCAGAATAATCCATTTCCTTATGTTCTATTCACTCTTTTTAAAGATGTTGCTTTTAAAAAATAATTGTCATCAAAGGTATACATTTATCTAGTTTAAAATATCAGAAGTTTTTTTCTTAACTTAATTAAAAAGCATCTCTCCATCTCCAATTCCTGCTTCCTAAAGACAATATTTTTAACTCTTTCAACTCTTTCTTCTATTACTCATTTTTACATTTAAACATCTCATTTTATTCTGTTATTTCTAAAATTTCTAACTAAATTGGCAATAATCTTTCTTAGTCATCATTTTACTTTTCATGGCTTCAGTTACCTGTGATCAATTGTGGTCCATAAATACTAGATGGAAAATTATAGAAATAAACAATACATTTTGAATTGCAAGCTGATTATGAAATCTCATCATATCCTGTTCCCTTTGTCCAGTCTTTCCATGTAGTATACACTACCCTCCTTTTAGTTATAGGGTAACTGTTTTCATTTCAGGTTAATTGCTTATATTTAAGTAATACTTGTTTTAATTAAAATGGCCTCAATGTGTAAGAGTAATGATGCTGACAGTTTCGATATGCCAAAGTGAAGCCATGTAAAGTTTTATTTAAGTAAAAGTAAACATTCTCAACAAAAAATAACACTCAGATTGCTAAGACCTCTAGTAAAAATAACTCTTCTATTTGTGAAAATGTGAAGGAGAAAGAAATTTGTTCTAGTTTTATTCCTACAAATCAAATTGTGAAAGTTACTGCCATGCCATAATAAGTACTTAGTTAAAATGGAAAGGTACTAAATTTGCAAATGCATGTTTAAGACAATACATAGTATATGTAGAGTTCAGTATTATCCATGGTTTCAGACATACATGGAGGTCATGAATTATATCCACCACTGATGAGGAGGGAATATTATGGAATCTTCTGATTCCTCCTTTGAAAAATGGAGAAATCTCTGTTACATGCACCATTCACTACATAAAAAAACACTAACTCAGACCATTCCCCTTCCCTACTCTCCCAGTATAAATATGTCATAATTTTGAGATAATTATGCAATATTTACTTTATTTAGAATCTAAAGATATGAGCTTTGTGTATAGAAGTTCTGTTCCTTTTCTTCAATGTTTTCTTTTGATTTTAATTTGTTCGAATTTAATAATCACTTTATCTTGCTAGTTTTTTAAAAATATCAATCCATGAATATATCATCCCCAAATACTCTTGTAGGAATCTCTTTTCAGTTAATTCAAAGGAATCAGGTAGTCTCTTTTCCCGCTTTCCCCTTCCTCCCCCTCATTTTCTAGGAGGTATTCCTCTTGTAGACCTTCAGTCCTACTCTACACAGTTCTTCATGTTGCCTATTATCCTGGGATCACCCTTCATGGAAACTCACATTTGAAAATTTTCCTGTTTTCCTCCTTACACTCGATCAATGACTTATTCTAGATTGAGATTCATTCTCCTCCGAATTTAGCAAAGGAAGGTTTCTGCTGGGAAGATAGATAGTATTGTTAACTCCTGACCTTTTGTATGTAATTTTTGAATTTGTTTCTGGATAGAAATGTTTAAGATCATCATTTGTCCACAGTGTTGAAATTTTATGAAGATACGCCTTGATGTGTGTGTGTGTGTGTGTGTGTGTGTGTGTGTGTGTTTTCCCATTCATCATGCTGGACATTCATGCGCATCATGCTGGATTCTTTTAATTGCTTCCTAGAAACATGCATTCTTTATTTCTGGGACTATCTTGAACTTTTTGTACAATTATTTATCTTCAGTTTTTTGTTTGTTTTAGATATTTATGCTTCTGGATTAATATTCTGAATTTTTCAATTTGTCGTGATATTTAAAATATTTAATATCTTTTTTCTAGTGGCTCTGTGGTCCCTTTGAGTCAAGTTTCTCTCTGTGTTTCATATAGACACTAGTCATTCATTCATTGGACCCTAACTCACTTATTTACATTGTGTGCAGTTGAGGAACTTATTCATGGAGAAGCTGCATTTTAAGCAAAGCTTCACAGAATTAGGCACAAGAGTCAACAGGAGAAGTACATGCAAATGAATGGATTTAGCAAAGGTCCTAAAAGGAGATTAACTACAACAATCCTCCCTCTCAAACAACCAAACATTCTGGGTAAATAAAGTTTAATTTTTTCTTGAAAAGCAATAAAGAACTAATATGAGGGAAAAGAATTGTAGTCATGAAATACTGTTTCCTACTAAAATGAAATAGAGTATTTTGGAGAACTAAAAGAATCCAGAGCTAAGAATGGAAACGGAAGTGATGAGTCTGGGACATCTCATCATATCTAAAAGCAAAGAAACTGCCAAAGGCTTTCAGGTTATGTCCAAAGGATTTAGGAATCAACGTGAAGCGGGGTTGAGCACCAGTGAAACTGGCAATTGTGACAGATTTCAACAAATCAATGATATGCAGATCTATGTTTATAGTGATATTAAAGAGCCTCATTGATTACCTTTGGAAGATACTAGAGAACCAACCATTATCATGAGAAGTGATTAATAAAGGCAAAACTTAAGCTCTTATCATGCCTTTCTTATACAAACGCATCTCAGGGAAATCAAATATGATGAGATGAACTTTTCTTTGTCAAAGTAGTACAGCTAACAAGATAAAGGAGAAATTATAGAGTAAGGGATGTTTTATCAACCTCAAGAAAAGCTCTTCTTCTAATGTGTAACCAATAATTATCAAGGCTTCAAATGTCATACAAAGACAATCACTGTGGCCCTCCTGCCGGAATTACACATCATCTGCTACAGAAAATTCCTTTTTAAAATATTGAACTCATGATTGGTTAAGCCTCTAAATTTAATTTCCAATTAATAGGAATTATCAGGGATAGAGAAACATATTTAATGATACCACAGGGATGCAAAAAACAGACTGTTAAATACTCTATGGGAAAATGAACCAGAATCTTCAAAAACAAATTTCAAGGGAGCATAAACAGGACTACAGAGAGGGAAAAACAAAGTGGCCCTCACAGATTAAAAGAGGTTTAAGAGAACTCATAACAAAATGTCACAGTTTGGATCCAGATTCAAACAAACACTAAATAAAAAATGAGATTAGTAGGAATATTTGAAATTGGAGATTTTAAACTATATAAAATAATTTCTTGTTATGATAATGGCATTAGAGTCGTATATTTGAAGAGTATCTTTTAGAAATATATCCTGAAATGTTTGTAGGTAATAAGTCATTTGTCTAGGACTTTCTTTAAAATAATCAGCTATGGAAAGTGAGTGATGATTTAGAAGTAAAAGCATAAACAAAAAAGACCACGAAATGACAATTTTAAAGGTAGGTTGTCAGTACACCACGTTCATTATACTATTTTCTCTGCTTTGAGATGTGTCAGCCATTTTCATAATCATGGTTTTCTTTAACAAGGGGTTTGGCAATTTTTATTAATTTCTGAGAGTATTAATTATAATGATTTTTGAAAGCTTTTTCTCCCAGAAGATTTATGCATTTTTGCATTCCCATTATTGCTTCTGTGTGAGTGTCTGTTTTCATCTTTATCTTTCCTATTGGGAACTGTCTTCCTCTATCTGGCAGTGCAAGCCTAAGTGCTCATATTCCAGAGCTGCTGAGATTCTGTGTGTGTAGATGGGACTTATTAGAAATGAGCCCCCTCATCATGTCCAGCGTAGGTGCTGAACCCACCCAGAATCTGTCTCTTTTATATGGGTCTAGGCATGATACAAACCTCGTCGTCAGTGTTTCAGAGTCCCAGGACCTCAGGTTTAACATCTAGACTTTTGTTAACTCTCTTAGTTTTCAACGTAAGCTCACACTCTTAGCTGGGCCTGGTAAACCTGAATACAAAATAAACTACTTCCACCACTCTGGAGTTACTTTCTATTCTTTCACAAAGAGTGGGAAAATACATGTCTTTGAATATTATCTCTAGCAAAAAAAAAAAAAAAAAATGCTCTTAGAATTTTAGAGCCTTAAATCCAGCAATGTTTTTTAGATATAATGGCAGAAACTTTCTCATTATCTTTCTTTTCTAACCAACTAAAATATTCAAAGAAATCAGTGTTTCATACTTAAGCATCATTTCACTGTTTCTGACATTTTCATCCTTTCTTGCTAATCTACAAGGGTAGAGTCTCCCAAATTTCCCTTTTATTGTTCTTGTTATTTCCCCAATGATCTATTCTAATGCATAAATCTGAATAAATAGTAAGTAAACTAGGAATTTATTAATTGATTACCTTTGCTTGGGCCTAAAGCTAGCTATTTTCTGAAATTTCTGTTCATGCCAGTATCACGATGGACCTCAGCAAAAAGGCCTATTGTCTCACAGTTCTTCTGTCTTTGGACAGGAGGAGTCTGGTTAATAATTGCTCCTTTAAGCTCATCTTGTAGCTTTGAATTTGAACTGAACCTCGATTTTGTCTCACTTCTTTGTAACGTTGTCCTTTGTATGCTTGCTAATTTGTGATGCTCATTATGTAAGTCACCAATTTTATTTTGTCAGTACATTTCTGCAATTTACCTAGGTACATGGTTCACCTCCTGTACACGGTCATCTATTTCTCTCTCATCTCCAATCTGTGTTTTTGTGTGAGGATTGGCTGGTGTCTAGAAGATAGAATGCCAGCTTTTATAATATTTCTTTATAATAAGCAGCCCTCCCAATATACCTGTTATCTTTTCGAATATGTAATTTAATAATCTGCTGCTTCCTTTTTATCTCTCTCATTGAAATGATACCTTTAGAACATAATTAATATCTTGCATTTGTGTGGTGCTTTGAGCTCTTCAAAGCACTAGTTCATCCATTATCACTGTGTGTGCTTGTGTGTGTGTGTTTATAACATCTCAGTGAGTCGGTGGAATAGGCTTGCTCTATTCTCATTCAGAGGTGCAGACGTGGAAGCAGAGAAAGGCAAGATGATTTCCTGAAGTCCAGGCAGATCATTAGTGGAGAAACTGGGATGATAATTCCATTGCTCAGATTCCCAGTGTGACTGTCTTTTCTTATCTGTCGCTTCCATCCCCTAATACAGTTGTTCACCCTCACATTTGGATTCTACCCTGAGGCCGAGTGGCGCAGCTGCTACCACCCCGGTGCCCACTCCCTTGTTGCTTTACCGTTGAGCTATTTCTTCATTTATCATCCCATCGTGGCACCTACAGTGGCTCTGGACTCACATGTGGGAGAAGACCTTTTAAACCTGCCATAAATCAGACACATTTTACCTTGCTGTTGTCTGTGGTCTTTGAAAAATCTATTTTTTAGTTAAGACATTTTTCTTAGGTAAGTAAAAGTCTCTTCTCACTTTAATGAAAACATTAAGCTCTATTTGATGTCATCTGATTTTTCCTATGTGACGAGGTCCTTCTGCAGTGGACTGACTATGGATAAGGTACATCAACTTGTCATACCCTTGTCCCTCCCTCAATTCTGATCTTATCCTTTTTTTTTTCTAAATGTTCCATTTCTAGAAATGTAGGGAATCCGTCTGCATCAGCAATAAAACACTGCATAGATTCATCAAAGCTCCCTCTGTATTTGTCTTCATCTGTCTCTGTCCCACTTACCTGGAAGGAAAACAAGAGTCAACACACAGATTATGCCACCTCAATGAGAGAAAAATAACCATATTTCTCAAGAGAAGGTCAATCTGGCAGTAAGACAAATGCCCAGGATTTTGAGGGGTTGGAGTGCCATCAGATACTCATGTCTATCCTTGGGCAGGTCACACCTCATTCCCTAATGGTACTGGGTTTGTACATTTGTGACACTTAAGTTTCCCATTGAGTTGTGGCAGTTATATCTAGGTTATGAAGAACCACCAAGGATGTGGACAAATGCTTTAAGACAGTTTAATTAGGTGATGGAGACAGAAGGACAGGTAATTCAGTCACAAATATTGCTTTTTACTTAAATTCTCATGTAATCAAAGCAAGAAAATTCTGTTCATATGTTTTTTTGTTGTCTTAATATCTTCTCTTTCCTTTTTGGCAGCTGTTCATGCCCATCCTTACAGGCAACAGGATTATTCAAATCCCTCTGCTTGTTGAGGGATAGGGGATAAAGTAGAACAAATGCTTCATATTAGAATACTTCTTACATGAACAACTTTGTGCTGAGCAAAGTGAGTGGTAGGATAAACTTGGGATATTATCCAGAAGAGTTTACAAGCAAGTTGCAAGACAAGCGGAAAAAGTATCAAGTAATGTGGGCAAATATTGGTTAAACTAGCACTAACATAAACCAGGACCAGTTACTGCAGGGATCAAGTACAATTGGGTTGCAGGGAGTAGAGAGATTATGTATGACTGAGGGAGTCCACTTCTTAATGGAAGAAGTGGAAGACGTAGTCTTGGAGGTATTGCCACATTTACATGGACAAGGATCACAGTGGTAGTTGTTTGTAAGCAGGGCAATGGCACGAGTTCAAGGGGGCAGAAAGGACCATGGCTTTGCAAACCCTGAGGAAAATGACTTGTGTGGGGAAGCAGTCAGTTCACAGGGGACCTTAGAAACCTCTGGAAATGAAGCCTCTCAGGACCTTTTCAAAGATCTTTCCTTTAACTCCCAGCGGATGACAACCAATTTTCAGAGAGCTCTATTTGAGTGCCAAACTTGGAAAATGACATTCAGCTGACATTTAACAATTTGCACACATTTTGCAAGGGCTTTCTTTTTCATGTGTGAAGCCAAACTGAGAAAAGACAAAATAAGATTGTGTGACAACACCTTATATGGGACAAAATCAGAGCATTGTTTCAGTAAAAACCTTCTTTCTCGTAAGCTTGTGGTCAAGAGTGATGGACTCTTACTAATTTTAGAGCTGGAGAGAACATCTTCTAAATGCTGATCTGGATTAGAAACAAATCTAGTTATGGATATTCCCCATGCTGCTTTTCCAGGTTCCATGGGAAAGGGTCACAAATAGAACCTAAGGATCCTAACAAAGAGTTGAGTTGGCATAAATTTTTGAAAACTTCTAATGTCAACATTAGGCAATTATTACATGGTGTGCATAAAACCAGAGAACCAGAAAGGAATATAGACATCATTTTTTCAGTACCCCAATTACAATGGTAAGGAAGTCCCCACTCACAGGAAATATGCTCTGCCAATGGGAGAGGTTAAGATGTAGATCTGGGGTTGACATTCCTCCCTGCCATTCAGTGTTCTTTCCAGAGCTGTGTGTGTGGACACATACAGGTGTGTGCATTTGTGCTCTTGTAGATACACATAGATACACACACACACACACACACACACACACACACACACACTAACTCAAAATACATCAAACTTGGAATATAGCTCAATGGTAGAGAACTTACCTAGCATATATGAGGCCTGGGTTAAATTCCCAGCACACAAAAATTAAAAAAATAAGTTTGATATTTGTTAAAAAAAAATAAAATACATCAGAATAACTCAAAAAAGCACAAATTTCAAACATCATATTTATTATTATACTTGTAAAGGACCACGGGAATGGCTGCTGAGTTTGATGAAATGTTTCAAACAGTAAAGAGATAAACAATTTAAGTACATTCAGAATGAAAAGATTTCTTCTTGACTTTTAATTACATTATATTGATGTTACTTTGGAGACAGCATTTGTTGACTGTGATTATTTCTCTTCTACTATGTTTTATTTTCTTCTTCCTTTATTTAACCTGAAAAAAATCATTATATGCCTCCAAATCCATAATAAATGCTGATTTGACTGTGCTAAGGCAGCAGATAGTAACTTCTGGGCAGTCTGGTTTAGTTTACTTGTAATTGCTAAATAGCAGTTCTCCAATGTGTGCAACTGACTTGAAGACAACATCAGGATTACATTTCTTCCATGTACTAATTTATTTCACTTTAACGGCATTTACTTCATTTAACAAAATGACTTTTTCTTATTGGTATCTAAGATTACAGAATAGAAGTTAGGTCAGATAAGGCCAGGTCATTCAAAGGAATAAATATTGTTTATTTAATTATTATTTGCTTACTTGTTGCAAGACACTTAATAGATTTTGCAGAATATTTAGATAAATAAGCCGCATCATTTTCTATAAGAAATTCAGAACCTCGTAGAGAAGGACAGACATAATCACAAGCAGTTTTACTATAGTCATCTCAAGTCTCTTTTGAATGAGATGAAAATAAAAAGGTACCTTGTAAATCTGTAATGCAGGGGCACAGTATGGTAGACCCCAAGGGAAGAAAAATTAGATTTGATCAGGTACCTGGGAGTAGCTTAAAAAATGGGATATTATTTAAGACAGATTATTAAAAATAATTGAAATGGCAGAAGAGTATTTCAAGAGGAGATGTCTGGGTCAATGGTGAGAGAGTGGGTGAAGTTCTACAAATGCAAAAATTTTAGTGAACTCCAAAGGATAGGTATTGTTTTAGGATTTGCGTCACTGCGGTTGGGCATGGTGGCGCATGACTGTAATCCCAGCAGCTCAGGAGGCTGAGGCAGGAGGATGGCCTCAAAATTCAAAACCAGCCTCATCAACGTAGTGAGACCCTGTCTCAAAATAAAAATGAGCTGGGGATGTGGCTCAGGAGCTAAGCACCCCTGGGTTCAATCTCCACTCCAAAAAAAAAAAAAAAAAATTTTGCACTGACAAAAAC
This sequence comes from Sciurus carolinensis, assembly GCF_902686445.1. Lineage (NCBI taxonomy): Eukaryota > Metazoa > Chordata > Mammalia > Rodentia > Sciuridae > Sciurus > Sciurus carolinensis. The sequence goes on along the minus strand of NC_062227.1, from coordinate 50,072,624 downwards.
AACTTAGAAGAGGGAAAGTTTATTTGGGAGGGATTATGTGTTCAGAGGTCTCAGTTCATAGATGGTTGGGTTCATTGCTCTGGGACTAAGGTGAAGCAGCAAGGTCCAGTTGAGAAATGCTGCTCAGTTCATTGCACATCAGGAAGCAGAGAGAAGGTGGGAAGGAGTCACAGAGAAGATGTGCCTAGTGACCCACCTCCTCTAGCCACATCCTATTGCCTACAATTACCACTCAGTTCATTCAAGTTAGAATGTACTCATTAGGGTACAATTCTCTCAATCTGATTATTTCACCTCAGAACATTCTTTTATTAACACAGGAGCTTTGGGGGGACACTTCATATCCAAAACATTAACAGGTACATAGTGGATGTTTAGGCTGAAAGAGTTGGAACCAGGGACAACTTTGAATGGCAGCATATTGATATTGGACTGGCAGAAGGAGAGGAGGCACTGAAGCATCTGGGGCAGAGGCAGAAACTGAGACTTGTGGAACACTCTGGTTGGACCAATTCAGATACTCTCTGAGGGGCATGTTGTAATTTCTTTGTCTTTATGTTCTCAGGGTCTCTACTCTGTTCTGACTTCTTTTTTCGCGGTACTGGGAATTGAACCCAGGGCCTTGTACTTTTGAGGCAAGCACTCTACCAACTGAACTATATCCCCAGCCCTGGCCCAACTTCTTATAAGACAGGCTTTTACTTCTGGACCCTTGTTTGTTATACGCAGTGATTTTGTACACTTAGTGAACTAAGAGACAGGGTCAAGAAGAGGCAACCGGAGAGTTTATATGAGTGAGAAAGAAAGGTTTGAAGGGCTTGTGTGAAAGCAAAGAAAAACATCAGGCTGTTTCCCTGAGTGAGGGAGATACAGAGAGAAAGGAGACGGAAAGAGATAGCTACACTGAAGTCATTTTCCACCAATGGTGCCCTTCCCCATCTTGAGCTTTCTTTTGATCTTACAGATTTTCCATCATTTCATTTAGTTTCCTTCACTATCTGGTCTGACAACATCTCCTCATGCTGGGTGACAGGAACATCCTTTGGGGGTACTGTAAACAAGCCAAATACCGGTTAGTGTGAGTATAGGGGTGGTTCCTCAAAACTAGAAGTAGGAAAGTCAAAGGGTGCACATGGTTTCCGCAGAGCCCTGAGGGACAAAAATAACCACCATTTGGTGGTGGAAGTGGGGAATGAAGATGGGGCTGTAAATGGTAGGAGGGAGGTGAATGTGAGCAGCTGAACAAAGGAGCCACAAGGTGAGCGAGTTTGATATAATTGCTGTTCATTGGTCTGTGAGCAGGATACACCTTTCATTGTTGTTGATTTATTGGGTAGTTATGAGAATAGACGTTTCTTAAAAAGACAGATTTTGTTTTTTCGGACTGTTGCCAAACTGATAGTGCTCTGGAATAAAAGCAAAGCATGGGAAAGTGGTGTTTTTCTTTTCTTTTTTTTTTCTCCTTTCCTGATGTTTGGGCACAACTTCAACCTACCTGATTCCCCTCACCCACTGTGTGCTGTGGAAGATGCACATTACATCCAAGTACTGCAGGTTTCCTTTTATTTTCTCTAACTGGCAAGGCTGGAAGGCTCCAGGTTATAATCTGTAACACTTAGCCCTTGTTTTGTATGCATGTTTGTGACACAATCTGAAAAAAAGAGCCACTTACGACTGGGATGGGCGACCGCATTTTTTCAATCGACCTTCATGGGTTCTGAGTTTAGAGCTAAACTGGAGCCTGTCTGTGTTCCAGTCCAATTATGTCAGTGAAACGTGATTTCATTGTTCAAAAGGAAATGGCTTCTTCTTTTTTTTTTTTTTTTTAAGGAGGCCCTTAGACATCAAATAATTTCTCCAAAAAATAAATTGCAAATGAGTCAGACCAATGCAGAATTAACTCTCCCTGAAATAAACTTGAGTTCCATAATTAAAGAGGAAAACAATTCAACAAATCATGGGAAGAACATAAGAAGTCAATCAATAACCGTTATTGACTGTTTAGTGTATGCCCTGCCCTGTCATAGCATTGTCAGGGGATACAAGAATGGAAGATGATAGTCTTTCTCTGAACCGTCTAATGACCATCATGGTTAGCCAAAAATGATTTTGAGATGTCATTCTATTCACCCCAAGATTCTGTATCTTGATGATTTTATAAACGTAACTCTGAACACAAAGAACACAATTCTGACATGGGTAGCCTGATCTCAGATGTAAGGCAGTGTTCTCATATTGGAATATTCTGATCCCTTTCTGGGATAATCATTGGTAGGATGTGTAAACAGGAGAACTGAATTTTAAGAGGTAGCTGAAGTGCTACCTCTTAAGAAAAACTGGTCCATGCGTGTGAAGGAAAGTACAGAATTTTTTCTCTGGTGCAATGAAGCACAAGATATAGAAACAAAACAAAACACCCAATGGCCTAAGGTGGTAGCACAACAGTCTGGTCTACACATCCTGCCTGAAAAGTTCTATGGAAGGTTAGGGAGATGGGCACAAAACACCATCACGACTCATGAAATACCATCTTTCTCTTTCCCTTCATCTTCAGACATGCACAGTCTAAGTCACAAGGACAACATGCAACTTTTCTGTATGAGCTAAGCTTGAACTAACAGGCAGAGTAAAGTAGAAGCGAAGTTGGTGGCTCTGGAGAGAGACTTCGGAAACTTAAATCCTGGTTTATGTTATACTAATTGCATGATTTTTGAGGGTTGCAAATGTAGAGTACTTCCTTAAGAAGTGCAAGGAGTGGGTCCTGCCCTCTACTTCAGGAATAGAGTACTTCCTTAACAAGGCAAGGCCTGGGTTTGCTCTCCAGCACCAAACAAAATAAACAAAAACCTTCAAAACATTTATTCAACCAACCTCTAGAAAGAAAAGAGGCAATTAATGTGATTTGTCTCACAGGATAGTAGGTAGCATTGAATGGATTAATTCATGGGATATGCTCTGAAAAGTACCTGGCATGTAGTAACATGAGTGATGTTATTAGGTGGTGTTGTTATGGTGGTGTCCACAAAGTGGTGTAGTGTGAGAAAATCCTAATTACTCATAGAGTCGTTCCACCTTATATGTGGAGATTGCATTCCAATTCCTTTACTGGATGCCTAATACCATAGATAGTATTAAACCTATATAAAGTAAGTTTTTTTTTTCTTGTACATACATACATATGATACAGTTTAATGTATAAATTAAGCCCAATAAGATATTAACAACAATAATAAAATCAAACAATTATAACAATATATAGTAATAAAGGTCATTTAAAACTTATGAACTGCTTATTTCTGGAATTTTCTACTTAAAAATTTGGAACCCTTCGTTGACCACAGAGAACTGAAAACTGCAGATAACAAAACCACAAAGGAGGGACTTCCGAGTGTTAGATGAAGAAACTTCGGTGATATTTCAGATCTGAGAAGCAAGATTCTTCGACAATATTCCAGATTTCATCTCTACCAGTTCAGTAGTTGTGTAGGTCATTGAAATGGGGACAGAGCACCCTCAAGACATGATTGTAGGAAAGATTCAGAATGGAAAATTGTCAGACATTTCATTTCAAGCCATGGATAATGCTGGTTCACAGGTAGGGTTTTAATAAAGCAAGAGCAAAGGATACTGGGAGAAAGAGGGACTGAAAATGAGGGGTGCAGATTGGAGAAAGCACTCCATGGAAGCAGAGGCAGTTACTACTGCCCAGGCTTGAGGCAGGAGCACATACCTCACTGACCTGGTGGTTTTGCCATCAGGGGCTCTGACTCAGATATGATTATTAATAACACAGTAACACATAAAAGCGAAGGGTTTTATGGAAATGAAGGCTGAAAGCGTTGAAAAATAAATTGTTTTTCCCCTTTACATCCTTCCTTAAGTCTTGAGTTTTCAAATATGTTTGGTAATTTTTCTTTTTTTGAGGCCGTTGTTGTTTTACATTTTGCCAGTGGTTTGTGCATGTGCTGAATATTTATAGAGAAACTCAATACACCATAGATCTTGTAAGTGCCTGGAGGGCAGGACCTAGGTTAATAAAGTCATAAAATTATTCATAACCATTCTGGGTGAGAGCCGTATAATATTACAAGACTATATGAATGTTAATAAAAGATACAGAAAAAGACCTAAATCACAGATCACTGAAGCCAAAATGGTGGCCATAGGATATTTTAAAGCTCAAATCAATCTGAAATCTTGTTTCAGTATAAGATAGTTTTATATACTAGTCGGGCTGGGTTTTTTTTTTTTTTCCCCTGAGAAGTAAAAAACTCAGTGGCTTTAAACAAAGGTAACTTTTACTTCCCCTCAATGTCCAAGAGGGGTCATCCAAGAGTCCTGCTCCTACCATCTTTACTCTGGAACCCAGACTACTGGGTAGCCTCCATTTGGAGCAGTGCAGATTGTCAAGACAGAGCAAAAGAGATTGTCATGAATTCTGTACTAGCTTTTACAGTACCACCTGAAAGTGCTACCTGTTTCTTCCACTCGTATTTCCCTAAGCAAGTTCTATAGTAATGCTTAACAGTAGATGAGTACAACTCTACTACTGTGCTTGAATGGTGGAGATTGAAAATATTTGGGGACTACAAGTTGTGACTACCACAGCTGAAATCATAAATATTTCATTCCCCATTGATCCACAAAATAATTAAGCCTGCATTGGTCAGTTGTTAACTGCTTCATTAAAGAATACAATGTGACATAAGGGACATTGTCATTTATCTACTGAGCATCTATATTGTGCCAGAAGAAAAAAGTCCCATTCATCATTAGTAAGGAAGACATAAAAATACTTTACAGGAAACAAAATCTCATTGCGTATTGCCAGGTGGATATGCTCCCATTCAAGTTGCTGAAACCACCGAGGTGTAACTTTTCCTCATATGAGTTGACTGAAGATCCATATATGCTGACATTAATTTGGCTGTCGATTATGTCATCAAGGACTCATACACTTAGTCTTTGTGCTCTGCCACACTCAGTATGTTGGCTACTTTTTCTCATACTTGGTGTTTCTGGGTCACCAAGATCTCCATTGCAGGCATCTTTTTCCCTGCTGAAAACTAGAAGAAAAGAGAAGATATGTGCTAGGTACATCTGTCCCCTTTGTAAGAAAGTAAGAGCCAAAAGTTTTCCTGCTTTTTTGCCCTTATACCTTCTTTACCATAAAGAACATCAATTATTTCAAATGGAAAAGGAATGATGGGAAAGAGGTTGAATTTCCACAATTAATTTCCCAGACCAGGGAAATACTTTTTGAGGAAAAAATAAAATTGAAGATTTTTATCCACGTAGAGGAAGGGGTCTTGCATTGAACACAGAGTAAACAGTATCTGCCTCCACAGCTACATGTCACAATTGTATTATTTCTGTTAGGCACTGTGAAGTCAGAAATGAGAAGTCAATAGCAGCTCCTGGGTTCTGGAATGATTTCTGAGGGATGGCCACACTTTGAGTAGACCATTCTTGTTAATGGAGCTGGAACAAACAGAAAGATGATTGTTCCAGAAGGTATCCACCCTCATGATTTCATTTTAACTTGATTACCTCTATAAATAACCTATATCCATATATGGTTACAATTGGAGGTACTGGGGTTCAGAATTTCAACATAAGAACTTGGGGAGAATAGATATCAATCTGTTACAGAAGGGAACAGCATAGTAAAAATCCCTGAGGTAGAAAAAAATACCTATTTTCAATAAAATGACTACCTAGATAATATCAAACTATACAAGGTAAAGAAGAAAAGCAGGGATAAATATCCATGGTCTTGAAAACCAAGTAGAATGGTTTATTTATTGAATGCAGCAGAAAATAAAACCTGCACAGGAGAGCACTTTGGGGGAGGAAGAATTAAAAAGAGAAGGATCTGGGGTCAGGCAGACATTTAGATTAATACACAGTGTGGAAGTCCTGAAGTCATATTAGCAGAAGGGAAATTAAGGAGTAGCAACAAACCTGAGAGGCACTTGAAAAGTATGAAAGTTAGGATTAGTGATAAATTGCATATACCAGAATCATAAAAGATAAATAAAAAATGACACTGAGGAAACATCAAACTGTAACCTTTTTAGCCGTGAAAAATTGGGAACAGTGGGAGGGCATTTTTATTTTTAATTTCACAAATTTTGTACTATTGCTTTAATAAAAATATACAAAGAGTATCCACATGTTCTTTACTTTCAGGAAATATGGGGATTAATTTTTAAATCTGATGGAGTTTGGTATTACATGGATTAAATTAAGATAATTATGAGACATTTGAGAAGTGCCTGATTGGAGAAAAAAACACTTTTGAAGTTACATAGGAATCATTACCATTGAAGTGATGGATACAGTTAAAAAAAAAAAAAACATTAATAGCAGTGTGGTGCTTATTATTTAGATGCTTGAATAATAATAGTAATTACTGAGTGCCCACCAGGTTCCAGAAACTTTATACATATTGTTTTAACTAATCCTCACAATTACTTTATAAGATAGGTGTATTATTTCTGCTTTGCAGATGAGAAACCAGAATCTTTGAGACATTAAGCAATTTTTCAGGGATCATATAGCTTGTAAGGGATGGGGGAACCGGCCTTCAAACCCATCCCTGTCAGGCTGAAAGTTTATGTGCTTCAACTCCACTCTACTTGAGGATAATTACTTCTATCTGTGGGTAATGAATTCCTTTCATGGGGTAGTGTATTAGGATTCGTATAGGAAATAAAACTTAGCTGTTTTCTACAGGTGGGTGGAAAATTACATTCCCTTCTCTTTATGTGACACAGACCAGATGAGGGGCATGCAGAATATGAGATGTCTGACAGGAGGAAATTATCACCCATTAAGCTACAATAGCTCAGCTCAAATCAAAGATGAAATTACTCTTGAATGGTGAGAGGGACTTCCCTGGCAGATATAGTAAAGTTACTGGGCACAACCTCTAAATTCCCCACACTGGATGTGTTAATTCAGCAATTCCTGATTTGGGGAGAAATCTTGCATAATACTATGCCAAAAGCTATTTTTGAGCAAGAATTAGCACTTTGAAATAGGCATGCAAATTTCTCATTTCAATAAAAATACCATTGCTCTACAGAGAGAAATGGAGAGCTAGGCTAAATTTGCTTAGCTTTTGGAATGGACATAGTTGAAAGAAACCAATGTCTTGTTCTGTTTTAAAATCTCAATAGAATGAATAAAGTAGAAATTTGACATCATGTCAACAAATGGATCAGTGCAGACAGGAAAATTGGAAAAGAAAATGGAATCTAAGATTCTCTGCAATCATATACTTAAATTTTGCCTAATTATGTAGTCAAAATTCTTAAACAATAATTATTTTGAAAAGGAATCATAGTTCTTGACTACATTGACCAAATCACTTGACGTTTCCTTGAGATACACATCCCCAACCATGGTGGAGATAGTAGACCCTCCTCTAATGTTTTCAGAGTTGATGAATGACAGTGAAAGAGGACTTTGTAGCTCATATCTAAATATCTACAATTTATAAATCAATAAAATAAGTTGTTAAATGTGTTAAAGTCTCAGATCATCATGTCTGAATACAGAATTCACACAGAATCTGATAGCACAGGGGGACCTAGCTGCAGTCCCTGGTTATTGGCCTTTGACTTAGGCTCCCCTCTTCTCATCCCTGGCTCTATTCAGCACTGCAAAGGGCCTTGTACCTACAGTGTAGACATCTCATTCTGCATGTGCAAGCTCTATCCACAGGACCAGTTTACCCTTTGCCAGGAGAGAGATAGCTTGGCCACCGGGAATATGGTTGACCTCAGGGAGAAACCTGAGGAAGGAGTACTTACAGACCTTGGAAATGGTTTTGGAGTAGATTGGATAAAAACTTCCTGGGTGGTATTAGAAGAGAAGTTGCTTGGATAATAATTAAAAACCATATACTCAGTTCTTTTGATTCTATTGACCCTTGACCTGTCACCTTTAATCACTTAGAGAAGAAAACCCATATAGTATCACCGGTGTCATCCAACCATGCATACAAAAAAAGATGGGAGGAGACATTACAGAAATTTACTTACAAATTCATTGAAAGCAATGCTTTTAAATACTTATGAGAAAGTAAGTTTTGTTATAGGAACTTCATGATAGAGAATTGCCTCAATTCTCAACCTTGAATGTATGGACACAATGGAAATGATTTTTCTCTAGTTAATAATTTATAAGGAAAAAGATAATGATTGTAATGCAATTCTTTTCAAACTATGTATTTCTCTTCATCAAGATTTTATAGGAGTTGGGGGGTGGGGAAGAATGGGGGAACTTTAGATTATGTAGAAGGAAATGAGAGGGAGGTGGGTATGAAAAATGGTGGAATGAGACAGACATCATTACCCTATGTACATGTATGATTACACAAATTGTATGAATCTACATCATGTACAACCATAGAAATGAAATGATGTACCCCTTTTGTGTACAATGCATCAAAATGCAGTCTGTAAAATTTAAAAGATAAATAAAAAAAGAAAAAAAAAGATCTTGTAGAAAAGTGTGGATAAAATAATTTTTTTTCGCAGTTATTTCTGATTTTCTGCTACACTTTGAAGTGAAAAACACATTTCTCTTCTGCTTTAGCAAACACATACCATGCCCCTGTTGCTATCTAGAAAAGTTCTTGGAAGACTCTTCTTTGATGAGTCAAATCTTCCTGGATCAACTTCTGTTCCACCATTAATGTACTATATGGCCTTGGGAAGACAATTTACTTTTCTTGTATCTCTCTTCATTTTAAAATAAAACAGTACATCTTATTTTCACTGAAGTGGTAGAATGTCAGGTATGTATTAAATATAGGGGAGAAACTGGGACAGAATATGTTGTACAAAACTTCAGAGGCATTACACAGGAGGAATTGAAATGGGGGGCTCAAAGTTACAACTGAATTTTATGTTTGTGTATGTGCCATATTTTATGTTGATTCCATTTAATAGGTATGGACAATAACAGAAGTTGTGTAATACAGAGTTAGAATGTGAGGCATGAAGGTAAGATTTCAGACGAATATTACATAAAACTGAGGGGAAAAAAGATTAATGCTAGAAATACTGAGAAAAAAATTTGAAATGCTCACAATGAGAAACCCTCTTGAATGTGTACATACAGATTAAATCAATAAGTTTTAGATAGGTGTGGCGATGCTCACCTGTAATTCTAGCGACTCAGGAGGTTAAGGCAGGAGGATTGAAAGTTCAAGGTCAGCCTCTGCAATTTAGTAATACCCCCAATAACTTAGTGAGACCCTGTCTCAAAATATAAAATGAAAAGAACTAGGGATCTAGCTCAGTGATGAAGTGCCCTGGGTTAAATCCTCAGTAGAAAAAAATGTATTTTAATGACCATGAATACTAATATAATTATATTTATTGTCACAGTTAATGTTTCCAAGACAAATAAAAGTCAGTGTAAGGCTGGGGATTTAGCACAATGGTAGAGCACTTGCCTAGCATATGTGAAGTCCTGAGTTAGATCCCCAGACCAGAAAGAGAGCAAGAGAGAGACAGACAGAGAGAGAGAGAAAAAAATATATATATAAAAATAAAGAGAGAGAGGGAGAGAAGCAAGTGCCCATAAATAGTAAGTGTGTATTTTATAAATCTTAACATTTGGTGGAGGAATGATGTTGAAAAATTTAATCCAAAAAGAATCAAAGTTATCTACAGGACAATAGACAACCTAGTTTATGATTCTAACAACTGAAAAACAATACTCCATGCTTCCAAAAATAATATGAAATTGCTTTTGAAGGTCCTGTGATTTTGTTCAGCCTTGATTTGGGTCCTGTTGAATACAAGCCAGATGGGACAAACTGATAAAAACTAAACAGCAGATGTCGGTAGATATCTTGGCAGCTGTTTGATATCCAACCATATGAATTATCAAAATAAAACCTTATCTTCAGGGATTCTGACAAGGATGGAAATGTTTTGGAATAATGCTACAATAGTGGATTCTGCTCTGAAGAAGAATCGAAGTTAAAGTTTCCTAGTACAGATCAAGAGTTTAGTTAGTGTGAAATTAAAAAAAAAAAATATTACAAGAATCTTCAAGGTTCCAGTATGGTACTGACTATAAGAATTTAATGTGAATTGGCTGCAGAGAGATTTAAATTTTGTTTTCCCAGAATGTTTTTTTCTTGCAGGAATTTCCTGTAATGTGGGGACTGCTATATAAAAATATTCCTGGTAATTTCCACCTCAAAAGAATTTAATAACATTATTTTAAACACCAAATTCATTCGTGGAGAAAAATAATTTTATTATTTGTCACTATTCTATTCACTTTTTCTCATAGACCAGATATCATTCATATCTTTGGAAAGGCAAACCTGAATAGCATAATACAAAGCACTGCAGAGTTCTTTCCAACTCTGTAAGATCATCCTAACCAATGTTATGCTCCAGTTAGGTGGATTTCTATTCACCAAGCCTGTCTTGGTCATTGGAACCCTAGACCACTGCTTGCATCAACCCGTTTTAAGAGGCATGTGTTAGCATTAGCTCTTTGCTATTCACCCCATCATCCCTCCATGGTGTGAAAATATTCCTCCATAGAACACGTTTGTCCACCTTGGCCCTGGAGATTTTGCTTCTCTTGAACTCCCACAGGAATGCCGATGTGCTGGAATCAGCGGGAACAGGCTTGCCTGGGCCTATTGTTTTCATTTCTCCCCAACCCTGTTTTCACAGATCTTATGCTGCTAGCTTGGAATTAGTCCATGTTAGGGTATTTACCCCAGGAAACTTTTCATAGGCTACCCCCTGGTTATTTCCATCCCTGAAGAGAGTCCAGTATATCATTAGAAAATAAACATACCAAGAACTTGTTATATTTTATATACTATTTTTGGATTGTTAGTTAATTATTCATTTTTGTATGCTTTACTTCCTCACAAGACTTTGGGCATTTGAGGGAAGGATCCTTTACTCACATTTTTGTATTTCCAGCATGCCTCTTATTTGTTTCAAAGCCCTGGATATTTGCTTAATCAATTTTAACTGACCAAGACACTCTCAAACTTTAAGAAGGAATGAGGAATTTTTTTCTTAGTAGTACTAGACTGAACTTGCAATGTGTCTCCAGGATATGTATTTTGACTTCTTAAATAAATATAATCACCACTGAGCTCTTTAAATATTCATAAATAGATGAGTCAGGCAATTAAATTATAAGCCAGGTAAACAATGCAGGAACTGATAATAAATATTGCCACAATTCAAATATCTATTCAAATACAAGTGTTCCTTAACTTCCAATGGGTTACCTTCCAATAAATCCATAGCAAGACACAAATATCAAGTCCGCCGAACAGCATGGCTTAGCAACAAAGCACAGGGTATAGTGTAGGCTGTTGACTTTTCTGATCATGTGGCTCTCTGGGAGTTACAACTCAGTGGCACTGGCTAACATCTTCAGAGAATATCTTACCATATATCACCAGCTCAAAAAAGATCAAAGAGCAAATGTTGAAGTGTGGATTCTATTAACTGTCTATTGCTTTTGCACTATTGTAAAATCTAAAATCATTAGTCCAACCCTCATCAGTTGAGAACTGTCCCAAATAGTACCATGCCAAGTAAGGCCCAAATAATAGGGTAAACACAGTCCATAGAATTGAATGATAAAGAACATATTCATAATGATCAAAGCCAGAGAGAGGTTAGTCATAAGTATTAAAGTGGAAGGGATGTTTAAAACCAACTTCTTCTTTTCCCAAAATGGAAATGTATAGCCCCGAGACTAATTGTCTTACTTCTACCTCCTAAGCTCTTCAATAATTCAACTTTAATCCTTATGTAAATCTTTGCTTTGCTACTTTATAAATGGGAAAGTGCTGGGGTCCAGCCCTAGCAGAAGTCGGGGGTCCGAGATGGATGGGAGGCGTTCGCATGGTGGAGAAACAGCACACAGAGACACCACGCATTCTGATGATGAGTCTGAATCTTTATTGTTCACAGTCTTTATATATATATTTATATATATATATATATATATATATATATATATATTGGTATTAATTATATCATTTCATGGTTAATACAAGGAAATGTTAAGTAAAAAATCTTCAAGAGTATAATGAATGATCTTATTCAAGAAACATGTTTTTACTCTATGATAGCTTAAAAAGAAAAACAATTCCCAGCAAGGTAGAGGGCGCCATGCTCCGTTTAGTTTTAATTTCCCTGAAAGAATATGACATTAAGTTTCTGTAGAAGTTATCCCTTCCAAGAACTCTAATATTAGTTATTAACAGTGGAATGTTCTTGTTATTACTAACAGAGAATAGAGGAATCAGCTTATAGTTAATATTTATTCTATTTCAAGTACTCATTGACAGACTAAAACTCTAACTAGACATAGGAAGAATACGAATTGTACTTATGATTAATTAATTTATTTTTTAAGTGGGAAAAATATTCTTAAACTTAATCATAGACACTAAGAAAGCAATGAAGACCAAACACCACATCAAAGCTCAGAGGAATACACTCTCATATACAACTTTTAGAGAATTTGTATATTAAAAGAAATCACAGGTTCCTTACAAATTTGAGCAAATCATAATTGCTTATTTATGATTTCATCTAAGTATTAATATTAAACTTTATTGTATGTTATTTTGTGTCCCAACATCATGAAATCTTCCCAGTATTCTCTATAATCTGAATCTAAGGATATATTGATTATTAATATTAAAAAGCAACTACACATAGAGACATGCCATGCCTATGGCCCCCAAGAGGGAGAATGATCTTTCAACAGAACCGTGTCAAGTGTTGGAGGGGTAGGAAATAGATGCAGCAGGAAAGGAATGTTTTCTCTGGTCTACTAAACTCCATGGTATCTCTTCTTTTCTGTTGCATTTTAGCAACACTGTCTTGATGCCATTAGCTGACAGAACCTAAAGCTTTATTTTTACTAAATTAATTGTAAATAATGCCAGTGTTGTTTAAAGTCAAAAACATCTATTAATAATCATGAATCTTGAGTTCTAGACTTTGCCTCTCACTCTTAGAGAGAGTGTATATTTGCATACCCAAACACAACAGTCATGTGTATCTGTGAGAATCATTATAATGACAGATCATGATAGAAAAGAAAAAAAAAATTAAAGTCAAAATGTATGATTAAAATTAGAAAAAAATTTCTCTGACTTCAGGAGGAGAAAGCAGGGACTTGATAATATTTTTATATATTTTTCTCAATCTGCTTTTAAAACCAAGTTTTCATTAGGTAATAAAACCATGAAAATGAGTTTTTAAAAGTATATCATGTGACAATATGTACAATGCAGATTTTAAGAATTTGAGGAGTTTAAAAAAAGAGAAGTTCAGTAAATTTAGCAGGGGAGGTGGGAAAGTTTCCATGGATTAGGGAGAGTGTGACTCAAACCTTAGATATGGCACACATTGTTGACATGTGAGCAGATGCCCATTTCCAAAGAAAGAAGCAAAATTTTGACCTTCACAGATAAATCCCTTCATAGGAGATTTCCTTTTAAAATGAAATGGCTCTTTGAAAAGTTTACACTTTGCTTTGGTGAAGTCAATTCCAGCTTCAAATGATCCTAAATGAGCATGTGAGCCATTTGTGACTCCTGCATTTCTCAATATGTCTTGACTCCCAGCTGTGTCAAAATGAAATAAATAAATAGTGGAAGAAGTAGTCTTCACCTTTAGTTAATTCCTTGACTAAAATGATGCCATTGGAAACTTGGTAAAACAATCTCTCTCATCCTGAAATTGCAGAGGCCGCCAAAGCAAACCAAGACAGAAAAAACAAAGGGCACATCAACATAATGTACATATTGTGGAGATTCTTGAAGGTCAGAGCATGATCTTTTACTTCTTAGTGACATATAATGCCAATATTTGTCAGATCTTACTGAAGACTAAAGCTCAGGCAAAGAAAAAAATGCATTGCATGACATTTGTTTTATGTCCTATAGCATTAAATATCCTATTGTTATAAACAAACAGTTTTGATGATTAAATGGCTTGGGTAGAAGTTTTTTGCATGAAGCACTGTCCAGAATACATTTATAATGAATTACAAGGAAACAAACCAACATTCCAGACTATAGTGAATCCTCTTTCAAGTTCTACTATGAAAGAATTAGATAAACATCAATGGTACAATTATTTCCTTTCTTAAAAAATGTCACACAACACATAATCTGAAAAGAAACAATCTTCTCTTTATTGGGGAAGATATATTCTTAGGATCTCACGAAATATTAAAGCTATGAAATTTTAAGTTGTGGTGGACGCTGGTTGGTTACAAGTGAGAATGAAGAGTGCCATGATTGTTTGTAAGGATTTGGTACCAGAATTGGGGCATACAGGGAGAATCCATCATACAAGTATCTATACTAATGAAATGAATGATGCCTTGGCTTTTTATTTTTGTGTGGTATCAATATTCAAAATGATCCAAACTTTTGGAAACAGTTGGATCAGCAATCTTTAGCTAGTAAGCTTCTTCGGACAGGAAATTTTGTGTTTTTGAGTATCCATTGATTTAATAGAATCTTGACCAGCAGTTAGAAATGCTAAGAATAAGACCACACTTCTAGAAAGAACTGATAGAATCTAAGCACAGATTGTAAAGATGATGGTCAGTAATTTGGGGAACACTGAGGCTCAAAACCGTGGATAGAGATAAGTTTCCTGTACTCTCCCTTCTGTGCAGCCTCCAGGAATTGGTAACTTCAACTAAACACCAGTAACTAAATATCACTTGCAGACTCTGACTAGGAGCCGAATCAGTGCTGTCAGTCTAATTTATTCTCTCAGCAGAACAGTCTGTATTCATACAGCCCTAACCTGGCAAAGATAACCTGGGACTAAAGGGCATACTGCATATGAAAAACATCTTTCAAGTCACTCCCTGAACACAAATGTATATTGATCTCTGATCTTAAACAAAAATATGAGATGAGCTTAAATGATTTCGACTAAGAAATCAGCATAAAATAGGCAACCCAGGAAGATGTTTCCTGTTTTTCCTTTGACTTCTTATGCTCTAACTCCATGACTGCTCTCCTTTGAGTTGTCTGTATAACCCAGTTGGGAAAAAAATATGCCTTAAACATTTGGACTTCATTTTAGTGCAAAGTGTGAGATGCCAACCTTACTTTAGATTTCATCTGAGTGCTCAACTTCTTTCCACAGAATCCCAATTCTAATTAGCTACCATTATTTGGCAATAATAAAACTGTCTATATGTGGGCAACTTCACACTTTTTATTCTAAGAGAATACTTAAGCTCCATATTCATGGTGAGCTGATTAGACAATGTGCAATTTCTAATATTTCCTTTAATTTCTTTGCTTAAGTTCTCCCTAATGATTACATCTTGTCCATATGGTCTTCTAAGAGCAGTAGGGCCTTTTTTAAATAAAATGCAGTTTCTAAAGGGTCTTCAAATACAATATGGGAGAGAAGAAGGAGAGGAGTAAAGACAAATAAAAAAAAAGGTCTTCAAGAAGAAAATGAACCACAAAGGAAAGCATGTTTCATTTCTCAACTTGTTCTAGCAAGAATTGCATCAACTATATTGGCCTAATTTTGTACATTTTACCAGCATCAGAGTTCTTTCTACCAGGAAGGTAGATGGTAGTTGATGAAAGTGACCATGACACTTTTTAGAAAGAAGAAAGTCTGATTAACAAGCTTTCAGTCCAGAAACCAGTTGAGAATTATTCAAGTACACATTGCAGTATTGGCCATAATATAATAACTGGCTTACAACATTTTTTACAGGGAACTTGGATTCTACTTCCTCAGCACAATTCTCTTTCGCTCCTGAGTGTGGGTTGCTGGGGTGTCACTTCTAAATTCTTATGCATGAGTAATCTCACCATATTCAGTAATATATTCCTCTTATGAGAAAGTAATCAAGTACAAAATAACTGATGACTTTCTTGATTCAGTAATCAGTAATTTGTGATCAATTTTACCTGATGGTGACAGCCTGGTGTATAAGTTAGTGCTAATGTATATTACTGCTTTTGATTTCTGTGGAGCCTGCCAGCTGAGTAAAGGAGGGGTACGAGGGATGGAGAACTCCTCCCCCTCCATCCATAAGTGGCATACCACTGGCCTCCTGGTGTTATTAAAGGAAAATTGGAAAAGTTTCCAGAAGATTAAGCAGAAAGCTTACAACTTGCACAAGACTCTCAATTTTCCAGTGGCTCTGACAGAAGGATAAATCTTCAGCTGTTTTAACTAAAATGTAAGCAAACCCAATGTCTAACTACAGTAAACAAAATTTATTATGATTCGGACGTGGCAGTGGTGTTTACATCTAGGTTGACAAAATTGCCAATGTGTGAGACCCTTAGTTAAGAAAAATGTATCAGACTGTTTCTTATCCATCAGGCAAAGGAAAGGGGGATTTTTCAAGTGTTGTGAACATACAAAGTGACTTTGAACTGTATGCTTTGATTATTTGTGCATAGGAAACTTAGCCCAGCTTCAAGAATAAGTGAAGAAAAATCTGACTAAATACTGTGATTTGCATCTCACTGTGTCCTAAAATAATCTTATAGTCCACAGCAAGTATATTACTTTCTTCTTTTTTTTTTCCATTTTAATGGTCTTGCATTTGTTATCAAGGTGTGGTTTATTAATCCATTATTACCCATAATGCCTGACCTGAAAATAGTTACTCTTACCTTCTTCTGTCATCAGAAGGAGGTGGGTCAAATAATAGGTTAAGGAGGAATGTGATTAGGAAAGACAGTAGAATGAATCAATCATAACTTTCCTATGTTCATATATGAATACACAATCAGTGAAACTCCACATTATGTACAACTCCAAGAATGGGAATCTAATTAGGATAAGTTATACTCCATGTATGTATAATGTTAAAATATGACTCTACTGTCATGTATATATAAAATGAACAAAAAAAATAGGTAAAGAATGAAGGTATGAAATAAATTCACCCAGAATACCAGACTGTCTGGGTCATGCCACCTTGCAGTAGAATACTCCTACAGACTCAGGCATATCCCCATTTGAGGGTCTGAAGTTAATAGGTCTTCTATGTCTTTCACATTTAAACTAATTATATGTATACTATTTGATTGAATTAAAAATGTACTGGGCACATTTAAACCTAGGGTTAGATAATGTTCACTTCATATTGCACTTGCACCATGTCAGCAAGAACCTTTCAGCCATGTGGCCATTTGTTGTGGGACTGTGCTGGATAGCTCTTTAAAGTAGCTCCAATATGAAGATGCTGTGGATAGTGTAAAGCCTTCATTCTCCCCTTCAAAATTTCATGTTTGAGGATCATTTTTCTACCTTCAGATTCACCATTCATGGAGCCAGCTTATTGACATTATAAGTAGCCTAAATTTTCTGAAATTTTCTTTCATGTTCTAATTTCATGAAATTCAAAGACATGATGTAGAACTTTTACCATATTAACCTGTTTGCAATTATCCACATTGCTCATTTCCTTTAACTGTTTTCTTGGAAAATTTTACTTACACTTACACCTAGGCTTTCCCAGAGAGAGATTTAGATAGTAACAGCTTAAAAACATGTATAGGCTGGGTGTGGTGGTATATGCCTGTAACCCCAGTGACTGAGAAGACTGAGGCTGGAGGATTTTGAGTTCAAGGCCAGTCTTAGCAACATAGGAAGACCCTCAGCAACTTGGTGTGATGCTGTTCCTAATTTTAAAAAATTACAAAGGACTGGGTATTTTGCACAGCGCTGAAGTGCCCCTGGGTTCAATACCTAGTACCAAACAAAACAAAACAAAAAGCATATACAAAATTATCTCAGCTATAACTTATCATTCATCATGAAATACTCATTGGTAGCATCTTTTCCAGGCAAACACCTAAGCACACACACACAAAACAACAAAACTCATTTTCTAAATATATGCACCCATATAGACAAGCTACACATATATTCATATTCACACAGAAGAGTATATATTTATTTAAACAAATAGTTCCTTTTCATTATCCTAATCAAAGTTTAAACCTTTTTCACATTATGGTTCTAAATATTTTTCAGATGCACTTTTGGTCAATGGCAGTTATACCATCAATATGACTTGTTAATTTTCAAAAACTTAAAGTCTTAACCTTATTATCACCTTTTAAGATATACCAAATGCTTTAATACACATTTACTATTTACCATATTTAAATGTTCACTTTCAATTTTCTCTAATTAAGATAATATTGCTTGAAATTAAATTGCTGCTCTTAAATATCAACTGGAAGTTTTTGATTGATAGATGGCTGCTGTCTTGGGGAGAGGTCTTTAAAGTACTTTGTCAGTGACAGTAAATTTTGCTAATTCTTAAAAAAAATCTCTGATGTAAACCAAGTAACTGAATAATTTCCATATTCTAGGGTTGAGTTGACTAATGTGATATAATAGAGTTAATTTTTCAATTTAGTATTACATCATTATGCAATTTAATACAAATATATTACAAACAACTTCATATGGCATAACTTTTATACAATCAATGCAGGTCATTAAGTATATAACAAAGTTTTCACAATTTTTTAATATGTTCCACATGTTATCAAGACATGTTTAGGCACTCTGAGTGCACAGTAATGTACGGCAGGCTATAAACTCTGGGGTAGTTTAAGTTCTAACATTCTCTCATAAGTATAATAGGGACAATAAACCTACTCTCTAGGGACTAAATGAGAAAATGGCATGTGTGCCTTCTGCATGGTGATGTCATAAAATAAGTTCTTACCAAGTGATAGATTTGAAAGAACAATAACAATCCTCAAAATAATAGATCACTTTTTCAAATACTTGAGATTTATGTGTTTTTTTCCAAGGTGTGTTGGCTTTAAATGTAGAGGTTTATCTCTACAATAGCTACATAGGATAAACAGGGGAAGAACTGACATCATCCATTGAATAAAGCATAAACTGACATTCACAGAACAACTGATGTACTCATGCTCCCAGCGCTGGTATGTTGAGGGGTGGGACTAGATTCCTTGTCTCTAACTGAACTTTACACCACCCCATTGTCCCTCTTCTTGGAAAGTGTTATGGTTTGGATCTGAAGTGTCTTCTATAAAGTTGTTTTAGGCAATACAGGAATATTGAGAGATGATTAGATTAAGAGAGCTATGAACTAATCAGTGGATTAATCCCCTTGAAGTATTGATAATTTAAAAGGGCCACTGTACTGGGTGGTAACTGTAGGTAGGTAGGACATGGTTGGAGGGAAAAGTCACTGGGAATATGCCCTGAAAGTGTTTATCTTCTCTTCATCCCCTTCTGTCCTCTTTCTCTGATTCTCAACTGCCAGGAACTGAGCGGGTTTCCTCCACCGCACCTTTCTGCCATGACGTTTTGCCTAACCTCAGGCACAGAACAAATGGAGTTAGCTGACCACAGAATGAATCTCTGAAACTGTGAGCCAAAATAAATTTTTCTTCCTCTATACTTTTCTGGTCAGGTATGTTTGTCACAGTGACAAAAAACTGACTAACTCAGGAAGTGTTATGTGGATAAAGAATCCTAAACATACTAATCATATTCATAAGAATCAAAGAAATTTCCATATGTTTTCTGTAGTCAGGGGAAATATGAGTTATTTAGGAAAAAATATGCAATTTGAGATGAAACCCACAGGATGGATTGACTCATATCAGTTTTTCATGCACTTAACCTTGCTGAAGAGGGACAAGTTATGGATCTAAACACACACATCTGGTCAGGAGTCAGAAACTTAGTAAGGATTTAGAGGAAGGTAGAGAGGCTACAAGTCTTTCTACTAGCAAGCTTCAAGAAAGGAATCAGAAATAAAGAAGCAAAAAAAAAAAAAAAAAAGGACTGCTCCTTTTCACCTTGAAAAAATTAAAAATAATGTTCTTTTGGCCCACTCCATACTGGTAGAAAATAATGGTAAACATAGTTCTGTCTGACCACAATGACATATTGCAAAGCCATCACATGGGGTTCTAGAAAAAAGTCAGATACTAATAAATGCTCATTTGTATGACTACAAAGGCAACAGCAAGATAAGAAAATTATGTATGCACAGATGAAAATATTATGCATGCTGAGCTTAGAAAATGCTTCTCTGACTCATGATTTTATTTATTCAATAATACTTTCTCAGGCAGTTCTTACATGTAAGGTGTTGTGCTCAGTAAAAATTATAAATATATGATTAATTAAGTCATCATTAGCTCACTCAATAAATATTTGAGTGATGACTATATTTTGGCATTACTTGGTGCCTGGAGTAGTGAGACAAGATACATTTCCTTTGCATACATTGCATTAAATAATATTCATGAGATGGATGACATTTTTATCTTCATTTTCCAGGATGAAATGCTAAAGCCTTGGAGAGATTAAATAACTTGGCTTAGATCATCAAGTTAGTAGGTAGCAATGTCCAAACTTGAACCCAGTTCTATTCAAAGCTAGTTCTCTCAATATTTATGTGCCTCCTTTTTGTCACTTATGAACATTTCTGCCTCATCCACTAAACTCTAAGCTCCTCAGAGGCCAATGTATATGTCACATTTATTGTTTTATACCTTTTCCCCAATGCCCGCCACAGTACAATCTATATCTGTCAAATCAGCTTTTTCTGTAGAACAACCATTAGACATTAATGCAACGGGAATTTTATTCCACAGTATTGTTGTTACAAGTACTTGAGCCCCCATTATATGGCAAATCTTGTTCTAGATGCTATGATGAACATTACACAACAGAGAACTTATCTCTTATTAAAGACCTGTAAGTGTTGGAGAGAACAAAGTTAAACATGTTTCTTTACGATAGGACTTCCTAAGGTCTTTAACATGCTAGTAAGCATTGGGGCTAAAAGGGAAATAGTATGTAAGGTTTTCTCAATTCTTTAGTCAAAGGTCACTTTCCCTTCTTTGTATGTACCTTGAAATTTCAATTCTGCTCTAAAAGATATGTTTTCCAGAATCTATAGCTAAAGAATCTGGCAGGAATACGGTAGAACTTCTAACAGTGGAATAGATGCATTGATAGTTCCCATTCACCTTTCTAAACCTGGTCCTGATGCCTGACTCCAGGAATAGATTTTGTTCATAAAACTACACCTCTTCTTTCAGGTACCAATACCCCAACAACATTGTAAATACTTAGTTTCATGGTTCTTAAATAATTCTTTTAGCCAGTAGTGTTATAACACTCACCCACCCTATCCCCCAAATGAAAAAAAAAATTAAAATTCATTGAATCAGCTCAATGTATCTTCATAAATATTGTTGTTCAATTTATAAGTAATATAAATAGCTATTAGTAGCTACCTGCAATATTACACAGGTAGCTACTTACATGCAAGGAAGCTTCCTGCAACATAATCTATTGGATCATAGAACATGAGACAGTCATATTTAGGTGATCCATCATGATCCCAATGCAACTATTGAAAAAACACTGGAAAAAAAAATGTTCTCTGTTATAGATGCACAAACATCACCACCACTAGGAGATTCAGAGTTCATGACTTTGGGGCCATACCAACAACACTGGGTGTACGACCATGGCAAGATTTATCATTTTTTTAAAACTGCACTAAGATTAATGTGTGTGAGTTACAAATGTGAAAAAGATGGCCTTTTCCTGAGATAAAATGCTAGGGATCACTAAGGCAAAAGAAAAAAAATTCAACTTGAGTCTCTACAATAGGCATTTTTGTGTGTTTGTATACTGCAAACAAATTAAGCAAACAGTGTAGCATTTCTCTTAGTAAATACTAAGGTGCTATTCTAGTTGTCTTGATTTTTGAGAAAGAATACAGTTCCTTATTCACTAAATTGTACTCATTTTATTGATAAGCTTTCTCTCTTAATCCTCCCATATTTATGATATATGTGATAAATAACCTTTATGTGATATGGCGTATGTATTTTATTTGACCAATATATATCTATGGATATTGATATTGTGATACATGTAGTATAATTATTCCTATTTGGCAGATGAAGAGACAGATTGAGGGACTTACCCATGATGTTATAACTCGTAAGTGGAAGAACCCAGATTGAAAACCAGGTTTCTTTCCATCCAAAGAACACGATTGTATTGTATTCACAGTCTCTCCGCGATAACTAACATCAGTAACCTACTTTCCTCTCTAGCTCAGTTTCTTTCTTGGTTAAAGAACAAGCTAGATGATTCCTACAATGTTGCTTTTGGTTTTCAATTCCCTTTGAAGAGAAGTGCAATTCCCTTTAGTTAAAGCATCTCCTGTGAGGCAGAAAAAAATATATTTATATCATCTATCAATTTACTCCCCACTTTTATTTTTTTTCTGTATGCCTAGGCCTCCTGGGTCCAGCATTCCTGTCTTTCTGTCAACTTTTCAAGTAAAGTAATGTGTTTCATTACATTTTGGATGCCACACCAGTTTAATCCCATTGATAGAGGGCTATGCAATCAAGCTGACAGTTGGATGATGATTTGAATCGTCCCTGACTCATTACTTTGTGAAGGATTTGGCATGCCAATCAATGGGGAATGATGTGCCGTGCCTTGAAGAATGACAGTAATCCATTTTCCACCAATTGACATGATGAGTCCTTGACAGACTCACAAGTTATGGGGCCAAAGCCAAACATGATTTGGCACATGCCTCCCAGCACTGCCATTTTGCAGACCCTTAGGGTATTTATCAAAGCAGTAGCCTTCTTGTCTTCTGCTGTCATTAGCCCCACACTCTCAGGAGGCAATCTAGCATTAATAGGCTTTTGCAGGTGAGTAATGGAGCGACTATCTTGACCTCACCTGGTATATTTATCCAAAGTGTGTCTGTAAAGAAATAAATTGGATCTCCTAATTACTCCCACCCATGCTGACACACCTAAATTTATACATCCCAGTGAGAGCTGTCTTTCAAAGTAGTCATTTTGGGAGCAGATACATTTATTCTAATGAGACTGTCAGCATTCAAAATGCATTTGGAATTTCTCTTTTGAAAATTTCTTCAGAATTTAGGTTCAAGTTCCGTGACTTTTGAAGGAGGCCTATTTTGACGTCACAATTTTCTCCTCAGCTTCATCATGTTCCATGCTCATCTAATTTTCCTTTTGCCTACTTCTCAAAACAATTCATTCTTTGATCATTGAGAATATTCATGAGAAGTATTTCTGGGTTCAATGAATATCCAACAGAAACTTCAGAAAATTTTCTAACAATATCTGACCGTTAGATTGAGAGTCTCCATTCCCAAATTGATTGACTTGAAAATATTGATACAACCATTAGTATTGTATGATGTCCCATATTTTAAGTGTTAATAACAAATTTCTGATGTAAGATATTAAATACCATCAAAAGGCTTTAAAAAAATTAAAAGCTATACCCTTCCTCCATTCTATGGCCTCATTTGCAGAGTATTTCTAGAACATATTACTCTGTCATGAACAAAAAGTCTATGTTTTTCACCCTTCATTTTCTAAAAAATTTGGCAGATCTTTCTCTACACTAGTTTGGAGTTTTGCCTTCTGCATATGTTGGCCAGCCAGGGAGAAAGCCATTTCCCATAAAAGAAAGCTGAGATTCATTACAAAAAAGAAACAAAAAAACAAAACAGACAGGATCCCTGACCAAGCAGCCTAAAGAAAAACTCACTATTTCTCAAACAACCCATATTTGCTAGGCTTTCAATTAGTATTTTAGTAAATTCCTCTTCAATATGAACAGTCAGGGACCACTAACATTTGAAGAAAAATTTCAAAGTCAAAGACCAAATCAGACAAGAAACATAGGAACTTTGATAATAATAAGTTAATTATACTGATTGTTTCTAGAGAGAAGAACTTTGGTAGAAAATAAAGGTGAAAAAATAATATTTTGCACCCATGCTCACATACACACACACACACAAACTCACAATTTTTTAGAATTTTGGGTTGTATAGAAACTCAGGTGAATTTCTTTTTCCATTTCTGATATTTATACTATTCTGTATTCTTTATTTTTTTCCTCAAAATTTTGACCAGAAAAGAATCGTTTTTATTATCACAAAAGAAAAAAGATATTTTTTTCCATTTATGTCTGTGTTGCCTTCCTATTTAAATTATTTTCTCTCAATCTTTGTTATTCCCTTTAACTTGTTTAATTTTCTTCTTGTTTGCTCTTCTTTTTCTTGTTTCTTAGGGTGAGAAATGTGCTGCTCGACCTGAGAACTTTTTCTCATATAGGCATTCAGTGCTATGGATTTCCCCCTTTATACTGTGTTAGTGACATCACACAAGTTCTCACCAATCTTCACTTTCATTCTATTCAAAATACATATTAATTTCCCTTTTGATCTCTTTTCTGATACCTAGGTTATTTACAAGCATATTAATCATGCTTCAAGTGTTTTAAAAGATTTTCAAAACAACATTGTATTGTTCAATTTTCATATAATTCCATTGTAATTTGGAACATACTTTCTATGAGTTCAATTTGTTTGTGATTTATTACAACTTCTGTTATAACCTGGAATATATTGAGCCTTGATGTATGTTTCACATACACTTGAAAGGAATGCTTACTCTTCTGTTCAGGAGCAAGTCCTTCAAATGTTGCTTGATTGAGTGAATCAATTATGTTTTGGGTATTTTGTATACTTGCTGATATCATGTCCACTTGTTCTGCCAATTACAACAGAAAAGTATTGAAATTTTAAACAATATACCCATTATTATATTTGTCCTTGTTATTATAACTGGTTTTGCATTTTGGGTTTTGAAGCTCTGTTCTTAAATATATAAACATTTAGAATTGTATCTTTCTGTTGACTTAGTATCTTTATCATTATAAAATCATTGTCTATAACTATAGCAAATATTATTTGCTCAGATACGTACTTTGATATTAAAGTCTTTCCCAATTTCTTTTGATTAGTGTTAGAGTGGTATATCTTTTTTCATTCTTTTTCTTTTAGTCTATCTATATCATTTATTTAGAAAAAACTTAATGAAGGCAGCATATATATGAGTCTTTTTATTTTTTATTCAATCTCACAATCTTATTTCTAATCGCAGAGTTTGGAAAAATTATATATAATATGATTGTTGTGCTTAAATTTTGATTTTTGTTTTCCCTTTGTCTCAGCTATATATTTTTATTGTCTTTTTCCTCTTTATCTGCCTTCTTATCATTAATTACTATTTTATTATGATTTCTAATATTATCTGTATTGACTTATTATCAACTATCCTTTGGTCTTTAATTTTGGTGACTGTGTTAGTGTTCATATTTTTCATTTTTAATTTATCATAGAGTTTCTTCAAATGCTATTCAATTAAATCAAGTATAGTACTAGATAGAATGTTATGATAATGCACTTCTCTTTCTTCTCAGGTTTTGCGCTAGGTCCTATAATTTTACATTCTAAACCTTTCAGTGTTTATACTTTGGTTGCATATTTTACATTGTTGTTTTTTTATTTAAACAGTAAATTATCTCATAGAGAGACTAAAATAATAATAAAAAGGATCTTGCATATTTTCCCAAGCTGTTCCCATTTCTGATGTTATCCATTCCTAAATATAGATTTGTACTTCAGCCTGCTATTCTCCTTCCACCTGGATAAGATCCTTCAACATCCTTTATGATAAAAATCTGGTGCTCATGCATTCTTTCAACTATTGTGTGTTTGAAAAAGACCAATTCAGTCTAAGAGATTTACAATAGGACTAATTGGAATTTACAAAATAGAGAAAAGATAAAATGGAAGGGAAAAAATTTATCAAAGACATTGTTCAAGTTTAGATCAAATGGGTGCATTGGGTGCTCACTGAATTGGATGAAATAGTGCCTGTGTCAAGAAAAAAGAAGAGATTCCTAAACCTTTCAGATGTGGGAGAAAGACATTTGTATAAAAGATCAGGAATCAGAATGTTGTAGGGCAGCTAAACATTCACTCTGGAAGTAAGAAGACAAGTCAGCTGATCTCTGGAAGAAAGACATTTTCAGATGAGCAAATTTACAGGAAAAAACTTCTTGTTTTGTATCCTTTTCCAAAAATTCCTTTTGTAAAGATGTCCATGAAAATTAAGATTAACAAATTTTAAGAGAAAAGTTATAAGAAATAGAAGATCCAGTAAAGGAGAGAAACAAAGAGTACTCCCAGACTGGTAGTTAATGGGAATACAAAAGTAATAGTTTTGTCACAGGCCTGAAGAACAACCCGTTCCTATAGAGCAGGGAGGGGCAAACATAGGAGGGTTGCACACACATATGAAATGAAACACATAGAACAGTTGGCATGTCTAAGCACAGAGACAAGAGACTTCACTTTGTGTTGGGGAGTTCAGGGTGCATTAATAAGAGGTGCATAGAACTAAACGACTGAAAATAATCAGTTAAATATGAACTCCTGAATAAACATAATATTCTGCTCATACAGTAAATGGTTTCACCTGTACATCCTATGTGTTCAGTCATAATTACATGAACACCAAATATTGCTTTAACTAAACATCGTGATGGAGTATGGCGGAGTAAAGAGTGTAGAAGTGTGTGGTTTCTGAACTTGTGGGGAAATGATACAGGTAGCCGGGTTTTCATCTTCCATAGCAGGAATTCAGCACATAATAGCAAAATTGAAAAAAAGAAATAGAATAAACATGTTTTTCAGGTATATATAGAGAGAACTCAGAAAAATATGAAAGTACAAAATGAAAGCAATTACATCTGGAAGTGGGAATTTAATCTAGATGGGTGAGGTGGAACACTTTTTTTTCTCATGAATTTTGAGAAACCCTGGCTTATTAAAACTTGAGCATATATACTTGAGCATATATACAAATAAACATTAAATTAAGATAAGACTTAACTAAACTTTTATGGAGAAAACCACATAGAATCTAAGTGGATAATTGCCTTTAAGAGAATGAAGAGTTAATCTAGAAATTGTTATTCCTGGAGTAGATAAAAAAATTTTAAACTATAATTTTGATGATAATAACTAACACATTTGAGCATGTGTTAATGTTAGAAACTGTTCTAAGCAACTTTCCAACTTACATTATCTTAGTTCAGGAATCACACTATGATTTTCTTTTTTCTTTTGTCAATGAGTAAATTGAGCGTTAAGAAGGATACCTAAGTAGCTTCAGGATGTAGGGTCAGTTATCAGAGGCTGTGTTCAAGCCATGTCTCTCTGATCCCATAGTGGGCACCTCAGACTGGGAGCTCATTGTCTTTTAGAAACATTTGGTTTCAGCATTGATTAAAATTTTGCCAGTTGCTTAATATGAGCTTCATGTCAGTTGCTGAAAATCAGTTTCTCCGTCCCAATGCTATACTAACGATAATTATTTAAAACAATTCCACTAACTTGACCAATTTTTACTTATCCCTGTTCTAGTTTATTGCATTTTATTGTAACTTTTCCCTTAAGTTTGCTTGAATGTCTTTTTTTTTAATGTGCATTTTTCTGAATGTTGATAGAAGAAAATGAATTCTGATTTAGCAAAGGCATTAGTTGTGAACACTTAACAACAGCCAAGGGAGAAGTGTCTGTTGAAGTTGGGATGTGTAGAAGGGGATAATGGGAAAAGAAAGCAACATGAAGAAAGACAGGGAGAAGAGAGGCAGAAGTTATTAGTGACAAAGGCAAGGAGACTTCAACATAGAGAAAGGCAGGATTCCAGACAATAACAGATAGAAAGGGGGCTATGGCAATTCATGGACTGATGCACTTTAGCTATTTTAGCTGAAAACAGCTCTAAGTATATACCTGGTTGTTTTTTATCAGTGTCACTCTATTCTGAAACAATGAAAATCTTTCCAAATACCCTCACCCCTGGTAGAGAATTGATTATACAACTCTGTCTTTGCAGAGTCGTGGAAACAGGAACACATCATACACTCTGACTGCACATCTGAAAATGTTCTGCAAAGCAAATATAGGATTGCCCTCCTTTATGTCATTTAAATATGATAAAATTCTTATGAATAAGAAGAATTGGGAATGACAGAAGAATCTACTAAAAATCTTTGCATAGGCAGTTAACCAGGCAAAGATCTGTCACTCGTCAAATTTTAGAGATTTATTAGTCCTTTTTTTCCCACAGCCCTCCCTTTCTTACCCAAGGTCTGAATTGTAAAGACTCATCTGGTGCTAGAATCTTCAAGGACAAGAGCTGCAAACTTCCATCCCTTTATTAAAAAATTCTGGTGTTATATTTTTAACTGAATTTCATATACTAGGCATGGGACATTCAAACACTTTTATTGCTTTGCTGATCTCTTGCATTATATTCTCTCTCCAAAAAGACTCCTGTGGCCTAAACTCCTCTATTTTCAACTCCTTAGATCCAGCATCAGAGACAGCTTGGTATGTCTGGTTTTATATAAGAGATAATAAATGGGTACAAATAGATTGCAAGGTTATAAACCAATCAGAATTTTAAGATATACTGGCTATGGGTAGGAGGTTTCATGTAATCAGAATGAGAATGGAATCATGAAACTTTTAGCCCATTGAAGATTCAAATGTTATGCTTTTTTGTTACCACTGAGGTTTCATGAGATCAAGAAAATATTTTATAGATACTAGTTTTACCCTATATAAATATGCCGTATGTCATCACCCCCATATACATAATCTGTCCACATCCCAGTTCTGTCTCTATAAACCCATTTGATCATGATTCCTTTGCTAAAACTTTTTTTAAATTCCCTTTCTTTAAAGAAATAACTAAAACTCCCAGACTTCTGTCAACTCACCTGTCATTCATTTTATTCTTCTCTTCCATTAACTTTCTTCTTCAAGGAGACTAGAATACTATCCACTCACTCCAAATCTAAAATTTAAGATAGTATAAAAAATAGCACCATTAAATAGAAACAAAGCCCCTTGATGCTTCTTTACACTTAACATGAGCTCAGATCACCAAGTCTTTTCACCTGGCCCCATGCCCTGTTCACAGCTTGGACCAGATGTCACCAGACCCACAAGTGGATTCTCTGTAAGATGGATATAAGGAAGTTCATGAAAAATGAGGTGACCTGACCAATTTTTCATGCCATCAAACAGCCCATGTTTGAATCCTGAAAAAGTGAGAAAGGTTTTTGAAGATATTTATCACATTGGGAACCTGGGCACCTCTTTCTGATCTTGGTAGAAGATTCCATGTCACATCAATGCTTGTATTCACAATAAGACTTCCCTTCTTTGACCTCTTAGATCAGTTATTACGAGATCCTCTTATTTGCACAACTTTGCAGCTATAATTCTTTTTTTCTAAAAAGGTTTTTTTAGTTGTAGATGGACACAATAACTTTATTTTATTTATTTATTTTCACATGGTGCTGAGGATTGAACCCAGGCCTCACACGTGCCAGGCAAGTGCTCCACCACTGAGCCATGACTCCAGCCCCTATAGCTGCGATTCTTGTTAAACATTTACTGTTATTTAGAGTTCCAATAGCCTTAATTTCTGTTTTAGTCAGCTATTTCACTTCTGTGACTAAAGATCTGACCAGAACAATTGTCAGGGAGGAAAGGTTTATTTGAGGACTTACAGTTTCAGAGGTCTCAATCCACAGACAGCAAGCTCCATTTCTTGGAACAGGACATCATGGTAGAAGAGTATGGCAGAGGAAAGCAGAGACAGTGAGTCTCCACTGCCCAGATTCAAAATATATACCCCAAAGCTATGTCCCAATTCCAACCTCCTCCAGTCACACTCTACCACTTAAATTACCACTCAGTTAATCCCTATCAGGGGATTAAATCATGGATTGGGGTAGGACTCTTACAACCCAATCATTTCTCCTCTGAACTTTCTTGCATTGTCTCACATGTGAGTTTTGGGGGCACCTCAAAACCTTAGCAATTTCAATATCACAATTACATTTTAAACAACTCGAGGGACTATACCTCAAGTACCTTACAAGGTACTTGGAAGGTTTTGTTTTGATTTCAGGTACAATTTGATGTTACTTAAAAGAAAATATTTAATTTTGAGGAAGAGTGTTGTAATAGAAAGTAGTCTAGGATTGGGATAAAGGATGATCTATTTATGAATGCTCTGAGGTTCAAGAATAGTGTGAGGAGGGCAGCAGGGCTTAGGAGCAGGATGCTATTCTGATGAGGCAAACATCATAAGCACAAGTCATTTGCAAGGTGAAGTAGGTAATTAAAATTATTTATTTATTTCATTATCTGGTTATTTTGAGTGAAATGCATAAAAATTGTACTAATAACAATATCCAGCTTTGGATCATGCCCTAAGCTCTTTCAATTGCCCCAAACAATATCTAGTTCATCTGCAAACATAAATCACATGAAATATTCACTGATTGACTACAGTCCTTAGAGAAGAAGCAATTCTTCTGTCAAATTCACAGTTAAGGACTCATTACCTTGAATTACAATTGTATTCTGATTGAAGGTATAATATCTCAGCTGTAGTAAATGTATTTCAGAATTATTCATATACTATTTTTAAAGTACAGGGAGGCTGGGCATAAAGGTGACAGTAACTGTGGGAAAAATTAAAGAAACCATAATGGAATAATCCCCATGATCCTTAAGACGTCTTCTGAGAAGGGCAACCTTGTGTACACAGTGAGAATGTTGTGGCTCTCCATTGCACTTCAAGTTATTTGGTACATGCCTGGTTTCCTCTTGTTCTCTTAACTCATGGATTCATTAATTTCTCAGCATTTCCATGTGGGACTGTTCCAATCTGCATCCCTACTTCAGATAAATCCAAGTAAACATTTCTTCCTGATAGATGGAGACATAGCATTTTTTTCCTGAGGTGGCAGTGGGGTATAGGATCCAGGGAATCTGTTTTTAGGAGATGCAAAATTTCTCAGATTGTAGCTGCTATTGCTATATAGAAACTGTTTGAATTAAAGATCAGGTGAGATTCAGCACTTAGGGGGTCTACTTGTAGATTTTAAAAATCATTTCCTTTGTGTGTTTATGGCCCCTTTGTCTGAATTGAAAAAATGCTTTCTCTCTGTGGGTGTGTAGCTGGGTGAGTGGATAATGCTCTCCTGCTGGTGACTTCCCCTTAATAACAGGGGCACAGCTTGGTGAGTCCCCAACCACCATCCTGGATGCAACCTTGTAAAACATACACCATCATATACGGCAGTCTAGTTAGTACAAAATTATAGTCATTAGTCACAGAAACTTGGTAATTTGTTACTGTGTACAACATGTATTTATACAACATGTATAAATTGATTTATATAAACATTTATATATTATTTAACCACATAAATTTATGTTATTTTGTTACTATGCATCCACAAGCTTCTAGGAATATGAGTAACAAGGTTAGAATTACAACCTCCAACCAATGGGTACACACCATGAAACAAGTCAGCCATCAGTCATTTTGTGATGAAATAACACAACCTAAATGGAAGTAAACAAGTATGCAAACTTTTAAAATGGATTTATGGTGATAGTCGAATGAGAACAGAAATTGGAGATAGAGTTATAAACAAATGTCTGCTTAGCATGTAATGTACATTCCCTGTTTTTTTTCAGGGTGGGGTTGTCATTCAGTAAGAGAGAACCTTCTCAACTTGTGCAAGGCCCAGAATGAATCTCCAACATCATATTAACAAAATATAAATAAAAATTTAAAAACTAAAAAAAGAAAAGGGGCAGGGGAAGGACAGCATTTTCTCATTTTCTCTATCAAACATATTTCTTGGGACATTCCATCATGTAGTGGTTGATTTCTTGTGTCCTATCAACCATTTGCCATTAATCATGGAAAGTTCCAAAGTAACTTTTGAGTGACTGTTTAGTGTAGAGCAATAAAGATATGCAAAAGAATAGAAAATGACTGACTGGATATGGGACCACCCAAGTTCTATTGCAATGGAGAGTCAAATTACACCATGTTCTTCACATAAGTTGTTAAAAACAAGAAAGAGCAAATTCATTTGGGTTCCTTTTCTTCCAGTGTGAATGAATATTTAGAAGATTATAAGATTAAAGTATTACACTATCCTGGGTTTTTTTGCCCTGAATGAAGCAGTGATAAGAGATCAGACCACTCAGTCCTTCCGTGTTAATTTCTAGTAACAAGACACCAGTTCAGGTAAGGAGTGATTAATAAGGTCAAAGTTGAAGAGAAGTTATTTCTCCAAGAATGTATGTGTGTGTGTGTGTGTGTGTGTGTGTGTGTGTGTGTGCATGTGCGAACTGTAGTGAAAATACATCTTTTAGAGATGGTAGAGACTGTACCATCTTGCACCATCATTTAAGAAGTAAGGACACAGATCTGAAGGTGATTGATTTGTTAGCCTTCCACTTGTGAAAATCATGACTACTTCTGGTAAGATACAACTCAGTACCATTCCAAAGGGCCAGGACTCTACACCAGACTTTCTTTTTCCTTTTCCAGTATCATCGTAATCTGCCACTCTTTGCTATGGTGCCTCAGGAAGAAGCAAGGGAGTCTTAAAAACCACCCAGCTCTCCAGATTCAATTGGCAGGTTAATCGAAAACAATTTTTTTATAGCACAATAAAGGGCCTGAGAACAGTGGAACATTAATATTTGTTTCCCAAAGAGTGGACCCTGAGAGAATAAAGCTGCATGCAATTGAATTATGGTCCCCATAGTGTAGGGGATGCATTTTGCATTGCTTCATTTTATGCCACCATTAATCAGGTGGCGAAGAGCAAAGGCTGCCTCACAATCCACCGCTGGGGCACCCCGAGAGGAATGTCACCCCCACATCCTGGGTAAGTCAGGCAGCTTTCCTGAGTATCTTATGTGATTACAATATAGTTTTCATGATGCATTCTTAATAAAACAAAAGGTGGCCCTCTGACAAAAATATCATCTGGTTTTATAATGTAAAATACAGCAATTTTATCAGCATTAACACTGATTGGCTGCCATTAGCCCCTTGCCTTCTAATAAAATTTATGATACCTTTCAGGAGCCCAATTTGATAGAAAGTGAAGTGATTGCACCCTGCTTAGATATCTCTCTGGCATCTATTCCAACAATAATGCGGTAATTTTATGCATGAAATAGCACAATTGGCATAAATAGTTATAATACTGAGTGCTGTCTAAGGAAACTGGCTGGTGGAAAATTAGAAGGCGCTTCACACTTTTGAAACAGGTAATTAGGATTTTTCTTCGTGCTCATACAAGGCAGACTGGAGTTTCATTTTATATTTCATGTTTCATTAAAATATAGGTGTTAAAAATAAATGTTGAATTTAAAACTGCATATATTATGAAATTAAAGGTATAGTACACGGTAGGGGGTGCAAAGTGTGTGATGGGACCTTGGAGTGTTATATTTAGGAGCAGTGGGAGTAGTTTTTTAAAATAGTTTGAGCAGGTAATATGCCCTTGTTTCAAGCGTGTTACTTTGAAAAGGATTGATTTAGAAGTAAGTTGTATTCAATCGCCAGGTCTTTAGTCCAAGGAGCAGTAGGCTGCCTTAATTTAAACTCTAACAGAGGAAGATCCATTCTTTTAATTGGCAGGCGAAGGTAGGCTTTGGGTCGTATGGGATTCACTGAGCAGTTTTGAACTTTGCATTGGGCTCAACAGTTCCCTGTCCATTTCACATTTCCATTCTGACCTTGGCTGCTCATTCAGACCTCAGTCAACCCCCAATGGAACCTTTTTGATTCTCTTGAACTGTGCTGTGGTTTTGGGAGGAGGGAAAAAGGCTGTAATGACACCATTGTATTAACCTCCACTTATGACCCAGCCGAGGGCAGGCTTTTAAGTTTTCCCAGCTGTGTCATTAAATTTGTTGCTCTGGCCCCACTGACATGACACCATCACAATCCCAGCCACAGACTAATGACCACGGTTGGGAAGGCAGCATGTGTGGAAGAGAATGCACAGGGCTGAGTTCAGAAAACAGGTCCCCTTCTTCTTGTTTACCCAAAACTGCCCATGTGTCATTAGGCAGGGCATTGCACCTCAGTTTCCTCATCTGCAAAATGAGAATTCTGCACTCATTTCCTTTCTTAGAAGTCTGTTGTGAAACACAGAGTGAAAAAGCAAGTGGAAAAAAACAAAGATGAAGAAAACACCATGTACACTGTAATGCAATGTTCGGCTGAACTGTATTTTGTCCTAAGCAGTTTCTGGTTACTCAGGAACAAATGGGTTCCGTGGAAAGAAAGGTTAATTTGGGGATAAAATTAGGCTAAACTCTATATGCTGACAGGGAAGTTTTTCATGGACTTATCATCTCCTATTCCTTGAAAATGCTATTGGTGCTGCAACTTTTTGTGCTTCAAAACTTAGCCCTCTCCCTCCATTCCTTTAAATCTCAGCTCATGTGTATTACAGGAAAGCATACAAACAGCTGGATTTTTCTCACCTGCTTAAGGAGATGTTGCATATTCACCACTCCAAATCATACATAATAATTATTTAACAGTCGTTAGGCAAAGGGATCAATGAATAACAGCCCAGTAAACTTACCTTTCTTAAAATCTATTTCCCCAAATTTTTTCCTGGAAAAAGTTAAAAAAAAAAAAATACTGAACCAAAAACTAGTAAGAAGAATACAGTCAAGATGGTGTGAAAGATAAATGGATAGGCAAGAGACGAGACAAGGACCTTGGGCATATAGGAAGATATGGGTAAATGAAGGAGATGATGAGCAGGTAAAAATTATTATAGCCATGAATATATTGCACACAATGAGGGAAAGTGATTAATGCCATGTTTGAAGCACTGCACTCATAGAAATGATGCTTAATCAATTGAAATAATGCTGAGAAACTATTTCAAAAATTTAATTCTTCATTTTTAACTTTAAAACATGCATGCATTTACCCAAATGAGTTGTGTTTTAATTGGTTTTTTTCACTGCTGTGATTAAAAGACCCAGCCAGAACAACTTTCGAGAGGAAAAGTTTATTTGGGGGCTTACAGTTTCAATTCACAGACAGCAGGCTTCATACCTCAGAACTTGAGGCGAGGCAGAATATTTCAGCCAAAGAGTGCAGTGGAGGGAAAGCGGCTCACATGATAAGCAGGAAGCACAGAGACAAGTCTCCAATTGCCAGATACAAATACATACCCCAAGGTCATGTACCCAATGCCCACCTCCTCCAACCACACCCCACCACTTCAGTTACCACTCAGTTAATCCCTATTAGGGGAATGATTTACTGATTGGGTTAAGACTCTCACAACTCAATCATTTCTCCTCTGAACCTTCTTGCATTGTCTCACATGTGAGCTTTTGGGGGATGCCTCACATCCAAATCATAACAAGTTGAAAATAAGTCCAGACAAAATTCTGTACACAGATACCTATAAAAAATTGTGTTATAATATCTAAAACCTGAAAGCACCCAAGATATATTTGCATAAGTAAATAAATAAACAAGTTGTGGTCAGTTATTTCATAGAATATTTTTTAACATAAAAAGAAATGAGCTATCAAATCACTGAAGTATATGGAGGAAACTTAAAATGCATATAGTTAAAGAAAAGAATCCAATACAGGGGCTGGGGAGATAGCTCAGCTGGTAGCTGGTAGAGTGCTTGCCTCGAAAGCACAAGGCCCTGAGTTCCATCCCCAGTGCCACCAAAAACAACAACAACAAAAAAAGAATCCAATACAAAAAAAAAGACTACATGTTGTATGATTCCAACTCTGACATTCAGAATGAAACCAAACTACAGAGACAGTAAACAAACAAGCAAACAACAACAACAACAAGTGGTCATTGCCAGGTTTATCAGGGTTTTGGAGAAAGAAGGGGAGGGACAAACAAGTTTATGGAAGGGGACATTTAGGGCCATAAAACTACTATAGGGAATACTACAATGGTGGGTGCATGTTGTTATGTTTTAGATATGAGGTGTTCCCCAAAAACTTAGGTTGAGATAATTCAAGGTTTAGAGGTGAAATGATTGGGTTATGAGAGTCTTAAGCTAATCAGTGAATTACTCCTTTGATAGGGATTAACTAGGTGGTAACTGTAGTCAATTAGGGTGTAGATAGGTTATTGGGGGCATGATCTTGGGACATATATTTTGTGAGCTGATCTTAGTCTCAAATTCTTGATTCCGTGTCCTGAGGTCCTTTCATTCTCCATACCTTTCCACCATGATGTTCTACCATCTTGGGCCCAGAGCAATGGAATTAGCCATGTATGGACTGAGATCTCCGAAACTGCAAGCTCCAAATAATTTTCTCCCCTTTAAAATTATTCTTGTTAGGTCTTTTGTCACAGCACTGAAAAAGCTGACTAAAACTGGTCATTATATATTTGTAAAAACCCATAGAAAGTACAAAGTAAAAAGTAAACCCTTATGGTAACTATGGATGAAAATTAATAACAATATATTGATATTGATTTACAATTGTAACAAACTGTACCACATCAGTGCCTGATGTTAATAATAGAAGTAGAGGAAGTGATGTACACTATATAGAATTTCTAGTTTCTTTTCATTTTTTCTGCAAATTTTAAACTTTACTTCAAAAAAGTAAGTCTATTTTTTAAAGCAAATGGAAAAGAGAATGGTGTTTTTACATAATAAAATATTTTATGATTTCTGTAGTTATTAAAGCAAATTGTGTCAATGAATTAGAGATTACAAATACTCTCATAATTTAAGATATGTATGAACCATACCATAGAAAGAGCAATGATATTCATTGAAACTAAGTAAAATTTCAAGGTCCCTGTTGTTATTCTAGTTTTCAATAAAAAAAAAAAACCAAAACATAAAGCAGGGAAGAAATTCAGTATTGCTAATAACCTCACTGTAAATTCTGTTCATCATTCCTATCATATTTTCTAGTAATTGCAATGTAAAGATGTAACTTGTTAATGTAGTAATATATTCACATTCTCCAACAGTCCTAGAAAAAAAATTCTAGTCTATCAGAGAGGTGATCATGCAAAGGAAATTGGGGACAAATACTATTTTCATTAATCTTTATCATGAAACTAGGCTTTAGGCAGAAGTCGCTTCATGTTACAGTTATTGTGCATCCTTAATTAAGGCAACTTGCCCAAAGATTTTTAAAGGATTTTTACAAAGCCACTGATGCTAACACATCCTTCATTCTGCCAATAGGATGACTTTTTCTAAATCACAAACATAATTATTTTCTTTTTTCATGTTGTGGGAGCAACTTTATGCTCCCCAGAATAGACTGTCAAGGGAAGAGCATGTCAGTTTCCTTTCTCTACAGCCTCTCACTCACACCTCCCTGAAGGAGGACAGAGAATGGTTCAATGATGGATAAAACTGAGAGAAAAGCTGGTGTCTCAGCTCTTCCTCTTCCTTCATTTTCAGATCAGTCTGGCTGAGAATGAGAATAGTCTTGTCAGGTTTTTTTTGTCATGCGTGG
This sequence comes from Sciurus carolinensis, assembly GCF_902686445.1. Taxonomy (NCBI): domain Eukaryota; kingdom Metazoa; phylum Chordata; class Mammalia; order Rodentia; family Sciuridae; genus Sciurus; species Sciurus carolinensis. The sequence goes on along the minus strand of NC_062227.1, from coordinate 50,035,241 downwards.
AGAAACTTAAGAGAAGAATCATTTTGCTCAATTCACTACAGCACTTGAATCCTGCCACCTAGTAGGTGCTCAATATTTTTTGGGTAAATGAACAAGTAAACGCATCAGTATGAAGGCCAGTGATTCTAGGTAAGCCTATCACACCTGCAAACACAAGTCCTCCATGGAGTGAGTCTGCCTTGAGCTCTACACTAGGAGGGAAATTATCAGGAAGACATTATGCTCATCCATCTGAGCCACATTCTCTGACCCAATTTTATCAGATGTAAAGTAGATTTTGGATCATATACAAAACTGTGATATGCTTTCATTCCCAAATAACATTCATTCCCTGCTTAATAAACAAATAATTGTAATTTATAGATTAAAATACAAATTTGTTAGGAATAATGTCAATGACTTTCATAATCTTTGCACAATTATTGTAAAGAAGCCAAAGTAGAGATAATTGGGTAACACAAATTTTTAAGGATAATTCAATGAACTGAGGAAGACTAACAAGAAACAGAGAGGAGAGTTGACAGACATTTCAGGAAAACACATGGGATAAAACTTTGAAAATACGTATAGAGCAAAATATTCATATGGTATAGCAATTATATATGCACTTCTTACATATTTTGAATAGATTTTTCACCTTTTATAAATTTTAAATGTCATTATGTCTGTTTTTTTTTTTTCAGATTCAAAATATTAGTTTAAATGCAGATATCTGGTGACCTGTTCGCATGTTTTGTTCACTAATGTGAATTTTTGCTCTGGTAAAGAAGAAACATACCCTATAATTCCAATAAATTAGCGTAGAATAATCTTTTTGAAGGAAAAGACTCATGCCATTGGGAGTTGCTTTTTAGATATCTCAAATCCAGGAAGTTGCTGGAAATTCTCTAAGGCATAAGATAAAGAACATAAGAATTTACAAGAAGAAGCCTCTTTTATTCCATCCAGATATAGTCATCACACTGATTCACTTTGAAAATTAGGAATGTGCCTTGTGCTCTGAAGAAAGAGAAATTGATCAACAGATGAAGGAATTTCTACAGACATGAATCAGATATTCTTGTTATCAAATTTCACAGAGTATGCAATATATAGCTTCTGCCTTAAGAGTTACCTTTTCCCCAAGAGTATATTTTCCATATTTAACACTGAAAAGAGAAGGGAAATACCCACCTGATTTTACCCTAGAAAATTCATTTGTTTAATGAATGCTTGTTGGGAGAAACAGTGGGTTCAGGAAAAGATACCCTATAAAGAATCAAGGGCAGTGTACATGAAATCCATTCCTTTTCAAACCTTCTTCAACCCTTACCTGTGTTCCTATTATAAGGAACCAGAGGTGATCTGGATATTCAATGGCTCTGAGAAGTTGACAGTTTAATGTCAGGGCCAGATAATTTAAAAGCAAAAAGCACACATTAATGTGGTGGGTGCTGTGTCTAGGATGCTCTATTAAAATCTTAAATCGCCTGGAGTTTTCAGTGAAGATTTCATTCAGGAGAGGTTGTGTAGTGGAAGTGAACACCCCTCAATTATATAACAAGATGGGGTTGAACTACAACTTGCAAAACAAAGCTGTTCAAAGAGAAGAGGAAATTATTCATTCACTCCGGCATAAGGGAAACTAATACTTAGTAGCAGGTAAGCAATATTGTTCTATGCACTAATGAATTCTAGTAGTGAATGAACTAGAAAAAAAATATCCTGACCTAATGAGGTTGATGGACCAAAAAGTAGAAAAGAAACAAAAAATTATATAATATTTTTGAGATAGTTATGTGAGATAAGAAGGCTAATCAAGAATGGAACTGACTGAATGGTGGGACCATTTATGAAGATGAGGAAGAACCAGATTTAGATATGAGTGTGAAGTAAAAATAGACTTCAAGAGTTCTGTATTCAACCATTTTTACCTTGGCATCTATTAAATGTTTAACTGTAGTGTTCAAGGGAAAGGTCTGGGCTGGGGTCACAGAGTGAAGGTGTTTACGGACAAATGATGCTTAAAGTTGTGGGCTGGATAAACAATGCAAGGCAGAGAGAATAGGAGGTAGGGAAGAGAGGGAAGGAAAGTAGAGGACAGGCAGGAGAAGAAAGGGAAGTCTAATCCCAGGTTAATAAGATGAGCACAAACCAGCCAAGGGGACTGGAAGAGCAGGCAGCAGGGCAAGAGGTAAACCAGGAAGACAAAGGGACCGAAAATCAAGTGGTAAGGTGTTTTAAGGACAAGGGAGTAAGTAACTATACCAAATGCTGCTATACAATAGAGAAAGATTAGAACCATGAGGTGACCTATGGATTTAGCAATAGGGAGGGTTTGGTGACTTCACCAGAACAATGTCATTGAAGTGATGAGACAAAATCTTGATTGAAATGACTTCAAAACAGAATTGGAGCTGGTTGCTGTGGCGCATTCAGGTAATCCCAGTGACTTGGGAGGTTGAAGCAGGAGGATCACAAGTTTGATATCAGCCTCAACAACTTAGTGAGGCTCTAAGCAACTTAGTGAAACTCTGTCTCAAAATAAAAAGAACTGGGGATGTGGTTCTGTGGTTAAGCACCCCTGGACATAATCTCCAGTACAAAAAACAAACAAGCAACAACAACAACAAAAACAAAAACAAATAATCAAACAAAAACAGAATTGAAGTGAAGAAATGGAAAGAATAAGTATAAAGAACCCTTTCTAGGAGTTTTGCTATAGTAGAGGACAGAGACCAATGTGAATGAAGAGTGGGACAAGGAAATTGTTAAAATAAGAGGTCCTTCACAGGAGGATCAAGAGTTCAAAACCAGCCTCAGCAACTTAGCAAGGTCCTAAGCAACTCAGTGAGACCCTATCTCTAAATAAAATACAAACACAGGCTGGGGATATGGTTCAATGGTTAAGCACCTCTGAGTTTAATCCCTGGTTTAAAAAAAAAAAAAGAGATCCTTCATATAAATAAATATACTAGCAAATACATACACACACACACACACACACACACACACACACACACATGAACACCAGCAGTTCAGAGTGAATGATAATGTGGTAAGAGACAGTTAATATCAGGAACAAAGCTTTTTCAATGTTTTAGAAATGATGGGATCCATGCTGGAATGGGAGTTTTTGGTTTCAGCCTGGGTAGGAAAATTTCATTCAGTGTGACAGAAGAAAAGCACAATCAGATGAAGATACAGATGTATTGGTGACTCCAAGGGTGGTATGTGAAGATTGCTGTTCTCATCTGTTTCCTCATTAAAATGAAAAACGAAGTAAACAGCAGAGTAAGGAGAAATTATGAAAGTGTTGAAGAGGAAATTTGGAAAGTTGAGGGACATATAGAAAAACTGCAGGAACATACTAAGAGCCCATAGGACATGGATGTTCATAAACTTAAAGTGAAACCAAAGCATTTTCAGGTTTTTGCCCAATCCACATCACATAGTTTCAGTGTACATATGGGAGATACTGAAATAGGTCTCAACTTTGGGAGAGGAAAGGGAAATGAGAGTATATGCAAGGAAATGAGGGAGTGATACACTCCAAGGTCTAAGCTGGGGAAGGAGGAAAGAGAAAACAATGGGTTTTTGGCAATAAAAAATTGATGGACTGTGGATTAGGGTGGAATGTCAGTGGGTTATTGGTCTGGAGACAGAAGCATAAATGTGCTGGAGATTCGTGAGACAAACATACAGGTGACATTTTGGAGGAAATGTTGCTGGTAGGTCAAATCTAGTGTGTGATACAAAAGTGGGAAGCTTTGTTGAGGTAGGAAAATCATGCAGTTGGTTTAGTTACATGCAGTTTTAGAATGCTTGTAATTTGGAAAAGTAGATATAAATAAACATGGAAACTGTGCACAAATATTCATTTGAGGAAGAAGAAAAATATATTAATGAGGACAGTTATTAAATGTGATCTTGACAAGAGTAATAATACTGGCATAGAAAGAATGGTCATTTCTATTCCCAATATCTCAGGAAAACAAACAAAAGCACCTGATGTCAGTAAGAAATATAAGCTCTGTGAAATATGTTCCTAATAATCGGTTTGTTTTCCCAAGTGATTTGCTAGTGTAATATCGTTTTCAAGAAATGGAAGGAACTTGGTTTGCTACTTACTTCTGTAAGTGAGTACATACCAGTTTTTAACAATGTAGTCATCTCATGGAATACATGGGGGGTTGGTTCCAGGACCTCCTGTGGGTACCAAATCTACAAGTTCCTTTCCTGAAATGATGAAGTCTTTGCATATAGCCTATGAACATCTAACTGTATACTTAAATCATCCTGAGATTACTTTTAATAAATAAAACAATGTACATATTATGTAAATAATTCTTATACTATCATACCTAGGGAATTATGACAAGAAAAATGTCTCTACATATTTGCTACAGATGCCATTTTTTTCGGATATATTCCATACCCAGTTGACTGAATCCGAGAATGTACAACTCATGGATAGGTAGGGATGATCATACTCTATTATTTTTGAAGCCCTACCATCACTGAAAAATTATGAATTAAACTAAGTATGTGGTATTTAGGAATATATTCTTAGCTCTCTTCTGAATTAAAATAAAAATATATACAAATATGTAGTGATTAAAAACAGTTCAAGAATTAGCAAGATTTCAAATTGTGTATTTATTTAAATATATTTTAGAATCTTGACATATAGTATTGAATAGTTCTTATATGAGAAACAATTTTCATGTTGAATAGATTTAAAATTTTGTCTCTCCCTCTCTCACCTATTCCTATTATGAAATCTTGGTCTTTGTGCAATGTGACTCCAGCCATGGTTCCCCCTTCTTTAACTGCTGGCATCACAGAGGATGAACTCCAGAGTATCAGACTTGTGTGCACAAACTATAAAATGAGAACAGGTAAAGTTACCAGATGTGGGATCTCTATGTGCCAGAGGCTACTGATGATTGTTTTACCCCAGAACATTCATGAGCACATTTCCATATGAATAAGAACATATGTTTGAGATAAAATGATATGCATTAATGAACGAAAAAAAGGCTGATACAATTATGCTAACTTGAATCCTATACCCATATAAGGTTGTTTGTTTTTATGTATTTTTTTCCCATTTACTTAAAGAAATAAATGTTAGTGGATTGAGAAACCATAATCAACCTTACAGAACTAGTTTAGCCACGAAGATAAATGCTTTCATACTGTCCTGCTACGTACCTTCTGAGTAGTCTTCCTCTGGTAAATTGTAATGAAACAAAATCCACTGATGTCCAGGTGATGGTGGCCCTCATGAGAACAGTTGATTATCTTGGTTTATGTTCCTCAAACTTCTTGAGTTTGCATGATTAGACTGGTCTATTGATGGAATTAAACCTTTAAGAGCTTGGCTGCTTCAACGGAAGGACGACTATTTCAAGGAAAGGGGAAATGTCTGAGAAGATCCCTTTACCATCTGTTCAGTTTCTGGTTATAAGCAGGATTGTAAGAGTAACAAAATTCTTAATTACATTAAACATATATATATATTTAAATCTAGCTATCAAAAATGAGGTTATTTTTTTTTACCATAGTGTTTTTTAAGGCAAAAGGAGAGATTATATATTATAAGTGTGAGTGTGTGTGTTAAATAGTGTGTGTGCCAGTGACTCATAGGCAAGATTTTATGAATTATCAACAATAATTTCTTTTATATTAACTTGTACTGAAAGTAAACATAAATATTGATTACAATCTGCTGCCATCCTATTCACTAATAAACTTAGAGTATTGACAGAAAATAAGCCATAAACCCATTAACCAGAGAGCAACATTTTAGAATTAACCAAATATAAAGCTCTGTGAGAGTCTATGGGTTAGACGTGTGTGGCAAATTCAAATAAAGAATGTGCTAGTGAACTGGAATTGATCAGGATTACATGAAGGAAAACATGGGTTGGAATAGTGCATATTCTTAAATAAATTAAAAGATGATTGTGGATATGTGGATTAAAGGCATACAAATGTAAGTACTCATTTAATGAAGATTTGATTGAGGGGACAGAAAACATGAATTCAATCTCTTGAGGTTTTGAACAGCTTAGAAGAGTACCTTCAAGTCCAGTTCTATGATCAATAGAGGTGAAAATTGTTCTAGAATTGCTGATAATCTGATTAAGAAGACTTCCCTTATACACAGAAAATATCTAACATACCATGGTGATGATATTCCTTAAGACAAACATGTTGTGTTTTCATCTTGCAATTTTCTTTGGAATACAATCTTTGAAAAGGCATCAGCTCTGACTTAATCTCAGAGAAAATTACTTCTCCCCAACTTTTTCTTGTTGGAAAAATAGCTGCATGAGTGAATTGGGCATATGGGGCTGCAGAAACCCAGGACTCAGGTGGACCTGGCTAGCTTCATATCCCAGTTCTGCCACTTGTATAGTACAGTGTCTCTGGGCAAATTTGTCAACAACTTTAAGCATGGTTTCCTTAACTCTGAAGTCATGATGAAAATAGTATCTAACCAGTCTCAAGGTGTAGTTGTGAGGAATAAAATAGTAACCAATGAAAAGTATTTACTGTCCTTCTGGTACCTAATAAACAATCTGTGAATATTTGCTATGATTATCTTATTATGAAAAGTGATATAGAGTTACCAAGAGAAGAATGAGGGACATATAGACTTAGGCATTAGAAATGTCCCAAAGATACTGGTATAAAGGGAGAAAATAAAAGGAATAGAAAACACACACACACACACACACACACACACACACACACATTGACTAACTTTTTAGTTTTTCACTGGGTAAGCCCTGCTGTGCATCTCAGAGAATGGTTTTGCAATTAGTCCACAAGATTCCACCCAGTATCATCTTTTGCAAATTAGTGATTGTAATATCCTGCACCTGTGGTATTCTTGAATGTCTCCTGTCCCTTTTGTTTTGTTTTTTCTCCTCAAAGCTCTCTGGGAATGTTTGGAAAGTAGCATGCCCACTGTCTATTTCACCAGGTCCAAAGTCATCACCTCTGTGTATCCAAATGTATTAGTCAGCTTTTTCTTGCTGTGATAAAATACCTGAAAAAGCAACTTAGAAAAGGAAAGATTTATTTTGACTCATGGTTTCAGAAGCTTCCTGGTTTTGGTCTGCTGGTCCCATTGCTGTAAGCCTGTGTTGAGGCAGAGCACCATTGTGGAAAGGGCATGGTTAGAGCAGAGCTGCTCTGGGAAGCAGAGACAAAGAGAGAAAAAGGAAGGGGCCAGGAACCATATGTAGTACCCAAAGGCATACCCTAACTAGGTTCTATTTCTAACAGTTTCCATCACCTCCCCAAAATGCCATCAATTTATTAATCCAATGATGAGGTCAGAGCCCTCATAATCCAATCACTTCCAAAACGCCCCAACTCTGATCATTGCTGAATTGGGGGCAAAGACTTCAACCCATTCACCTTTTAGGGATATTCCAAATTCAAATCATAACCCCAAGGTTCACACACTTTTCAGGACTTAGGCAAAGGGGAAGCAAGCTTTTGACCGACTGAGCATTACTTGTTGAATTTTTTTCCCATAATAGAATCGATCATCAGTCACAAGTTGACAGATGTCTCCAGGTGACCCAAGAAAACTCACACAAATTTATTAGTAAAAAGACTAAGCCAGAGAAAACCTAATGATATGAGCATCATTCAGCTTTCTAGAGAATTTCAGTGCACCATGACTCGGGTAATGCAGTCAAAGCAGGTTTTTGAGGCCAACCTCTTGCTCTGTCTCTCCAACCCAGCTTCTAGTGAACTACATACAAGAAGAAATCTGCCGTTCTCCTTGGTTCCTGTGGTCCAGACAGCAGGATAATGTGTTTTTCCTGCTGCAGGTATGAGGAGTATTGGAGGTTACTTTCCTTTGCCAAGGAATGAAACCACTACAAACAGTTAGAAATATTTATTTAAAAGACAACAATAGCCAGGTACAAAGGCAAACACCTGTTTTCCCAGCTACTCAAGAGATTGAGGTAGGAGGATAAAAAGTTTGCGATCAAACTGAGCAATTTAGCAAGACCCTATCTCAAGATAAAAAAATACAGAAGATCAGGGAATGTAGCTGAGTGGTAAAGCACCCCTGGGTTCAATTGCCAGTACTGCAAACAAAACAAACTAACAGCAATGAAAGCAATAGTATTTCATTTAAATAGCATAGTATCATATTTCACTATATTTCAATTCATTTGAAATAAGAATCTTGTTTCAAATTCTCTTAATAATGCTACTAAGCATATCCCAGTTTTGTGCAGAAAATAATATTAAATTAGAATCCTTTTGAGAACATCACTTTGGATATGAAAGTGTAGATGTTAATTAATCTCCTGTTAATCAAGTTTGTTCCAAAAAAAAGAAAAGAAAGAAAAAAAAGCTTAAGCCATTAATCAGGTCAATTTTTAGGTTAAATTACAGTTAGAAGCTTCTTACCTTTCTTTGATGGGTTTGCCTGAGTTGGGAGAGAAGATAACAAACAGAAAACAATTAGAGAAGTGAAAGGGAAAATTTATAATCTAGTGCCAATTTGTGCATTTTATAAGGATAATTAGGCTAGGAGGATACAGGTGGGAGGGATGAATGTCAATTGAGTATCCAGCTATGGTTTCACAGAGGGTGTGAAATTAAACTGGGCTTTGCCAGATGGATTGACTATGGATGGACATGGAGAACATAGGCAAGCAATAAATTTAGAGATAACACTCTAAGCAAGGAAGTAGCATCAGGAGGAAGCAGAGTGCTATTAAAATGGCATTCACACATGACAGTAAGCATGTAGCTGAGCAGCATTCAGAACAGCAGAACATTCCATCAGTGATAATTCCGAATATTCCTTATATGTTTCCTTCACAAAGTACTTTAAAAATATTAGGTGATAAACTTGGGCAAAGCAATGGTAAAACAGACATTGATCCTGGGATTAAATTTTTGCTCTGCTACTTAATAGCTAAGTAAAATGTAGACATGTATTTAATCCACTTTGTGTCAGTTTACCCATTTCTGAAATGACTATGATATGCACTGATCTCATAGGAATGTTGCGGAGAATGAAACAGTTAATGTCAGTGAGACAAGGCGCTTGCGGTATATAAGAGAACCCATGAGTAGTTGCTACATCTGCCATTGCTGTTGTTATTTTTAGAAGCAGCAGTAAGTGTTCTGACCTTTAAACTAAGATTAAATTGATAAGAGGCTGGGTATGTAGTCACATGCATAAAATCTCAAGGAGAAGATCGGGAGCTAATATCCAAGGTGACCATATAGCCCTGTTTACCTGAGACAGTCTCCATTCACAACTGCAGTCTTAACATAAACATTGAAAGTGCCTTTTTTGCTTTTAAATATGTCCTGATTTGGACAATAAATTATATGGTCATGTCTCTTACAAGTGATACAGACAAATAAGGAGCAGTGTAGCTTTCTGAGTAGGTGGAATGATGGGAGGAAAGCCAAATTTTAGGAAGATTTCTGTGTCTATACCATGCAAGAAGCTTACAGAGTGGAAAAGGCATAGAAAACCACAACGAAGCTGCTCTTCCTGGTGGCATTGCAGACTGACACCTGAAGGACAGTGACGGAGGAGAGGAAATTTTGAGATAAGCACTACCAACATGAGCAGGGCCCAGGAGGAAAGGACCTCAGTCTTCTTCTTTAAGCTGACCCCTGACCTTTGACCCTCACATGACTCACTTTAGACTTCATGCTCTTCTTAGCAAAATTTCTCAGGAAACCACAATCCTTGATGGGAAACCCCTATGATCGGGGAGCCAACTCTTGTACATCCAGATATGTACAGATGTACAGATGAGGAGCTGGAGCTCCTAATCTGATGTGATCTAAGCCAAATGGCATAAATAACTCAGAAAAAACATAATAAATAATTCTTTGGCAATGATTCTCTCATTTTTGTGGACTCATTATAATTGTCCCCCATTCAAACTGCTCTGAGGATTTATGTTGAATGATCCAATGTCATGCTTCAAATTTAGTCCATGCCTATTTCATATTTCTATTTTGGGGGAAGGGGAGTTACTGGAGTTTGTACCCAGGGCTGCTTTACCATTGAGCTATATCTCTGCCCTATTTTTTACTTTTATTTTTATTTTTTTTTGTGACAGGGGTTTCACTAAGTTGTTAAGGCTGCTCCCCTTTGCTTTAGACTCCTGGGTAGCCTATTTGGGTATATCAGAGAGTGTCAGTCTCTAATGAATTACACATCTCTTTACTGCCTGTAAAGGCAGGGAAGTTTAATTGAAATTTTAAAATCTATTTATTGAATTAAAGAAGGAAGGCAGGTGGGGTAGGAGAGGTGATTCTGGTGGTTGGAGGGCTCTTTCCAAGAGAAACACAACAATGAATGACAGTAGGCAGGTAGAAGTTGGACTGAGCAGGGCAGAATTCTCTGAATCATTTAAATGGAAACAGGGGGAAAGGACTCCAAGAGGATGGAGATCGGGGATGGGTGTTCAGACACCATATTGGAGACAGTAGACAGAAAAGGACCTGTGACGCTCAGAGACAGAACTGAGGGAAGACAAAACTATGTCTGAGTACATTTGTGGTTGTGTGCTATGGGGTTGCACTGTTAAAACCTTCCTCTGTCTCCCAAATGTAATCACTAAAACAAAATATTCTACATGGCTATCTGGCATTTTTGGTGTTTGGACACTTTTTCTGACACTGTGGAGGGGAACCTAGTCTTAAGGCTTTATGAGAAGATCAAAACTTGGTGTCAGCTCAGATCAGGTGCAACAGACTCTGAGTTGCACTTGGATGTATGAGACTGAAATGAAATTTGGACCAGGAGCAAAACTGAAGCAAAAATTCTGGCTTTTGGATGTCATGCTTTAAATATTTTGTGCACAAACTTTTGACCAGTCCAGTCTGAAGGGAGGCCATCATGTCTGCCTAAGGAGATTCTTGAGAGTGTTAGCCTGTAAGTCCCAAGTGAATTAAGCCTATAAACTTTTAAGTACTGAGAAGGAGTTCTGAAGTTAAAGAATCTCCAAAGTGAACCCTCTGGTAAAGCAAGGAATCCTTTTTAATGCAAATCACCCTTCCCCTGTGCCGTTATCTTATCCAGTAAGTTTCTGAATTGGGAAAATGCTGGGCCCACCTGTACTCCATTCACTGCGCACTGAGAAAGCAGAGCATAATAGATGGTGAGCCCTAGGAATATTTCAACCCTAGCAGCATGGTTCACTGTTGTCTATGACATGTTGTTAAATTATTGATACCCAGCCAGGCTTTGGGACACAGGCTTTGTTGTTCCGAGCTAACAAAGCCACCTGAGAGAAAGCCATAATGAGAGAGCAGGGACTTAGCAGGGATTGGGTGAGTCTTCTGGGTAGCAAATCCTACCATAACAGGAGAAGGCTACAAATTACTTGGACTGACCACTCTTGCAAAAAGGAAGAGAAAATAGGTGCATTAATGAAATTCTTACAACAGATGGCAAACTGTCCTTGGATTCTCTGGTGGGGGAAAAGAGAAAAAAGAAAAAAAAAAACTTTCAAAGAATATATTATATGAGTGTATCACACAGAATTCACTTACTCTAAGGACTCACAGAGAGCTATCTAAGAGGCATTCAGTTAAATTATTTAACAGAAGATGACAGAAAAGAATTAGAGAAAGAAATTTTCCCATCTCAAGTTAAAACAACAATCCCCTCTCTATCCACGGGTAAATCTCTGGGTCCAGATGGTTGCCCAACAGAATTTTAGCAAACATTTGGAGAGATAATAAGGCCTGTAACAGTAGATAATTACTCACTTATATATGGCTCAGTGCCCCCTCATCTACATTAGTTTCTATAGCAGGTTTTTTGCCAAAAGAAAGGAAGCAGACCCCTGCTCTATTTTCTCATTCGTAATATTCTCATACTTCTCTCTGTGCAGATGCCAGGAACCATCCTTTTTATTTCAGTGTCCTTATGAAGACCTTTGAGCACAATGGGAAGGTGAGGTAACATTAGACATTACTGAAACAGGATATGAAAGCAGCCACTAGGAAGACCTCCAGAAAATAGGTACAGGCCCAATTTGATTGCTGAGAAACATCATCTAATTAATATGTTTGGGGCAGGGGCTCCCCTTGTCCTTCCTCATTTCCACCACTCACTTTCCCAGGACGAGCATAAAAGGTAGCATTTGGTGAATGTGTAGGATTGAACGTCCACCCAGAGCCTAAAGAGCAAAGGTCATGGACGTTTTTGACGTCAACTAGTTTATAGTCATTTTACTAGAGGCTTAATGGAAGCCAATGTGTTTAGCAACAATCTGTGCTCTAAGGCTGGAAAGCAAGGGTGAGGCTCCCAACTGCAAGCTTCACTGACCAGACTGGCTATAAATGTCTCTACAAATTATAGATGCTTCAGGGAGATCATAATCCTCAGCTCTTGTAGAAATTTTTTTCCCCTCTGCAGAGCATTTTACAAAGATGAACTAATTAATCCTTTCACCAACCCAGTGATTTCAGACAAAGCAGTTTTTCCCATTTTATAGATGGAGAAACTGAGTGCCAAGAGTCTTGCTTGTCTTTTAGTTGTCAACATGTTGAAGATGAACCAGATTTGTAATAGCCAATAATTACTGTCATTTCAACCTAAGCCAGACAAATCTGTCTACCTGCTTTTTCCTAACTAGACTGTGACATCTATGCACAGAAAATACACTTGATTAATGCAATTAATTGATTAATGCAAAAGTAATAACTATCATTTATTCACTGCTTAATATGTCTGGCTCTGTACATAGGAGTCTGTCTTACTATTCTTTGAAATAGTGGCTCTCATCTTTGGCTGTATTAAAATACATTGGAGATGAGTTAAAAATTCTTGATGCCCACTCTCCCAGATCAATTAAATCAAAATCTCTGTGAAGGTATGGATCAGAAATATTTTTTAAAACTCCCTCCAGTTTCAATATACAACCAAATTTAAGAATTTTTTGGTTAAAAATGCTAAAGAGAAATTGAGAAATGAAAGGACATCCAGAGACAGTAATTTGTTCTGTTTTATTATTAGTTTTATCACTGTTTTTGGTAAAAGAGACTTGACATATTATAGGTAAAAAGGTCTAGTAAAGAAGAAGAAACAAACAAACAAACAAACAAACAAACAAAAAATGCAACAAGTTCCCAGAGGAAATAATAGAATTGGGATAGTGACTTTCTCCTTTGTCCCTTGTATATTCACAGGTTTCTGCTCTAGCATCTATTACCATAAATGTTTGTTTATATGTCTGTCATCTTTCAAGAAATGATTTGAGGTGTGGGACACTGGCGTGGCCTGTTCTTATGTTCACCACCTTGAGTAAAGTCTGGAATACAGCAGGTTCTCAGATGCTGCGTAAATGAAAGAATGAATTAAGAAATTTAAAAATTCTTCTTCCTGGAAAATACTCCCCAATTCTCCCTCACACAGTGCTTGCAACACATACTATTATCACCTTTTCAGACAGAAACTCTGATAACCTGAGTTAAGAATTGGCTGCAAGGATATTACAATGCACTGTGCTACTTTTGACCATTTGTGCCTCTGGCATAAATTGTTTTAACTGGTAAGACTATCATTCACCAAGACCCAAAGAGAATCAGAATGGAAACATTGTCACCATTTGGTGAATTTAAGCCCAGGAAAAAGGGTAGATCCAAGAACATTGGGGTCTGCTTTTATGCCTCTGGAAGGCAAGAGGGGATGGTCTGACAAGGCAAGATCAAGATAACCAAAGTCAGTAGATGCAGGTGCAGAGGGTGGGGTGAAAGATTTTAAGGGAATATAATTATGTTGGAACTCCCAATGTGACAAAGTCTAGCTCTGAAGCCAGACTTAGAATCTCATCTCACATCATTTAGTCATGCTGATCATTTGTGCTCCCTGGTTTTCCATGTGTAGGTCGCTCTGGAAATTGACCAGAAGCCAGTTTTCACTGAGATGTACCAAGTCACCCCAGAGGTAACATTATTTGGTGAGTTGTGAAATAGTAAAAATCTCACACTATGCTCCAGTTCATGACTACAGCCAACAAGGGCTTTCATTTCTTGGCATTGTCCAGTGCTCAATCCATTAATCAAGGGATACCTCCATCTTGCTCTCACTGTAAACTGTACCATCTTGCTCAAATTCTCCTGTACTGCCTTGTTTCCAATCCCAACTCATTCTTTTCCTCTCTGGAATACCTACTATATGTTCAGTCTATTTCTTGTCTCAATTTTTTCCTAAATAGTCTTTGAGCTCCTTGCCTGAATCTTAAAATTATTTTACTTTAAAAATCACTAGTTGAAGTTACTGCTCTCTGGTCTCAATTTCCCACTTTTCCAGCTCTTAGTTAAGAAGTTCCACCAGGAATCCTGAGGTCTGACTCTGAACCCTATTCATTTTCCTATCCATGGCTTTTATCCTGCTTTCACTCCCTTCCTGTTCAAGTTTGGCTGCTTGCTCTATCATTGCGATTAAACCTTACAAAAATGCTAAATCTTTTTGCCCCTTTGATCTTTATTATTCTTAACTGGGACAAACCCAAACCTGAATGAAACTATTGCCAGAAAATATCATGTTTTCCTGGGAAAATATCATATAATGGCGTGATTCCACTGCAAATATATGATTGCAAACCTCAGCAGAATCCCAATAATGGTACCATCCAATAATTCTAATATGTTCTTCTGGTCAGTTTCTCTCCAATTTTTACACTGGCTATTTTAGACACATTCCATTTTCATTAATTTTCTGGCTCTCCCCATCTTCCCTACCTGTTCTCAGCAGATGATCTTACTTCATAGGGAAAATAAGCCGTTGTATGGGAACTCCTTTGCCTTTCCTTTGTTCTACCTATATACATTCTTTCTCTCCATAACTCTGTAAAATGAAAAATTATCTATCTTCTTATAATGACAATTCCTTCCAACATATTTAGGAGCAGTACAATCTTGATCAACATTCCCTTTGTGAAAATGTGCACCACAAACTTTTATAGGATCATCTTGATTATCATTTCACAAACTTTAGTCTTCCATAGATAAAATTTACTCTCAGCCTTATATCTAGCCCCACCCCCTATGCTACCTGATATCTCTCCCACTTTAAATCTTAAATTTTGAGAGATTTTCATGATATTTCAATTTATTTATTTTCCTTGCACTCTTTTCTTTGTTTATTTTGGTAAGAACACAACATGAGATCTACCTTCTTAGGAAAATGTGAAGTTTTCATTGTTGTTGACTATAGCTGTAATGCTATACACTGGGTCTCTAGAGATTATTCATCTTGCTTGACTGAAACTTTATTTCCATTCTATAGTAACACCCCATTTCTCTCACCTACCCTCACTAGCCTCTGGTAACCACCATAAGCCCCTTTGATGCTATGTAGTTGACAGTTCTAGATATACATTTAAATGAAATCTTGCAGTATTTGTCTTCCTGTAACTGATTTATTTCACATAGCATAATCTACTCCAGGTTCATTCATGTGTAGGATTTTCTCCTTTTACAAGACAGAATAGTATTTAAATGCATATATCACATTTTCTTTATTCCTCTGTCTGTGGACTGTTTCCTTATCTTGGCTACTGTGATTCCACAAATTCTCGAGGTTACTTTGATCAGGCTCAAATCAAAAGTTCTGCTATTTGAATCATTATATTCCCTAGAGACCAAAGTCTGCATATCTTAACTTTTTTTTTTTTCTCTTTTTTCTTGATTTCTCAGAGCAAATCAAACACTTCTAGTTTCTTTCCCCTGGAAACTCTCTGTTGTTGACATTGGCACTATAATTGTCTGTGCTTACTTCTATTATTCTAGACACTCTTTTTCTACTTTTTCTATTTTACCTTTAATTATCATAATTCTTCAACGATTAATCCTAAAACACCTTCTACCTTTTCAACTTCACTTTCTACTTTATTGCTGGGCAATTATAATCAACCATAGAGAGTTCTCATTTGTTCACCAATGACTCAAATTTCCTTCCCTACTCTCCATTTTCCTTTGAAATTGATACCTGTACATTCAACTCTTTAAGTGATATTTCAAATTAGATATTCATAGATACTTCTAAATCTTTGCAAAACTAAATGTATGTGTCCTACTGCTGATATGTTCATTTTCTTTATCTTTCTCTTACTTTCTTTTCATTTACCTATTGTTTAATTTTCTTGTTATCAAATTGACTGGAACCTCCAATAAAATGGGTGGGAGCCATGATAGTGAATATCTCTACCTGATTTGATTTGATTCTAATTGTACTGTTTTTAGAATATCATCATTAATTATGATGATAGTTATCCAGTAGCTGACGACACTGTCAGCAGCATTCATTAACACCCCCTCTCCCTTCTTAGTGACAGATTTTAAAATCTAGGTTATAGAATCATCAAGGAAGGAAGGATAAGTATGCTCAAATTACTTAAGGATACAATTGCTTACATAACTTTTATTATTATTTTAGAAGAATAAATAAGTTCTGAAATGTGCAGGAATTAATCAAATACATTTGATTGGGAAATCCTGCAAAAATATTATATATATATATATATATATATTCCATTCCATGGGGAATGGACCATAATTAATTTATACATAATTAGCTATAAAATTGTCAAAAACATTCTATATAGGCAAGCACATTTTTTATGCCTCCTGATAGAAATCAAGTTTTGTTAATGAATCTTTTGTTTCCACAGCTTATTTATACCAATGGAAGGGAACCTTCTTCTGCTTTCAAAGATCCTTTATCTAATCACTTTCTGAAATGCAGGTCATTTAGTGTCCTCTTTCCAGAAAAATCAGAATTCCCAGCCACCACCATCTGTTTTTAGATCTGTGATGAGGGGACCTGCAGTCTTTGCCCCTTTCTTAATTTTGTATATCTCCTCCCTTTTTGGCTCATGGAAATATTGTATTTTGGGTTTTCCTGTTATGTGCTTTGTCTTTAATTAACATGTGACCAAGCAGAAGGGATGGTGGAAATACAAACAGGAAGCACCTGGAATTCCCAGAGTCCTAACTTGTCACATAACACCATCATCCATCCTACTGAATAAATCAGAAGACCAAGTGTTACTCCTGGGGTCTCCTGGACCCTCTGCTTTTACCTAACATCAAATACAACATCTTGTCTTTCAAATGTGTCCCCTCCCCTCTGCCCATGGCCTCCACTGTGGTCCAAACCAACAGGTGTACAGCTTCCCATGTGGTTCCTCCCCATTTACTCTCCTCTTCCTACCAAATCTGTTTCTCAAGATGAAGTCAGAAGCCTCTCCTAAGGGCACACTCACAAATCAGATCGCTCACTTGCATTTACATATAGTGTGATTTCTTCTGCTGTCTATTACATAAGACATTACAAGTTACATAAGAAATTACAAAAATGTTTAAAAAGTTACTCTTTGCTGAATTTTCTATCTTTGTAAATGTATTTTTCTTAGGTTATTTTTGTTAACATGTAATGGGCTTATTATTGTTGTTTTCATATGAATTAATAAATATTTTTAATATCTCAATTAAAAAAATAAAATAAATATTCTTATTGAATTTCACCTGGAGATTCTGTTGCCTACTCTATTATACCTACCTCCTTTGAAAGTTTTGCACATAGCATGCTTATCTCATTTCAGGGCATTCACATGTGTAAGTCTCTCTTCTTAAAGTGCTTTTTCCTCTCTTGTCAAACTACCCTTCATGTATAATTGCTACTAGAGCTTTGTAGGAGGCCTTCCAGAAAGGCTTCATGACTCCTCAAGCTCTTTCAGGTCCTGATTACACAATGTCATTGTGCTTTGTGCTTATAGCAGCTCTTTATTATTGAATGTCTAGGAGCATGGTTGTTTGTTTATTACTCTAGCACCTTTTCACTTGTGAACAGTAAGTTCTCACCAAGGACTCTTTCATGAATGACTAAGTGGCTACAGAAACACTTAGATATACATCAGAGAAGTCATTTAAGTGGTGTGACTTGATGGATGCCAAGTACTTTCCTACCTTCAAATACTTCACCTACTGAAGTCTGGAAGTTTATCAATCTTCACTGTTTTGATTAACCACTGACCTATCCAGACTCCTCATTTAAAAGGCAATTTCTTCTAGTAACACTAATACATGATGCCCTTACACTTTAGTGTAATATTATCAGATTGCTTTCATTCCCAAGGGACAGATGTGTCAGATAACATACACAACATTGGAGTGAATTTTCCAGGTTAAGATCTTAACTGCAACAGTATTGCCTAGTTTTTTTTTTCCCAAAAGGTATACAAGGTAAATGCATTGAGTAGTTCATATTGTAATGGCTTCATTCATATCCTAAAGTAGTCAGCACAATTTAGTTGAGCTGACTGGGATTGGTGTCTCTCAGGCTTAAACAATAAGCTGCTGGTGCAGATTGAGTTAACCCCATTGCTGGAAATGCCCTACTAGAGCCAAGAATTGTTTTCTTTGACTTATTTTGGGGTTGGCAATATATGTAGCATTTGTGACTCCCATTCATTTGCTTGTAACTTAGAATTCCATCCCGCTAGCTGAAGGCTTTTGGAATCACTGGTGAGATTGTCCCACAACATGCATATTATAAAACAAATACCAGACAGCCAGTTTATAATGACTTTAAAACTTTTATTTATTTACTTGCTTTTTTCAATAAGTAGATATCAGGACAAGGGGCTTTTGACAATGTTTATAATGCTCTAAAGGAAGGGGTCTTTCTTTCTTTTGATGAGTCAATGAATCTTGTGACAAGGAAAAAAGGTGAAGAAGTATGGGTATATTAATAACCTATATTAATTAAACATAGAAAAAGTACTGGGTGCTATTAAAAAGGTTTTTATGTTGTATTGTTATACTTAACCATAAACCTTATGATTTCAATGTTATTGTTGCCTCTATTTTGTAAATGAAGAAATTGTTTCCCAGAAATTTTAACTAATTTACTCAAGGTCACTTGTCAAGATAGTATGGAAAACCCCAGAATGATTTTCTCCCTAGGTGTAGACCAAAGTTCCAAGGGGCTTGAAATGCCACCAGTCTCAGATGAATCTAATGTGGCTGGCTGCTAAAATCAAACTTGCTGTGAAAGAAATTATTGACCAAAAAAAAAAAAAAGTTCACACATCTATGGATATGGGTCATGTGTGTGAACTAAGATGTAAGAAAAAAAGCAGCATAAAAAATATTGGGATTAAATATTTGTTGCAACTCCTCTAAATACAACTACTAATGCCAGGGCATGGTTGATGTGACTAGGACCCTGGAATTAGGGTCAAGGTGAAGGAAATTAAACCTTTCTCTTGCTCTTCAGAAAACCCATCTTTCAGATTGTGACAACTTCAAAACAGCACCTATAGGGATGGAAAATTAGTTGAATTTTCTATGATATAAGAAAAGATATTTAAGAATCAGAATTCAACAAAAGAACCCAAGAACTTAATCCAAGAGCTTTGAAGGAAAACTTTGATTTAAAATTTTGCATCCTTGACTGGCTCAGCAATTTGGGATCTAAACCTTTCTGATACATTTTCTACCAAAACATGCCACATGTGAGCAGTAATAAATATGTTGTAGTGCCTTTTGTGAGGATCAAGTGAGGTAGAGTCCAGAGAGGGCACACCTCTGTGGCATAGTCTCAGTGACCATGGGATACCATGTTGAATCCCTCACTCTTTTCATGCCCTTTGACTCCAAGTTTGCTTTGTATGCTTTATTACTTTTATTTTTATGTGCCAAATGCAGATTCTTTTCAAAAGCTTCTCACTTAAAGCATGAGTTTCTGGGAAATTTTTTTATCTCGGTGCATCTAAAAAATATCACTATCCATCTACAGTTGTTTTGCTCTGGCACTGATTGTCACATGTCTCCACAACTTCTGGGTGCAGAGGTGGTCAGGATTGTAGGGGACAGTTGGTGTAGAGAGAGCACTGTCAAGAAGGGAACTATACCAGAGTTTTTATGAGGGAAAGGAGAGTAGTGGGCACCTGAAATAAAGTACAAGCAAGAAGATGGGACCTTCCCAACAGCTTTGAAATCCACCAAAGGTCATTCCACCAAAACCAGTGATGCAAACAGAGGTTTACAGATTTGCTTAGCAGGATCTGACATCTCTAATAACCTTCCAGCCCAGTTGAAATGTCACTACAAGAAGCTTAGTGTTGTCTGTGTCAGGGAGACACACTGATAGGTCAAAAAGAACTTGAACTTTGGAGGATCACTTAGATTTAAAGATTTGCATCATCTATTAGCTTAGCAATTTGGGAGGGTCTATTAATAAACCTCTCTGAGACTTTTTCTATCATCACATGGTTTATGTGGGTAACAATAAAATGTAGTGTTTCTGCAAAAATCAGATGAGTTAAATTCCAGAAAGTGCTTAGTAGAGTACCTGCTCAAAGATATTTAATATAATTAAAATCCCCAATTTCCTTTCTGGCCCCATGATCTGCTTCTCTTCTTTGCGTGTCTCTCTCATGTGGAGTCTTGGATTTCAGAAGGCTTCTTATAGAGGCCTGTATACCTGAGACCACACTTATATACTATCTGCGCTTTCTAATACCACACTCTTGTATTTTAAGGTAGTCCTGGGTAAATACATTCACAGCATATTGATTATGAAAGTCTTTATAATGTTATTCTCTGAAACATAGATTCATTTTAATAAGGCATCAAATTTAGAATTGGAGTATTAATAGCAAAAAAGAAACAATAATAATAAGACATTGATTACTGACTTATCAGTACAGGCTATAGGACTCCAGATTTTTTGTCTCCATCTCCATGATTTGACACCAGGGTGCAGATTTGGCTCAGATTATAGGACACTTGGGCAAAGATTATAAATACAGAAGAGGGTTGTGTGTGGAGTGTTTGACACTCAAGCATTTGAAATGAGGAGATGGAGAAGAGGCTTAATAACGAAGAGCTAGCAAGCCTGGAGGAAAACCAGGATATCAGTCTGCATGGTTGCTCTATTACTCTATTTCTACCTGCTTAGCCATGAAATGCCTTAAGGACTACAAAGTTGACATGCTCAAAGGTGCTTGCATGTTCTTACTCTTTTATCTTCATCACAATCAAAGAGAGTTCATCTTTTTATTGCAAATCATCTGCTCAATCCTACTTAACAACATTTGGGCTAATATTAGTATTGCTAGCATACTTTTGAATTTATTTCAATGTTTCATAGATTAATGGTTAAATAGATTAGTAGCTTAATGGTTACAGCTTTGGTGTTGGAATTAGACAGACCAGGTTCAATCCCTGTTTCACTGTGCAGCTCTGGAGACTTTACAAGATGAACCTCCAGTCCTTCATCTCTATTTGGGTTAAAAATATTTCACATTGCTGTAACAATTAAATTCCTAACAAGAAAAGGCTTGTAAACATCAGCAGTACTGCACTGTCATGTAGGCTCACAGGGTCTGCAAAATGCTTCTGGGGTACAAGGGTTCTTGGGCCCCAGGAGATCAGAGACTTTAGAAAATATAGTGAATGATGTCACTTTCCTGTGCTTCTAAAGTAATCTAACCTTCTAGAAGGAAGACTAATGTTACAAAGTGTGCAAAGCAGTCCACAGGTTGTACTTATGGTGCCTGTAAAGAACATCCATCCCTAAAAGTCATAGTACATTTCAAGTCATTCAAAGTATTCACACATCGCATCAGGACCAAGCCACTGACACTGCTGAGGAAATTAATTAGCCATGAAGTGACTCTGGGGAAAATGGAAGTTGCCCTGAGCCCAGGATGAGGTGCTATGTGGGGGAAGGAAAAGGGGAACAGCAGAGTCAGTGTAGATCAGTAGAAGGCAAATGAACTTTAGCTCAATGGACAAAATAACTTTCTCATATTTTTCTCTACCTTGGGAGGTCAGATTGTGAAATTTTATGGCTGGAAGCAAATTCTGAAATCATGTTAGCTTTTCTTCTCAACTTGTGAGATGACCGAAGCCAGGTTGTGTTCAGTGACTTTCACAGAGTTGCTTAGAAAGGATGTAGAATCAGAAAATGCAGCCTGCATCCCATCTGCATGACTCTCTAGCTATGAAACCTCATCTTCCGTATTGTACTTTTGGTACTCCAGAGAGAGATTGAGGGCTTGGAGAGGCGAGGGCTTGGAGAGTTGGAGAGATGAGATTTGAGCCTGCCTCCCTTTGTTAAAAGTTTGAGTACAAATGCCTGAAGAGCAGGGGCGAGGGGGACATCGATGTATTTACAGCATAATATTAGCTTTTCTCTTTCACTTGAAATAAGAGCAAAGCATCTAAATGTAAATAAAATTAATCTCCATGCGTGTCACTTCTCAGGTGACTCCTCAACCAAAATGAGAATCAAAACTTTACCCTCCTCTGTAGAAACCAGGTAAAGAATTTGACTTTATCAGAAAGTGGAGTCTAAGAAAATTACAAGATGCAGAAACAAATGTAGACCTTGAACATTTGTGTGTGGGGCTTTGAGAAGGAGGCAAGGACCAAGAGGAAGGTACAGGTTGAAGGGAGAGGGCAGCTGAATGTGCGGGTGAAGGAGTAAGAAGGCAAGGGCTGGGTATGGAGGGAGAAAGCATTAGGCTAAACCCAGAGGCTTGGGAAACATTCCCTTGGACCCTCCAGAAACTTGGTCAGTGAAGATGCCCTCTGTATTTTTTTTTTTTCCCTGTAGTTTTCTTGTTTTCATTTGGGTAGCTCTGGGTAAATATTTCTAACTCTCAAATACTGGTAACATTTTCATCCAATTAGGAACAAATAACTATAAAGTAATATGCTAATATCATATAGAGCAAGGAAAGGTAACTCAGTATCTGATGACATTATTGTACTATGTTTGCCCACAAGATGTACAAAGACAAGCAAATAAATAGCTTGTTGATGATTTCGACCTAGATAATCCTGTCAGGGGTTGTCCAGTATTGATTTCCTTTCTTAACCATACACAAATATTTTACTACCTTCCTTCCTATAAATGTGGGGCTCAGAACTGAGCACTTTTGTTTTAATAACTGTGACCCCAAAAAGTTTGCTATGCGAAGACTCAAGGGGAAAAGTTTCGAATGTGCTTTGACTGGGATATGAAAATGTGGAGAAAAGCAATGCTGGTGAGGTGCCGTTTCAGATACTTCAGATTTCCAGGACAGCCCTGTGATCCCTTACTCTCGATTCTGTGCACGGCTGTCTGGCACTGGCCGGATCAGCTGCTCTTAGCCATGAACCAGAGCATCATAGAGAGGAGCTGCTAAGTACCTATGAGTCTGTAGCATGGAAAACATGTCTATAAAGTTAATAGAGAGCTTTGGTTTCTAGGGTCTGAAGAGATTTCAATCAGTGGTCTTGTCAGTGAGTAAGGATGGCTAGGGCCACAGTGTATCTTCGTTTGGGGAAAAAAAAAAGTAGCTTAAAAAAACAAAAACAAAAACAAAATAAAAGGAGACCACTGAACAACCTTGCTGAGTAGGTGCCAGGTTCGATTGTGAGCCATCGCAGGTGTGTGAGCCGACTGGAACTGCGCCGATTTCCTCGAATGCAAGGGGAGGCCTCCTGCAGGGCAATGCAGCTCGCCACAGCTCCACTGCTCAGAAACAGGAGGTTAATTAGCCCAGCATTTAATGAGAGTGTCTGGAGCAAGTGTTGAGAAAATACTAAAAAATAAATGAGATGGAGGAACGATGGAGGAAAGGCATAGATGTGCTCTGAAATGGCTGGTAGGAGAAATAATATAGCTGAGACAAATTGAGAATGACTGAACAGCCCAGGCTGAGCCTCGGTGCTGCAGAAGGGGCACCCTTTTAATGAACAAGCAGCGCAAAGATGTTGGAGCCTGTGAAGCTTGCCAGTTATGGTGCTGTGTGTGGAGTCAGGAGAGACTATTTTCATTGAAGGACTTGGGAATCACAAATTTGGGAAGAAACTATTGTCTTCTATCTTTAGGATCATTTTAATTGACTTCCTATCAACATTAACAACTGATCATTGAAAGTAAGTGTTTGGAAAATAAATCTGTGGACAGGGGAGGCGGAAAAAAGAGTTATGTTAAATCAAGTCCATGGCTTCATGGCAGCTGTTTTCAAACCATGCTCTGAAAAGTCCAAAAGTTCCATGGAGATATATTGTGAAACTATGAATTGGTTGGCAAACTTGCTTGGATGAGTGTGGAGCTCTTTGGAGAAGTACTTCTAAGTCCAACTTCTCAGTAAGGACTGATTTAGAACTGAAGGTCTAAAGGAGCCCAACTTCAGTCTAGTGATTTTAGCCCAAGGTCATAGGGAGAGAGAGAGTTAAGTCAAGGATGAAGTCAAAGCTTCCAACTCAATTCCAACACTCTTTCCAATTCATCATGCTTCAGGCTGCATAAATATCAAAAGCCTGAGCCAAATAATACATTGGAAATTCATATAAAATTGTCAGTGCCTTGAAAAATGCAGCAAAACATGGGAGGGCAAAGTGAGAATTTAGCCAAACATTCAGGCAAATGATTGTCTAGCAATGAACTGAAGCAAAAACCAAAGAAGTGAGGACTGAAAACTCAGAATAAAGGCATCTATCTACACAGCACTGACAACAGAGAGAAGACCTCAAGACTATGACTTATGGTTTGGATATGTTAATGCAGGAATATTCAAAAGTACAATGATTAGATTATGAGATGTAACCAAATCAGTTCATTTTAGTTTGAATGACAAATGAGATGGTATCTGTAAGCAGGTAGGGCATAGCTGGAGGAGGTAGGTCATGGGGAGCATGCCCTGGAAGGGTTTACCTTCCTTGTGGTCACTTCCCTTTCTCACTCTACTTCCTGACTACCACAGATGGAGTAGCGCTCCTCCACCATGCTATTCTACCATGATGTTCTGCCTCCCCTGGGACCTGGAGCAATGAACTCCACCGACCATGGACTAAACCTCTGAAACTGTGAACCAAAATAAACTTTCTCTCCACTAATTGTTCTTATCGGGTATTTTTAGTTACAGTGATGCTAAGCTAAGACACTGTGAAATCCTTATACCTTAAATTGGGCTACTATTCTTCAAAAAGTAAAATTATTCCATTGCTATGATCTGACAGTGTTCTGCCAAATTCAGATGTAGAAGCCTAATATGTAAGGTGATGATATTAATAGGTGGGACTTTTGGGAAGTGATTAGGTCATCAGGGCTCCATGCAGTTAGCATGCTTGAAAATTTCAAGCAGTCTCCTTTACCCATTTCTGCCTTGTGAGATGTAGCAAGAAGGTACCATCTTTCAAGTAGAGAAGAAACCCTCACCAGTACCACCTGGTTTTGCTGGCACTGTAACCTTGGGCTTCCCAGACTCCAGAATGTGAGCAATAAATTTCTCTTGTTTGTAAATTAGCCAGTTCAAACTAGTTTTTTATGATCTCCGAAACAGAATAAAACAAAAAGTTCACAAGTGAGGAAACTGAGGCTTGGAAAGATAAGATAAATTGACCAAAGTCTTAGTACTTAGAAAAGGCAGAGCCAAAGTCCAAACTCAAACTTTTTGAAGGTCCACATCATTAATGTCACTCAGTATAATAAGTGAGCACACTGTAGAGATAATTAATACAATTCTGAAATGAATCAGCAAAATAACCAGAAAATACTGTCAGATACTGTGGTGATAATAACAACCAAAACTACCAATCTTTACTTCTGCTTGAGAACTCAGAATAGAAACCATAACTGTTCCACTTTTCTCTCTTTGTTAGATTGTTTTTGCTATTGCCCTGTCTCCGCTAACATGACCTTATTCTTTCAAACGTGTCCTGCTTTGGAAAATGTTTTGATTTTTCACTATAGCAACTTCCTGAAAATCTCAGCTCTTCAATGGAAATTAACAATTTATGGCCCCCAAATTCTTTGAATTCTTCAGCTCACCTTCCTGTTTCTACCAATCCTGGACTATTTTACCATGATCCTCACCCAATCACAATCAAATCCCAACTTTGAAAGTTCTGTCTGAAATCAGTAACTTTTAACCTTATTTGCTTTCCTAAGGACACTGTCAAGTGTCCTCAGAAGTTCTGTAAGTTGGTGTCCTGCCTTACAATGCCTTACAGTTCAGGATTGTTTTATCAGTTATGTTGGTTATATTTGGAGATCCAACTTTTGACACAAAATTAGCTTTGAAAAACATTCACATACCAGAAGTACCTCACTCTCACCGCTTTAACAAAGGCTGCAGTAATATGGATCTAGAGCACCAACAACAAAGATACAAAAGAGTCAAAGACCCAAATTTTACCTGTTCTTGTTAAATGCATTTGGTCCTTCTGCATTCAGAATTGAAGTCAATCCTTTCTGGGATGAAGAACGGTATTGCCTCACCAGGAGGAGTCAGAGCCAAGAGGCAGGAGAAAGATATCAGAGGACTCTTTGGTGCCAGATCTGGGAAGATGAGAATCTGATAGGGTTTCCAGGGCTCATGTGCTGCTCTCGTAGGCTTAGAATGCTGCTGTGGTGGAGTGGAAGGGTCAGTTTGTAAGCAAGAGTCAAAAAACACCATGTCTTTCCATTCAATCATTCCATTTTTAAATTCTATCCTAACTTTGTTTACAGAAGTCAAATTCAATCCCAAAGGATATCTCTATTGGTCAGAGAGTGGTAGGAAGCAGAAAACACTTTAGGAATGTAAGGACATGGCCCCAGTTCTGTGTGACTACATGGGGCAGTTCTACAGGGAGACCACCAACACACTACTTCCTCCACCCAGTGTCCACGTCCCTGACACAGGTGAAATCATGTGTTGCACCTAATTTGGTGGCTTTGCAACTTAACTTTGAATGCAATTACAGGTGAAGTTGCCAAAATTCTTTCCATTTTAATTAGCTTATTTGAATTATTTTAATTAACTGAGTTTAGTATTTAACACAAAGCAGTATTTCTGTATACCAGACAGATGATCTGATCATTCTGAAGGTGGCTAAGACTAGTGTGAGAAGAATCATTCACAGGTGATCTGCAGAGAACATTTTCCTCTCTTTAAGACCTAGCGCACATTCTTTCTTTCTTCTGCCTCCTTATCACCTTAATCACGGTCTGCCATATGAATGCTCACCACTCACCTCTGTTTAGAGTAGTGGTTCCAACCTCACCACAATGTCTGGTGTTTATTCCACATTGGGATCTAACTGCTCATTATCTCAATGCACTGTTGTACTTTGTCGAGCCTACTGCTCTCTTGCCTGGTGACTGAGAGAAGGTGCTTTGAACAGATAAGTAATGGACCCAGCAAGATCTTAGGTGAGTTGTGTCTGTCTGTGTTAAAGTCGTGTGACCTGCACGGTACACTTAACTTTCCTCATCTGTTAAACAAAGGCATTACCTACCTTGAATAGTTGCTTAAAGAATAAACTACAATATAGTGAAAAATTCAGTAAAATTCCTGGGGTATCTCAACTATTCAATAAATTTATATGTTTTTTCCTGTTTGTCAAGTATTGAATTGTACTTAGTCAATGACAGGATTGGTCACCACACAAAGGCAAGCCTGTTTTGTTTTATCTTGAGGTCTGTCTGGCTCTTCAAGAAAAACTGTGATGACCAACATAAAAATTTTTAAAATATTATTTGCTGAATTTCAGTGTTTTAGATCAGTTTATTCCAACTTTCATCTATTATGTCTTGTTAACTGGGAATTTCCAGATGAACTATAAAAACTAGGATCTAAAACATGTCTCTTGAACTATTACCATGTATACATTCTGATGTTTGTATTCTGATGGGGGAAAATAAAAATTTAAAAAATAAGAGGAAAAATAGCACAGATCCAGCTCTTATGAAGCCCTTTCTCCAATTACATTTAAAATTTTTCGTTTGTATAGGAAATCCAATATTTTCGTGTGTACTACTGAGTTTTGACAAATTAGTAGTCCTGTACCTGCCACCCAATCAATAAACAGAACAGTTTGTCACCTCCTTCCCACTAAAGTTCCTCATACTGCTCCTTTGGTAACTAACCTTCCCTCTACCACCAAATCCTGTCTACTACTGATATGTTTTTATTTTTAAAATTTATTTCTTTTGCTTTTTCTTTTCTTTTTAGATACACATGTCAGTAGAGTATATTTTGACACATTATACATACAAGGAGTAAACATATTAATTAGGATTCCATTCATGTGGCTGTACAGAATGTGGAGTTTTACTGGTGGTGTATTCGCATATGAACACAGGAAAGTTCAGTCCAGTTCTTTCTACTGTCTTTCCTATTCCCATCCCCCCTCCTCCCTTCATTCCTCTGTGTCTAATCCAATGAACCTCCATTTATTTCTCCTTCCCACCTTATTGTGTGTTAGCATCTGAATATCAGAGAGAAGAGTTGGCCTTTGGTTTTGGGGATTGACTTATTTCACTTAGCATAATATTTTCCAGTTCCGTCTATTTACCAGCAAAAATCATACAGTCATTCTTTTTTATGGTTGAATAATATATATGCCACATTTTCTTTATCCATTCCTAGGTTGAGAGGCACCTAGGTTGGTTCTATAGCTTAGCTATTGTGAATTGAGCTGCTTTAAACATTGATGTGGCTGTGTCACTGTAGTTCACTGATGTTAAGTCCTTTGGGTATCTATATCAAGGAGTGGAATAACTGGGTCAAATGGTAGTTCCATTCCAAGTTTTCTGAGGAATCTTCACACTGCTTTCCATAGTGGTTGCACCAATTTGCAGTACCACCAGCTATGTATGAGTGTACCTTTCCCCCAAATCCTCACCAACATTTATCATTACCTGTAGTCTCGATTATTGCCATTCTAACTGCAGTAAGATAGAATCTGAGTGTAGTTTTAATTTGCATTTCTCTAATTACTAGTGATGTTGAATAATTTTCATATATTTATTGACCATTCATATTTCTTTTTCTGTGAAGTGCCTGTTCAGTTCTTTTGATCATTTATTGATTGTTTTTTGTTGTTGTTGTTGTTATTGTTTTCGGTGTTAAGTTGTTTGAGTTCTTTATATATCCTGGAGATCAATGCTTTATCTGAGGTATAGGTGGCAAAGATTTTCTCCAATGCTGTAGACTCTCTATTCACTTTACTGATTGTTTCCTTTGTTGTGAAGAGCTATTTAGTTTTATACAATCCCACTTATTGATTCTTGATTTTGCTTCTTGAGCTTTAGGGGTTTTGTTGAGGAGTTGATTGCTAAACTGACATGATGGAAAGTTGGGTCTATATTTTCTTCTATTAGTTGCAGGGTCTCTGGTCAAATGCCTAGGTCCTTGATCCTCTTTGAGTCACGTTGTGTTCAGGGTAAGAGGGTTCAATTTCATTCTACTACATATGGATTTCCAGTTTTTCCAGCACCATTTGTTGAAGAAGCTTTCTTTTCTCCAGTGTATGTTTATGGCGCCTTTGTCTAGTATGAGATGAATTATTATATTTGTGAGTTTGTCTCTTTGTCTTCTATTCTGTTCCATTGACTGTCAATACCATGCCATTTTTGACTGTGGCTCTGTGGTATAATTTAAGACCTGGTGTTGTCATGCCTCTGCTTCACCTTTCTCACAGAGGATTGCTTTGGCTATTCTGGGCCTTTTATTTTTCCAAATAAATTTCATGACTGACTTTTCTATTTCTATGAAGAACATTGGCATTTTAATAGGAATTGCATTAAATTTGTATAGCACTTTTGATATCATGGCCATTTTGGCAATATTAATTTTGCCTATTGACGAACATGGGAGATCTTTCCATCTTCTAAAGTCTTCTTCAATTTCTTTCTTTAGTGTTCGTAGTTTTCATGTAGAGGTCTTTCACCTCTTTGGTTAGATTGATTCCCAAATATTTTATTTTATTTTTTTGAGGCCACTGGGAATGGGATAGTTTTACTGATTTCTTTTTCAACTGATTCATCATTGGTACATAGGAATGTAACAGATTTGTGAGTGTTAATTTTATTTCCTTCTACTTTGCCAAATTCATTTATGAGTTATAGAAGCTTTCTACCAGAGATTGTTTTAGGTTTTCTAAATATAGAAATGTGTCATCAACAAATAGGGATAGTTTGAGCTCTTTTTTTTCTATTCATAGCCCTTTAATTTATTTCTTTTGCCTAATTGCTTCAGCTAGAGTTTCCAGGACTATGTTGAATAGAAGTGATGAAAGACAACATTCCTGCCTTATTCCAGTTTTTTAAAGGGAATGCTTTCAGTTTTTATCCATTTAGAGTGATGTTGGCCTTAGGTTTAATGTCTATAGCTTTTAAAATGCTGAGGTATGTTTCTATTATCCTTAGTTTTTGTAGTGTTTTGAACATGAATGGATGCTGTATTTTGTCAAATGCTTTTTCTGCATCTATTGAGATAGTCATGTGATTTTTCTGTTTAAATCTATTTATGTAATGGATTACATTTATTGTTTTCCATATGTTGAATCAACCTTGCATCACTGGGATGAACCCCACTTGATCATGGCGCACTACCTTTTTAATATGTTTTGTATGCAATTTGCCAGTATCTTATTAAGAATTTTTGCAGCTATGTTCATCAGGGCTATTGGTCTGAAATTCTCCTTCCTCAATGATACATTTTTCTATCCCTTCTATTTCTTTCTATTTCGCACTTTCAAAAATTTCATAGTAATGGTATCATGCTCTATGTAGCTTCTGTGCCTGCTCTTTTCACTTAACATAGTGCATCTGAGATTCGTCTGTATGATTGCATGTATTACAGCTCAACCCTCATTATTAAGTGGCATTCCATTGAATGGATGTACCAGATCATATTTATTCACTCTTTCATTCAAGAGAATTTGCACTGTTTCCAGTTTGAGACCATGACAGATGAAGATGCTATGAAAATTCATGTTCAGGTTTCCATGTTAACATTAATTTTCAAAATAGTCTTTTAATAAAAACTATGAGAAGAATTACTGGGTCATGTGAAAAGTGTAGGTTTGATTTTATAAGAACATTTGCAAATCGTTTTTCAAAGTAGTTGTGCCATTTTAAATTTCCACTACCAATGCATGAGAATTCTAGATGCTCTGCACACTTATTTTGCAAGTCAGATTTCAAATGTTATCTAATGGGTATGAAGTATCGCATTATGATTCTGACTTACATTTTCCAAATGATTAGGGAAGATGTGCATCTTTGTGTACTTCTGAGTCATTTATGTCTCTTCATTGGTAAAGTGTGTTGTCAGAGCTTTTGCCCATTTTAGTTGATTGTTTTCTTATTTTTGAGTTTTTAGAATTATTTATATACTTTAGATGCAACTTCTGGGTTGATACATAATTGGCAAATATTTTCTATCAATCTTTGCTTTGGCATTTTATTTTCTTAACATTGTGTGTATGTGTTTTAGAAGGCAAGCATTTTTAATTTTATGAAGTTCAATTTATCAATATTTTCTCTTATGGGTCATGATTTTGGTGTTGCCTCAAGGAGATTTAAATGCAACTTCATGCTTAAAGCCTTTGTCTGAATATCCACAGAATATGCTAAGTGGTAAGTAAGTAATATAAAGTGTTTTAAAAGTTCAGGGGGGAGAGATAAAACTTAAAAGTAGGTAGTTTTGCAAAGTTGCTTAACAGTTTTCCAATAAGCTGCTGCTGACTCCTGAACTTTCTAAGTATTGAGATATATTGTTAGTGTTTCAAGATTTGGCTGGAACACATAAAGTTTAAGAAATATTTCTATCTATGGTCAGTGAGCCCTAAACCAAACCATTAGTGATATAAAGAGTAACATTCTTCAACTCTCCAACTTGGTCCAGCACCTCCTCCCTTTCCCTGAGCACCAGCCCCATAGCTACTGTATTCCATATGAGTTTCTTCAAAAACCTGGACATAAAGCTCTGGGGGTTTTATATGTTCTCCTCTGTGATTTATGAGGAAAAATATTATGTTTATTTTACTTATTGCTGCAATCCTCTGTGCCACAAGAAGATGTTTGGTTCGGCTTACCTTGAACTTCCTTCTGAGGCACTGATGGCTAGTCTGATTAACATCTATTTACCACACACACACACACACACACACACACACAGACACACAGACACACACACGCACACTTTATCACAGAACTATGAGTACCTTAAGGTATTAGTATTTGAAAGGTCAAGATTCAGCAGTTAGTAGGTACTCAATAATTATTTATTGAGAGACTAAATATCTGATTGAACTTCTGATCAAATAAAAAGAGAGTTGAAAAGAACTTTTAATCCTACGTATAAACAATATAATCAAGGGTCTTAACAGATAATGTTGATGTTGAGAAAACATTTTTCTTTCTGATGCTACAAAGGAAATAAAAAATGTTTCTCCTGATACAATGAAGGACATTTTTTCCTCTTAGCTACAAAGCAATGCCATTAACTTTATTATAAATGCCATCCTGTTCAACAGTCACTCTTATTAGCCCAACAAGAAACCCAAGCATGATGAAGGAAGGGAAGCCCTGGCTCACAAGCTCAGGGTCCCTCTTTAGTAGGAGATGATACCAGCACAGTGTGCCGTTCACAGAGCTCTGGACGGCAGGGCCCCATCCTCCCTGGTGATCACTGCCATCTCACTCCTACGGTTGGCCCTGGAACCCTAGCCCGCCCCTTTATGCCAGCCTCCCAGTGCTGCTCATAACCACCATATGCTCTGGCTGAATGACCTGGCTTCATTCACAACTGAGTCAGTACTAAAGCAGTCTGAATGATAGATAGCAGCTTATCAATAATTGAAAAGAAAGGCTCAGAGATGTCCCATTATCTGAATAATTAATGCTCCACTTGGGTTTTGTAATTCCTTAATAAAACTGACTGATTGATTTGCTTAATTAATTCCTCCTTTGACAGGCTTATTGCTTTCTTTGGAGACAGGGATGGGCAAAATGAAAAAAAAAAAAAGATAATTCAAGCTAAGGAAAGATTTAAAATCTTCATAAACTTTAACCCCCTCAGCGTATTATGGGAACAAATTCTCCAGCAAACCTTCCCTCCCAATCTTCACTTCGCCATAAAGACCCCCATACCCTTGTCAACAGACATACCCACATGTCACTTGGGTGTATTTGGCATTACAACTGATACAACATTATGCTACATTGTAAGGGTTTCAACCACATCTGTAGTAATAAACTCAGCTCTACCTTAAACACTTTTGAATAAATCAATGTGAATGAATGTTTAAAGCAGGTTTCCATTTATGGCAATGAGCTCTGAGTAAGGCAGGGTATGCTACCTCAATTTTGAGAGAGCTGATGACTTTCCCTGCATGAAACCTCCCTCTGGCTTTACATGCACCTGCTCTGACTGAGAACTGTGCCTGTCACTAGAATTTGGTATAATCCCAACTCGACTGCCATCCTTCCTGCAATGGTTAGGGTTGACTAAAGAGATCAAACTGCCACAGAAGAGTAAGCAACAACAAAAAATGACAAAAAGAGGGCATACAGAGTGAGGGCTGGAGGGAAAAGATGGAAATGCTAAAGAAAGAAAAAAACCTGAGCTAAATAGGAGAATGCAATATACTTGGCAGACAGGTGAAACATAAAGACATTTTTTCTTAATTTTGAAACTCACATCCAATTTTATATCTGAAAACTAATGTAATCATTAGAAAAGTTTATAAAAATTAAAAATAGATGATAAATTATTCAACTGGAAGGAAAAGAAAAACCTTAGGAGAGGACACTTTGATGGCATGTCAATAATTTTCAGACATGCACATTATTTCCAGAATACACAAGAGAAGGTTCAGCCCTGAACCCTGTCTCAGTAATCTGTAATCCATGGCATTGACTCCTGTGGGTTTCTCAAGATCCTAGTTAAGGAGACTCAATAGGGTAGGTAGGTGAAAGGTAGTAAATGGTGACTTATTTCTGACCACAGTCTTCCTGCAAGAACTCAGGTTAATGGCATTGTCTGGAGTAGTAATTATAGATTTCTTTCCCTCAAATTCTCATGAAAATAGGTAAACACAGTACAAACTGGAATAATTTTTCAGATGAGGTAGCTTTCAATACTACTTTCAATACTTAACTGAGCAGCTAGATGAGGCTGAAATGATCAGAGCTGAACTTAAGATGACTTAAAACACACATCTTACAATTTTGACTTTTTTCAGGATGAAAGCTGTAGGTTTTCTCATGTGGGGAATAAACAGATGAGTAGTTGAGAACACCTGAGCACAGTTCCAGAAACTGTGGCACCTATCATATCAGTAAATCTCCACAGCAGTCCTGTTAGATAAGCACCATTAGTCACATTTTAC
Organism: Sciurus carolinensis; assembly: GCF_902686445.1. Classification (NCBI taxonomy): domain Eukaryota; kingdom Metazoa; phylum Chordata; class Mammalia; order Rodentia; family Sciuridae; genus Sciurus; species Sciurus carolinensis. The sequence goes on along the minus strand of NC_062227.1, from coordinate 50,001,059 downwards.
AGATCAGAAATCTGAGACTAAAAGGTTCATTTGCAAAGAAGTTAAAGCCAAAATTGGGATCATGACTAGTTCACCTCTTTTTGACTCCATTTGTTTATTTTAATCGTGCTGATTTACACCAACTCTTTACTCTTTTGCTCAGGTTCTCTCTCCTGCCAGGTCCCTCTTCTCCATGAAGACTTCCTGATTTCACATCTATGTCAATCACTCTTCTGTGAAGTAGTTTTCATCTTTTTTGTAAGGTCCCTCCCAGTTTAGCACATGTTCTATTTTCCTTGTTTCATAAGCTTCACTTTTGTCTTCCATCTAGTAAATACATATCTTTAATATGATGATTTGCCTGAACATAATACAATATTACATAGCTATCTCAATATATTTAGGCAATGAATCCATTTGATAAGCAACTTCACTTAGACCTTTATTTTACAAAAGTTAAAATTAAAAAGTATTATACTTATCACAATAGAGTTGGGCAGGTTTTGAATTGCAATTTACTTAATGTTTGGTTCTGTGCTAAGCATTGCAAGACTTAAAAGACTTTTGGAAGAATAAGTTTCTGAATTTCCACATATACTCTTATAAAGTATTCTGTAATCATTTTATGAATTATTTCCCCATGGTGCAAAACTATTGGGTGCTCACATTCCTCCTTCTGAATATATGAGGAGACACTGAATTTCCTTAGAATATCACTCCATTCTCAGTTAGATGGTTTATTTAAGATTGGCCCCATCCCTACTCCCAGTTCTAAGGATGGGTCTAATTAGAATAAGCCAAAGAGCATTTTCCATTACCTAGGTTCCATTACCTAAGGCCCGATTAAAGATGAGCCTACCACGTTTTGCTAGGGTCTCTTCTTACTTTTGATGATTCTATTACCTACAGTGCCCTAGACAGAGCACTCCAAAATGAGAACAAAGATATAATTCCTTAGCATACTGCTGCAATTTCAATTACAATTGCACCATGTGGTCTCTCTGTTCCTTTTTCTGCCTGTGGTGCTTCAGTTTCCTTATGAAGTTAAAGTAATCAAGTCTTCTCCCATGCTCAGACACATTTGATGGCCCTATTGCCTAAAGGATAATTTTCTACTTGTTCAGTCTGAGTTATCATATCCTGTAACTCTACCTAATTCACACAATGTCCTGGTCACTCTTTCTCAAAGAAGGAGTGCTACTAGTATTTGAGGCAACATAGTTCTTGCCACTGTGGAACTGTCTCACAGATGACAGGAGGTGGAACATCTCTGGGTGGTCAGTATTTAATGTCACCAATGAGCCTCACTCATCACTGTGAAAATGGAAAGCACTCTATACATTCCTAAATGTCTTCTATTGTTTGATATAAACCTCAGATGAGAAAACCTCCACTCTTACTCTTCCATTCCAAGTATGTTGGAACCTCTATAGACTCCCTACCTAGAACTCAGAAAACAATTCTGAACATACACTACCATTATATCAACTTTTATATGAATGAATTAAATTGACAAAATAAGAATTGTCTCAAAAATGGTTCTTGAGTACTTGCTGCATTTTGAATGGGACTAGACAAAACTCAATATCAAAGAAATATTTTTTATATTTTATTCCTAATTTCAAATCACTTAGGCTCTTCTTGGGGGGAAAGATCACCCATATATATGCAAAGTAAATTAATTGAACAGGGAATAATAATCCAAGACAAATTAAAAGAACTCACACTTTAGTATAAGGTTAAATATTTATTAAGTTTAAAAGATGGGTTTCAAAAAAATGTATTTATAAATTCAATACAGCTGATTTATACAAGGTCTTTGGATGTTTCTATGAAATAGGAAAATGAGTCCTTCTTCCAGGTCTTTAAAACTAGGTATAAAATTTTTAATAATAATATTTTATTATGTGTACTTTCCCAGAATAGGCCAGCTCTATTAATTCTGGAAACAGGTGCAAATATTTTTCCTTGGTGACATTGGGAGTGTGATAGGAGATTCTTTTTCTTTTTTACCTGCAAAAATTGTCATTGGGATTTTGATAGGGACTACTCTGTACCCCTTGATCACTTTTTGGACTATCAACTTCTTAACAAAATTAATTTTCAGTCTAAGAACATGGAATATATTCCCAATTATTTATGTTTTCTTTCAATTCTTTCAATTTGTAGTTTAAGTCCTTTACCTCCTTGGACAATTCCTAATTATTTTAATCCTATTGATGTTATGAATGGGATTTTCTCTTAATTTTCTTTTCATATTCTTCATTATTTGTGTATAAAAATGTAACTGATTTTTTTGTTTTGACTTTCTATCTTATTATTTACTGAGTTCGTTTAGTATATCTAATGGGCTTTTGCACGTGTGTGGAATCTTTTATATTACTACCTGTGAGCATAAATAATTTTGCCTTTCTTTAAAATTTGTGTGTCTTTTTTTTTTTATTGACTAATTTATCTTGCTACACCTTCCAGTGCTATGTTGAATAGGAGTAATGTGGTCATTCATGCCTTGTTCTTGGTCTTAGAAGGAAAAGCTTCCACACTTTCAGTATTTAATATTTGATGTGGGTTTTTCATATTTGACTTTTCTTTTGTTGAGGTATTCATACATTCCTTGGTCTGTTGAATGTTTTTAATATAAAAGGACGTTGTATTTAGTCAAATGCTTTTCTGTATCAATTGGATTGATCTTGTGTTTTTTTTTTTTTTTCCTTCATTCTCTTACTGCAATAATGCACCTGTTAATATTTAGGTTGAATCGTCCTTGCATTCCAAGAGTAAATTTCACTTGGTCATGGCTCTTAATCCTTTTAATATGCTGCTCAATTTAGTTTGCTAGCATTTTGTTAAAGATTTTTGCATCAATGTTCATATTAAATATTACTTTGTAGTTTCTTTGACTTTGGAATTAGGGCAAATGATGTTCTCATACAATGAGTTAGGAAGCATACCCTTTTCAATTTTTGGGAAAAGTTTGAGGAGTGTTTGTATTAGTTTCTTTTAAACATTTGGCAGAATTCACCAGTGAAGCCGTCAGGTCCAGGGCTTTTATTTGTTAAGAGATTCAATTAATTTATGAGTTATATGTGTGTTTTTGTTTTCTTTCTTCATGATTTAGTTGATATAGATTTTGTATTTCTAGGAATTGTTTTACTTCATCTAGGCTATCCAATTTGTGGCCATGGAATTATTCATCATACTTTCATAATTCTTTTTATTACTGTTGAATTGGCAATAATATCCTTGCCTTTTATTTTTATTTTAATAATTTAATTCTTTATTTTTTTAGTTCATCTAACCAAATTCATGTCAATTATATTGATGTTTTCAGTGAACTGAACCTGTTGATTTAAACTATTGTTTTTTTAATTCTCTTTTTCATTTACCTGGGCTCTGCTGCATTTTGTTTCATTTGTTTTCTCTCTAGCTCCTTGAGTTCTAATGTTAGGTTACTATTTGGGATCTTTGTGAGCACTCTTGATCAAGCAGAGGGACTGCACTGTCCATCCAACTAGTCACTCATTCCTGGTTCCCAACAATATGGAGCCATAACAAGGATTTTATCAGAGGTCTAAAGATAAATTTTTGCTTTTTTTTCTGATTGAATATTATGTTAATTGAAATTCAATCTTCATTCATCAAATATTATTGAGCTTGTATTATTACATATGTCAGAAAATCTTTCAGGACTAAAATATGTTATGTGGAAAGAGTCATAATTATAGATTGACTCATGAATGGAAGGAGGGGAAGAATAGAGACAGAGAGAGATCGAAGGGGGAAAGAGAGAGAGAAAGAAAAAGAGAGAGACAGACAGACAGACAGAGAATGTCATCAGCTGGGTATTGTCCTGGAGATGAACTTTCCTGGCAGAGGAATTATATCTATCCTAAAGTAAAAGAGTGCCTGGCAAGTGCCACCACTAGGGAGAAGGCCAGTGTAGTTAGAGTGATAGCATATGGAACATAAGGAGCAGGAGAGGAGATGAAGACGGAAGGTAACCAGAGGCCAGTTCATACAGGCATGTGAAGTCATAATCCCTAGCAAGGCTTTATTCTGAGGAAAATGAGTAACTTTTGGAGAGTTTCACATACATGCTCTACTGCGTACTTAACAATCCAAATTCTCTATCTCAGCAGTCATCCTGGACTATCTCTTGAGTGTATAAAGACACTCATTAGTAGCACAATTTGACCTTTGGAGACCAGATTCAGATGCCTGCAGAAGGCTTGGAGTCGACTTTAAGCTACATAATCCTGGGCAACTCTGCTTAGCATTTCTTTCTAAAAGGATACCTAGTTTAAAATTTTCTACTTAACAGCAGATGATGATTTGATTTTGTGATATAAAAAAGCCACCTTATAGTGACTACCACAGCACCAGCTATACAGCAAATACCCAAAAAGCAAGTGATGTTACTTGGGTTGATTTTCCATGTAGCATGCTACTTTAAAATAAAGATTCATGGAAGTGCTTGGATTCTCATTGTTCTAGAGGGTAATGACTCATTCTATCATAAGTCTCTATTGAGAAGCTAGAAGCTATGTTTTCCAGAATGCCTCTTTTTCTGTATAACTCCAAATTCAGAAGGTGGAAAGGAAGAGAGGGCATTATTTTTGGGAGGTCATGGAAGTCAAATGGAGTGACTTCTCAGATATCTTCTATGATAGACCGGGACAGTTGTGGGTCATTATGTAAACAAGAGGATTGACATTTTTTTCAGTCAACTCCTCAGTTCAGTGCTTCAGGCCACAGGCATCAAAGACAACCGCTTTTATCTTGTGTCTAGAGTCATCCTGACCTTCTTCCCCCTGCTTATTTTACATATGTGTGAACCCTAATTCCTATATTCTAACTTGCAATCTCTATAATTCTTAGGGAAGCTGTGTTTTCATGAAACCTGGACTTATTCATAGGAAATGGCCCATATGGATAGCTCAAATGCCTTTCCAGGACTCAAGTGAAGACAGCACAGGAATTCAATTCCATCCTGATCGCCAGGTGTACATCAACCAGGTATGCAACTTCCTCTAATAAAACCTCTCTTTGGAAATTTTAGGAAAATCTGATATACAGATATGCCTGGAAGAGGCCTTTCATTAGTGTGGGTAAGGTCTAAGAAAACCCTAAAAAAGCTCAGTCAGGTCAGGTTGACTGTGAAACACCTGTTTCACAGAAAACTCACAATGTTCCAAATCTCATTTTTTCAGCACTTCTAAAAGAACTAAATTGCATAGGGCAGAACTTTTTCCAGAATTAAAAATTAACTTAGATGTCAAAATAAAACCCCAGAATTTAATTTATCATACAAGCTATATTCTCGAATAGAATCTAATGGACCAAAACAGATAAAGCAATTAAATGGGAAATGCTATGAATTAATCTTATTTAAAGAGGCAGTCAAGATGGAATTCATATTTTTAAAGATACAATAACCAGGAAAAAATAAGAAGACTTCCCAGCTCGGCTAGCAGTGCTATAATTTAAAATAATAAAGCATTATAAGTACCTAATTTATTCATTTTCTGCAGGTGCTATTTGTTAATTTTGACATTCCTCTCAGTTTTGATCGCATGTGACTTTTTTTCTCTTTGGGGATATTTTACATTTTTTTTTTTTGCCTGTTACTTGCTAAATTTTAATGGTAATTGTGTGTATGCTAAGTAAAGTAGAGAAGTAGTGAAGCTTTGAAAAAAAGTCAAGCTGAAGCTCTGTGCTTCTAGAATGTTCTGTCAAATAATCTCACTGTACCTCTGTTTCCCTTGCACATGGCAAGAACCTCATGCAATAATGAGAGAGTGAAAATAGTTCTTCAAAGACAGGGTGCAGTTCAGTGGGAGAGCCCTTCCTAGCATGTGTGCGAACCTGGGTCCAATTCCCCACACTGCAAAACAAAGAACCCACAAAAACAAAATACTAAAGCATTTTAATTGTTACTGTTATCATCACTGATTGATAGAGTGCCTGTGTTGTGAGGTTTGGTCCTGAATTTCTTTTATTGTTGCTTCCACAGTTGGTTTGCCTGTGGTTCCCACCCTGGGTTATAAGATAGACTACTCAGGTTCTCCTCTTAATCCTATCCCCTCTTAGTTTTGACAGTTTTGTAAAGCTACTCTCTTTGTGCCTTGGTTTCTTCATCTATAAAATGGGGATAGTGATAGGACCTACCTCACAGAGATTTTTGTGCTGCTTAAATAAGGTTCTATAAGGAAAGTGCTTTGAATATTAGCTGGTACACAGTAAACATTAATACAGTTTAGCTATTATATATCTGTTGCTATTACATAATATTTATTTGGCTTAACCCTGAAAATGTCTTAAATTTTCAAATGTTTATTTGTACTTTTAAAATTCCCTTCATACTTATAAACTGTAAAATAGACCAACAAAAAGTAAAACTCAAAGCATTACTTAGCAGATGTTGACCTCTAAAAAATTCTCCACTGAAAAACAAAATGTTTATGAAGTCTCAAGGTAAACACTATGATTAAAAGAAATCAGACAGTGGGGAAAAACGTTTTGCCCTCCCATCCACACAGGTGGGAACCTGATGTCTCCCTTCTACCTGCTTCATTCGCATGGGAAGGTCATGATTGTAGAGTCACAATCTCTGCCCACTATTAGATCTGCTCCTTCTTCTTTTTTTTATTTTTGCTCTAGTGTCTCTTTCTAAAACATTCTCATATTGATAGCAGATTTGTCTCCCTAAAATGCTTCTTGAGAAGTGGGCCCTCCAATGCCCACATGCAGTCGGCTCTTAGGGCCTTCAAAGGCATCCACAGGCTGCTTGCCCCGCCCAGTGGATTACATTTGAGTCCTGACTATTCTGTTCAAAATCAGTTCACTTTATCCTATTAGCTCAGTGGACTTCTGGTCACCTTTTGTCATGTTGGCTTCAGGACCCTGTGCTGTGACTTTTCCTGCTCCTTATACTCTCTGCCCTCCTCCACATTTATCCAGCTCTGTCCACTGTTCAAGATGGTGCCCAAGTACCTCACCACTTAACAAAGCCTTCTCTGTGCTTTGTCCCACTCAATGGTTTTTTTTTTTTTTTTTTTTTGCAGGTACCCCTGTGCACATTATTTTATCTCCCCATTATGTTTTAAGAGCCTCTGAGGTAGATTCAATGCATTATATACCCAACAACACAAAGTGGCTGACTTATTTCTTGCTGTATTGCTTAAGACTCTTTTTTGTCTTAATTGAAATCTTTCCCTTTCTTCCTTCTCCATACCCCCCTCACTTTATGTATCTGTGGCTGATGATAATGTTATCTCTTTTCACAACAAAGTTTTTTATTTATTGAAATTAGCTCTTACAAGATTTTACTATCAACATATATTGTCTTAATAGTTACTCCTTGGAGTCATATTAAGTTAATGGAATTTCAAAATTAACACTATGGATAAATAGCTGGTTAGCTAAAGTCAAATTAGTTTATATAGCAAGTTTGGTTTTATAATCAGTTTTGCTCTTGCTATACGATTTAGAATGGTATTTAACAATGGTGAATAAAATAAGTACACTAATTATAAGAGAGAACAATTGACTTAATTCTCTTTCCAGAAAATGGGTGGAAATCTAGAAGATTCTATTGAAGAATAAAGAATCATTAGGCAGTCACTATAGAGATATTTCTGAGGAACCTAAGCCAAAACCATAATTACTTTAGCTACTTCTTATGAAATTAAATACTGGAACTGACTAGAATGATAAATGCTACCTGAGAATGAATGATTGCTGTTTACCTGAAAAATAAAGAAAGAGGTAATATAAAGTTGGCCAGATTGCCAGGCAATGTAATCTGAATAGACTTGTCTGGTTGAGTCATAGAAGACCTAACTCTACATTAATTAGATTATCATGGAAAAGAATGCTTGTTGGACTCTACCTAACAAAATAAACTCACAGAATGCACACTGTTTGGCTATCAACAGTGGAATAAAATTAAAATAAGGAAGTATAGTAAAACCTATGAAACCTTTATCAGATTAGGTGGAAACATATATTTTATGAGGTAACAACATTACAGAATGTCATTTCAAATGCAATAGCAGATTGAGAATTATGATAAAATTCTTTGTGGTTTGCATGTGTTTGAGGCAGCCTCTCTTTAACTGGATATCTGAAATGTGGTTAGGAGTGAGGGAGTGTTACAGGAGGTCTGTAGAAAGTAAGACAATGATATGATTGACATTACCAAATGAACACATTCAATGAGGGAGATTGGCCGGTACCAAGAATCATGTGTTCCATATATGGGAAGTTAAAATTCATAAGTATAGATGAGTGTTTCTAAGCAATAATTCCATGGCAGATGTAGTTTGACTTGAACAAAAAACAATGAAAAATAAACAAACAGGAATGTTCAAATGGAACCTGCGGATTCTACAAAACAATTTTTAAAAGAGATATTGATTTTTTATTTTGTTAAAACAAACTTAACATGAAATGAACCACTTTAATCATTTTGATTATACTATTCAGTTGTATTTAGTACATTCATAATGTTGTAGGATCATCTCCACTATCCATTTCCAAAATTTCTCATCATCCCAAACAGAACTCAAACAATAACTCCTATTCTTCTGTTCCTCCAATCTCTAACAAACTTTTATACAACTTTCTGTCAACAGGAATTTGCCTTAGTGGAACTCGACAACATTTTTGGCTTCATGTATGTCCTATTTAACTTAGTATGTTTTCAAAATTAATCAATTTTGTATCATGCATTGGAATTTCATTCATTTTAAGGTGGAATAATAATCTATTATTTGTATATCCATTCTTCTATCAGTTGCTTCTATCTTTTGCCTACTATGAGTAAAGCTACTATGAATGTAGGTATACAAATATTTTAATATTCCTGCTTTCTATTCTTTTGGGTATAAACTGAGAATTGCAGTTTCTGGACACTATGGTAATTCTGTGTTTAACTTTTGGAGAAGTCACCAAACCTGATATTTTCCACCATGCCTTTACTATTTTACATTTGCATTAACAGCATACATGGGTTCCAATTTCTCTGCCTTTTAGGCAACACTTATTATTTCCAACTTTTTTGATAATAAAATAGGTGTGTGAAGTATAAAATGACATCATTCTTAAATATTGTTATGAAAAAAAAGTTCTAAATTATATTCTTTGGTGAAAGAAAGCCTAGATCTAAAAGAAGATGTATTTTGTAAAAAAAAAAACAGGAAAAATGCTCATATGGTATCTAAGACCTTGCATAAAATGGCCTATCCTTGTCTCTAAATTAGCCACAGGTAAGCTGCTGTCATTAAGAAATAGGATGCAACTTGTTTTTCAAATATGTACACTTTCATAGCACCTTGAATGTTCTTTGCTACAGCTCAGAGGTCAAAGTCTTTTTCACACTTTGGCAAGGTTGTGACACATTTCAAACAGTGCCCTTTTCTCACTGTGACGATGGTTCTCATAAAGAGGCATGTCCCCTCTGGTGGGAACGTTAGACCGACACAGTGGATGCATGGAAGAAGAAACCAGGAATACATGGGATACGTAGCACTTTAAAAATCCCTAGGTTGTACTACGTAAATGTGTATCTTTATTATATGTTAAAAATAAAATAAAATAAAAAGTTCCTAGGTTGGTACATTCTATACACCAGAATAGTCTCTGCTAAATCTGTAAGTTTAAGAATTTCTTATAATCAATGATGTAATCAGATAATCTCCTTGATATTTATTAATAAATGCATAGCATGTGTCTCTTTTTGAAGAATGTAAAAGAAGTGTATACTACCCATGCATTGGTAGAATTCATGGTCTGTGAAAGGAAGGAATTTTGAACATCATACATGACAACATATAATTAGGTGTTGGAATACTATGGTATAAAGTATTAGTGCTGCCGAAATTAGGATGAAAGGAAGATAGATAAAGATGTGAGTGATGCTTCAGAACAGAGAAGAGAATGGAGGGGACCTTGAAAAATGGGAAGGATTTACTGAAGTGGAGGAGGAAAAGGTGAGCATCCTGGTAATGTTGGAAATGATGAACAAAGATGTAGGAAGAGAGACGTGAAGGGGATGATGCAGGACTGTTAGAAGATGAGGTGAGCAGATCTGAAATAGATTTGCTAGCAAGCTAGGAAAACAGGAAGTCGGCATATGGTGGTCCTTGAGAATTTTAAAGGATAGAGTAGCAAGCAAGATAGCTGAGATGGTCAGTATCTGGGTGTGAAATTCCTACCATTTGCCAAAGGCACTACTATATCAAAGGGAGATAGCTGACTACCTTGTTCCTATGCATTTAGTCAATAAAACCAATCACTATTTACATGGAAGTGAGGATTATCTGATACAAATAATGGATGTGATATTTACTGCACTACACTTTGGTTTGTTCAGAGGGAAATGTTACTGAAATAGGGATGAGTGTGGTCCATCCAAGAAGGTGTTAGTCTCTGTTTTGTTTCTCTCTCTTGTACTCACTTCAGAATATTTTAAATGTACACTGTCAATAAGTAGTAAATAAAATATTATTCTGGGATTAAAAAGTAACCCAGAATGCATAAAATCATATTCCAATTATTCTCTTCACAAAAATCAAACCATTTTTAGTTACAGATTTAAAGAAGGTGCTTTGCAGGAATTCATAGGGATTGTATTCACACAAGAAGGGCATGGAGAAACCCCATTTTGGGACTGGAGACAGAACCGTGCTAGTTGTTAGAGTGGACTACTTTGCTTTCTCCAAAAAGTATTATTATTTTGCAATCATACTATAATTTGATGATTGCTGTGATGAAATTTAGGTAAGTGTGTGTGTGTGTGTGTGTGTGTACATATTGCTGGAAGAAGAACTAGCACAATGAAGACTTTCCAAAACACAAATTGCCCTTCATTCATCACAGTGCATGAACTGTGAACTGATAATGGAAATGCACAAAATCCATATGCCTTAGTACCTGAGAAGATAATACTGGTAGTAGGCAATATCCAATCAGAGATAGATGACACGATTCCCTCCAAATAGGGGTATACACCAGGGTTCATATGCTTGGAGACTTCAAAGAATCTCGGTAACATAGAAGCCCCTCCTGTGCCGCAGATATGCAAACCTGCAGCGTGCTGCGCCAGTCACTCCCTATCCACCAACAGCAACCACCACCATAGCCACCACAATGTGGTAGCTGCCACCTCAGGATATCAGACAGGACCTGTGAGGCAGCCACCCTCTGCAGTACCACCCTCCACAACACTGCATCTCCAACCATGCTGCCCAACACCACCACACGGCTTGCCCTTGCTGCCCCAAAATGGTCCCCTTCATCCTGGGACACTTCTGCCATCTCAGGTTACTTCCCCTGCTGCCATTGCTATATTTAGTTGGGGCAGCTTCCATCCTGGGATGCTGACCAGGGCCTGAAAGCCCAACATCACAGTACCTACAGGTTTATTGCTGCCGATGCCACCAACTTGGAACACAGTCACTTCCATTTACAAACAGCTAGGGCCTGGAAGACCAGAACTAAGGTCCCTGCAGATTTGGTTACACCTGAGGTCACCCTGCTAGGTGTGCTAATAGCACAGGGTCAGTAGGTTGGAAGAGGGTGTGAGGGCATCTCAATCCCAGTTTGCTCAGTCAACGAGTCTGGCACCCACTGGGTTGCCAGGACCAAATCAGGAAGCGCTTGCTAATCAGAAGCCACTGAGCCCAGTCCCCAACTTGCTTCCCAATCCAACATCCACCCATTACCTGGTCCTGCCAGTTTGACAATCAACAGGGCTCTCTGACTCTTCAATCCCCACTCTCCCAACCACCACTTAATCAACAACCTAGCCCAATGCTTGCAGCTATGTAGCAGGCCCTCAGCTCTCAAGCTGAGTCCTAAGCTGCCTGAATCAGAATACCTCTCCATGGCAGGCCCACAGGTACCATGGCTCAGTCTTCAGGACCTCTGGAATGAGTGGTTCCTGATAAGGAAGTTGAAAGGGGGGCCAGGGGTGAGAAAGATACAGTTCAGAGACTAAATTAGAGACCAGAAATTGTGGGGTCCACAGGTGCTGTAAGGGACTAAGACCAGGCTCCTACATCACATGAATGGACACTAAAAGAGATTCCTGGAGTGCAGTCTTCCACTGGGGACTGGCAATCACTACACCCCACCTCCAGGAGTTCTGCCTCCAAGACTAACCGTCCTAGTATCCTTCACCATCTGAGGGTAGAGATACCAGATAACCCCACCTATTTGGTGAGAAGAAAAGCAGAGAAGATATTGAACCCCAACAAAAACAATTGTTCAATTTTTCTTTGAGATTTTTTTCTTCTTTCTTTTCCTGCTCTCACATTCCCAACATTTTTGAAACCAAATACTTTTTATGCATCAGACTACTGAGGACTGAGATGTCTGAATAGTACATGCAGTTTTGTTGCACATTCTTTTATTTTTACATTTTTTCTCTTTCTTTTTTTAAATTTTTTACTCTATATATTTTCCTTTTACTTATCTGGTTCATCAGAGTCTCTTTCTCTCTTTTCTCCTGCTAACAGTCAACTTCTTTTGATTCCCCCTTCATTCTTCCTATGATGTAATACCTCTATATTCTCACCTCCTACCTCATAAACATCATATCCTACACTGCTCCCCCCAGTTTTCTCTTTGTCAACCATTAGAAACTGAAGACTCTTTTGCATTTATAATATACAATATTGTATATTGTAGATATAATAACCAAACACATTATTTCTGTTTTTGGGGACAAAACCGTAATCATCTAAATAGAAGCTATTTGATTTAAGGCTGCATATTGTTTGCTTTAGGTGCTGTTAATACTGATCTTACCCTTAAAGGTGAGGTATTAGAAACCTGCAGGGATGCTGTAAGTATATAGGGTAGAAACTGTAATACCTTTGATCTGCATTTCTGGAGGGGAAGTCACACTAACAACATGAAAAACAAAAGGCGGGGGAGAAGAAAGTGCCCCAAACAAACCAAGATACTACAATAATAGAATTCATTGATAGCAAAGTAGAAGAAATGTCAAAGAAGGAGTTCAGAATGCACATGGTTAAAATGATCTGGGAAATGAAGAATGATATAAGAGCAAATACAGGCAATACAAGATCATTTCAATGAAGAGGTAGCAAAAGATTACATTAAGAAAGAGATAAAGATTCTGAAAAAAAAGAAAAAAGAAAAAAACAGAAATCCTTGAAATGAAGGAAACAATAACCCAAATTTAAAAATAAATAGAAAGCATCACCAACAGACTAAATTACTTGGAAGACAGAACCTCAGGCAATGAAGACAAAATACACAATCTTGAAAATATAGTTGACAACACAGGGAACATGGTAAGAAATCATGGACAGAACCTCCACAAATCATGGGACAATATGAAAAGACCAAAGTGAAGATTTAATGGGATAGAGGAAAGCACAGAGATACAAACCAAAGGAATGCACAATCTTTTCAGTGAAATAATATCAAAGAACTCCCAAACCCAAAGAATGAATTGGAAAGTCAATTACAAGAGACTTACAGGACACCAAATGTACAAAATTGCAACAGATCCACACCAAGACACATTATAACGAAAATGCCTAGCATACAGAATAAGGATAGAATTGTAAAGTCTGTAAGAGAAAATTATCAGATTACAATTAAGGGAAAATCAATTCAGATCTCAGTAAGATTTCTCAACCCAGACCTTCAAAACTAGGAGTTTCTGGAACGACATATACAAAGCTTTAAAAGAAAATGGATGCTAACCATGAATCTTATATTCAGCAAAATTAAGTTTCAGATTTGATGACAAAATAAAAATTTTCCATGATAAAGAAAAGTTAAAAGAATTTACAACTGGAAACTTTCAGTAGAGAACAGTCTCAGCAAAATATTCCATAAGAAGTAAATGAAAAACAACAATGAAAATCAGCAAAGGGAGGAGCTACACTAAAGGAAAAGTCAATCAAAGGAGAAAACAAGTCAAGTCAAAAACCAAAAATAAACCAAAGTGACCAGGAATCCAAACCATATTTCAATAATAACCCTGAATGTTAATGGCCTAAACTCATCAATCAAAAGACATAAGCTAGCATATAGGATTTTAAAAAGGACCCAACAATACACTGCCTTCAAGAGACTCATCTCATAGCAAAAGACATCCACAGACTGAAGGTGAAATGATGGGAAAAAGCATATCACTCACACATATTGTGAAAACAAGCAGGGGTTTCCATCCTCACATCAGATAAAGTGAACTTCAAGGTAAAAATAGAGGGATAAAAAAGGACATTTCATACTGCTTATGGGAATCATACATCAACATGACATAACAAATGTAAATATTTATGCCCCAAACTATGGTGCAACTATGAACATCAAATGAACTCTTCTCAATTTCTAGAATAAAATAGACCACAACACAATAGTACCAGGTGACTTTAACACACCTTTCTCACCACTGGCAACATCTTCCAAACAAAAACTAAACAAAGAAAGTATAATAACTCAATAATACAATCAATAACTTAGACTTAACAGACATATATAGACTATTTCATCCATCAATGAGTGAATACATACTTTTCTCAGCAGCATGTGGATCTTTCTCTAAAATAGACCATATATTATGCCACAAAGCAACTCTCAGCAAATACAAAAAAATAGAAATACTACCTTGCATTCCATCAGATCATAATGGAATGAAATTAGAAATCAATGATAAAATAAAAAAGTAGAGCTACTCCAACAGCTGGAGACTAAATAATGTGCTATTGAATGAGCAATGGATAGCAAAAGATATCAGGGAGGAGATAAAAAATGCTTAGAGGTAAATGAGATCGCTGATACAATATATCAAAATCTCTGGAACACTATGAAGGCAGTACTAAGAGGAAAGTTCATTGCATTGAACTAATTCATTAAAATAATAAAAAGTAACAACTGAATGATCTAACATTACACCTCAAAGCCCTAAAAAAAGAACAAATCAAAACCAAAAGTAGTAGAAGGCAGGAAAAATTAAAATCAGGGCTGAAATCAATGAAATTAAAACAAAAGAAATAATTGAAAAAATTAACAAAAACAAAAAGCTCGTTATTTGAAAAAAATAAATAAAATTGATAAACCCTCAGCCACCCAAAAAAGGAGGGAGAAAGCTCAAATTACTTTCATGATAAAAAAGGAAATATCACAATGGACATTATTGAAATACAGAAGTTAATTAGATACTATTTTGAAACTTTATACTCCAATAAAATAGAAAATCTCAAATACATCAACAAATTTCTAGGGACATATGATCTACCCAACCCAAATCAGGAGGGGATACACAATTTAAACAGATCGATTTCAAGAAATTAAATAAAAGTTGCCACCAAAAGCCTACCACCCAAGGAAAGCCTAGGACCAGATGGATTCCCAGTCGTGTTCTTACAAGACCTTAAAAGAAGAATTAATACCGACACTCCTCTTATTATCCCATGAAACAGAAAAGTAGGGAACCCTTCCAAACTCATTCTATGAGACTAGTATCACTCTGATATCAAAACCATACAAAGACACATCAAGGAAAGAAAACTTCAGACCAATATCCCTTATGAACATTGATGTGAAAATTCTTAATAAGATTCTTGCAAATTGCATACAAAAACATACTAAAATGATAGTGCACCATGATCAAGTGGGGTTCATCCCAGGGATGCAAGTTTGATTCAACATATGGAAATCAATAAACATAATTCATCACACCAATAAACTTAAAGATAGAATCATATGATCATCTCAATAAATGCAGAAAAAACATTTGGCAAAATAAAGCACCCCCTTCATGTTCGAAACACTAGAAAAACTACGGATAGTAGGAACATACCTCAACATTGTAAAAGCTATCCATGCTAAGCCCAAGGCCAACAACATTCTAAATGGAGAAAATTTGAAAGAATTTCCTCTAAAAAATTGGAACAAGACAGGGATGTCTTCTTTCACCACTTCTATTCAACATAGTCCTTAAAACTCTAGTCAAAGGAATTAGATAGATAAAATAAATTAAAGGGATATCAATAGGAAAAGAAGAGCTCAAACTATCCCTATTTGTTGATGACCTGATTCTATATTTAGGAAATCCAAAAAAATTCTCCAGAAAACTGCTTTAACTAATAAATGAATTTGGCAAAGTAACTGGATTATAAAATCTATACCCAAAAATCAAATGCATTTCTATACATCTGTGATGAACCCACTAGAAAGAGAAATTAAGGAAACTACCCCATTT
Organism: Sciurus carolinensis; assembly: GCF_902686445.1. NCBI lineage: Eukaryota > Metazoa > Chordata > Mammalia > Rodentia > Sciuridae > Sciurus > Sciurus carolinensis. Next base: position 49,984,831 of record NC_062227.1, on the reverse strand, counting down.
ACAATAACCTCAAAAAGAAAAAAAAAAAAACTTGGGAATGAATCTAAGAAAAGGGGTTGAAAGTTCTCTGCAATGAAAACTACAGAACACTAAAGAGACAAATTGAAGAAGACCTTAGAAGAAGGAAAGAAATCCCATGTTCTTCAATAGGCAGAATTAATATTGTCAAAATGACCATACTACCAAAAGTGTTACGTAGATTTAATGCAATTCCTATTAAAATCCCAATGATATTCCTCATAGAAATAGAAAAAGCAATCATGAAATTCATTAGGAAAAATAAGAGACCTAGAATAGGCAAGGCAATCCTTAGCAAGAATAGTGAAGCAGGAGACATCACAATACCCAACCTTAAATTATATCACAAAGCCATAGTAACAAAAACAGCATGGTATAGGAACCAAAATAGACATATAGACCAATAGTATAGAATAGAAGACACAGAGACAAACCCACATAAGTACAGCTATCTCATGCTAGACAAAGGTGCTAAAAACATACAATGAAGAAAAGATAGCCTCCTCAACAAATGGTGCTGGGAAAACTGGAAATCCAAATAAAGCAAAATGAAATTAAACTCCTATCTCTCACCCTGTACAAAATTCAACTCAAAGTGGATCAATGACCTTAGATTAGAGACCCGGTACCTAACAGAAGAAAAAGTAGGCCCAAATCTTCATCATTTTGACTTAGAACCTGACTTTATCCTTAACAAGACTCCTAAAGCATAAGAATTCAAACTAAAAACCTTTTTCTGAGCAAAGGAAAAATCAGTAAAATTAAGAGAGAGCCTGAAGAATGGGAGAAAATCTTTGCTGCACCTCAGATAGAGCAGTAACCTCCAGGATATAGAAAGAACTCAAAAAACTTACACCAAAAAATAAATAAATAAATAACCCAATCAATAAATGAACTAAGGAACTGAATAGACACTTCACAAAAGAAGATATACAATCGACAAATATATGAAAAGGGTTCAGCACCTCTAGTGATTAGAGAAATGCAAATCAAAACTACTCTAGGATTTCATCTTACTCCAGTCAGAATGGCAATTATCAAGAATACTAGCAACAATAAGTGTTGGCGAGAATGTTGGGGAAAAGGTACACTCATACATTGCTGGTGGGACTTCAAATTGGTGCAAACATTATAGAAAGCAGTATGAAGATTCCTCAGAAAACTTGGAATGGAACCACCATTTGATCCAGCTATCCCACTCCTCGGTCTTTCCCCAAAGGACTTAAAATCATTATATTACAGTGATGCAGCCATATCAATATTTATAGCAGCTCAATTCTTAATAGCTAAACTATAGATCCAATCTAGATGCTCTTCAATAGTTGAATGGATAAAGAAACTGTGGTATGTATACACAATGGAATATTACTTGGCCTTAGAAAAGAATGAAATTAGGGCATTTTCAGGTAAATGGATGAAGTTGGAAAATATCATGCTAAGTGAAATAAGTCTATCCCAAAAACCAAAGCCAAATGTTTTCTGTGATACGTGGATGCTGATCCACAATGGGGTGGTGGGGTGAAAGAAGAATGGAGGAACTTTAGATTGGGCAGAGGGGAGTGTGGGGATGGAAGATATGGGGATGGGAAAAATGGTGGAATGAGACACACATTTTTACCCTATTTACATGCATGACTGCACAAATGGTGTGACTCTGGATTGTGTCCAATCAGAGAAATAAAAAGTTGTGCTCCATTTTTATACCATAAGTCAAAATGTATTCTGCTGTCATGTATAACTAATTGGAACAAATAAAAAAGAAGTCATAGAAATAACATTCCAGATCTGAAAGAGAAAATATGTAAATGTTTTTATCACAGTACACATTGATGTTAGATGCCCAGGCATGCCTTGCCCCCCAAATTCACGTCTAAATATATGGGAGTGCACATATATTTGCATGACACATAAAAAAATTATATTTTCAATAACAATTGATCATACTACTGAATTCCTTCAACATTTTTTCCACTTTAAAATACACTGTGAAACCTGGTGCAGTGGCACATATCTGTGATCCCAGAGCCTCAGAAGGCTGAGGCAGGAGGATCATGAGTTCAAAACCACCTCAGCAACTTACCAAATCTCTTAGCAACTTATCAAGATTCTGTGTCTAAATAAAGTGTAAAAAAGGGCTGGGGATGTGGCTTAGTGCTTAGGTATTCCTGGGTTCAATCCCTAGTACCAAGAAAACAACAAACAAAAAATGAAAGCCAACTTTAAATCAAATGGCAAAGAAAATTGTATTGGGGGACAATTCCAGATCAATACACATAGGTAGATATCTCTGATTATTCTAATGACTGCCTTTATTCTACTGCATGACTTATATAATAACATGTTTGTCCCCTTTTTCTATTATAAATGCTACAGCAGATATGCTTTTTCTTTTTTGGGGGGAGATTTTCTCAAATATATCTCTTAATATGTTAAGAATATTATTATTACATATTTACATACATATTTACATTTTGGTGGATACGACCAATTACTCTTCAAATAGATTTTACCAATCTATAATCAAAAAGCTAAGAATTTAAAAAGTGACTGTTTTTCTGTATACTTGCCAAATCATGTATTAGCTATTGAATATTTTGCCAGTATAGCTTTAAGGTGATGCGTCTTGCCTTAAATTGACATTAACTTTCTGTGTCTTCAGTGTTACCCTGAGTTGCAGAAACCCTGGGCTTTACGCAGGCCTGCTGTGCCTGTTTCCACCTCAGGTCCTTTGTATGTACAATACCTTGGCTTATCATGGACTTCCTTAAATGTAATGTGGTGGCTGACTCTTGCTAAGTATTCTGTTTCCTCACTATTTACCCTCAGAAAAGGTTTTGACAGTATCCTATTGAAATTTTTCACCACTTCTACCTTTCTCTCTGCTTTCCACCATTTTAGTTTTCTATATTTTCCTAAAAATGCCTGAATTCATCTTATTTATCCATTTCTTTTCCCATTAGAATATATGCTTCTGAGAGAGGATATATACTTAACTTACTTTTTCCAAATATATAATTATCTTATTCAATTTCATTTATTGAATATTCCATCATTTCTTTTTCTAATAGGAATCTTTTTTATACAATGAATTTTCATGAATTCCTGAGGCTATTTCTTAATTTATTTCTCTTTGCCACCAGTCAGATATATATTATGCAATAAAACCCCATTTTTCAGTTATTGCTCTTTTTACTATCATTTGGAATCTGATCGAGAAAGTCTCCCTTCATAATTCTTTTACAAATATTTTGATAAATCTCATGCCAATTTTTAAAACAATTTTAAATAAAATAAAACAAACTGATGACAGAGAAAAACACAGGTGAAAATATGTATTTATATTTAAAAACTTAAGGATAGATACAAGTGTAATGTGAAATTAAATCTGTAGTTTCCAAATTTTGAAAGAAGACAAAGAGTGGGAGGTAAAATGCTCTTATACATAGCAAAGGACCAGAAATCAAAAATATCTGAAGGATGCGCATCAGACATTAGCTATAAAGGAAGGCAGACATTAGCTATAAAGGAAGGCAGACATAAGTTACAAATGATCATTTGACCAATACAGCTGATAAGAAAGTGAAGAACTTTGACAAGACTGTGCCTAAACAAAAAGATCTAGAAGTCACAGAAAGAGAAGACACTGTGAGGAAAGAGGGAGGGAGAGATGGATGGGGAGGAAGGGAGGAGAGAGGGAGGGAGGAAGGAAGGGAGGGAATGGAGAAAGAGAAAGGAGGAAAAAGAAGCAATGATCCTAATGGAAGGACCAGATGTGTGGAAATCTGGAATAATCACGTTTTGTGACTAAAAAGGTCAAAATTGTAAAATAAAGGGTACAAGTTACCATGAGATTATCTTTCTATAGGGTAGGTAAGGCCCAAACTATTGAAGTAGGGAATTTGAATTCAACCCCATGGGTTGTTTAATTAAGGAGGCAAACTTACAAATTGGTTTGATAGATAAATGCCAAACTCTCTGAGTTTGGGAAGAATATAAAAGCAAGAAATCATCTAGATTTTATTACAAGATTTCATCAAACAAGGAACCTAAAGTAAACACCAAAAGCTACAAGAGAAAAGAAAGTACAACCAAAATTATGACATGTTTTTCTAAATAGTTGCTGTAGTTTGAATCTTAAACAGGCCCTGAGGCCCATGTGTTAACAACATGGAGCTATCGAGAGGTAGAAACCTGAGGAAGTGGAGCCCAGTGGGGGCGCCTTTAAGGGGAGGGACAGAGGGACTCAGCCCCTTCCTCCTCTTTTCCACTTTGTAGCAAGGAGGTGAGTGGCTTTGCTATGCTACGTGGGGCCACCAGGATGTGCTCCCTCATCACAAGCCCAGACCAATGCAGTCAACTGATCATGGACTAAAACTTCCAAAACTGTGAGCCAAAATAAACCTTTCCTCTTTGTAAGTTCATTACTCAGGTTTTATGTTACAGTCACAGAAAGCTATTTAATACAACAGTCTATGGATTATACACTTTGAGACTTTGAGATATTGAGGAAGACCAGAATGAAGTTAAAAATTTTAAAAAATTAATAACTAAGGATGAAGTAAGTAAAATTAATATATTAGTTTAGTTTTTTTGGAGAACAAATAATACAGAGGAAAATGGTGACTAATATGCAATAGAAGTATAGTAGCAGAGATATTAAAAACTAGTACTAGAAGAGAGACTATATACACAGGTGAAATGGAAATATTACTAAGGGAAAATCATCTTCATTGTATTTGAACTTAAAATTTTCAGAAAAGTGTGATTATAATAGTCCCAAGAAAAAATAAAATCTTAGTAGTTGGAGTTTCAAAAGAAGTTGAAAAAGCTATCAAATAATTATTATTTTTTCAATGCTGGGGATTGAACCCAGGATAATAATGACACATGCTAGGCAAGTACTCTACCTCTGAGCTACATCTGCTATTAAATAATTACTTCTAAAATGCTATTTGATCTAATTTTTTCAATGGGTATGTAATGTCTTACTTTCACAGAAAGGAAGACTTCCCTGTAAAATTAGGAGGTGAAAGGTTCCCAAATTCATTTTAAGATGCTAAAAACAATACTGACTTTAAATCAGATAAATGCAAGAATAAAAATGAAACTATAAATGAAAGTTACCTCTAAATATTGACCTAAGTTATAAATAACCTGAATTTAACATTAGTCAAAATGCTTACTGAAAGGAAAATAAATTATTTCCTAAATATGATATTTGTTTCACGTCAAGAATAAAGATTATATATAAGGTGGGTGCTCCTGCCTAACTTGAAAACATCGTTTGGAATAAGAATACAATAAAAATTGAAAGATGAAAAATAGAATAAAAATGAAAAATTTGAGAGAAAGTTATCAAAAATGGAAGATGATGTGACTCTAACTTGGAGAACCCAACAAAACCAATTTCAAAAATATTACTTTATGCAATTTTCACATATCATATTTTCTTTTTATACCTTCTAATAATATAATGTGGTGTATAAGAAATGTAAATATTTTCATGTTGTTTGTAATTTTAAAAAAATACAAAATGTCTCTAAATGCAAATAAAGAAGTTTTTGTCTAGTACATATATGAAAACCTATCAAACATTATGGAAGTGCATGTTTAAAAAATTAGTAAGCTGAAATACATATCCCTGTTGATGGAGAAGTCTCATTTTAATATTAGATATTTGCAGATTTTCTACAAAGTGATTTAAAAATGTAATTTTGCTCAGAATCTCAATGGATATTAGAGGATGTGAACTGTAACGGGGTAATTATAAAATTTATCTCAACAAATAAAAGAGCTGAAAATGACCAACATTTTTTTTTAAAAGAACAGTGAGAGACTTAGACATCATGCATTAAAGTTACATAAAAGTGGAACAATTAAAACAACATGATGTAGATATGAGAATACAATTGTTATTCATGCCATCTTCTCCCCTAGAAATCTCCAGTTTGCTCTTTATCTTCCTGCAATCTCTCCCCTATGTAGCAGCTGGAAGCATCATTAGGAGATGACTACATATCCTGCAGTCCTTCCACTTAGAGAAATTTGGTCACTTCCTACATACTTAGATTATGACCTAAACATCCAGCTTTCTGCACTTACTTCCCCTTCTGTCAAAAGCTGAGCTATCCCTTTATTTCCTGGGAATCTCTGGTCACCTGGAAGACAATTTTCCACCTGACTCAATTCTGCTCATCCCTAGGACTTCAGCCTAAATATCTCCTCCTTGACTCTCGTATCCAAAGTAGCTACCTTTGTTTTTCTTTTACCAAAACTCCTTTTTCATTTACTTTGGGTGACACTCTGCATTATTTGTCTGTTTACCTGTATGCCTCTCTGTTTCACTCGATGTTTGTAAAGGACCAGAGAGGTCTTGTGGCCAGGCCATCTTCACGCTTGATCACTTCTGCTGTGGTGAGGTGTCTGGAGGCATCCTCCGCCACCCACCAGACAGTCTGCCAGAGAAGCCCCAGTGCTTTCTTTGTTTCAAGGGGCTGTTTCTATAGCTCCCATGGGTTCTCCCTCAAATAAGGAGTTCTGGGGGTCAGCATCCGTTCTTTTGGTCCACTCTTTTGGGGCAATGGTTCTCCAACTCCCTCCTTCCACCACTCTCTGACCATTTTGTTTTAAGAATGTCTTTTTTCCTGACAGTGTTGAATTTGAAACGAGCCTATTGTTAGGTTTTCATCGTTGTGAGCAGAATGCCTGACCAGAACAACTTACCTATTTTGAACTGATGGTTTCAGAGGTTCAGTCCACCATCAACTGACTTCATGGCTCTGGGCTAGAGGTAAGGTGGAGCATCATGATGGAAAGGCCTGACCGTGGAAAGCTGCTTACCTCCTGGTGGCCAGGAAGCAGAGAGAGAGAGAGGGAGGAACTAGGGGACAAGATATAATCCTGGGGGTATGCCCCACCACCCTAGAGTTACCAACCAGTACAGGAATATTTTCAAATTATTAATCCATTAACTAGATTCACCATTAGATTAACCCACTGATTATATCACAGCTTTCATAATATAATCATTTCACCTCCGGCATCAACATAGAAGCTTGAGGGGGGCCCCCTTCTACTCAAACCCTAACACCTGCCTTGCTTACTGATGACAAAGCCAGACATAGGCCCTCCACATTTTCATCATACAGGGAACAGCCCTCACTACCCCTCCGGAGAATGGCCTCGGAGAAAACCTCTGATCTATACTCCTATTATCCCACCACCATTCATTTTACTTCCTCACACTCCATTTTATTTGGTCTCGTTTGGTTGAACACTAGAGATACCTGCAAATCTAATGGTGGGAAACTTCTCCCTATTGCAACATCTCTCTCTTATGGTTTCCTTCTCTGCCTCGTGATGTCCTTTCAAAGAAAGCCTTTATTTACCAGGTTTGGATTTGTTTTCTGACATTTTCCCCCCTCCTTCATCAGAAGCAGTTGCCTCCTTTGCCCTTCTCTTTAAATTCTTTTCTTTTTCTTATTCTTTCATCTCAATAGGTCTCATTGCTCTTTGGGAACCAGATTCCAAATCATTAGCAATTCACCTCCCAAAGTAAGGAAGACCTGATCTTCTTAAAAGAAAATATATTGAATCCATCTTCTGCAGCAACCCTCACATAGGAGGGAAGTGTTTTCCACTAAAATGTGAGCCTGAACATTCACCTTAGCTTGTATGTAGCAAAGCTGTCAACATGCACATTCCATTTAATCCAATAATTCCATTTACAGAAGCTGTTCTAAGGAAATACTAGGGTACAACTCAAATTTCTTTGAAGTATGCATATACTTATAATGTTATTTACAACAACAAAAATATTGAGGGTGGGAAAAATAAAACCTAATTACAAAGAGAATTGGTACACAGAAAGGAGCAGTCTTTAATAATTTATTTGCGAAGAATATTTGATGACATGGAAAATGCCTATAAAATAGACTAATGATGTAAAAATATAAATATAAAGAGTAAAATTTTAATTTCAAAAAATATGTGTACAATTTTTATTTTTATATTTACTCATATTTTCACATTTTAATAAATGCACTTGACTTTTCCTACACTTAAAAGTATTTTTTGCTTCCTTTTGGTAAATTTCAGGTAAAAATGTATGAGTTGAGCTACTTGCATATGAGTCCTTTACCCAAACATAACATTTACTCACTTGACACACAGCTTTTTTCCTTGCCTCATATATATGAAATATCATTTTCTCTCCTTATATTTCTATCCCGAATTATCTCCAAATTCCTAGTGGTAGTAGGGGTAAAGTTGAGAAACAAAGTAATTGCAGCCATGCCGTGGTACTTGCCTATAATCCCAGCAGCTCAGGAGGCTGAGACCGGAGGATCGCAAGTTCAAAGTCAGCTTCAGTCAACGTGAGGTGCTAAGTAAATCAGTAAGAGCTTGTCTCTAAATAAAATACAAAAAATAGGACTGTGGATGTGACTCAGTGGTTGAATTCCCCTGAGTTCAATCCCTGGTACCCTCCTCCCAAAAAAGGAGTAGCATTTAGGGACTCATTACTATTCATATTCTTAAAGTTACGTTGAAGAGTAAAGTTGCTTGCGGCATAAAGAGAAGAGGCAGAGACAACCAAAGTCCTCTTGGTCACATTTGACTTTGTATAAACCTGAAATTTCTCAGGTTGATCCTAGAATAGTTCAATTCTATGCCTCAAATAGAAGGTGAGTCTCTGATACTTTTGTATTTTAGGAAAAGGCAACTAAACTGTTCTACCTTATCCTCATAGTTCCAGAATAGTTAAAATCTACTCTGATCTACTAGAAATATAACAAAATTTGGTACATTATATTTGATCATGATACTGTATTACTAAATTTTAAAACAATCCGTTCAGCATGAATCAAGAAATTAATCTCAAATTTAAACTTTAAACATTTTACAAGAAATACAGGCAACTGGGCTAGGGAGATAACTCAGTAGGCAGAGTGCTTGCCTCGCAAGCACAAGGCCCTGGGTTCAATCCCCAGTACTGCAAAAAAAAAAAAAAAAAAGAAAAGAAAAGAAATACAGACAACTATTGTTAGACAACTATTATTAGGGCTTGTAGATAATACAAAGTTAAACATAACTCAAAACAATCACATATTATAAAGGCATATTTTAATACAGTCAATTGCATAAAACTAAATTTTTTTGTTCTTCAGGAGCTCTCTTTTCACATGAGAGTGGAAAGGTAGCCCATATACAAGTAAATAAAATTCATATCCAGAATACATAAAGAACTCTTTCAAATCAACAACAACAAAAATAAAAAAAAATTCAATAGGAAGAAACAAACAGAAAAGAAATCATGAATACCAACAAAACTTATGGATGACCACAAAGTTTAGGAAAGACAAAGACCCCAATTCTACTTTGAATTTTGATTAAATAAACACTGTTGAGTTCCTGAAACACTCAGCAACTATGGTTGAAATAAAATGACTTGCTTCCTTCCCTCCTGAGCTTCCTAATCTTCTGTGAGGGAGGAGGATACATTAATGGTAAGAAAACACAGTATGAAATGTCTAACATTTTATAGCAGCTCTGTCCAATAGAAATATAATGTAAGCCACATAGTTCATTTTAAATTTTCTAGTAGTCACTTTAAAAGAGTCAAAAGAAACAAGTTAGATTTATTCTCATGATATATTGTCTCTAGCCAAATATATTCAAATGATCATCATTTTGATATATAATCAATATAAAATTATTAATGAGATATTTTAATTTTTAATACTAACTCTTGAAAATCCAGTGTACATTTTTTACTTGTGGTACATTAGCTGTCTTTGGATTTCTGCCTCAATAGATTTAGAGGCAAACTTTCTATTCCCTCTCCCAACCCTGTTCCTCGGCTTGTGTTTTCTATCTTGGGAAGATATTGGGGAGAAAAATTGTCCAACCTTTTACATGAGATGAGAATTTTGTTTAAATTGTTGTCTCTATATTTCACTTTCCCCACATTTTTATTGGTGCATTGCTGTTGCACATAATGGTGGAGTTCGTTGTTATGTATTAGAACGTGCACTCAGTAGAGCAATATAATTTGACCTATTTGGCTCCCAACAGTCCCCACTCCCTTCCTCTCATCCTCTGGTCCTTTGTCTCTGTTCTACTCATCTCCTTTTGATTTATTCAAAGCCATGTATCACTTCAGCAATTTGGACAAAGAACTAAATTCATAGTAAGAAAACCTGTGTCCAAGTTCATGTCCACGGTGAACTTGAATCAGAGGTGATGTCACATGAGATGTTTCTTTATAAAATTACATGTCTAAATTCTGGCTCAATCAAGTCCTAATGTGAGTATCAGATCCTAACAAGCCAAAGGGCCAAAATCTCTGCTCTTTCTGAGAAGCAGGTAGGAGCTGAAAAAGAACTTCCTTTCTTTTTCTTTCCCTCCTCTCCCCCACTCCTCCTTTCCTCTCCCACTTCACTCCTCATGTCTTTGCTTTCTTCTCTTTCTTAAAGCTTTCTCCCCCATTCCAGCTTCTTCCAATCCTTCCTCCTTGAATAAAGAATAAACTTTTTCTTCTAAAGAAAGCTAGTCCCTCGCAAACTCACTCCCTCCAGAGTTTTCATCCGCTGCCTGTGACCTAGTTAACCACGGATTTCCCACTGAGGCAAGTTTAGTGAAAGTCCCGCAGGTCCTCTCAGAGGGAAAGCTCCTGTTCAGTTTGTGGTGTCTGAAGAGCTGCGAGCAGGTGCCCAGGGTCTCGGCGTCTTCCTCAGCATGGGTAATTTATGAGTCCCCAGCAAGACAGCCAGAGAGAAGAAATCTCAAATAGGGGACCCTGCTAATTGGCCCTTTCAATCTCTGGCAGGCACTACCAGTGGTAAGCTCCCTGGGCTCAGACTTCTTATGTCCTTTGCACAAAGCGGAGAGACATCTTAGGTCGACAAATTAAAACAAGAAAACAAGTGGGAAAAGCCCCCAGCTCTGGGGAAAAGCTGTCATTGGCTTCACCTAGCTGCATGACCATCTCCTGATGGTCAGGAGGCAGGAGCCATGCCACAGGTATCAGCTTTGGTTGTGTGCCAGCTGAACAGAGAGAACGCACTTCCTGCTATAGACAGAAGAGTCAGGCTGATTGATTTAGACCCCTGTGTATCTGATTCATGAGGAATGCAGCAGCTGTTGGAGCTCAGGTATAGCATAGGGTGACCCAGAGAAGGCTGCCAGGTCACAATTCAACTCAGGCTTGCAGTTGGGGATCCACACCAGGAGCCAGAGATAAGAATACCCAACTCACCATAAGAAAGGTCATGAGGAGGTGACAAGAATTTAAAATAGACAAATGGCACATTATAGCTGTGCCCCCTGCCAACAGCAGCATCTTTTGCTAAGATAATGAGAATAATCCTTACCTCCTTGCACAGTTAAGTCCTTTTCTCTTAGCCATCCTCTCCCACCCATCCCAATACCTAAATGTGTTATTTATTTGACCCAGTTTCAGCTGCACAAAAAAGAGGCCCATTAGGGCAGATGAACTGTGAATGAAGGCTGTATGAAGTGACGCGTTTGGGTCACCTTTGGAAAGGGCCTTTGGTTCAAGGTACCAATGAAACAGCAACTAGTTTTGGTGGGAACAGAAGGTCTATGGGAGGAGTCCCCTCTGTCAGAGTTCAGAGAGTTGACCAAGAGACATGACTGCAGTTATGAGCGCATGGATGAAAATACTTAAATTTCCTTCAAACACTCTTAAATCTACATGAATTATGAGGAGAAAGACATTGCATGTTTTTATTGATTTGGGTTATAAAACCTACTCAGATTAAAAATTAGGTTGGAATAGAAGGTGAATCCCTTTAACAAAAGGATTAATGGCTTTCTTTTTGATGGCATTATGACTGAAAATGGTTGAACTCACTATACTTAAGAGCTGTAAAATTTGAATATAATACTGGAGATAATTTTCTAGCTTTGCCCAACATTATTATTACAGCACATTATTTTTGAGAAATCTATTTATATTTCTCATCTAATTTCTTCTGCAGAACAATGCTGAGAGAAGGTAATATTCATAATTATAATACCTAACATTTATTGTTTAACTATAGCATCACAAGCACCGTGCTAAATTATTAATGTTTACATTTTACATCTAAAAACTCCAAGACTAACAAGAATTAATTCAATTTAGTTTTGGCCCACTTGTTGAGGGCAAGTTTATAGTTGTGTGTCAAGAGACTTGGGTCCTTAGCTCAGGCTTTAACCAGCTAACCAGCTTGTGGCTCTGGTGGAGTCTAGGCATTTGTTGGCCTCAGTTTCCTCATAGAAAACCCATAAAAGCGTGATATGAGCTGTCATATTAGCTGTTCAACCTTCTCACACCAAATGTGTAACATAAGTGCCCATATTATAGGTAAGAAACTGAGGGCCAAAGAGAATAAGAAACATTTGAAATCGCTGAGCCAGTAAATGTGCACACCTGGAATTCAAGCCCAAGGCTCTCTGATGCCATATGCTGTGGAATTTCCTCTTCCTTTCCCTGCATTTAATATTATCTCAAAGCTTAGCATTTTAAGTTTTTAGCTGTGAGATATTTGGTGATCTGAGGAATTACATGCAATTTTGTCAGGATCACAAATAGTGAGCCTGTTTGTTTTTGAGAAAGTGAATTTAGGAATGCTCTCCAGAGTGGACCCCTCCATCTCTTCTGTTTCTTTCTGAAACCAGTCTCCTAGGCCTTCCACACCCCTGTGTCATCTGTATACAGTAAAGCAGGGTGTCCTGTGGTGGATCATGGGGAGGATTAAATCGGAGGTCTTAGCTCAAAACTGTGAAAGCACTTGATCAATGTCAGTCACTCTTCTTATGATACAGAGAAGGATTGTGGCTGCCTAATCTCGTAGAGCCTGCTTACTTTGGGGATGTGACTCAACACTCAGCTCTGGCCAAGAAAAACAGCTTCCAGAGGAGGAAAACTCATCCTTTTCCTTTGGCTTCTTGAGACCACCATTGTGTTGAATCAATCTACTGCAGTATCAAAAGAAGCAAAAAACCCCATCACATCACTTCACACCTTTAGAGAAACAGCCAAGATTTCCATAACTTAGGTTGACTGTGGGCTTATGTCATGTCCATATATTGATTGTTTTCTCCGAAATTATTGACTGCATGTCATCAGCATAGTGACATAACGAGGGTCATTCTTCAAATCTTCTTAAGCACTGGGCACATTTTTTTTTTTCCTGTTTGTACATCCAGAGCTGCAATCTTAATAACAGCAAGAAAGCAGAAGGAAAAAACAGAAACAACAAAAGCATGCGAGACACGGCCCAGGATCAAGAGTCTCTTCTCTTGCAATCTCCTTTGGAATTTCTCAAAGTCCAAAATGCAATTAATCACTCCTGTGAGGAAATTTGCAATCGATCAATACATTTCATCATTGCTTTAATTATCCTTAAAGCTGTTTGAGGACCAATGTTTCCTGCTTTTTGAAAATAAATGAATAAACAGAATCTTCATTAAGACTCCACTCACTCTCTGTTTCACTCAAGGTAGAGCTGTGGGCAAAGATACAATGTAAATAGGGAATTACTGTTTCCCCTTTTCCCCTCTCTTCTCTAACTCCTTCCTCCTACTTCCCTCCTTTTCCTTTTCCCCCCTCTTTTCTCTCTCAGGCCCTTTTTTCCCTCCCTCCCCCCATTCCTTCTTTTCCCCTTCCTTGTGAGGAACTAGAAAGCTCTCTCTTAACTCTCCCTAAATAGCAAGCAACAGACCATTGAGCACACAGACTGATTCTTGAGTTCAGTGGGAAAATAGAAAGCCAAGAAGAGGGGAGGACTGGTGGAGGTGTTGGGCAGCGGCACTGAACTCCCCAATGCACCAAATTCATCATTCAATCCACTCATGGATGATGCAAAGGAACAGGCATCACACAGACCACCCACCGCAGATGCTACAGCAGTGTGAATTGAAATTTTAAAGTGTAGAGTTTATTTGGGAACCAAATAGACTATACTATTTTATATAACTATTTTTTATCCTCACTTGATTATAGAAAAACAGGTTTTATTTTAATGTAAAATACACACACTCACACACACACACACACACAGATACACACACGTGCACACGCACAACTTAAATACTCATTATATCACAAATATTCCTGACTCACCAATCAGATAAAGAAATGGAACTGTGCTAAACTGTCCCAGAAACCCTTCTGTGGACAATATCCCAATCCAGACCTTCCTTCTGCCCCAAGTAATGGCTTTCCTGATTTTCATAGATATTACTTACATGCATAGCTCTATGGTTTTATCACCTAAGTGATCATCTCCAGATTAATTTAACTTCATCTTACCCATTATTTTTTATTTTTAAACTCAATGAAGCAAGAATTAAAGACAGGCAGTTAGTGTAGATAGGTCCTCAAGTTGGATCTCAAAAATGGAAGCCGGTTTGGGTCTGGAAAGTTGGAGATCTGCCCCTGAGAGATTGACGATATATAACCAGGGGGCGTGGCGGGGGGAAAGAGAAGAATGAAGGAACTTTGGATGGTGTAGAGGAAAGTGGGGTGGGGGGTGGGGGATGGTAAGATAGTAGAATAAAACAGACAGTATCACCCTATATATATTTATGATTACATGAATGGTATAAATCTACATTGTGTACAACCACAGAAATGAAAAATTGTACCCCATTTGTATACAATGAATTAAAATGCAGTCTGTAAAAATAAATAAATAAATAAAATGAGATAGATTCATAGAAACCAAAAGTAGATTAAATTTCATCAGGAGATGAGGGGAGGTGAAATAGGGAAGTATTGCCTAATGGGTACGGAATTTCTGTTTGGGCTCATGAAAAATTTTTAGAAATAGTGGTGATGGTTGCACAACACGTGAAGGTAGTTAATGACGCTGAGTCGTACATTTTAAATGGAAAATTTTAGCCAGGCATGGTGGTGCATGCCTGTAATCCCAGTGACTCTAGAGACTGAGATAGGAGGATCCCAAGTTCAAGGACAGCCTGGGCAACTTAGTGAGACCCTGTCTCAAAACTTTAGAAAAGGTGGGGGCAGGAGGGTGACTTGAAATGTAGCTCAGTAATAAAGAGCCCCTGGCTTCAATCACCAGTACCAAACAAATAAAATGGAATGTTAATCCATCCAGAACTCTTTGTTTACCAAGATCACCTACTTATACTGCCCCTCCCAGAAGGCTGTTAATGAAGCACCCCTTGAGCAGACAGGGAGCTGCTAATTAATGCTCCCTGGGCTGCTACCTGTCTGGATCACTTCATTTGGCCCTTCCCCCTGCCCATCTGCTTCACACCTTTTGGCCATCTTCAGGGCCTAGTCCGGTATGGTATGCGGGAAGCAGAGAGATAAGGGGGAAGAGGGCAGGAGAACAAAGAAAATCTAAAATGTATAAAAGGGGCAGGGCACTCCCACTTCTGGGGATACCAGTACACCAGCTATGGTCCCCTTCTCCCTCCCAGGAGAAGTCTATGTCACTCTCTTTAAAACAAAACTTGCTTTCTATGATTGCCTCAGCGTTCTTCTCTAATGTTCAAACTTCAACATTTGAGGAAGCAGAACTCATCACTGATAACTAGTGGTATCAACATGTCTCTTTTAGTCTGCAAGTGTTTCCTTCTATCCCTTTCTTGTCTGAACAATTTATCTGTTGAAAGATCTGAGTTGTTGGACCTGTAGACCATTCTCCAAAGCCTGGGTACTGCCAAATTCACATTCCTGATTCAGTTCAACATGCTCTCTGCTCTTAGAATACTCTATGAACTGGCAGTTGGATTTACAGAATGCATCAGATTTCACCTTGATATCATTGAGCTACTAACCATTGCAGAAACATACATCTAAACTATAATAAGTGGCTTTGTTTTAGATATTTTCCAATTTTTAAATTATCATAATTTGGAGATAGTGATAATTTCTTTGCTCTCTTCAATTCATGTTCTGCTAAAAACAAAAAAAAAATTCATAATTCATTCCATTACTCACTCAAGAGCTATGATTGAGCTCCTGCTAGCTGCTGGTCATATTCTCCGAGTAAAACAAACTCATGGATTTTACTGTCAGTTGGGTAGAGTCAGACCAAAAATAAAAATGAATTAATAAATTTCAGGTAATGAGAAAAGGATGTAGAAAACAAAACAGGGTAAGGGAAATTGTAGGATCAGTGGTGAGGGACTGATATCTGCATCAGGCTGTCATGAAGGATTTTATAAGCAGGTGACATCTGAGCGGACACCTGCTTGCCCTAAGGGTGTGAGTTGGGAGATCTTTGTGGGAAGAGTATTCCAACCAGAGCGAAGTCATAAAGGAGGCTATTCCAGAAGTTTTGATGAATAAAATAGGGGGTCCTGGAACCTAGCTGAGAGTATGGGAGAGAACAGGAAAAGATGAAATCAGAGAGGGAGTAAGTAGACAGACACATTTTGAAACATTTATCATCTTTTCACTTTACAGAGCTTCGTTTAGAACTTCTGTATGTCTGAAATCTAATTCTGAGCAGTTCTGCAACCAGGTTAAAATGGGAAGTTGTGATTTGGGTTCAAGGAGAATGTATCCAGCAATAAAGGAGGTTGAAAGACAGACACTGATGGAGTCACTGTTGATTATTCTTAAGTTACATAAAAATAATGATCATTCAAACAGTCTGTAATTGGGTGCTGTATCATTCACCAGAAAGCATTTTTTTCTGATTGTGACAATAAGAGAAGCTTCCAGAAGGGAATGGCAGTTGAGCTGGGCCTTGAGAAGGGTTCCGGTTTTGTTTAGGAAAAAGGGAGGATATTCTAAAGGAGGACAGGCTGGTTGCCAAGGTTCAGAAACAGGAAGAAGAAACAAGTTCCAACGTGGTCAATGGGTCCACTTGACTAGAGTTGCCAAAAAAGTGCCAGGGTTCCAGTTGGACAGTAGGTGAACTTCAGCACTGGGATAGGCTCATGCTTTTAGAAAGCAGGAAGTTAAAGAAGACTTTTGAGCTAGAAAATGACTTGGAAGAATTGGAGAAAAAAGAGGCATTGTTCAAAAGAGGAATTTATATAGCAATATCAAAACTAATGCACCAATTCTGAGGTGAGGGGCTAATGACCTGAATCACAGTAAAAGAAATCTTTAAAGAAAAGAGTGAGGAGACACTACATTTAAACTGAGACTTTAGTTAGTAAAAGATAGAAAGAATGGACATACTCCATAACCTCAGCTCTAGGAGCTAAATGACTGTGCATGTGAGCACAGATTATAACAGACCTTAAACACACATGCTTATTATGAGATGGATTCTGAACACGTGCAATAGACATATATGTATTGTATGTATTTATTAATTCCTTGCCTTTGTTTCATTTTTCTTGCTTTCTTTTTCTCCAGAATCCCAGCACTTTCTTTTTGCCCTAGGTTCCTCAAGCTTTTTACTATCATAGTTTTTGTCTCATCTTGTTTTGGTATCAGGGATTAAAGCCAGGAGCACTTTACCACTGAGTCACATCTCCAGTCCTTTTATTTTGAGACAGGGTTTCTGTAAGTTGCTCACACTGGCCTTGAATTTGCAATCTTTCTGCCTTGCCTTCCAAGTCGTTGGGACTACAGGCATGTACCCCGCAAGACTGACTAGCTTAAACTTTTCTTACTCTAAGCCTTTATATAATTCTTTGTAGGATCTGAAATTTTCTAGTGTTGCCACCCAACAAATGTCAGAAAAGCAACTTGTTCCAAGTACCTTTCTCTTGGAGTTATATGTTTTCCAAAGTGGCAGTAAACTAATCTGAAACTGTTTACTCTTTTTGAGTCCCACAGCACAGTGACCACCCATGATACCCTCATTCTGTAGCGAGATAACATAACCTAGTGGTTCAGAAAACTGCCCCTCAAATGGTATTGCGGAGACTGTAATTCTGTTCCTGCCACTGCTAACCGTGGCACTGGGCACATTTCCTGCGTTTCAGTTTCCTCATTCTATAAAGAGGACTATTTATGATAATTACATCATTGCTGTGTATTAAGGATCTTGTAAGAATAATATATGAAAACACTCAGAACCTAGACTGACAAAGCACACATTCAGCAAATGTTAGCTGTTTTTGTTTTATAAGTACTGCTTTCAAGTGTCACCTTTTATCAAAAACCTACTGCGTTTCATGTCAGTAGTACACTAAGAAACCTAAGAAAAATAGCTTTCTAGGTGTGGCTCTCAGTGTCCTAAAATCCATAATTCCCCATAATTTTCTATGGTAGATGTGCAAGATCAGGTTCAATAGCGATTCTTTATCAAATCACCATTCTATTCAAGCTACTTGAAAACCCATCAGTAGTTTGCCTAAGGGGTGTTATGAAGGGAAGAACAAAGGACTGCTGCCAAGTACTGGTTCTACCATTAACAAGCTGTGCAACTGTGGACAAGACAGTTCACCCACCTTCACCCCCTTGGCTTCAAGTTTGCTATCAGCGAAATGAGGGAGTTGGGTTGAAGACTCTCTGGGATTCCTTTCAGGCTGGCCTCTCTATGTTTTTATTGTTTTTATTTTTTAGACAAAGTTTAGAAGATCAAAGAAGTCTAGCAAAACAGGGTGCTCAACAAAATTCTGAGCATGCCCACATACACACACAGATGTGTGTGGACAACATTCTCTTTGTTTATCACACTGTTCACTGCAGGAAACTCAAGTTGCTTCCTGTTCTGTCCCTGTCAGTGTCAAGCAACACTGATTGTACAAATCTTGGTACAGGAGAATTTCTGATCTCTTTGGCTTTCCACTTTGAATTAATGCAGGTTGACATGAGAGCAGATTATATTAGTCATATTTCTTCTTGTATATATTTCTGGTCTGGAGGAACAACTGAAGGACAAGAGAAATGCAGAGCACATTTCCATCCCTCAGAATCAATGCTAAGAGAGCCATGAGCTAGGTCATACACAACCCTTTTATAAATAGGATAAGCATACATGAAACCTAAAACCAATAATAGATAACACCAAGCTGAGAATTTATCCAAAACATTATCTAAATAACTGCAAGAGGAAACAAATACCACCCTGCTGTTTCTGATATCACAAAGACTTATGTATTGCAGGTAATCAAATCCTCCTAGCATTTGTTCCCGCCTTTCACATTCATCCAGACCTAGGGTTTGGCAAATGCCATCACTATCTAGCAATAGGATGAGTGACATCAGGGTGGAACCTTTACTCTTGGAGCTATCTCATTAAGATTTTAGCATGAAACTGAAACCATGATAGAGATTGACTTTCAGATATAAAGAGTGATTACCCTATAAGCAACTTTACAAACCACTCCAGTCCTCACTTTGTGAGTTTCCTATGTCCTTGCTGGTCTTCCAAGCTTTTCTTCTGACTCCTGGTTCCTAAAGAATCTCATTTCATTGTAATCTAGAACTAATCATTAGACAATTCTTCTTTATCAATTCTGGGCTTTATCTTCATGTCACTTTCATTAGTCATAATTTCAACCACCAGGAATGCAAAGAGCAAGTCAAATTTCTTCCCTCAGGGGGTAGGATTTCACGTGTTTGAAGTAGACTGACCAGGAAATATCTTGACTTTACTTGACCTGGGCTTTTAGAATCCCAACGGGCAGGACCAAAAAGAGCAGGTGGAGGCAGATTAGAAGTTATAGAGGGGACCAACCCTAAGGCAGGATAAACACAAAGATGAATAATCTGTATCTAGCAAAGCAAGCAAATTGCTTTATGAAAATATGTATTAATTTTCTATTGGTTTTTGCAGATCCTTTTAAAATGTATTCAGTAGTCAAACCCTGTGTCACTTTGGCTACAGAATACTAAAGGAAGGTGATGTGGCATTTTGAGAAGACAGAGCATTACCAGGAGAACAATACACAAGTAAATCCATTGATTTTGCCATAATTCACCCGGATTGCAGATAGTACTGGTCATGTGCCTCTCATGATCTTTCCAGTGCCAATATCCTAGATAATGACATTTTCATCTACAAATTTACAGAATGTTTGTTTTCAAAAAGTAGTATGGTGGAAGGGTAAAATATTTGGAGTTAATTCTTCACCTGCTCAATGAATTAGTCAATTTAAAAACTTCTGGCCCTTCACTTTGACAAGATCGTCAGGCAGGGACGTACAAGATGTACCTACATACACATACAAAAGTAGAAAGAGATAATTTTTCACAGCATTTGGCAGCCAACCTACTCACTAAAAGGCAAAGTTCACATAAGCCATCTTTCCTTTGTAAGTGAAAATCTCTTTCATGATCTATTGTCTAATAATATGCCCATAAGCAGGGATACCACAAGAAGCTTGGGCAGACAAGTGTGGGGGGAGTTTGGCAAGATCAATACTGAATCTTATTTCCATTGTTTTCCTCTTGTAGGGTCCAGAGCCAGTTCTATTTATTGCAAATAAGAAGGTGCCTCCTATGCTTTGGATTCATCAGTCTGCCATATTTTTGCTCTCATTATGTTATAGCATTTACTTCCCAGGTAACAATTGATTTATAACAATTAGGTCCTATGCAAGTGTAGAAAACTCTGGGAAATGTAAGTTGGCATAGTTTACCCCCTCCCACTTCTGTCATCTCATTGAAAGAATAGGAATAGAGGCTAAAGAGAAAAAATGGTTTGCTTCCTGGAAGAAATGCTGCAGTGCTAAAGCTAGGTTAAGTTATAAGCTAGTAGAGGGGCAGACATAGAGGTATGGGCAAGAGGTCAGATCAAAGGCAAAATGGCAGTCGAAAGGGCCCTGGTCTCTTGGTGGTGAATAACCTACTTCTCAGTGATATTCACATGAAGACCTGTGGCCCATCCAGAGCTCCATATAGTGAAAGAAATAGGCAGAACAAGGCTCCAGCTCTGCTTCTGTATGTGCTTCCAGCCACCAGCCAGAGAGCACCGAGGACCGGGAGCTCCTGCAGGTGATTGAAAAGAGAAGCTGATTTTTAAGCTTTTCACTTTAAAATGTACATTTCCTTCTGTTTACATCTGCATATATCTTGCCACTGATGTGGCAGCTTAAATGCTTTATTTACTTTTTAAAGCCCTGCAATTGGCGTTTAAGTTGTGGTTACAGCTCCTGTCCTTTCCAGATGCCATCCAATTGTACACAAACACATAAACAATTAAAATGGCGAGATGAGGTGGGAAAAGGGGCGATAAAAATGGTCAGAGTCAATTAAACCAGTGAAATAAAAAAAAATTAAACTGTGGAATGGTGTACACAGTAACCCATATTTTATTATTTTCCCCTTACAACATTGTAAAAAATACATAAGCCCTTGATGTATGTATGTTTCCTTGAGAAAGGTGCTCTATGGCTCAGAGGCGGATTGGCGGCGTGTGATGTGGGCAGCTGTAAGGTAACAACATGTTTTCCCATAAAAAGCAGAGGAAATAGGCACATAAATTCCATATAAACTGTCAGTGTGTCAGCTATGCTAACACTAGGGAAGCTGGCGCCCTGGAGCTACACTAACTTATGCACCTTCATTTTTCAAACACACACTTCTTGAATTCACAAAACTAAGCTGCAATCAGGCTACTTTTTCTCCTCCTCTTCCTTCTCTCTCTTCCTCCACCCCCTCCTCCTCCTCAGGCTCCTCTTTTTCTTCTTCTTCTTCCATCTAGCAGCTTCCCCTGTCTCTGTTCCCAGTTCTTTTAGATAGCTCTTGCTTTAAGAAAGTAAAACACAGGCCAGGAATAAAAGAGGGAAGAGTATCAAGTATTGATTCCTATATATAGTTGCTATCTTCACTTGGCCTGACTGTTTCTGGGTTCTTTGTGCTAATAGCCAATCCCCATTGAACTGACTCTGAAAAGCATCCTGATGTTGGGTCTGTGGCTGAAAAATTCAGGGACACCAAAGGAAATGGGAGTTCCCTCCTCGTGTTCTTTCTTCTCTTCTCCTGCTATTTATTGGTCCTTTGGGGATCTCTTGTAAGATATAAAATAAACTTCAGCTTGTTGGAGACTATGCCTCAGAAGGTAAAAACACTTTCTCCTTGCCGACCACTTTATGTACAAAAGTACTGAGAGTGAATATTACAAATCTGAATTCAGGGTCATTTGTTAAAGTGAAGCAGAGAGACCCTCCCACCTCCTTTCTAGGATGGGAAGGTTTGCTGGAGACCATGGTGCTGGCATCTGCATTTTTCTTAAACTTCTTTTCTGGTTTCTTTGAAAAATTTTTATAGCTATTTTGTGAAATTCTTACATGACTACACACCTAAAATCAAAATTACCCTTGTACCATGATGGGTGACTCTGTTTAATTGAAACATGTGGGAACTCAGTGTCCAAGATCTTGACTTTCTATGTGAACATGTGTCTTGAGTCCCTGAGCTTAAGTTTCTTCATCATTCCAAGGGGGCTTAACATCTTTATCATACAGCACCTGCCCTTTGTGGTTCCCAAGTGAAAAACTAAAGATGAATAATTTATTTGGAAAAGTTTCATGGGGTCCTCATGTGGAAGGAATCAGTGAGTCTTCAACAAATTTTGAACTCAGAATTTTGAATGCCTATTTAGACAAGCCACAATCAAAAGTGCTTGTCTCTTCTCTTTAAATTTGGCATTCAGAGATCACAAATTTAAAATGTGTACCACACAATAATTTCTCATCTAGAAGATTTTGCTAAGGTTAATATGATGGAAAGCAAAAAACAAAACAAAAAGACTATGAATTAAAAACCTTCATAACACCAAATAGAATAAAATACATAGGACGATCATTCTAATTTTTGCCAAGCCACTGTGTGATAGCTTTCAAGCGTGTCTTCTACATGGACATCTAAACATCTGTGATCATATTCTGTGCAATGGCTCAGCCCAAATCCACTCCTGTTACGGTTTGACTATTAATAAAATCTTATAATTCTTTAATTTTCTTTGATACTTATTGTCAGAATCAATCTCAGACAGCATTGGATCTCTCAGAAACATATATCTAAGACTCCCAACAAAAATCATTTAGATATAACAAGAACTAATCACTTAATAATCACTCTGAATCACAAGATCAGGATTAACATTTGCTTCATTATCATTCTTACTGAGACACTGAGATACAGAAATACTAGTAGCCTGTTCATGATTTTTGTGTAAGAAGTAACTGCACCAGGATTTTATCTTTAATATCAAGTCATGGATAGTTCTATCCACAGTTCATTTTGGGTTTCCAAGATCTTTTGCATATTTAAGTTGTTTATTTGTGATTTTGGAACAGATTAAGCTAAGAGGGGAGGTATCATACTTACCAACATAATTCAACATTAGAATGATAATAAGAAACTTTGGCGTTAAAGAAAGGATGATCAATGAATCATGATGATCTGCCTATCCTTCCCTGCATTCCTTAACACTCTATTTCAATCTACTTGTGTAACCGGGAAGCCAACTTCCTACTCTTAGCTTTACATATGGGATTTCTTATGTTCTCAGCAGCATATCTTACACTGCTGTAGAACCAAAATGGTTTCAGTTTAATTATCTAGATACATTGCTCTCTGCAGTAACCTCACAATTGTTCTCACTGTAATCTACAGTATTATTAATGCCAGATTTTTCCTATTAGCTTTTAAACTGTTCTTTTACACTGCATAGTTTGCCACCAAATTGTTACCAATAAAAATCCCCAAATGCCTAAAGGTTATTTTAAACACAGGGTGAGCAATGCTGGCTTTATTTCGCCATATATTTTGTTGAGTCATTATCGGTATGCATTGTGTGAACTTATTGTATGTATTTTTTATATCGCTGGAATGGCAGTATATTTTAACGATCCTATTTTAATACAAACGTCCTAAAAAATCATTAAACTCAGGGTTTAACAAGGACTATGCAAACTTCATCTATCGCCTCCTCTTGTGTCAAATATTGTTGAGTGATAACTTTCGGAGCCTAATATATTTGGAAGTCTTGGCTTCTATTTCTTTTAGAGCTATAATGCATACTAAAGGATGCTGTAAAAGAGCATTTTCCTTTCAGTAAGTGTTCTCTGCATCATATTCTCCAGTAGTCAGATAACCAAAGAGCTCAGCCTTCTTTATAAATGTCAAAAACATAGGCATATGGTGCACATTTTAAGAAAACTTTTCAATCATTCAAAATCTATCATAAAAAATGAAAGCATGTTCTTAACAAAACCCTTGCTTACAGACATGCACTTTGTCTATGACCATGCCACTTCCACGTAAAATTTCATCAGAATTTATTTACTGAGCAAAACCAAAGTGCATCCACATGGATGAAGTGTATAATGGAGAAACAAAGTCAGACAAACACATAAATGAACAAAGGCAATTAGAACTCAGGTAAGAAAATGTGTGATGTGGATATTTGTGCTCTTTATAAATATTTTTGGTAATAAAACAGACTCATTTTTCCAGGAAAGAAAGAGGAGTGATGGGAGGACATGATACTTCACCCAGGTTATCTAACACACTTCTAGGTCATAGTCATAGGTACTTTGTTCAGGTATTCTAGAAAATAGACTGATTTGGTGTGATGTAACAAACTCTTAATAGAAAGAATCAGAAGCAGTTTAGAGTTATCATAATCATGAGGAAAAAGTATGTAGGGTGGAGAGGAAAGAACAGGAAGTTTAGCCAGTGGGCATGTCATTCATTCTTTCTTTCATCGACTCTGTCATTCTACTATTAATTCAAATTAAAGAAAAAAGTTTGAGCTCTTACTATGGGTCATGCCTTATAGTGCCTTTCAGCTTGCATCAGTAAATAAGACAAGTAGGGTCTCTATGCACAGGAAACTCATAGTTTTGCAAAGTGAATTTTTCCACTTGATGGGTAACATAATCAGACATAAACATGTTAGGGTTATGAGAATTCTTCCAGTCATGGCATTATTACACTTTACAACTAGAGGTGTGAAGACTAGAATCTCCTAGGATTTAGTTCTCAAATTTTGTTATGTTATAGAAAACTACAACCAAACTCAGACTTAACAATCCAAGTAGGAAGGGTAACAGACTGTAGAGAGGGAGGCAACTATTTTTCTTGATAGTGCTTACATGCCATGTGAGGAGCAGTGCCCAGCATGGATGGGCTAGTGAGAACTAGACAGACACACCTATCCAAGCTACACACAGGCTAAGATTCCCGTAGGGACTCAGTAGGAGGGAAAGTGAAGTGAACTGGGAAGATGATAAGATGGAATTCAAGGCCAAGAACAGGGTTGGATCGTAGAAGAGAATGCTATAGCTGATAGTTCTCCCACCCCAAGACATCAGTTGCTGTGTTATTTTTACTAAGAACTTATTAAATTGTCCACCTGTCACTTTTACATCTTCACCATATCAGAGATGACTACTAGTTCTGCTCAGAGATGACATTTGGACTATGGCAGTGGAAAAGGGCTATTTAGAAAATAGCCCTTGTGAAGTGCTGACTCAAAATGCCAGATTGGATTGCATTCCATCTCTAACTCTAGGTATACATGAGGCCTTGGTCAAAGTACTAAGCCTCAGCCTCCTCATCTTAACAACAACAACAACAACAAAACTTGAATGATTTCTCTTGCATATGACACTGAGATTCTTTAGAGGATTCTTATGAAGTCCTTAGAATAAATTAAATGGTAACTATCATTAAGTCTCCTTTACTTCCATTAATTGTACAGTGCATTCCTTTTAGGTCATTGTTATATACAATTTAGTTAGTTAAATACATGATTAGTAAATTGAATAATTAAGCTAAACTTCTTGGTTATATGTACTTTTTCCAGTCTATACTGACATGCTTACACTTCTCCTTGGCTGACAGGTAATAGGGACATAAAATTCAACCACTTGAATGCAACTCTATTTGCTGTTAGTTGGAGAAAAGTGTCCTCAGGCAGAATAGATAACAACAGTTTGTAAATCATCAAAGAATCAAGCAGGATAAAGTGTTTGATGGAATTTCATGGCATTATCATATAGATAACAACATAAATAAAAATTTGAATATATCTAAGAAAGTTTTCAGAATTTACATAATGAATTAAAATGAAGAGGCAAAGTTAACTCTGAATTCTTTTACCAACATTCATTTATAGCAGGTTCATGTCCTTCACTGAGCTTCACTAGCATTGAAGGGAACCAGTGTGTCTTGTTAATAGTGTTAATGGTGTTGATGGTGGGAGAATATCTAAAATCTAGAAGTAAGTAAACATTCTTAGCCTTTACAAGGGTAGGCAAAATGGGAGAAGCTCAATTTTTCAATTGCATCTAAATTCTGAAAAATCTCAGATATATTGGACAAACTTTATAACCTGACCATTGGCCAGATTATGGAACAAAAAAATAAATAAATAAAAAGTCTGATCTTTGTAGTAGTAAACACTTCTTTTCAAAAATGCACACACAGTCATGGATGGTCCTGTGAACCCTAATTCCCTTTGTGAACATCCCAAATAAACTTTTCCTTCCCCAGCAATAGTGTCAGCTACATTTTTCCTGATCCTTCAACCCTGTTAAAAATTACCTAAGTTATAGGTTAGATCTAACTGTAGACTTTATGTCAACAAATAATTGAAATTTCTAATGCACAGTTAGAGAGCATTTGCATTTCGATGTAAGTCTTACACAATGCTAAAATTTCTGACTACTGGAAAGTACACTTGCAGATCATTTAGAAATGTGGGTGTATCATGAATTCTTATAATATACAGTCATCTCACATCCAATATATACAACTGAACTTATATTTGAAACTGGATATGACTTGGATGAACTTCTTCTTCCTCTTTTCCTTTTTCTTCTTTAATATGGAGGAGGTGGTCAACAGTAGTCCCTTCAGTGATGAAATGCTTTCTTTGTTCAAGTGATTTCTTCCCGTGAGCACAGTGTTGACCTTAATGCCTAAGGAGGATCAGCTAACTTATATAGTCACCCGAACAGGTACACCTGAGATCCAGGAAGGGTGATTTCAATCAAAATGATTACATAGAACTTGTTTCAAGTCACAGGACATGTGAGCCATTTCTTGCTACATAATCATGTATTTATAATTTTACTTGGTGGACTGCTATTGCTTTATTAGTCGCAAGGCTTTCAAATGACTAAGTCTACTCTGCAGCAAGATTTTAAGTATTCTAAAAGAGAGGCGTTATTTTAAACTTCTTGGTATTTACAAAGAATCAAAATGGGTCTTTTAATAGCTAGTATATATATATTTCTTGTTAATAGCAGGTACTCACTATATATTTGCTGCAAAAAGCAGGTATTTAATATACAACTGTTCAATGAGTGACTAGAAATGAGTAAAACTTATATTCAAATCCTGCCACTGGATCACAATTGATCAATGAAGTCTAGTCTATAATAGAACTGATTTTGACTCCTAGTATAAATTTTAATTAGTTTAGTGTATGAATTTATAACTGAGGTTTATTTGTTATTTCATAAAAGTTTTATGGACCAGTAACTATTTTATTCCTGGTTCAATGTAGTTACCTGCCTACGAAAAATGAAAATTATAGTGAAATATTTTTATTTCTTATGATCTAAGTAGTACTCACAACATGTTCTATTTGGTGGCCTTCTGAAGTTTCCAGAATACAGTTCAATCTTCACTTTTGATGTTTAACTACCTCCTTTAACTACCCCAATCAATCTATTATTCAAAGTTAACTTTTCTACACCCCAACATGTATGCTCAACCTGGCCACCACAGTCTTTAGTATTTTTTAAACACCAACGTTTCCTTCCATAGCCTATTCATTGATCATGCAGAAGTAGCTATATTACACTGGACTAGTACTGACTTTGAAGAAAGATGAATGAATTCTTCTAAGTTCTGTCACAAGTTTGCCATCTGAGTTTGTGAATAATGTTTCTTAGAATTGCAATGAAGATCAGAAATAAGAAATACTATGTATAAGCATAAGAACTTGACAAAAACTGATAAATACAAATCCATTTATGAGGGTAGACATAAGTCACATAGAGAACATTGTGTTGCATGGCAACTTAGTGAAGAGAAAGAACTATACTGGCAGCTCCCTCCTTCTTTTTATTCTCACATCAATTTATACCCAGCACCAATCAAATCTCAAATTTCCTGAAACCAATGACTTTTATGGTGTATGTTTATATTATTGGTTTACATTGCTTTAGCTTATAAAATTAAACAAGAGTTCTAAAACCTAATGAATTCATCATAAATAGTTTTTTTTACTTGAATACTGACACATCTGGTCCAAAAGCCACATTCTGGCTCTTCTAAGTGCCTAACGCACAAATTTTACATAAAAATAATCAATAAAATTGTGTACACCTAAAAAACAAAAGGATCAGACTCATGTTGAGATCTTGAACACCTTAATTGCATTTATTTAGCATCTAGTGTTTGTCAAGATATTCCTATAGTTTCTGCTGCATAATTTTAGACCCTAAGTTTTTATATAATGTAAGAAGACTGGTCTGATAAATTATAGCAAAGTAGTGTGGAGTCCTAATGTAATTTTCAAGAAGTTGAAGTAAGAAATAAAAAGCAAGCTCTCTAAATTAAGGTATATCTCTCTAAATAAAGCATTTTTAGGGTCTAAAGTCTGTGGGTGATGGCCCCAATTCCCAAAAAGACCATGTGCAGAGACTTGTCCTGAGCACAGGAATCTAAAGAAGAAAATCAGACTGTGTAACTCCTGACCTTCACCTCCTCTCTCCCCTTGTAAAGATGGGACTGAGTCTCCTCAAATAGATTCTGGCCCAGATGAGAAAGAACAATCAATGTCCCAGCTACAAGAGGTTTCTCTGGGGTTAATCCTGCTAGTTATTGAAAGGCACATGGGACAATTGTTATTCACTTCTTTTTAAGGGAGAGAAGTCCCTGTATTTTGCCACTGTCTTAGAAAAAAACTGGTCAATCACAGAACCATTCCATTGCTTTCTCACTTCAGGGAGATGCTCAAATACAAATAGAATCAAGCAAGCAAACAAACCAGACAGGTAAGATAATCTTGGAACAGTTTGTGGCAAAATAATTATAGGATTTATTGCCTAGATCTCCCACTTTCTGTCATTCTTCTCTCCAATTTGAATTCATTTTCAATATTTTAATTAATAACTGAAAAATTAGAAGTTCATAAAATGCTTAAATTATTCATCTGAAATCCAGATTTTTTATGGATATGCTCTAATTAACAGCTGAGATAAGGAGTACAAGTATCAATGAGTTACACATTATACATTTTTTTAAAAATAATTTCTTACATTTGGTAAGTGGAATGGATTTTGTAAAGAGAAAAGGAGAGAACCCAGGCAGACACACATCTGAGATCAGAGGTAGTTCAAATGAACACAATTCCAACCCCGTCCTTTGAATGTGGAGAGTATTGTCCTGCCCATCAGCCAGGGCATTTGACTGTGAAGTTCAAGACAAGAATATTTAATTACCATGAGCAAACAGAAACCTAGCAAAGAGTATTTGTGTCAGTTAGACGCCAATGAAACTAAGCCTCTCTGAGTAGGAGAGGATCGATTTAATTTTTTCCCTTCTCCAGGTTTTTGCTATGACAGAATGACATACTCTTCATTCAGCTACTCAAGCAAAAGAATGAGTGACTCTCCAGTGAAGGTCAAATCATTTTCCAGCTAGTTGATGCTGTTGCAGACAGACTCAACACACTTTGTCCAAAATGACTGGACCAAAAGTTTGGCTACAAAGACCTCTTCAGAGAGGACCTCCTCCTACTTCATCTATCCCCAAACCCACCTTTGAAAAGAACTTTCCAATATGTGGTTGCAGTTTCTCCAGAGGTTCTGCCCATATCTGTGGAGCAGTTGAATCATCTTGGGAGCTTCATTCCATGTTGCTGGTGTTAGTCTGGTCTCACTCTATTGTTGGGATCTTGCTTTATGTCTCACCAATGTCAGCGTGCCCCAAGGAATTAGTTTTGTCTTTGAATGAATGAATGCTTTTCCTGAATGAAATCTAGAAATATATGATCTTTCTAATAAAATCATAAGGGAAGACTCTTCAGGAGATGAGAGCATTTAAATAAAACAAAATCTCAAAGGGGTTAGAGAGTCCTGCATTTAGGAGTTCTGGTAGTAGAACCAGAAGAGATTCTTGCATGTGACCTCTGAGTCTTTGCAGTACAACTTCACATTCCTGAGAGCTGCACTAAAGGGAGAAAGTTGGTGAAGATTTCGCCAAATATCAAGGGTGCAAAATGTGACAAAGGTGGGTGTGGTAGGTCTTGACATTTTGGAGTTTAAAAATTCCAGATGTTATTGGCTACAGTTAGTGACTTCTTAAAGTTTTATTTTTGTTGTCTTGGAAAATCAGCACCTGCCATAGCTAGCCTGCTTCAGAGTAAATCCCACTTGACTATTTGGTCCCTAGAACCCTCTCCAGTCTTTTAATTCCTATACTGGACTCTTGGAAAATGTGTTTTCTATTTTTAACTTTATGCTTCCTGATTTTCCACTTTGAAAAATGTGAAGTATTAGTGAATTCTTTTAAAATGTATGTCAAAGGAAACACAATATGTAACAGTAGATTTTTGTATTTAATTAAGGCACTGGAGTAGACATTAACTCACTTATGCCTTTTCTCAGTGTTTTAAGGAATAGAGCTAGTGTTATGATTGATACGTGAAAAAAAATAAAGAAGTAACCCTGAGTGATTACATTAGTTGTACAGTATATCTTATGAGATACTGATAAACCAACAATGAAGGTATAGTCCCCTGCCTACTCAGATAATTTATTTAACTAAATATTAGGGGTCTATATTTTCAAGTCTACTGGTAGAAGAAGCTATTTTTCACATGAGTTGTTATTAACTACAGAAATAACCAATAGTAAGAGGAGGAATATGGATCTTATGTAAAGAGAAAGAGAATTGTGGAAGATAACAGGAAATCTGGATACAGGCTAGCAAGGGCATGAATTCTGTAATTAGTAAACAGTGTTTCTACTGTTTAACAAAAGCTATGTGACATTTAGTAACTAACTTTACCAAATGAACACCTCAATTTCTCTATGACATTGGAATCGACTAAATGTATTATTCTAGGCCCTTGAAATATAAGAAGTATGGATTTGAAGGGAGGAAATTATGAAAGTTAATTTAATCTTGGTAAATGTTAACAATGAGGGTTGTTCTAGTGTCATCCAAGGAGCCTGGACAATTGTTCTGTGTCTTTTCAGGAGGTCCTGACATGGAAAACACAAATAGACATGTAGAGTTTTATTCTACCTGTGCCATCTTCTAGCAGTAAAACTCTAAATAAATTATTTGTTGGAAATCAGGTTGTTTTCACATTTTTAAAATAAAAGAATTTGTATGTCAATTGAAGGATTCAATAAAATAATACACACATAGGATGCAGTCTTTAATAATTACATGGTGTTATAATACTATTATTTATTTTCTCTGTATTTTCTCCCTTTTCCCACAAAGACAAAGCACACAAGACAGCTAGAAATATCAACATTATTATCACAAGCAAACACCCTAATTTTAGACTTGCCTTTGAATACAGAACTCTGATTGTGAATCTTCTACCAACTCAAATCGTGAACTACTTAGTGAACAACTCCATCACACCTTGAT
The DNA here is from genome assembly GCF_902686445.1 of Sciurus carolinensis. NCBI lineage: Eukaryota > Metazoa > Chordata > Mammalia > Rodentia > Sciuridae > Sciurus > Sciurus carolinensis. The sequence goes on along the minus strand of NC_062227.1, from coordinate 49,953,282 downwards.
ACTAAACAGTTCAGAATGTAAAACTTGGTACAATTTCAAGTAACGTATTGAGTCAGAGGAAAATTTCCTGTATTTTAATCCAGGTAAAATCAATCTAGAATAATTTTGGGAGGAGAAGAAAAAAAATCACAGAAAATGGGATCTTGATTATTGGAAACTCTTCAATGCATTGAATAGGAGCAGGAACTAGGAAGAAAAGAAGAGGCTGAAATAAAATATCTGACACTCATTTATATGTGAGGATCCTCCAGTCCATGAGGCAGATACCTATTATGTAGTTTTGCTTTCTTTCTGTTTAAATCTGTACTCACCCCACCTGCCACTTGGCTACCATTGAACTTCATGTGAAAGTCCATATTACACAACTCCAGTTGATATATTTCATATTGCCTGTCCATAGTTTGTAATGAAAATGTTATTCCATTTAAATTAAATGGTGGCCCTGGTTCAAGAGGTCCTTTCCCCTATTCAAAATTGATTGGTCCAGGAATTTATACCTGATTGAAGAATTAAATCATATTAAGAGAGAAGACACATTATCTCCACCTGCTAAGATCTGTTACTCTGATGTGGTTCCTGCCCTTCCTGGGGTTTGAATATTCAATACCTGCTTGGAAACTCTGATAAATTCTGTTACCTCTCTGACAGGCTCCATTGCTTCATAGAGTAGCAAGATTCAGCAATTTGATGTAAGTGAGACAGTAAAACACATTGATGGATGGAAACCATTCTAACTGCACATGAACATTCTCATACATAACCTACAAAGGAAACCCACTCACTTTTCAAGAACCAGATCACTGTGATTAAAGATGTACACCTTGGGTTTACATATTCCCTACCCAGATCCTTATTCCACTATGGTTAGCTCCAGTCTCTCAGGAAAAATATTTAATTTCAATGTCTCCATTTCTTCATCTGAAGATAGGAATAGCAGTAACACATGTTATGGTAGTCGAAAGGATTAAAGGACTTGAGCAGAGCTTTGGAAACTCTTGATCAATGAGTTGTTACTATGAGCCCAAAATGTTATGTGCAATTTCCCCACATATTCTCTAAACTTCCATTTAATATGTTTAGTTTTTTTCCTTTGTGTTGTCACTCTCCCATAAACTCATCTCCATTAGCTGCTTGTTACAGTGAAATTACTATTTAGAATTATTTACTTACATATCCATCTCCCCATTCCTATCTGTGACTTTTTACAGAAAAATATCAGTGCTCAATAAACTTCTTTGAAAAATAATTAATAAAATTACAAAAGACCCTGTTAAACAGAATCACTTTATCCTCTTTGTAATTGCTCTTTTTTCCTGTCTCATCATCAATCCAAACATTTCTCCATTTTCTATTTATTCATGAACATTTTTGGCATATATGTGAATAGAAAACCACAGTGTAGTATGTTCTGTGGAAATATAAAATGAATAACAATCTCTCTCCTCTAAAGCAGTTTGCAATCCAAGAGGGGATAAAACAGGTACCCAAATTGCTGTAATATAAAGTGGAAGGTGATGGGTTTTATAATAGAAGCACTAGGAAATTGCCATAAGATCTAGAAGATGTAGAGATCATTTCAGGCTGCAAAGCTTGAAAAAGACTTCAAGGAGGAAGTGCATGTGAGGTTGTTCTTAGAGAAATGAGTATGCTTTCAATAGACTCAGAAAATATTTCCCCAAATGGGAAAGGTCTGCAGGTTAATGAATCTCTGCTAAGTATCACTGTTACTGACAGTTCCTGTCAGTCAAATGGACTTTGAGAAATGCAACCACAATCTTTGGTTTGGGTTTGATAAAGGTAGAGGTCAGGCTGAGGGATCTGTGCTGCTTCTGTTTCTACTCTGTCGATGAGCCACTTTAACACAACCTAAATCTCTCTGCAGATTGAACAAATCGGTCTGTTTTAGTTTCACTTGGAACAGAAATCAATATTGAAAAAATAATTTTCACATCCATTATGAGCAAAGATGATGCAACTCACATTCTCTTTGAGTTGTTTCTTCAATATTGGCTGTAGTTCTTTGCAAGAAAAATATTATGTGTGATTCTTCCTAGGAATACCATACAATGTGTATTTATTGAGTGCCTACTATGTACTAGGCATTGTAGTCTCCATTGAATTATTTTGGGGAGTCAAGAATATTAGATTGAGATATGGTTCAAGGACAATGGAATGCATAGATCTAAAGAATGTAATTTCATAAGTTTTGAAAAACAACTGCACCTGTGCCTTCCCATGCTTCTAACAAGAAAGAATATTTCCTTCATCTCATAAAGTTTTCTTTGTCAATCTTCATCCTGCCTCAGATTTGACCACTAATCCGATTTCTTTTACCATATATTCATTTTTCCTATTCTAATACTTCTTATAAGTGCAGTCGTACGGTACCAGTTAATGTCTGATCTTTTGCATTATATACTGCTCAGACTCCTCTATGTGCTTTCATGTATCAGTAGTTCCTTTTAACTGCTGCATGGTTTTTTTCCTAGTGTGAATAAAACACAATACATTTTTAATCCACTGGTCCACTTATACATTTAAAGTTGCTATGTGCATTCTGTACAAGATTTTCAGTGGACATTTATTATCATTTCTTTTGTATAAATACCTATGTGTGCAATTGCAGGATCATAGAGTATGCACATTTAACTTTGAAAGAAACTGCCAAATCTATTTCCAAAGGAGCTGAATGCTTTTACATATCTACCAGTAATGTGGTGGCTCAACATTCTTACTAACCAATAATTGATGTTGCCAATATTTTTAATAATAGCCTTTGTTGGTGGATATGTGCTAGCAGTTGAGATTTCGCTGACACTTCCTTGATAACAAATAACATTGAGTGCTTTTTAATGCTTTTATTAGACTTTTGTTATGTATTCATTAATAAAGTGCTTAGTAAGGTCTTTACACATGTTTTAATTATACTTTTTAAAAAAGTCTTTTTATATTAACTTTTCTGAGTTGCTTATAAATTATGTACCAGTCCTTTAAGAAATATGTGTATTACAAATATCTTTTCTCCATATATGGCTATGTGACTTAGCTTTTCCTGACAATGTTCTTAATGAGTCAATGTTTTTAATTTAGAAAAATGTATCAGTTTTAACTATGACACTTTCTATGTATTATCTAAGAAAACTCTGCCTATGCTGTTGTTTTTTGTTTTTGTCTAGAACTTTCTAGGTTTAACTTTGGAAGTGTGAGCCAGCTAGAATTATTTATTTATTAAAGTATGGTGTGAGGTAAGGGTTGAGACTCTCATTCTCTTGCTTTCTCTTTCTCTCATAGTTATGCAGTTCCAGAATATTTTTGGATTTTTTTTCTTCATTGCATACTGACACACCTTGCATGCAAATGCTAAAAAAATTGTTGATCTACTTCTGAATTTAGCATTCTGTTACATTAATATATCTGTTTTTTTTTTAAATAAAATACCATGTTGCCTAGGTCAATGTACATTTATAATTGATCCACAAATAAGGCATCCTCCAAGTATGTTCTTTCTCTAGCTTCCTTTGGTTGCATTAGATCACTGAAATTTCATATTAGTTTTAGATAGAGCTTATAATTTTCTGCAAAATTTTCCTGTGATTTTTGTTGATATTACATTGAATCTGTAGAACAAATTATGAAGAAGACATATTTCAACAATATTGCCCCCCTATTCCAAGAATATTTATTTAGAGCTTTAATTTCTTTCAGCAATGTTATGTATTTTTCAGTGTGTAGTTATGTGCACATTGTTTTAGTCAACTTTTTTGTTGCTGTGGACTAAAAGATTGAACCAGAACAATTGTAGAGGAGTAAAATTTGTTTGGGGGCTCATGGTTTCAGAGGCCTTAGTCCACAGAAAGCAGGTTCCATTCCTCAGTGCTCAAGGTGAGGCAGGACATCCTGGTGAGAGAGTGTGGCAGAGGGAAGCAGCTCAAATGATGATCAGGAAGCAGAGGGGGAGAGAAAGAGAGAGAGAGAGAGAGAGAGAGAGAGAGAGAGAGAGAGAGAGAGAGACCTCTCCCCAGATAGAAAATATATACACTAAAGTCACACCCCCAATGCCCCACCTGATCCAGTCACACCTAACCTGCTTTCAGTTACCACTCAATCATTTTCCCTCTGTATCTTCTTCCATTGTTTCACACATGAGCAGTTGAAGGACACCTCACATCCAAACCATAACATTCTGCCTCTGGTCCCCAAAAGTTCACAAACATCTCTCAATGCAAAATGCTTTTTTTTTTTTTTTTTTCATTTCAAAGAGTCCCCATAGTGTCAGCAGTACCAGGATTGCCCAAAACTTCAAGTCCAAAGTCTCTTCTGAGACTCAGGACAAGTTCCTATTGTGAACTTCTATTAAAAATCAAAAGCATTTTACAAGTATCCAATGTATAAAGGTACAGAGTAAACATTTCCATTCACAAAAACAGGGGCATAGAAAAAAGGGATGAGTCCAAAGCAAGACTGAAATCCAACCGGGCAAACAAGTCCTGTAGTTCCGTGTCTGGCATCTGGAGCACATGGCATCCAGATGTCCTCTCCAAAGAGCTTCAGTAACTCTACCGCTGTGACCTTGTTGGATGCAACCCAAGTGGCCTTTCTGTTGGCTTGTCTCTGTTCAATTCCTGCAAACTTCCTCAGCACACATTAAAGACACTTAATCTTGAGGGTCTCCGTTGCAGCTTTCACTTTCTCTTCACATCTCCACACATTGCCCTCTCAGGGTCAGCCCTCAGGGACTCCAACCCTGGAGTACTTTGCCTGGCTTTCCAGGCCTTCTTTTGAAATCTTGGTGAAAATCCACATGATTCCCTAACTTCTGTACCCAGCATTCCTTCAGAATCAACACCACATGGTTGATGCGGAGGTCTGATTCTATCTCAAGCAGTAGCCAAGCTTTCAGGCACCCTGGCTGTAGAAACCTCTGAGTACCTAGGTAGCTGAGCATGTTGAAAACACTTCCCAGGCTCCCTTATGCAAGAAGGGTGTCCTACTGGTACCTTCTCAAGAAAATTTTACTTTCACTCCCTTGAGACTGAGATGGTTATGATCTTACCAATTCCTGAGATGCCCTCAAGCCATCTTATTTTCTCTGGGCAAAGTCTTTAGCATTTCTTTAGTGGCAATATGTCTTTAACAATGGCTACTTCCTTAGTTCCAGTATAACTCCCACTTTTCAAGTCCAAGTTTTCAGTATCTTTCTGCTCCTGAATATCACAATAGACTTGGCTAAAAGTTACTAGCAATGTCCATGCTACTGCCTCAATGCTATGCTGCCTTGAGATTTCTTTCATCATAAGAAGTACATTGCTTTTAAAATTAGCCTCACAAAAAGTCTCAGGACATGAGCAAAATGCAGACAACTTCTCAGCCAGAATATAGCATGAATGGCCTCTAATTCAATAACCAATAGTGCCTTCCTTTTCCTCGAAGTCCTCCTGAACCCTGTCTTCACTGTCTGCAGTCCTATTGACATTCTGGTCTTCCAAATTCCCATCAGAATCAACCATTAATCTCCATTTACAATAATCTAAAGCATTTTTAATGTGCATGGCTATGCATCTCAAAATTCCTCCCACCCATTCCAAAAAGCTCCAAAAGTTTCTTAACCACATGGTCAGTTTAGTCACAGAAAAGATCCCCACTTCAGATGCCAATTTCTGTAGTCATTCTCTTTGCTGTTGTGACTTAAAGACCCAACCAGAACAACTATAGAGAAGGAGAAGTTTATTTGGGGCCTCATGGTTTCAGAGGTCTCAGTTCATACATGGTAGGCTCCATTCCTAATGAGGCAGAACCTCATGACAGAAGAGTGTGACAGAGGAAAACAGCTCACTTGATGATCAGAAAGCAGAGAGAGTGAGTTTACTCACCAGATACAAAATATGTACCCCAAAGCTATGGTCCCACACCCACCTCCTTCAGTCACACCCCACCCACCTTCAGTTACCACTCATTTAGTCCCTATCAGGTGATTAATTGGCTGATTGTGTTAAGGCTCTGGTATCCCAATGATTTCTTCTATGTACTTTATTGCATTGTATCACATGTGAGCTTCCGGGGGACTCATTATATCTAAATCATAATGCAACTTTGTTAAATTTTCCACTTTCCATCACATGACTAATGGTATTACAGTCATTTGTTTCCTTTTCTCAATTTTTATTTCCATGTTTTAAAAAATATTCCTAAAATTACAACTGAATTTTATATATTAAATTTTTGTGCTTCAATTTTGTTAAATTCACTTATTAGTTATAGTATTGTTGTTTGCATATTTCTCAAGATTTTCTATATGCAATTAGTTATTTGTGAATAAATATTATTTCACCTTTTATTCAAATGTCTGCCTTCTGTTTATGTTTGTATTTTAATAAACATTTTGAGACTTTTACCACAATGTTGAATGGAAGTGGTGAGATTGAACTTCTTTTTTATTCTTTATTTTAAATGGAGATCATTCAGTCTTTTGTCACTAAATTTGAACTTATCTCCAGGTTTTATACAGATTTCCTTTATCAAGTTGAGGGAGTTCTCTTCTTTTTCCAGTTTGATGATAATTTCTTTTTTTTTAATTTTAATCATAAATGAATATTGAATTTTGCCAAGCAATTTTCTGCACCTGTTGAGATGACCATGTGAATTTTCTCTTACTTTTGTTAATGTGATGCATTAAATTGGTATATTTTGAATGTTAATCAAACCTTGAATTAATATTGGGATCAACTTCATTTGTTCATCATGTATTATTCTTTCTAAATATTGCTGGATTCAATTTTATAATAAATGTTAGTGATGTTTATACAGATTTAATAGAGTCACAGGTCTTTAATTTTCTTTTCTTGTAATATTCTTACCAGTATTGAGTATTAGGGTTATGCTAACCACATAAAATTTGTTAAAATGCATTTTTTTCCTCAAGTTTCTGAAGGAGTTTGAATCATTTGTATCACCTTATCTTCAAATTGACTTGTTTTCCATCTTTAGTTTCTATTAAGCTTTGAATTAAATATGATGTATATATGTCTATCTGCATATTTCAGAATTTATATTATTAATTCTAGAATATCTGCTCAGTATTATTTATTTATTTATCTTTGGTAAATAAATCTGAGAATTGAACCCACTGGTGCTTACTCACTGAGCCACTCTTCAACTGCTTTGACTTAATTCTTTAATTTTGAGACAGGGTCTCTTTAAGTTGCTTAGGGCCTTGTTACATTGCTGAAGCTGGCCTTGAACTTGCAATCTTCTTGCCTCAATTTCCCTAGCCAGTGGGATTACAGGAATGCACCACTGTTCCCAGCTGCTTGATTATTTATGTGTGATTTCTATTCCTCTATTGAGATAATTACTTTTCTCTACTATTTTCCATGTTTTTTTTTTTTCCTTAAAACCTAAGAAAAATTTGAAATGGTTCTTTTAAAAGCATCAGTCTGCCATCATTCCATGATCTGTTTCTTCCAGTTTTCCTTCCCTACCTCCACTTCCATTTTAGGTTACATTCTTGTTTCTTCGCATATCTAGTAAGTTTTGATTGTGTATTGAGAATTATGATTTTTATGTTGCTGCTTATTTAGATTTTGTTGTTTTTCTTTGAAGAGTATGAAGTTTCATTCAGGCAGAAAATTAGTTTTCTTGTAGATCAGCTTGCTTCTTTATAGAGTTGCTTACAGTTTAATAGGTTGAGCCTACAGTAGACCTTACTCTAGGATCAGCTAAGCTCTGTCCCCCAGGTCTGTTCTTCTGGTGTCTCTACTGAATGCTTTAGCTGTCTAGTTATTTCCTTTCATTCTAGCTATCACAGCTCAAAATCACCCATCCTGTGTGAGCTTCAGAAGTTGCTTTGGTTGTAGCTACTCCACAGATCTTCTTCCCATGGTGGTTGCTTTGGCCTAGTCATATAGAGTCATATACTTTCAACTGCAGGTGTCCTGATTAGCATTTGTTCAAAGACTCAAGGCATCCCTATGCAGATTTCTGGTTCTCTTTCCTTCCTGATCCCCATGTCCTGCAAATCCCATCCTCTTCCATAACCTTAAATTCTGAGTTCTGTTTTTCAGTCTGAAAGAGCATAATGATATGTTTTAATGTCCTGCATGCTATGGTCTTGGAAATGTTTCTAGACAGAAATACTGAGCAATTATAGGATTTCTTTTCTTTGTTTACCCTCTTTTGAGATTTTTAGTCATGTACTGCCTCTTGTCCTATATTTAAGAATAGTGTGTTTCATAATTTTTGCCAAATTATATAGTTAGGAACGTGAGTCTATTACCAGTTGCTCCATTATGTCTGTAAGCAAAAGTCCCTATTGGATTTTATAAAATACCTTTTTGAGAATTGTGATGTGATTCAGGGTTTGTGAATCATGGTAAGTAAATGAAATGAAATACCCATGCATAACCTGGTGAATTTAAAAGTGAACTTGTAACAGGTATTTTAAAGGAAAAGTAATCTGGAATGATTACACTAGTAAAAGACATGTATTATTTTAGTGCTTATTCTTTCCTGGTTCTACCATGAAAGAATAATATTAAAGTCCAAAAGCCAAGAAAAACATAGGTGCACTTTTTACATAGCTATTCCTTAAAATTTGAAGAGTAGCTAAGTCTAGCACAAAGGTTGGTATATCAACATTTTAAATATCAATTATTGTATCATAACCTATCTGTTTAATAGTTATTGCCACAGGAAGGCTGTAATTAGACCTGACTCAAAAATCCTTCAAAGAAATGAGAGTTGAATCTTTCTGGTTTTAGGGATAATTATTTCTACCAGAGAAAAGCAGTTGTCTAGTGTCCAAGAGTTTCAGTTTCCTGCATTTCAATACCTATACCTTAGAAATACCTCTTTTTCCCTGCTACTTTTCTACATGTACAAAGGATTAAATACTGCTTTTTCTAATGCTATTTTCTTGCAAATTAGCTTTTATGGCAGAAAGATTATTCCTCAAAACAAGACTATAGTGTTTTAATCTTCAGATTCTACATACAATGCAGATTTTCTGTGTATCATGATTTTCAAGTGTGCTTTGCAAAATAAAGAATGAAGAGTTTCAGTGTCAAATAGATTTGCATTCTAATCTCAGATTATGAATTATAAGTTTTGTGACTTGGAGTCATTATTTTACCTTAGTTTCTACATATGTAAAGTTTTAGTAATATACATCCTGTAAGATATTTACTTGCCCTGAGAAATAAATGAGTCCAGATATGTAAAATACTTCATTGAAAGCAAGGTATTTGCAAAACACTAAATGTATGTTTGCTACTATTCGTTACCTAAATGCATTCAATATATAAATGTATACAGTAACATGACAAATGGTTGAGAAATTGCACGTATACATTTGTACATATACATTCAAATGTCAACCATGGTCTTAAAGCCATTCCTAGTATGATGACTGATTTTATGTGCCAACGCTTGACGGGATTGTAGAACATTTATATATTTAAGATTTAAGCAAATAAATACCCTTCTGGGTCTGTCTGTGAGGTTGCTTCTAGATGAAATTGTATTTCAGTCCATAGACTGAGAAGATTGCCTTTTCGACTAAGGGTAGATTTCCCCAATCAGCTGAAGACCTGATGGAACAAAAAGGCTGAAAAAAAAGTGAACACTTCTTGCCTGACTGTTTGAGCTGGGACATCATTCTTTAAGCGTTTGGATTCAAAATGAAAAATCAGTTGTTGTTGTGGTTGGGTCTTGAACCTGCCACCTTTCCGACTGGAACTTACATCATTGGTTCTTATTGGTCTCCAGCTTGCCAAATGCACATTGAGGGACACCTCAGCCTACTTAATCATGTGAGCCGATTCCTTATAATAAATGTGTGTGTGCATGTGCGCACGCATGTGCACTCTGGTTGTGTGTCTCTGACTAATACACCAAGTGTCATATCCTAGCAGCCCAATTGGCACAAATTACAGCATAGGGTAAGAGGCATTCTCCGCATTTTCAAGAACCAAAGACTCACAATATCCAAGTCGATGTCCTGATGTTTGCTTCAATTTTTATCTTACTGCTGTTACTCTGAGACTGAAAAGGATAATGACATTTTTATTTACATGTGCGGAACAGTCACATGTAAATAGCCTGTGGGGGGCGGGGATAAAACTGCACAAAGAAACAATTGTTTTTTTATTCCAGAGGCCCACACTATGAATTTATGATGTGAAACAGCAGGGGGCCATCCTATCTCAGACTTGAAATGTGTTTGTCTTGGATACTTACTCAGTCTTTTTATGATATTAAATTGCCTTTGTCACTTTTAAAAACAAAGCAGAGGGTATTTTTAAAAGGATTAAAGTGAAAGTGTAGGTACAATTATTCCTCAGACACATATAAACTGCCCCATCAACAGGCAGTTAACACTTGGTAGAGTCATACATGATATCAAGGAAACAGTGCAGGCCTGAATCTGATGCCGAGAAATAGAACTTGAAATCAAACATGAAATGCCACAATAACAAATGACAGCTCCTTTCTTTAAAAGAAAATTTTTTGAGATACACTATTCTGATGAAGAAAAGATAAATGTCTATTGTCTGATATATTTCTCATATCAACTAATGGCTCAGATTCTGTATCTGAGCCCCAAACTTGGAAAGTAGGTGTATTCTGTCCTAACAAAGCATTCATCTTGTAGAGATTACCTCATGCATTCCCTTCTTTGTTTTAAAGCCACAATCCTTGACTTCCATCTGTTTACAAAGCATTATTTTAAAGATTTTAAAGATGAAAGTGTGGTCAAGATATAATTCTCTCCTGATCATCTGACAATTGACTGGAGCATGAGAACAAGCATTTTTGGATCACATGCATGTGCCCGTCGGCGTTCTAGGTAACAGAAAGTACCACATGTCTTGTTCTGGATAAATACCCATTGAGGGAGGCACACAAATGGTTTCTATAAAATAGAGGAATAAGTCGCACATTCTGGAAGAAGACAGACTTGTTTATAAATCAAATACTGAGATGAGAGAATGAGGAGATGTTTTTCCTGGGTCTAGCACCTTTCCAAAATTCTAGAATTTACAATTTTTAAAAAGCACACAATATGTAGGAAAAGAGCCACATGGCTTAAATTGAATCCTAGCTAAGGGATTTTGGCAGTTATTCATGGACTTTGCATGTCCATTCTAATTTCAGACCTGGAAGACCTCCCGCTCTGAGCAAATTCAGTGGGGTGATCTTTTACAGCTTACCTCTTACAAATCATTGTTTCTAAGTGTTAAGACTCTGATGATCTTGCTCACAATTTCAGTGCAAGGAATTATGACCTAGACTTCCTCTGCAATCACCACAGTATTTGTATAAGACAAACATGATAGATACCTATTGATTTATAAAGTTGGTTTTTCCTCCAAGGAACATGTATTCCAAGCCTACCTTCTTCAAGAATCTCGAAAACATCCTTTGTATTAATGAAGAGCTTCCCCCACCCCACTATTTATGCTATAGAATGTGTTTGGTGGTATACTCTGTCCTGATCCTTGGGTTCCTGCAGTCTATTGTGATCAGGTGTGTACCAATTAAAACATAAGGGCCCTGCTGAGAAATAACTCAGTGTTCAGTAGGTAAGGAAAGAATAGTTCCTTATAATATAAAGGGAAGCATGGTATGCCTCTAAGTGGAGAATATATAAAATGATGATTTTTGAATACCCATTATTCTTTAGCCAAATTCAAAAATAATAAAATGTGGATATGCATAATAGAGAAAGATATGGATATATTGGATACATTCCTGGCCTAAATGATTGTTAGGAGTTACAGGACTTCTAGAATCTTAGTTTGCTTCCAATAAAATAGGGTATATGAAAAATTATGCATCAAAATAAGCAAACTTCTTTTTCTGGTTTCAGCTTATATAAGATTTATAGATACTTAAAATAAGTATAAAAACATGCAAACATAGCTTGGAGCTGTAAGAAAGGAGGTAATATAAAGAGCCCGCTTATTTCTGCAATAGGGATTGGCTAAATATTAAATAGTAAAGATTAGAATGTAAAAACTCCTGATTTTCTGCAAGTCAGAATCATTCAATTACTGGCTTCTCAAGTTATCCAAAAACATGTCAGTCATAAGTATTTAACTCCTTATTTGGGTGCACAAAATGAGACAGATTTTTCTGTCTATTCAGCAAATCAACCTATTTTTTTTTTCAATTCAGTGCCTCATATACACAGAGCACTACCCTAATTGTCATACAGAGATGCAAATAGATGTGCGTTGTGCCCACAAAAAGTTTATATTCTATCTGTGAAGTTGAAAATATCAGATATGCATACATATACACATACATACCTGCAGAGAGTTATAAATGGGAGTGGATACTTTTATAAATTTGTTTCTTCCCTTCATTAAATACTTTTATGAATGTGATATGCCCTCTACAAGGCAGAGGACTTCAGGTGGAACTTAATGGGGAATAGCATAGGAGAAGCTTAGAGTGGTCTGGAGGGTGAGGCATTGAATGCTTATCCTGCTTGGGATTATTGAAAGAGGGGTTTGAAAACAGATCTGCAAAGATCTAGGTATTAGGGTTGAGAAATAAGAATTTTATCCTACAAGCAATGAGGAGAACTTAAAGGATTTTGAGCAGAGGAATGACTTATTGAAGGAGGCACTTTTGGACTTGGGATCAGGGTGAAGTATGCAATGTGATTTCCAGAGAAGCGAGAGCAAAAAGTCGAGATGATGAGAAATAACCAGGTTTGAAGCTATGAAGGTTAGAAGCTACGAAGGCTCCAAAGCAAAGTGCATGGACTTGTCTGGCTCCTGGAGTTAATCTGAAGTATCAGAGTGTCCTAGACTCCACTTGTGAGATTTTTTTCCTGTCCTATAAATTCCAACCTTATAGATTAGATCACATTAGATTAGATTATAAAAACTGCCTTCCTACAGAGAGCACAAAATTATGAGCAGATATTCCTGATTTCTTTTTTAAATTTTTTTGGGTCCTAATTAGTTGTACATGACAGTAGAATGCATTTATACATTTTGAAAGATCATACACGAAATCCTGATTTTTTAATACGAAAATCCCAAATAGAACCGCAAGTCATGTCTATGTTAGAACATTTGCCTAGCATGCATGAGGCCCTGGGTTTGACCCACAGTATGGAAGAAAACAAATAAACAAACAAATCAAACCAATTTCCCTCAACAAAGAATTTCTAAATTTCCAGCCTCACTCACTAAGCATAGAGAGTATAATCCCGAAATACCTGCCCAGTTGAACATCACATGTCTAAAAGTTGGAATGTAGCAGAGAGCAGAACTTAGAAAGCCTCTCTGCTCCTTCCCCCATTTCTGGTTAGATAAGGTCATGCTTTCTGGGAGTGAAACTATAATCTGTCTGGAAACAATGCAACACTGTTGAGCTTTCAGTGAGAAAGGATAAAAACCTTATCAAAGTGCATACCTTGCATATAATTCTTACATTACTAAGAACCGACTGAACAGAAACCCAAATTCTCCGTTAGACTGTGTTATCCATTAACCTGGTGCTATAGCTTATAATCAACAAAATATAAAGAAATGCATTGCTCATAAATCTTGAAACAGGAATCCTGGATCCCGGGTTCTATCAGTCTTAAAGAAGTCTGCAGTCCAACAAAGAAACATTCCATGTCAAACAAGGAAGCTTTTTCCCATTTCCTTCCTGCTCTCACTTTCTTTTTCCTTTTCTTCTCTCCTTTCCTCCTCCCTCCTTTTCCTTCTCTGTTATCCTTCCATTTTCCCTCCTTGCTTCCTATTGTTATTCTGGTGTCTCTGATGGTAGTAATACTTTTATTTTTTAGTTTCATTGAACAAAAGATTGAGGATGGAGCGCATATTTCTGATTGTTGCAGTTTTTCACATCCTTTAGCAAAAAAGACCTTTCCCTTTAGAAGCCCAAAGGTGGAGCTGTTGCAAAAGGAGAAAGTCAGACAAGCCAGCCGTGCCCGGCGGGGCCACCAACACACACAAGCCACACAAACACAAACACATACATGCCGGGTCTGCACAGAGGAACCGCAAATCCTGGAGGCTTTGCTTCCAAAACATAAACATTTCCCTTTTTTTTTCCCAAAGAGAAATAAAAATCCTGATTACAGCAGATGCATTACTGCCAAATTGTGCAAAATAGAACAAGTATTAAGTGTCTGCTTAACCCCCTTTAATTGTTAATTCCATGCACTTTAGTAGATTCCAGTATTATCAAAATAACTGCAGGGAGAAAGGATTCAAATTCATTTGGGTTCATTAATACCACCATTTATCAGCATAATGTCCTATAGATAATGATTGGAGGGTCATTCTATTTTCTCCATTTGAACACTTTTGTATAGTGTGCTGAAATGCTATGGGGATGGCGTGTTTCAGTGGGACAGACTTCAGCACTTCTCTTTTCAGCACTTGGGAAGAAGGTTTCTGTTTTTGCATGTGGTGACCTCTCCCAGTATTTTCCACAGATGCAGCATTTATTTTTTTAGGCTCTTAACACCGTGTTTTGCATTCTACACCCTGTGAAGCAGCACGCTTTGAAAGCCCATTTTATGGAAAGAAATACACATAGATCTTTGCCGAGTTGTTTTAGTTCAATCAGAGATGTGACGAATGATCTCTATCTTTTTCCATATACTATTAGCTCTTGGGTTTGCCTGATGGTTTTTGGCCATTTTGCCTAAAAATCAGAAAGCCCCCATGCTGTTGAATCATTCGCCTGTTCCTTTCACAATAGCAAAGGCCTTCAGACTGAAAGCTCAAGAACTACTAAAAGAAAGAATTTAGCTAATTTCAGAATGTCCTCATTTACTCTCAAAATATGATTTCCTTCTCATCACTGTAACGTTTACTTTCAACGGCGAGTTGCTGGAATAAACAGGGACAAAGTAACCTGAGATGTTTTATGCCACAGAGACAAAAAGGTATTGATCCTTTTTGCCTCTGGAAAAACAGGTTTCTAATAATTTCCAGATATATTGTAGATTGCATTGCTATCTTTAATTAAAACATGACACAGGACAGAAACCAATTATTTACTCTCTTAAACCATGGGCCCACCTTTGTCCTAATGGATTCTTATGTCCTATTTGCAAATTGGCAAGTTTGTTCTCAGTGTCAATGTGTGTGTGTGTGTGCCTGTGTGTGCACGGTTGTGTGCATATGTGCATGTGTGTGTGGCTTGTGTGCATTGTTTGCTCGTGTGTGCACACTTACAGACTAATGTGCCTGAATGCAGACATGCCTGTGAATTTATTCTTGACTTTGCTACTGTTGACATTTAAATGTGGGTTTATGCTGGGTAGTTAAAAATATATGAAAGACTGAGTTATCTCAACCCTGCCTATCATGTATGCCCCCAGGACGACTGTGCAGGAAGTTTCCAAAGCGGTTTTATTTATGCAGTTTTGGTGTACTACGAAATAAGACTTTAGGAAGTAGGGGTTAAAGCAAAGTGGAGTAAAAAGAAAAGCCTTGAAAAGGGGATGGATTGCAGATACAGAAATAAAGCAACCCCATCCTGCTACAAGAATACTTGAACCAGCTCAGTCCCTTCCTTATTTCTTATTCTCTTCTGGCTGTTTCAAAAGGCGCATCTCACCGCATGTCTCTGGGGCTTTTCCTCTGATCCAGACCTGGCCTGCGTTCTGTTCTTTCTTTTCAGACACTGCTGGTCTCGAAGACATCTCCTCGGCAGCTTTTGCCATCTGGAGCTGTCTGCCTTCAACTCTGCCGTGCAGGCTCAGGCTCCTAGAAACTGTCATCTCGGAACATATTTATTACTTCCTCAAGCTGGGGCGTCGTGGTGCCACGTTCCTTCTGCTCTTTGATCATTCAGGGCAGAGGCAGTATTATTGTACCATCTGAATTAATGCTAAGGGTGCTGTTAGTATGAAGCCTGATGAAGAAGAGGTAAGCACGGTACGGGGCACCTCCCAGGCAGACAGGAAAGAGTCACAGCTGCAGGTGTGAGCTGGGACCTCGTGCAGGTTGCAGCTGGTGGGCAGGCACACCTCGTCTTCCCTTCACTGCTGCTGTCAATTCCGGCAATACAATTGCTGTGACAAGAATCTAATGTGACTCTTTCTCCCTCTCACCAGTCTGATAATGTACCCGGATACCTCTAGTGGCAAAACTTTTTAGGTCATTGCCCTCATTGCCTCCATTCTGTGAAATAGTGGACTCACTCCCAGAATGGGGGGGATTGTTTAAGAGACCAGAGAAGGTGGAAGTTCTATAAAACCCTTTCTCAACAAAATGGCAGACTCGTGAAGTCTTACAGAAGACAAGATTGATCTAATCCACTATGAACAGAGAAATCCATTTGCACATTTGTATTTGCAAAACTATCCTTGGGGTTTGTGTCTTATGACCTAGTTACAGTAAATCCCGTGGTACTGCATGGTCCTCTCAGTACTTCTGGTAATAAAATGACATGTCAGGGACTCATGATCCATACAATAACCACAAATTTAGGACTGGAGTATGTAGTCGGTAATGACAGAGGTCGTGTCATGCTGACATTGGACAACAATCAGGGCAGATTTTACTTTTCTTCTTTAAACTTCGCTTGGCTTATATCTTCATTTGTACCATTGCTTCTTTGATTACGGTCGCCCTTTAATGAATAGCATTAAATGAATGAGGGGGAAAGTGACTGCTGAATGTGTCCCACTGCAATTTTTGACAGATGCTCTGATATGAGCTGCTGTCATAATGGACAAGGAGGGAGAGAGCTCCAAAAGGATTTTAGAGTTCAGCTTTGGTTCAAGAAGTATCATTAGTCACATGTGAGAAATATTAACGTTTTCCATTAATTCCAAAGAATTTCCCAAATTTATGTGGATTTCCATGCTTGGTATCATGGTGGAAATGCAATGAGGCTTGAGAGATATATAGAAACTAAAGTCTTTGAGCGTCTACTAAATGTCAGGCACAAGGAAATGTCTTAAACCCACCAGGCTTAATAAAACCATCTCTTAATAAAATCATTTCAACAACTATACAAGAGGTATTGTTATTCCTGTTATACATATGAATAAACTGAGGCTCACATGGTTAAATTACATTACTGAGGTCCTGCCAGTAGCAAATACTAGACTGCTAGACTCAGTGATGGAAAAGCAACACTGAGGGCAAGGTCATCTTCTCATCAAATCTTAACCCTTGGAGCACTTGTCTGTTAGAACAACTGCTTTGTGGGTGTATCCTTTCTGATATCCTGGCCATAGATAGTGATCAAGTAAACAAAATATCAAGAGAGCAGATGATCAAAGGTAGGAACAGTGAGGTAAAAATGAAGCAAAGATATATTTGGTGAATTCTACTTGGCTCTTAGTGTTGCAGGAATAGAGAAGAAACCCTTACCTCTCTGGACCTGCTGACACACATCTGCAAAAGACCAGCTGAGGACCAGGAAGTCTATAAGAGAACTCTCCTAGAGCACTCTCCAGTGTCTGTTTCTGAAGAGGAATAAAATGGTCCTGCCCTTTTCTTGGCTAATCCTCCCTTAGCAAAGATCGAATTTGTAGTATATGGGGAAATAAAAGGGTAAATTTCTAACCCCCTCCTGGAAATGAGGGATGAGTAAGGTTTCAAATGTCATTAAATTTTCACAGAAGATAGAGAGGAAATGAAGGGCCTAATGTTGAATTATTATTATTTTTTAATCTCTGTTCTTATTCTTTATGCTCTTAAGAAAGAGATGGGTCAATGCCCTCAAAAGTAAAGGGAAAAGAAAAAAAAAGTGCAATGAAACACTCAGACAGATAAATAAAACATATTAGGAATATAAATGGTGCTTTCTGAGCAATGGGAAACCCTAACGACCCTTGTTGTTTTGAGATTTATATGTCCAAGTATCACAGATGCCCTGTTGCTTTATTCATACTGTTGAGGGAGAAAGGCAGCCCTAACCATCAGCACCCATCATTAAATCATTACAGAAGTACCATTGTTAAAGAGACAAGGCTTTAAAAAAGACACACACACACACACACACACACACACACACACACACCATGTAGTTCTATTTTGTTTCGATATTTTTGTGTTGCCTGAATACTACATAGAATCTTTAAAAAGCTGCTACTTTAAAGAAATAAGTATACACAAAAATAAATATTTTTATTTGTTAAGCTTTCCAATCTCATCATTATTTGAGAATCTGGATCAAGGGCAGGTTTAGAATGGATTTAGAGGAAGAAGATGGATTAAAATGAGATAAGTTGTTCCCCTCCGCCCCTCCCCCACACTTAAAAATGCTTACCTGAACACTACCTACATGCCTATTAAAGGACAAATTTTAAAAGAATCCTGATCAGGAACTCTCCCAACTACTTTGAATCTAGACACCATTTCTGAGGGTGTTTTCCCTCCGTTAATAAGAATTTGCCTGCTTTAAAGTTACCTGAAGGGGCTGTTGTATCCAGTACTGATTGCCACCACACTTTCTATAATGTGCACTAGATATAAACAAGGGTATGTGGCAGAATGAAACTCGCCTTCAGAGAGATACAAAGAGATATGGTTGCATCACCTTAAAGAAATTGTATTGTCTTAAAACTTGAATTTGCAAAGCAAATACTGTGCTTGTGTTGATAAACATTACGGCGATTTTTAAAAATTCTAGGTTTCTTGGTCTTCTGAAGAATAAGTGTTCCTCAGCCATTAAGATTAAAATGGGTGTGTATACATTTTCATGGTTTTTGCAGCAAATTTAACACAATCATTGAATGGCAGCTCAAATGTTTTGGAGGAAACGTGTTTTCAGTGGTGCCCTGCCATGACTTCTGCACCATTGTGTCCACTGTCCACTTCACTATTTGTAATTTGGCATAGACATAGTTATGACTTAACTCGATGTGATTTGGAAACCTCAATGCATGCTAAAGTCAATGACAGAACTATGGTCTTGAGTTTTCCTTCAGCAAATTTCTGCTCCAATACATTCCTGGCACAGTGTTTCACAAAATCCTTTACTCATCTATTCATTCATTTGCTTATTTGTTTATCAAACATCACTGAGCACCTATTCTCAGTGCTTATTGAAGGCAGAGTGATTGCATCTTCAGAAATGAGATACATACAATGATATAATCTATAGAGGAATAAAAAGAATACATTTACAGAATAAATCTGATTGTCCCATTCAGTGTAGAAAGAGGAGAAACTTTGATAAACAGCTTTATCTGTGGTGTTGGAAGATAACAGAGGAACCCTCCACATACTGCATGAAATTTCACATAAAATTCATAACCAGAAAAGCAGTCTTGTTTGCAAAAATATGCCATTGGTCTGAGATTTGCAGAAAGATTGTTTACCAGATGCATCCTTTATATTCATTGGCCATTTTGCTATTTTCATTGTATTGCAAAATTGACCAAATAACAATAATAACAACAGAATTCTGAAAGTATCACATTTTCTTTGGCACATCCTAGAGGAAAGTATGTTAGTAAAAAATTGGAAGTGCATTTTAGTTGCCTTTAAGTCAGAGATAGGTAGATGGGAAAAGAGATGCACTGAGAAACTTCAGATGATTTCACCCAGTTGAGAGATATCAGGTGAGGATAGAAGGGAAGGGTGATGTGGGATGATGAACTGAGGTGGCATTGAATTTCTGATGAAGGACTGGATGCTGCTGAGAAGGAACTTTGGGTGTCAGACGGCCATCCTGCATAACCTGGAGGTGCCATCCTGCCATTGTCCATGGAAATGCTGTTTACTGGGATGTGCAGTGCCCCTGTACAGGGTAGAGACTGTAAGGCCACCCTGCATCCTTGCCTGGGTCTAATCTGAGGATTGCTATCTCAGTATCATCATTAGGGCCATTTTGAAGTCCCACGTGCAAATGTTTCTATCCAGGGCTGTGATGTTATTAATGGCTAAGTGTAGAGAAAATATCTATAGAAAAATCCATTCACCTATCATTGCTCCAGGAAATTATGTTTCCTCTTTGAAAAATGTTACTGTTCATGCGCATATTCTTTGCTTTTCTATCCCTTGGGTGCCACATACTTGATGTGAGGCTTTTTTCTCTTTCTTTTTGGCAATTAGAGTGCAAAGGTGCCCATGAGGACCGAGGGTTTGGCAGAAGTTTACTAGTGAACACAGGGGTGCCTACTGCTGGCAGGCAGCACCATGACTTATTTTGAAAACATTCATTTGGACTAAAAATGATAAATCTGTATTTATCTTCTTAAAATGCTCCCAAAGGGGAAGAAAAAGGAAAAGAGAGCCTTGATTTGGAAAGCGTAGAGACCAGAGAAAAGAAGAAGGCAAAATCTGCTTTTCCCAATAATTTATCTTCTTTGATACTTCCCAGTGGGCATTGGGTACACTTCCAGTCTGCATTTTGAAAGATAAAATGAATATTTCATTTAACCAGCTGTATTCCAGAATGTGTAGACATTTAAAACCTCACTGTGAAGAGCCAAAAGTGTCTGCTTTTTCCCATTATATACAAACCAGAAGAAAGTGTTTTGCAAATAAGAAATGGTGGACACCATCCCTTGGCATTATAGTGTTTGGCACTTTTGATAGATCTACAGTATTTTCTATGAATTCTTCCTGCTTAAGTTACTCATAGTGTCTAAGATGCTATACTTATCACCTAAGACCATTTCCCCACAAGACTTCAATGTTGTATAAGTAATTCATATTTTGAAAGTAAAATTGAAATTAATGAAGGATTCTGGGATATTCATGACAGTATCAATAGCTGAATTTTCCCCCAAATGGATTTTTCAGGGTTGAGAATCAGTTCAATTATAATGCAATCATATTTAATAATATTTTAATGAATATACAAATACATATTTTTCAGTATGACTTAATTTTAAAACTGTGGAAATTTTTCCTAATTTTCTATTTGCTTGGTTAAAGGCTTAAGCTCTACCTTATTTTCTTATTCTGTTTATTCAACTTTAATGTGCATATAAATCAATTGGAGTTCTTGTTAAAAATGCAGATTCTGATTTGGAAGGCCTACGTGGTGTCTGAGAGTCTGTGTTTCTGACTTGCTATGAGAAGGTCCCTGTGCCATTGGTCCACAGATGCCACCCATACAAGGCTCCTCATCTACTGGTTAGAATATTGCTTAGCAGTAATGGGTACTCCATAAATATTGCCAATGGACAAACAAGTGGATAAATAAATGAGTATCAGGCACATTCTTATTTTCAAATTCTTTTCCATTTTGTCTCCTAGTTGGGTTAACTCCTGAGTTTGGTTGATATAAACAAAATAGTATTTATACTAGAGAGAATTCTAAAATGAAACATTAAGGCTATTAAAAGATGTACATATATTATAGTGCATATATATGCATACATACACACACACACACACACACACACACATATATATATATATATATATATCACAAACTTGCTATAGGGGAAATAGAATGGTATTTAAGAGTTGGAAATCATCTTATAGATCATGTGATACTGTCACTTTATTTAACAGATTAAGAAAAGAGAACCAGAAAAGTCAAGTTCAAAAGTATTGGAGCTTCAGGGATAGGATTGAAGATCAGAGGTGGAGCACTTGCCTAGAATGCACAAGATCCTGGGTTTGATCCCCATCACCATCAAAAAATTAAAAATTAAAAAATGTGAAAAAGAAGTGTGGAGCTTCTACTTGGGATAGCCAAACATGATAGCTGAGGACTGAGGGAATGATTATGCTAGGCAGACTCAGAGGTCAGACAGTCCTCAACTTGTCTGCTATGTGGCCTGGGGAAGTCACCTTACTTCACTAAGCCTCCAGGTCCTCCTCTCAACAATAAACCATGTTTCACTGAAGGTTATCCTACATTCCATTTGCTATTCTGTTCTTTGATGAACTCTGACTTTATCCCTGCTTTAGTTCAGGAACCTGGTTTGTCTATCAGCACAATTTATTCTGGTCCCACTCTCTAGGCATCTGTTTTAAATAATTTATTCAGAGTCAATTTCAGGACTCTTGTTAGGGATCCTGGGGAAACTATCTACTTTGGGATTATGGTTGGTACACAGACTTAAAGACTGGAACTGTAGCAATGAAAGTGTCTTCAACGAGGAATCCAGGCTACAGAGGCAAGTGGGAAGGTAGAATGAAGTCAGGGCTGAATCTGTCCTGCCCTGAAGCCTGATCCTGTGCAGGATTCTTACTTGTATTAAGTCAGCTGAATTATGTTTTATGACATACAACTAACAGTTCTTTTCTTAATTTTTTTATCCTGATTTTTGTTTTTTATAAATCATCCTGGGCCTAATGGTACTCAAAAAGAAATTATTTCCCTCACATTATCTATATATTCTTTCAAATTTAAATATCAAGCAATGTCCTTCCCCAAATGCTTCTAAAAATATATCTAAAAGAATCTGGTTACCTGAGGAGTTTCTGTTTGGGTCTTGTATTCAATATTTCATTATATTCCATTTTTTTCATTAAACTGCTTATTAATTGCTCAGGTGTGGGGCATCCTATGCCAAATCCCATTTTAATTTCATTTTCCTTGCTCCCCTTTAGAGGGGAGGCATCTCCTTGTTCACTGCTAGCATCTGCAAACTTCCAGCTTGGTCATAATCAGGCTCAAGATACAATTTTGAGTCAACGCCAAGGGAAAACTTCCTTGTGGCCAGATGATTCAGATGCAGTTGCTAATAAAATTGTATCTGAGAACAAAGCTTAGCTCCTCAAGCATCACAGAGCATGTCAGTTCTCTCAATGGATTCATTCGATCATTATTTAGAGAATAATGATTAATAACCAGGCAATAAAACAGACATGTCTATGTAGAAGGAATCAAGGGACGGAGAAAATGGTATCAGGTTCTTGGCATGGTAGGCTACTTTTCAGGGAAGGACACCACATCTCAAAAATTCAGAGTAGAGAACAAATGTAGGCATGGATTTTGGTGGATAAATCTTGTTTGGGGAAGTAGAATATTAAGGGTTGTTGGTGTTCATCTGCTGTGGCACCATGTACCAATGGCTTATTGATAACTAGTCTTCAGGATTCGCTCTGTTGCAGGACAAGTCTTGAGGTGCCTGTCATTTTTCTTTTCCTCTTCATGTCTTCTTTCCCAATTTAGGATGTTTTCAGACAGAATTCACGGACATTAGAAAGCCAAAGAAACATTTTGATTGGACTTGAGACCATTTTCTCAGTCCTCTAACAAAAACTCCTCAAATATTTCATGAGTCCATTCCCCTGTGTACGTATATTTTGCTTTGTGAGTTGTGGCAGCCAGACTCCAAGATGGTGCCAATGATCCCCATTTCCTAGTGTTGGCACCATTGCGTCATATACTTCTGCGCTGTATGAGATGGTTGATACAGGATACTGCAGAGGGCTGACCTTTGGCTACTCTAGGAGGGAAGCCATGAGAGCACAGATTCAGAGCTAGGAAGGTGATGTCAGACCCAGACGAGATAATGGAGAGAAAGGCTGATCATCTTACTGAAACCAAGCAGAAAGAAAATTTCCTAGATGCTTTCAAAATTTAGAAAATGTTACAGAGTCCTAGAAAGCTTGAAAATGAACATAAAATTAATTATGTCCCTGGGTTTTACATTTTAGCTTATGAAAAAGACTAAAATATGAGAAGGAGTGAAGAATGGACTTTGTGATTGAGGTCAACTGCTTTCGCTGGGTTTGTGTGTGTGTGCAATCTACGCACATAATGGATGGTAAGTGCATGGTGGAGCCCTTATGTAGATTTCACTTGTGTAAACAGTTTTGTGGAAGGAAGAAACACTTCTTCTTTGCTTTATGACATTTTCAATAGGGCAGGAAAAGGCAATATATGCCATATACCAAGATTTCTTGGCTCAAATTATCTGCAGGAATTTATAAAAATGTTAAGAGATGGATATGTGACTCATAAGAGAAAGATTTTCTCTTATACTCTAGCAAGGTTAATTTTACCAGGTATTGATTTTGGTACCTCTTTTGCCAACCACAGAAGTATGGCATTTGGTGTAACTCTAAATCTATTTGAGGCTCAGCTTTTACATGAATAAAATGAGACTAGAAAGGAATACTTTGAAAGTTCTTGACTAGTTCTAACATTCTGATGTTTTATCTGCATTATGCTATGGAGCTTTCGATCATAAAACCTCTGCATATAATTACAGCAAGACAAATGCCCCCTTGCCCTTTTTGCCTGTGAGACCCTTAGCACATTCGGTTTAGGAAGTGCAAATAGTCTGGTGCAAGGAAGATTCCAAGGTGATCAAAAGGGACAGAAAATAAAATACTTTTTCCTTAAGTCAATAGTACAAGTTTGTGTCAAGAGTTCCTGTGTTACTGAGGACAGTCTGAAAATTTCAAGTGACTTGCACTTAAAAGCATACATTGCTGTTTCATCCAAGTAAGTGAAATGGATCCAAAGATGAAAGTCCCATTTTTTAATACTGTCACAAATCCAAATTAAGGAGAGGTGTCTGCAAAAGCCTTTGATTATAGATCATAAAATCTCCAGCTTATATCAGACACTGTAAAATTGCTCACTGACAAATGAAATGCCTACGCACTAAATATATCTTTTAAGCACCTTGCAGTTCGGTTGCGTTTATCTCTGAGATACAATAGTACTTCTGCAGGTCACAGGTACAAGGTCAGAAATGCTGGTTCTGCTGGTTTGGAATATAACACTTAATGGGCCATTATTTGAGGACATAGAGCAGAGGCTTCGAGCAAATACACAGGCTGTATTTCATGTGGAAACTTCAGAAGCCAATAGACCAGCCGTATTTAGAAATAATGATAGACCATACCCAGCATGCACACATATGGCTCAGAAACCACAGGGACCCACCGGGATTCAGCTTTATAACAATAGCTTGCATCTGTGTAGTGTTTTGTAGTGATTCAAAGAACTTTCACATACAGTATCTCATTTATCTTCACAGCAACATTGTGAAGCAGGCAAGGCAGGATTATGTTCCTCATTTTAGAGAACAGGAAACTAGACTCAGGGAGGTTAAGTGACTCGGCCAAGGTCACCCAGATGGCATGCAACAAAATCACAGGATTTGAATATAAACCTGATGACTTCAAGTTCAGTATTTGTTCCATTACAACAAGCAAACAGAAGCAGACGGTGTCTATTCAGCTACACTGCTGGTCATTTTTTGACTCTAAAAGTCTACACTATGGAGTGAGGCAAGAAAATGCAGTAGGCATTTGAGAAAATTGTTTTCATCTTCCCATGCCATTTCCAAATGCCTAGGGGTGAAACAGGTGTATTTTGACAATGACAGTAGCAAAATATCTCAGTTGGACAGCCAATATGAGAGGTTTCCCCAAGAGCAGGTTTGGAGAAACGAGAAGGAGAAAAAGCAGAATACCACTAGATACTAAAATATGAGTGACAGCCAGAGATAAAGGGCAAAAGTTGATAGTAAATGGAAACCGAAATACAGAAAACACCCTTGTCAATGTTACCTTCTAAGCAAGTGAACACCTGTCTTACCCTTCTCTGATCCTTCCTCTAGCCAGTTGTCATTTAGTAATACTTTTGTATGCTTCTTGCTGCTTCTTGACTGCAGAGGAGCCTAAGATCTGCTTCTTTCTCTTCAGGTAAGTTAGTTAAATTTTCTCTGCCCTCCTTTTCCTTCCACAAGGCCAGTCCTAGCTCTTATTTCCTCTGAGACTTCTTTCGCATTCTGCTAAACAAATGATCCAGTCCACTCTAAGTGTAATATGGAAGCAGAGTCTTCCAGATCATATGCTGGCATTCAAAGAAGAAACGCCCAATGTGAACTGACCTGGGATATTGACCTTTGTCCTCACCCCCATGGCATGCACCATTAATGGATTCCTGCTCTTCTTTGTCCTGCTGAGCTCCAAGTATCAAGATCCATTCTTTACTCAGTGCTCTAGATAGTCAGCAATAATCAATCATAAGAGGTAAGGGAAATGAGACCCATTTCATCCTTTCACTCACAGGTCTTATGGGAGAAGCAGGACAGTCCCACAATACCTTTCCCACCTAAATCACATCATATATTTGACCTAGAAGGCAACAGTCATTGTAGGCTTCCCTCACTTTTTTTAAGCCTCCTTATCATCTATCTCAGATTCGTATTTTCAGAAGCAAAAAAAGAAAAGATTGCAACCTAGGAGTGAGTTATAGTGACAAAATCCTCCATGTAAAAATTTAAGAATCTACAATTCAAATGATCACTTTAGTTTTAATACATTTTTTATGTTGCTATTCTGTGATTCTAACTCATGTGACCAAAATCAAAATGCTAATCAGGGGTGGGGAACAAGAGGAATAATTAACTATGTCATGACTTGTACCTGAATATCTACCATTTTTATTTTTTAGAAATTAAGAGAAAAAAATCTTAAGTTTGGTTTTGAAAACTAGAGTGGTCATAGACACTACTATTTGGCCATTTCTTGCCTTTTCTGCATAGTGAAAGAAATTGTCTTTGCACAGTCAACCCCTGGTACCTGTCCTTTATTTTCACCGAGGAAGCTCAGAGGCCCCAGACACTGAGGGAGTTTGGTTGAGATGACTGATAAAGGACACCAAATTTCACCTTGTAGCCAGTATGGCCGTCTGCAAATGCATCCTCAAAGAGTCTTGGAAATAGAATTAGGCCTGCTTACAGGAAAGAGAGATGGCAGTTCTCCTGCCAGGACCGCTTGCATTACAGCTCCAGAGGGATACTGCTGGTAAGAGACCAGCTCCTCCTGCTCCTGTGAGGTGCTTCTTACTAAGGCAGGAGCGTACACAGCCAGGCAGACAGGGAACAGAAACAACAGAAGGAAACACGTCGCATTAAAAACGGGAATAAATTCATTTGGAAGACAGCCACGTAAAGAACTCTGTTCTGTTTTAGATGGCGACTCACGGGAAGCAGTGGGGAAAAGGAGAGGTGCTGGATTTGGAAGGTTTTGTGTTGAAAACAAAGTTTCCACGGAGCTGTGAATAAGCAAGAGAGGGCAGTGTTGATACATCTAAAGCAAGTGGAAGAGACTTACTAGCTGAGCTACCAGACATTTTTTGTTCAAAATTTATGAATTCTTATTGTTGTTTGTCTCATCCCCAAACTATACTCTCTCACATATACATTTCTCTTAGAAGTTTTGTCTGACCCCTTTCAAATAAGAAACCCTAAAGTAACATCTACCTGGAGTCCTAGCAAAGATTTAACAGTGATGACGGAGAGTGGAAAACAAACCAAACCTGGGAAGAATAAAAAAACATGATAAATTACTTGTAACTAAATGAAATCATTTCAATCAAAAGCATTTTTTTAAATGAATGAACTTGCTTCTTTGCTTGAGTCTAGCTTTAGCAAGAAGATCAAAGAGATTTATGACCTGTGTCTCTTCAAGCTCAATACCAGAAACGAACATGTTCTCATTAATAGTCATTTTCTCGTCAAAAGAAAGCTTTTATGCAGACAATATGCATTGCTTTCATAGCTTCCTTGTTGGCAAAATTCTGTATTAGAAGTGGGATGGCATGTCTTAAGGGATGTGTTTTAGGTGTGTCTGTGTGGGGGTAGGGAACACTTAATTGCATTTATGTTTTTAATATTCCAAACAAAGTGAACCTTATATTTCAACTTTCAAAATGCTGGCTGTTTTGTAAGGGGGAAGATTCCTTGACACGGTGAGAGGCTCAATGGACAAGGTGACTCTCTGGCCATTTGAATGTTTTGAGTTGGATGACACAGGGATGAGATTTTCTGGAGAGTTGAGATCTGGCATTTTTTAGTATGTCTAGCTTCACGCTGAGACTCCACAGGGTGAGTGTTGTGGAGACTTAAACAATTATCTGCTGAATTTGAACAACGAAGTTCAAAAGCTGAATAATGGAAAAATAAAACAAATAAATACAAATCTTTCTTTCCCTTTCAGGAACAGGATGTTTTGTTCCTCTTCATTGAGTGGTTTCTGTTTGCTTGTTTGTTGAGTACATCAGCCCCAGTCTGTGTTCGAGTATATATTTAGACACACAAAGAAATGATCAAGTAAGAATGACTGAAAAGTTCAATTAAACAACCAGTTTGAATTTGTGTCACAAAATTAACCACCGGACCTAACATGTGGGCTTCTATATGACCACGGAAAAGTAGGAACATCTATTTAGGACTTGTTTTCAGTGTGACTTTAGAACTAAGGTAATGCCAAGGCATATTATTACCTTGGACCTCAAGTAGCTGCAGGCTGGTTTATGCCCCCACACCTTCCCCAGTAGTGACCAGTGCCTTTTGCAACTTTTAACCTTGCTATAGAGTTCTCTCCTAAGTTGACTGTTTTCTTTTCTTGGCATTTATAGTACTGAGCACTCCTAAACTTCTTTGTACTTCTCAGGTCACTTTGGCTCAGTTTCTTTATTTCCTGACTTTCCCCACCCGGTATTCAAAAATTAGAATTCCACTAGTCTTAATTCTATGCACTTCTATTCTACAGTTTCTCTCTAGATAGTCTACCATGACGTCAAATGGCATCTCTATGTCAATCACTTCTACATTTTATCCAAGTCTGACCTCTCTGTTTTCTATCATGACTCCCACTGGATGTCACCACTTGGATGGCTCATAGACATCTCAAAACTATGATAATACAAATGGTATTCTCAATATTCCTTTTCCTTCAAATTGTTTCCACCCAAATCTGATCTAGAAAGGCTATTACTAGTCAGCCATCTGCTAAATTTGATTCTTCGTACTCTCACCACCCAAGTCTTTCCATCTGGAATAGGGGAATATACACAAGTGTGCCCTGGTGTGTGCATGCATTAGTGTATTTCAAATAAATCTCTCTCCCCATCTCTGCTGCTCTAACCCTCCTGGGAGCCACCAATGTCTCCAATTCATTTATTATAGAACAGAACAAACTTAATAGTTACCTAATTATTTGTTCCTCCTGAAAATTCTTGGATATTTTCCCCTTCACTTTCAATTGCATTTCACCTGCATATCTTGACTGACAAGGTCCTTGTCTTCCTTTAAAACTCCATCTTCTGTCTCTCTGTGCCTTGCTGTCTCTGCTACAGCTCAGACTTCCTTGTAACACATTTGCTAAACTTGTTCCTAATTCAGGGTTTTTGCATATTCTATTCCCCTTACTCTTCCAGTAATGACTCTTTCTCAATCTCATGTGTATGTTGAAATATCAACTCTTTGCAGAGACTTCTGACCACCATACATCATGGTTTCCTTCTCTGTTCTTTCTCACTGTCTCCTGCTTTGTTCTTTCAACACGATCCAGGAAAACAGAGAACAGGTCTGTTTTTGTATTCACCAATATTCACTCAGTGTCTAAGAGTATCTGTCACATATTCATCCCTCAATAAATATTTATTGAATAAAGAACTCATTTTTAAAGGATGCAGTGGATAAACTTTTTAAGACTAGTGAAAGGGCTACTTTTAAAGATAGACTTAAAAGAGGGAAATTTTCTTAATAAACTAGAAATGACTCTTCCAGCCATATATGAAATTCTATAAAATAAATTAGCTTTTGTTATCTGCAGTTACTTCAAAATATAAACAATTCCCTTTCTGTTAGGCCAGGGACTATCTGCTTGTGATATTGAGAAAGCAAGGATCACTTGAAGATACTGTCCTTAAAATCATGACACTTTTACTCTAATGAGCATGATCCTTTCTTCTTGAAAACAGCTAATGTGTCAGTGAAAATAATAGGCATAGTTAATTCTGAAATGAAGTTATTTATTCAAAATCACAGGTCTAATGTGACAGGAACAATAAGTTAAAATGGAATTTATTTGTGCAGGTACATATGTTGGTGGTCATCGGTTGTTCTCTGAGGATTTGGATAATGCCTGCAATTTGTATCATTTGCTTCTACGTGGGGTAGTGTCCTGTTAATTTATTAACCTCCCACCCAATTTTCTAAATCTCTCATTAGTCTAATTGAGTGAATCAAAATTATAGAAACTGAATAATAATGTAAAATAAAAGAAACAGAGGATAAATATTAGACTTGATTTGAACAGTGGAAGTTTTAGAATTAATTTTAAAAAAATTCCAAAGGAAAACAAGAGGAAGATCTATTAGAAAAATCTGTTTTATGTTGGAATCTGAATGATGTCTCTCTGGTTACTAATAGTCTTTTAAGGCAATCTAACTTGGCTTTTCTATATTGCTCTACTGGGAAAAGCGAGCTTACTAAATTAAGAATATATAAAACTAAGCTGGACTAAGAAAGTTACATAGTATGGATTGAAATGAATTATGATGTTGAAGTTCTCAAACAAGTCAAATAAAAGAAAAAAATTGTTACTCATTTTTTCAGCATTGCACGTAGCTAATAAACTGAGTTAATTTTTCACATTAAAATAACATTTTTTTATAAAATATTAAAACAATACTGGACACTGGAATAAACTGATTCAAGGACAACATCTTTCTTTCTGAAATTGTATCTGAACAATAATAGGTAATTGTCAGAGACATAAAAAGACCCAGTGTTAAAACTATGATTAATTGATGAGTTTTGCTAGAATGTGGGCAGACTCTGCTCTCTGGAAGGAGGTAGTTAATAGTATATGGTGTCAGAGATGGCATAGGGGGTAGGGAGAGGAATCAGTGTGTGTGCTGTTCATATGAAGCATTTCAGACCCGTGAATGGAAGTTGGTTTAAGAGCAAATGTCTGCCTGTCTTCTTCCACATTACACACACAATGGATAGCTTCACATTTTAGGGCGGGCTGTCTCTAATGGGAGCCCTCAGAACTCTCCAGCTTATTTCCTACCACATGGTCTCACAATTCATTCTCCCACCTTCTTCCTGAAGTTGTCACCTCCCCTCAGTGTTCTTTCAGGCTTCCCCCTCCCTGTTCAACCAGCTACTTACTTGCCATCTCAAATCCATCCTCTGTGGCCCAGAGGTTAGCTTATACCATTCATTAAACTTTTCCTGATAGTTTGCAAACCCTTCCTTTCAAATTCCAATGATATAATCGTGTGTACCTTGCAACTGATGCTTTGTCACATCCTAACGTGTCTCTTACTGTTACTTTCAACTCTTATTTGTGCTTTGATTTATTATTTTCATTTATGTTTTGCCAGTTTGTTTAAATATTAAAATTGGATTGTAATTCTTGATGGTGAAGTCCACGGGCTCGTCTTTATTTTTCAGTTTTCACAAAACCCAGTACAGTATTTTGCCAACATTCCTGTACAACTATGATTTTCCCTTGTTGAGTCTCCTTGATGTGCTCAATTTCCTGCATGAAAATCCTAGAGGAAGAATTTTGTTACTAATATTCTAAACATTTTTGCATCAAGTAATAGAAACACATTTGTTTGTTTGTTTTTTTAATTTTAGATTTTGACTTTCTCATTTAGTTTTTCTACCCTCTACCCCCCTATCAAATTCTAGTCGCGCAGCTTTCATACCTGAATGAAAACCAGTTGTAGTGACATAAGGAAGGGGAATGACTCTAGATTTGAGAACTGTACTTAGTGTCCTTGGTCTGCTTTGGAGATCATTCAGCAGTTCTCAACTTTCAAATTTCCTTTGTTGCTTTTTGTTTCCCTTTTACTCTCCATGGTTAACTTTATTTACAAGTGTCTCAAAGCATAGAATCTAATTGGCAGAAGCAGATTTTAGATTTTGCTTCCATACTGCACTATGTGCTCCATATACAGTGCCAAATTTAATGCTCACAGCTCCCTATTGAGATGCATTTTACCATCCTACATCACAGATGAGAGACTGGGGACTCAGGGTTTTACCTAGGATGTCAAAACTAAAACTGCAGGATTGGTGTTTTGTTTTGTTTTCACAGAATCCAGTATTTGTTTGATACTAAATACAAAAATAAATCCATCTAAATAGGGACACAGAGAGCTCCTTTGATCCTGCTCCAGGCACCCCCAGGCCTTCCCACCCCAACTCCAGTAAAAATATCAATTTGCCAATTCTACAGTATTAGGAATAGATGCATAAAAGGAACAAAAGGTGGCAATGGGGAGGCTTTGTGATAGGTAAGCATGAGAATCCTATGGGATGAGTCAGGGCTGTCGTCCTTTTGAAGCCAGGTGCCCTTGCCATATTTTCTATGGCCTTTGGTGTTCATGCCCCCTGCCACTGGTTTGGATTTGTGTGAGTAGTCAATTTTGACAGGTGACGATCATCTGGGTTACAGAAAGAGAACACGTAAAAGGGTTTGTTTTAACGACAAGAAATTTCAGAATAGCAAGGTTCAGTGTGATGCAGCACAAAATCCTCTCCATGAGAACTGAGACCGTGCATCCAGTCAGAGCAGTGCTGGACTGTATGGAGCGGTCACCAGCTACCTTTAGTGATAACGTTGCTAGGATATGAAATTCTAAACGCACAGTTAGTGTGAAAGTGGGATTTTGTATTTGAAAAAAAAATTAAAAGGATGGTGAGGGTGGAAGAAGAAAGAGAGAGCGAGAAAGGAAAGAAAAGTCAGGAAAACAGTCAGTCCCTGGTGCTTTTCCTGGGCATTAGAGGCACAGGGATGACATCACCAACAGCCTATCAGAGCTCTCCAGCTTTGTTCAGGTTCCGAAGCCATGTCATCATCGCTGATGTAGCCCAGAAATGAAAATAGAACCATCTCTAAATATACAACAATGAGAGTCAAGCTCTGCTTTAAAAGGATGAGGGAACCAAGAAAAACTCCTTTAAGTTATACGGTCTTCCTTTCTTAAAGAAACTAGAATTTAGTTCCTGGAGTTACTAACCTTGATGTTTATTTTAGTCAGCTAGAGACTTTACAAACTGGCAGTCAAAGGTAATTAATGCACAATGGAGACTCCCCCACCCACCCCCAACCATTCCAGTTTGCTCCCAAATGCAGGACAAAGCAAGTCGACATTTCCCTAAAAGTCTGCAGTGGGATTATAGCTGCAGTATCCAGGGGAGTCTGTCTGGTTTGGGGCCAAAATGGGGATTTAAGGCTCCCCAGTAAGGTGGGCAAGTGACTGTCATTGTCAATATGTTTCACTTAGCTAAAAGCACAGTTTACAGTTGTTGAAGTTTGATTGATCTGTTGATAAACAGTAATGTTTTCCAGTTGACAATTTCTCCATGTTAATTTCTTGAACGCTGGCAGACCTGCCTGGCAGGGCCCTATAAATAGTATCAGTGTCATCATCCTTTTTAAGTTATTAATGAGCCATCGTGTTTCAAGGGGCTGGGATTTGGGGACAAGTTGTGCTTGACTGCAGTTTCTGACATTGATACGTTAGTATTTGGAACTTCTTTGAGATGAGAACATGCTTTTTTTTTTTTCTTTTAAATTATAGCACTGGCCAAATGCATCCATAATAAAAGAGAGTTGTTCATAATTAGTGACTAATTAAACTTTGGAGAGAGGAATGAGGTGCCAAGCCCTGATGTGAAGCGTGTCCTTGATGCTGAGGTGTCAGTACTGTCCCCACCTCAACTGCAGCTGCCCTCTGCTTTCTTTGCTACCTCTCTGTACACATATCCTGTTATCACTGAGATAAATGAATGCCTGACGCTAGATATCAGCTTCGGCCCAGACTGTTCTATCTGCCAACTGGTGACAGGGGACCAGAGCAGACTTCTCCAATTAGCAGATCCCCCATCAGGCAGCTGGATGCACTGTGTTTGTGGACAGCACACTGCAGCAGCTGAGACTCTGACTGAGGTTTCCTACTCTAATAAATATGAGGCTCAAAGCAAGACAGACAAATGGACAAAGTAGTATGATACCTTTTGAAGACATTCGCTCAATCTAACTGTCCTCACTCCTTGGAGATGGTTCAGATGAACACCAAAGGCATCACACAGTAATGAGGGCAGAGGTGCCTTGTGTCCTTGTGGCAGGACTGCTGGGTAGGAGCATCACTTCCTAATGAGCACCAATATGAACGGACCACCTGGTCAGGCTGAGCTTAGGATAACAACTCAGATTTTTCTCTCGTCTTGAGTTCTTGCACTGCACAGAGATGACCCTCAGACCCTTTTTGGACCAGGACTTTCTATTTAGATGTTTGTATCCACACCCTCCTTCTTGATTATCCTATTTTCCTTCACTTTGAATTGGCTAATTCCTAATTACATTTGTCTCTTTCTCAGGAGTTGCTTTTCAATTCCTGACTCATAAGTAAATACCTCGCTCTTCTGATGTCAAAAGTTCTTACATATATTTTCAAAAATCAATATTGAATAAATATGTTTCCATCCAGTGTATCACATTCAGAAGATCCTTCTCAGGTAGCCTAATTTCGGAAAACACAGGAAATGATGCTCTGGTGTCTCGGGATGGAAATACAAGGAAGAGCATAAACATTTAGTATCCACTAAGGATATTTAGCTCAGCTGAACCAAAATGAAAACAGACTTTCAGTTTTACTGCTGGGTCTCCCTACTTCCCGTTCCTTAGCTAAAGAACTCAGCGAAAATAACTTAGAACAAAAAGCAAACCTGGTATACGAGTTTTTTTTTCCTATAATAATCTAATTAAGTTGTCTACATTCAAAGAACATTGTGGAAAATTTGGACTGTACCTTTCTGCAAATCAACAACTTCCAGTTCAATAATCTCAGTTATATTTAGAAGCAGTGCAATGTATTTTTGAAAATAAAGGTCACTAATCTGTTCACAGTTATAATGAGAAATGGTTTCATGATACTGAGATTTGTTTTCTTTTAAAGGGGCATAATTTAAAGTATTTAAGAAATAAATAAATTCAAACTAATGAGAAATGGTAGATTCAAGCATCTTATGAAAAGAAGCCTGATTGAAATTGAGAAATGATTATGAAACAATACATTTAAAAAGAGGAGGGGAAGTGGAATAGGAGTAATTGTTTTCTTTTATTAGGAATGAATTCAGAAGTGGATGTTAAGGCTACTCAGTAATAAAAAGTATTAGAAGATCCGAGATGTGACAACCTAACTGGGACATTTACATGTCCTCAACAAAACAAAAGCAAAAAAGCAAACAAAAAAACTCAGGTGATGAGGGCATATACGCCAATGAACTTTTACAAAGAAAAACAATGGAAAAAATTATACAGCCACTGTTCATTCTTTAAGCATAACTACCAATTGTTGAATTAGATCATTGGCAGCTAAGAGGTGATGGAGTGGCTAAAGAAATTGTGGAACAATAAAGAGGAAGCAAGTGATAATATTTACTTGGTCAAAAAAAGAAAAGAAAGAAATCCTGTCTAATACTGTGGGTCCATACATCAATTCTATAAAATCCCAGGAAACAAATGGCTTGTGGCTGTGACAAGAATAATGAAGAACAATGTGGATATTAGACAAAGTATGAACTGGGAGTCCAGAGACCTGATGATTGACAGAAGTCATATTTGATAGACTTTTTTTGCACTCATCTTCAAAATGAGTAAAGATGCTGAAATACTTGAAAGGTATTGTGCTGAATGACCTCCATTATCACTGATGGTCCTGATGTATCATCTTGTTCTTCTTAAGTTTTATGCATATCTCTGTGTATATGTATCTGCAGGCATAAATTTTGTGGTTAGCTATTAAAATTATGATATCTATATACATACATGCATACACAAATATGTTTGCATATGTACATATACATATATGTGTGTATATATACATATATACATATATATATGCACATATATAAAAAATCCATGCAAAACTGGTAGAATATGCTGTCTCTGAAATAAAAGTAAAGCCAATCAGTCAGCACTCATCTACCTCTTTAGAGCTATAGTTTTAATGTATCATGAATATTTTAAAGTTCATATTTTTACATTTCAGAACACATTTCTCCACCTTCAAATTCTTTCAAGACTTGATTAAATATATTTTTTCAGATGTAGAACAATTTGAAACAGTTAAAACAAGCAAGGGAAAAGTCCTTCATTCCATGATTGCAGGTTCTATGACCCAAGGTAACATTGTGGGTGAAACAGAACTTAGATGTTATTTTCATGTCGTGGGTGCATTCTCTTGGCCTTGATCTAAGTGAGGTCTCTCTTCATTCAACAGGACAGCAGAGAGTGAGACAGGAAGGTTTCGATGTTTTTCTCTTCACTGAATCATTCACCAGCAACTTCACATCAACAATAATCATACTCCTGGTGCAGGAGAATTAATAGTTTACTTTTAGGATAAAAAGGAATAATTCACAAAGAAAGAAATGTCACTAGGGACTCAAGCTTTGTTTTGTTATAAACTCTCTGGTGGTAGGCTTTGGTCATTACTCTTTTAGATGATAACTATATCAGGTTTTTGGAAAGAAATGTCCTACGTGCCTGAGATTACAAACATGTGCTTGCTGCCTAATGCCCACACCGTCCACTGTCACAATATCCTCTTACTGTGTGCAGTAGCCATGCCACCCGCTTCATTTCAGGATGGAGGCCCTCTACCTGGGCCTCTTTGTTCCCTCCTTGCCAGCAGTGGGTGCACCCTTCACAGATCCCTCCTAACCTGACAGACTCCACCTGGTCACCTTCATCTCCTCTGGTCTACCCTACCCCTCAGGCTTTTTGTTACCCATTCTGTACTACCAACCACTTTGAAACTGGCAATGACGAATAGTGAATATTAAGACACAGAACAGATCAAATGATTACACCATTATCCCAAAATGACACAGATGGAGTCACCTAACTTCCCTAATCAAAGCAGAATCAGGGCCAAGCAGAGTGCTCAGAATATTTGCTCAATTAATGTTTGATAAAATACATACATTTTACACTGTTTTTAAGAAAGGTCAAGGCTGAGAGTGGTGGTGCACCCCTGTAATCCCAGTGGCTTGGGAGGCTGAGGCAGAATGATCGTGAGTTCAAAGCCAGCCTCAGCAAAAAAAAGCAAGGCACTAAGCAATTCAGTGAGACCCTGTCTCTAAATAAAATACAAAATAGGGCTGGTGATGTGGTTGGTGGTTGAGTGCCCCTGAGTTCAATCTCTGGTACCAAAAAAAAAAAAAAAAAGACCAGGCAATACTTTCAATGAAAAATTGAAAAAGAGGAAAAGAAAGAGTCAGTTTGGCACTTCATTGTCCAGAAATGCAGTGTCTTATTTGTTTTGGGCTGTTGTAACAAAATGCCTAAGACAGGTTCGTTTTTTTAAAAAAATTTATTTTCTTTTTTTATTTAAACATGACAGTACAGTGTATTTTGACATATTTTACATACATGGAGTATAACTTCCATTCTTGTGGTTGTACATGATGCAGTGACACTGGTCATGTATTCATATATGAACAGACATTTATGTCTGATTCTACTGTCTTTCCTATTCTCATCCTCCCTCCCTTCCCTTCATTTCCTTTTGTCTAATCCAATGAACTTCTATTCTTCCCTTCCCCTATCCTCCGCATATCAGACAGAACATTTGGCCTTTGTTTTTTTGGGATTGACTTATTTCACTTAGCATGGTAAGACTGGGTCATTTATAAACAGTAGAATTCTATTTCTCACAGTTCTGGAAGCTGAGAAGTTCAAGATCGAGGTACCTGCAGCTTAGTGTCTGGTGTGGCCTCTCTGCTCCATAGACAGCACCTTCTTGCTCTGTTCTCACATGGCAAGGGAAAAACGAGATCTTTTTGACTTCTTTTACAAGGCACTAAGCCCTCAGTTAAGTTCCTCCAAAAGTCTCACTCTTTTTCCATTATTTTAGGGGTAGTTCTCGGCATATAAATTTGGGAGTGGAAGCACAGAGATTGAAACCATGAAATTCAATAGATGTTTTTAACCCAAGTTTTATAGTATTTGGTGCTGATTCCAATCTGAATTAATCTCTCTGTACCATCATGCTCTCAAATAAATATCTGTTACGTATCTATCAGATGAATGTTGCAGAAGCTACAAGGATAAATAAAACACATTGGTTTATGTCTGAGTGGCATTCTATTGTGTAACAAGAAGGATGTCTCTAGAAATTTTAACTAAATCTAAAAAAAAAATGATTTTTGAGGAGTTCTTTTACAGAATGATTGGCTAATTCCTATTGTTTGTTTTAGCTATTAAGCTCTCCACAAAGACTTTAACAGTGTTCTAATGAATATCCTGCCAGGATTTTGGTGTAATAAGATTTGTGTTAAAACCTTATAAGGAGAGTCCTGCAAAGGAAGGTCACTATCATTTGTTCTTATTATGTGTACAGAAGGACACAAAAAAAGAGGTCTCCCAATTTTTCATCAGCAATTGTTCTGGTGATTGTGGCACATTGACTTGTACACGTGCTGGGTGTGCAACTCCTCAAGTTTCACCAGTGTGGACACTAAGTATTATGAGAAATAGTCAACTGGTAGACAGGGTTGTGTATTGTTGCCTGTTCCATCCTCTGCGAGTGGCGTATATTTAGAGAGATACTGCCAATGCCTTGGGATAAACAGTCTTAAAACTCTCCACTCCAAAATATAAACTGCAGGCACCCTCCAGCTAATGCCTTCCTGGAATACTCTGCTTTATTGATTCCCTTCGTCTCTGAGCTCCCAATGCTCTTAAAGTCTGCATCACCCCATTAAGAATGCTTTCTTATACCATCTTGTACTATTAACTAATTGCTTCATATGTATTGGACTTGTTCAATGTGATTGTTAGTGCCTCTTGGGTGGAAACCCTTCTTCCTCTTTTTGCCATTTATCACCAAGAGATACCTAATATAATGGACACAAGTAATCCATGGAATTACCAGATAATTGATCAACATACTTGGAGTAACAGGGTATACCTTAAACATGGGTTATACTTTTGGTTTGGACTGGATTTGGGTCAGAAGATGATATAATAAAGGGTCAAGAATTAAAATTGAAAGTAATTCATTAGCTAGCTACAGATAGTCTGGTTCAAAAGAAAATGAAATTCTGTAAGAAAATAGCTTTGTCTTCCCAGCAAAGATTTGAGAACATGAATATAATTAAAGACATAATCCAAGCTCTAGAAACTTTCAATTAAAAACTAAGGATTTTAGCCCAAGTTACCAGGTTCAATGTTTACCTCCTCCAAGCAAATAAATAAACAAAAAGAGAAAAAAAAAAAAAATAGAAACAAACAAACAAACAAAATAAACCAAAAAACAAAAAAACAGGAAATGTTCAGCTATTTTTTTTTTAAAGTCTTGTTTCTTTTTGGATGGGGTTCAACTCTTCAAAAAAGATAGTCTTATACTTTAAGCACACACATAAATGAGTACTTGTGGTTCTGCATTAGAAGCAAAAGGATAAAAGTATATATGAAGTGCTATGCAAGCATAAAGGATGAGAGGAATCATAGCCAGATGAAAGATTCAAAAAAATTTTTGAATAAAGGAGGTTCTTAAAGAGGTATGGCAGGAGATAAGGAATCCAACAAGGCACACCCATACAGAGTTACAGAGTTACAGACTCTAACTGCTGGAAGCTGATACCATCTCTCCACCTAAAGAAACAGGGTGGGAGTTATGATGATAGTAGAACATGTTTCTGGAACCCAATGAGAGTTGGAAAAATAGACAACAGGCTCCCCAGAAAGAATTTCAGTCATGGATAGAGGCAGCTACAGCTAGAGATAGGGTTATGAGGCAGGAAGAAACAGGGAAGGGACTTATCCCTCTTGCTTTTCAATTGTCATATATGTGCTTCCCATTTAACTCAAAACCAGCTGATAACACAGTGAGATATTATAGTCCCTAGGATCAACTTCTCAGGCCACAGGAAAGGTCCAGCCAAGGTAGGTAATGGGTGGGGAGCCAGGAAAATAGAGAATGACCAGCACAATATCTCCCTATGGACCTTCAGGGAAGAAAGTCCTGCAAGCCACAGTACCTCAACTTAGTGTTCTGTCTATGTAGGACTACTCCTACATTGCTCCTCATCAGTAATATCAACTACCACCAGCATGCTTTATATAAAGCTGGAGGGGGAAAAGTGATGAAGAAAAGTAACAAGAAATGATCAATGAACATAAGATAGTGAATACTACCACATCTTTTGACTTTAACTAAATGTAGGGTCAAAAATGATAATCATAACTTTATTTTCCCATTTGTCTTCATCCTTGTTCTGGACCTTAACTGGTCAGGATTCTTTACTTTGTGAGATGAATCAAACCTTCATCCTACAGGATCTGAGTCTTTAATAGTCTTTCTTACATTGGTTTGCTAAAGTTTCCCATGAAGTAGTATTAGGACATTACTAAGAATATTTGTAATGAATCCTCTGGGTTTAAGACCTATCCTACCTCCCTTTACCCTTATTATGAAGTAGCCACCTACTTTCCCCTAAGTAGTTGAATGGATGAGGAACCCAAAATAGCCAGAGGCAAATTTCAGCTTCCAATTTAATGAA
This sequence comes from Sciurus carolinensis, assembly GCF_902686445.1. Classification (NCBI taxonomy): domain Eukaryota; kingdom Metazoa; phylum Chordata; class Mammalia; order Rodentia; family Sciuridae; genus Sciurus; species Sciurus carolinensis. Next base: position 49,913,030 of record NC_062227.1, on the reverse strand, counting down.
ACTTTGGTCGTATTCTCCAGTGTGTGCATAAATGTGGATAGCTTATGTTATGCTATGACAATAAATGACTCCAAAGTCTCAGTCACTTACAAGATTGACTTTGTTTGTGTGCTATAGATCTATTTTCAGTGACTATTCTCTGATTCACATAACTTGCATTCCAGGATCCAGGCTGATAGAGCAGGCTCCATCTGAACAGTACTGGTCATACTGCTGAAGAAAAAAAGAACGTGTTCAGTCATACACTGATTTTTGAGCCACTGCTTGGTAGCAAATGCGCATCTCTTCTGATCACATTTCCCTGGCCAAATAAGTCACATGACTAAATCTGATATAAATACAGTAGGAAAGTATAATACTGAAGTCTAATAGATAATATTCATGACCAATAGTGCAAGTTCACTGAGTTCAGAGTTGCTGGAATTGGAGACAAATTCTTGAGTCTGTCATTTAGTGATGGTGGTAATGTGGTAATGATATGATATTTTGTTTTTTGTTTGTATAAGACAAGTTTCACAATTCACAGAGCAGCATCTTGACCTTGTAGGATGCTGTTTCCCAGATGACCTCTCTGACCCTTCTGAATAAATGGATGACTAAGAGGTAAACTGATTTTGTCCTCTCCTCTGTTCTACAATGCCATCTCCTTGTTTGACCTTACAAGTTCATTTTCTCTGCTTATTTTCCTTATTCTGTGGTCTAGGGTACAACTTCTTTGGTTTTCTTGGTCTTGTTCCCTACCAGATGGATTTGGGCAATGGGAAGCACAATTTGCCAGACAGAGGGAGAGCTGGGGCAATTCCTTTCACATTTCCTTCCCTTGCTCTTTGAATTTTTCTGTGGGTGTATTCTCCTCAAATACATGGGAGGCCCTTTGGGGATGCTATGTCTGTGCATATACATCTTCTACACCTTTTGAATCACTGATGGTGGCTGTTGGTCCAAACTGGTTTTCAGTTGGTCCAAATTGGTAAAGCTAATAGATCACTACTAAAAAATTAACAGTAAATCATTTTTGCCTGAGGAGAATGGAGAAATATTTTTTGTCTTCAAAGACATAATCTGTTTCCATATTTGTTACATAACATGCCACTATATGGCATTATTTTAGTATCTTAAGTTTTCTGTTGGTATATTCGAACTTTTATTCCTTTAGCATTGCTCTCCAGAATTGTTGGGATTTTTATTGAAAGAACCTTGTTTGTCTTTGAAAAAACACTTATCTGCTCATACCACTACACATACAAATTTTACCATGACTTCCAATGATCATGGCATTGTGCAGATTTCTTGTTTTAGGACTCAATCAATAGAATTATTGCATATGACTCAAGACAGCTTGTTCTTATGTGTGGTATAGCTAAACTTTACTTGTGATTATTACCTAAATGAAATAATATCTATTATGTTTATATTATATTATTTGTGTCATATTCTTGCAAAACATTTCCTATGAAACATGCTTGCTTTAGAGTCCTGAAAGCCGTCATCATGTCAGAACTTTTATAAACTAAGTATCATTAGAATTTGGAAAGATCAAACATTTTGCTCTACTATTAATCAATAGAGTTGAATTAAACCTTAAATAGCTAGAATAGTTCTTTAGCAAGGTGGGGGGGTATTGGAAGGTTAAAAAAAAAGGAATAAAGAAACACTTCTGAACTAGGAGAAGCTAAGGACCTGCTGCTCACCATGCTAGTTTGGTGAGGATCATCCAGTGAGAAACATCTCATATCTAGGAAGTAATATACTCTATGAGTCTATAGAAAGAAGCCCTCTAAATTTCTGAAGACACTAAGTCAAGTATCCTATTAAAGAAGAGGCTGTCCTCCAATAGCCTCTTTTATAAGGAAGTCTATAGCTTATTATTGCCTCAAAACTTGCAAATTTTTCCACCCTCCATGTCTCTTATTTTACCTTCCCAAAATGCTTTTCCTCTGTTTCTTTGGCTTTAACAATTCTCACCATTTTTCAAGACTTTTCTATGTACTATCCACTTCAACGAGCTTTTCCGGTTCACCCCTGTTCTGATTAATCTCTTTGCTGAGCTATGGGACTCATTGCTTATAGGGCTCCCCGGCTAATTAATCATAAAGTATTACATTGCTCATCCTGTTTCCTCATATTATTTAACTTTTCATGCATACATATTATCTTTCTACCAAAGAGAGGTGTTGAAAAAGTAATTTTACAAGCCCAATTCAATTTAGTGCACTGGAGACTACATAGTGCTGTTGTTGGCAATACACTCTGCTTGAGCAACTGTGGCAACCCCAACTATAAACAGAATTGCTCACAGCTCTTCCAGTTTTGGAGTATACTTAATGAAGATCACCTCATAGTTTGATTTTTTTTAACATGGAAAATACTTGCAAAGTAATCATTCACTCCCTACTTGCGCAGATCGATGGAAAAAGGATGTTTTTATCTAACACAGAATTTCAACATCATTGGTGGAGATTTGGCAATGGTAAGTAAAGGGTTCCAGATGGGGCTAGCATTTTGCAGAAAACTGGAGTTAAGAAGGAGTTTGACACCTGCATAACTGGGAAATGCCTAACAGGGCTCTCCAGGGTTTCCTAGACTTACCGTGGTCCTTGACAAGGAATTCTTTTGCCAGGCTTTTGATGTAGAACCATTCAGGGAGTAAAGCAAGTTACAGAGTGGGGGAAAAAAAAAAAAAAAACTAAGGTTTTTCAATCCATTAACCACCTAAATTATAAAGGTTAACTCACATGGGCATTGATATGAGAAGTAAAATACAGAATAAAATAATCAGCCTGCAATGCAGAGATGTATGAAGCAGTTTGGGACAAGTCCCAGGAATTTAACTTCTGATTAGCAGGTAGACCTTAATGAGAGCATTACAACAGGCAAAGCACACAGATAAATGAAAGTCCTTGAATTGCTTAATTATCATCAAAACATTTGTTCCACATAGGACACATATATAAATCTATTGGTAAATTATTTAGAAAAAGTACAACACTATGCTTTAATATTTATAATGGTTATATGCCCTATAATAAGGTCTATTCCTTAAGCACACAGTAAAAAATTTGCTTTGCTTCAAACCTTAATGGTTTCTCTGAGCCTCCATCCTCACACCAGGGCCACACACTGGGCACCACATAAAAGGAGAACTCGGGCACTCTCTTGCTGTTCACAGCCTTAGTTCTGAACTGTTGGTCTTGACCCATTTTTTTGTGCAGCATTCCAGCTGGCCTTTGATCATCTCAGCCTCAGCTCTCATTTCTCATTCTCTCCTTTTTAGCATCACCTTGCCTCACCCTTTATTCTTGATGTGGTGCACTATCTTTCCCAGTTCTCCCCCAGTAATACTAACTCCACTGCCATGGGTAAATGCTCCTCCTGTTATGACCAGGTCCTGGAACCCCCTGGTTTAGTGCTATTCCCTTCAGACTCCTATAACTTCTCCTGCTCCCTCCCCCTAGGTAGTACACCCTCTCAGTTCATCTCAGCTTCACAGTGGGCACCAGGAATATTGTTAAATATCATACAGCTCTTCATTTCCTATGATTAAGAATGATGTCCTTATTTTATCCTCCATAGTTCAGTATACATCATAATGTTGAACATATGCTAAGAACTTGAGATATGTTTCATATCTTATTAACTTACTGGACAAACCTCAGAAAACAGAGGCAAATGAAACTGTAGAACTAGAAGTTGAACAAAAAACAAATTTCTGACTTTATTGTTTCATGTCAGCATGGTATTGTTATTAATTATTAGCAAATTGGCTATTGATGTGAGAATAAGTCAGTGATGCCTTGTGATGAACATGTTACAGTGGGTTACCCTAAGGTCTACAGGTTCCCAGGTAGACTCAAACAACCGTCTGCCTTCTTTCCTCATCTGGAATGAAGGGGTCACATCCAAGTATCAACTCTTTGCTCAACTCAGCCATTCCCTCACCAAACCCACCTACTTATGGAGTCAATACAGAAGATACACTCTTTGTTCACCAGTACTAGGTTGTTGTTCTAAAGATCATTTCATTTAGCAACTAGATTGGATGAAAAGTGATTAATTATCCTACAGTTATGTGGTTGCTTTTTCTCACCTACATAGGATTATAATTCCTATAATTTCTCCTGGTCAACTTTTCCAGTATTGTTTCATGTTCAGTTAAAACGAAAAAAAAAATCAAAAATTTTTGTAACATGGAGATTTAGACAGGAAAAACAATAAAAGAATCTGGCAGATTGAGATGAGTACTTTGCTGTTAAGAACGGCATTGAAATCTGTTAGCTGCAGAGATTAGGGAGATCCTCAGATGCGTAGTATAAGTTTTGTCCACAAATTCAGCATTATGTATTTTCTCCCCTAGAATTCAATTTAATTATAATCCCAAGTCACCATGTTGTCATATTGGTGTGAAATTTAATCTCAGTAATTCTGGGAGTTTTCTGCTTAGAAACCCATTACATGTTGCACATTAGAAAAATAACCCTTGGTCTTTGTTCACCTGTCGCTTCAAGTTTTTACTTAACCCCACCACCACATTAAAGCAGGAATGGACATCAGGAAATAAGTAACTTAGAAGTGAAAAAGGATGTACCTCAAAATGTAATGAATGACATTTTGCAATATGTTTAAACATTATATAACTTAATATGTATGAACATGTTATGATCCTATTTCCAAAAGGTGCGAAAGTTTCAGATAGACACCTGCTGTCATAAATTGAGCTATTGACAGTTTCTAAGTACTTTTATTTGATTATCTTTCTTAGTTTATTAGGGTGAAATAATCACTAGTCAAGAAATTTCAGTTATTCAGGTTGTGATCATAAATCTACTCATGTGTTTACATATAGTGCCAAATTTTGACGACTTTGAATGTAGGACTTCCATACCTTTGAAAGTAATTTTTGCTTTTCTGAGATGTACACCCCATGGTCATTAATTTATATAGTTTATTTTCTCCAAAAAAATGAGATGACCCTGAATACAACACTATGTCTAAAGGGTTTGGAATTTCTTCAACATTCCAGCCCTGAACCATGAAAAGGTTTCAATACATACCTAAGAAATAAATTGGGGTAAAAATATTGTTTTGATGATATGAGTATTAGTCATTTTGATTAATTTGATACAACTCATATTCATTTTACATGTGTACTCTAAGTCAAACAAAATTAGATGAGATCACATTTCTAAAACAAATACCCACATCTCAACTTGGGAATTTTGCTTTCTTTATTTTTTTTGGAACTACAAACTTGCCCATATTTTAAATGACTCCATATTTCCTGATGTGGAAAAATTTCTTTCAGAGATTTAGATGTAGTCACTAGAAATACTTCAAACCACAATGTTGAGGTACCCATATCTAAGCTTCTTCCAGGCATCAACTAGGTAGAGGTAAACAGAGAGACAGGAAGCAAAGAGCAACAGTTTGAAATTTCACTTATCTGCAACTGTCATAGATAAAAGCAAAAACTCGTCCTGTTAGATAACCTTATTCTCTAAAATTTATCATCCATATCTATGGATTTGGAAAACAATGATTCTAAATTGGGGATCTGCATCACACGAAGAGATGACTGGAGAATTTGGAGTGCTCAGACTTAAAGGATCGGCAAGTCAGTTTTAATTTATTGATTCCTTAAGCTAAGCATGAATATATAGACCATGAGACCCAGGATGTTCTGTGTTACTGGAATGTTATCCTGTGTCCTTGCTAGAAGCACAGTATAAAGTTTCAGTCAGGTCTTACATGAGACCTAAAACTCCCAAAGCTGGAAGCAGGTTAGGCTTGAGAACTAGAGGGAAAAGGTGGGCTTGGTATGAATAAGGACAAGTAAAAATCAGATCTAAGCTAAACAGGACACATTTTGCAAACTTTGTCTATATGTCCATGTTTTATAGTCTGAAGTCTGTGTTGCACATTCATTGATCCTCAAAGGAGTCGTCGGGGTGTTCAAAAGCCCTGTAGAAGAGCCTTCCTGAGAACTGGGATTTGCTACTCTAAGACTAGAGAGGGAGAGAGAATTGTATTAGCATAATACATCTGCTCCCTCCTCCACCCTAGACCCTCAGAAAGTCTGTGTTAACCCACAGGCAAGCCAAACAAAGCAGAAACATCAGAGGTATGAGGGAAGAAGCAATTCTGGGCTGCATTAGCCCAAATGGATAGGAGCACAAAGACAGCTACCATCCAGGGGAAGAAAAATCAAAAATAAGGTTTTCTTTTCCTAAGACAAGAAGGGAAGATAATTACTGTGAACCTGATTGTCAGACTTGTCTGAGATACTAATTCACACTGTAACTTACTCCTCACTCACCCTGAAGGGTTTTGGGGAAACAGCATTTTAGCTAGAGGGGAAATCAGAGTCCTGTTTTCTTAACTCCCAAGGGCCACTCCCCATGGATGTCCTTAATTCTGGATTTGCTTTAGGCATTCCAACCCACCAGTACACAGCCTGGGGCACAGATCTTCTGATAAGCTTTGGGCAGCAGGCATGAGTAGGAGGAAGACTCCCCTAGGAGGAGTGGGGGCCATAAATAAGAATTACTCACCTTGGACCACTATAGAAATCTGTTGTAAGAGATCAGGGTGTACATTCCCTAACAAAACCATTTTGATACATGAGAATACATTTAATACATTTAAAAAAGTGAGGATAGTTTTTTTAAATCTGTTTTTCTGCCTGTCAACCCTCTGACCCAGCTATGCACTGACTGCCTTTGGCAGTGTCTTCATTGACTTGGTATTGAGGTTCTGAACCTTCTAGGAAGTCGTGAACTCCTTTGAGAGTACATTTGAAGTGACAGTTCCTGGAGGTAGGAAGGGGCAATGGATAAAAGACAAAATAATACAAACATAAAATTTTGTATTTAATATCAATGGATTTAGAAAACCTGTAAAATTCATTCTTGAATACCTTAATATTCTTGGATGTGAGGACAAGACTCCTGTTCTAGACATACACAAACTCATTGGTTGTGTGCAAAGTATTTAAAACAGAATCTGTCAACAATCAGGGATTGTGTGGCACTACAGACTAGTGGCGTAGGATGTGATGCCAGACTGAAAAGGAAGTACTTCAAAAGGGTTGGTGGTCACCCTTCCCTGCACACTGGTAGGTGCCTAGCATACCTGTGCTTATTATCTGCCATCTCTGAGACCTGTCAGAAAGGAGAAAATACTATCCCACTAGATGCTTTCTAAACTCAAAGAATTGGCAAGGGAAGGTGAGGGGAACAATGCCAATGGACAGATTGGATAATATAGGAAATCAATATGTGACTAGGTATGGAGAGTGGTGTAGCAAACATGGGCAGAGAGAGGCTAACTCAACTTTGTGGGGAAGACTAAGACATGACATATCCTCATTGGTGAGTAGGATTTTAAGACAAAATAGGAAAGCATGGACATTTAGGAAAACGATGTTTGGAAAGATGCTATGGTGGGGAAAAAAATAGCCTACAGAATCATCCTAACTAAATTAGTGAGTAGGAACTATAAGGTAGTGGCAAATAAACCTGGCAGTGTAAAGAGACCCATGAGAGATTCTTACCATTTATAGAACACATTCTAATGAACTCTGAAAGCTAGCCTGAGAATCTGGAACTTTACCTAAAGAATTTAGGAGAGCTATTTCAGGTTTCCAAAAGGAGCTACCTATAGTTCAGTTCACTGTGGTACTCAATACCAGTGGATGGCCATATATTGAGGAAGATACGGCCAAGGGAAATTTAAAAAATGCAAAATAAAAGAATGAAACTACGTCTCATTTAAGTCAGGAGCCATAGATGCTCGGAAAGTTCAAACAAGAGCCCTCGACATATTTCTTGTGCTTAAAATGATTAATCAGTAATGATATTAATAAGTCTGGTTGTCACTCTCAAAACCTCCATGGAGAGCTCTCACTGGAATGGAAGCTACATCCTGTAGCCTCACAATTGGGATAAAAATTGAACTCAATAATAGCAGAGGAAAGGAGAAATTAAATGTTATAAGCCCGATAGAAATGAGACAGCATGGGCAATGAGAGTTGAAGAGCAAAAGAAAATTTAATAAGGGTAATGTAATAAGCACTCTTGTCTGGCAGACACTGAAGGAGATGACTCCCCCACCCAAAGGAGAAAAGATGACAGGGACGTCTAGAGAGACTGATTATTCAAGTGAAGTTCAGAAGGATGTCCTGGATGTGCTGGCTTTAATGGCAAATAATGCCAATCCTGGGATACTGATGACATGCACTGATACAGGTCTTCTAGTATCTACTCCCTCTGTACTACAGCTTGACCTCTTAGATATTTTTAATACCAACTCTGTTGAGCAATTGAGTCATTACCCTTGCTCCATCCATGTCCTTAATCCATAAAAGAAATACCTTTGCTCCTCACATGTCTATCATTATACGATTTGGGATGAACCATTTTTATTCATTGGTCTTGCTGTTTATAATAACTCCAGGAAATCTTTTGAGTCAGAAATTGTTGTCTACGTTACACAGATGCAGAAATTGAAGTTCCATAGTGCTCACTTATCTGTGGGGAATTGTTCCAAAATCTCCAGTGGATGCCAGAAACTGTGAACAATATCCAATCCTATATATACTATACTTCTTTCCTAAACCAACATACCAATGATAAAGTTTAATTTATAAATTAGGCAGGGTACGATGTAAATAATAATTAATGGCAAAAGAAAAAAAGTATTACAACATGCTTTAATGAAATTGCCAGAATTACCATTCATGTGCTTCGGAACCTCTTTTAGAATATGATAAGTGTTACTTGGATGCAAACTCTTCAGTACTGGGACTGTCAATCTGATAACTGAAATGGCTACTGAGTGACTAATGGGTGAATTTAGATGTGCTAGACTCTGGGATGATTCACAGCTCAGGTTGGATGGGGAGTAGGTGTGAGATTTCATGATTCAGAACAGCATGCAATTGAAAACTTATGGATTATCTATTTCTAGAAGTTTTCATTTAATATTTTGAACTGTGGTTGATTGTGGGCAACTGAAAACATGGAACAAACATGAAACCTTGGATAAGCAGGGACTCACTAGTGTACAATAGGATAGGAAAGGGAGTTTCTGAGGTTCAGTGTAAAGTGGAAGTTGAGACTCCTGGTTCAGAGTTTTCTTGACACACCTTTCTGTTTTCTCGAAGAGTAATTCAGTGAGTGGGTGGCAATAAGCATTTCCTCCACTTAAGTTTTCAGGTTTCCATTGTAGGTCAGAGAGCAGGGCTTTTGTGCTGCTAGCTGTGTAGAAGAAAGTGCTGTCAGAGTTAAATCTGATTCTGGCACACAGCTTTACAGAGACATTTTGCATAACAAAGTCATTCTTGTATCCCAGAGGGAATGATCTACACAAATAGCATTTTGTTGATCTGGTCACAACAAATAAAGTACAATTAATATCACTACACAGCAAATGCTTTCTCTCTTGGCTCTTCATAAAATATGCAGTCTCTAAATAAAACACTTGTTGGTTTATTGTTTAATTACTGTATAATTATTGCTTTCTAAAAAAAAAAAAAATCAACCGAAGAGTGTGTTTTGTTAGAACTGGGAATGAAAAAGAGATTTCAGCTCTGCACAAGCCCTGCTCCTCCCAAGTTACATGCTGTTCTGAAGCATTGCTGGTTAAGTCTCTTCATCTTTCCTTTCTTCATCTAATACTGTCCAACTGTCACTCTACCGAAGAAAAAAAACTGCATTGAAAAATTTGGATATAACAATCTTGCAAGTGGGAAAGAAATGTAGAATTAACTATATCAGAAAACATCTTTTTCATTTCTGAAGTTACTTCACTCAAAAATATATTCACTCACAATCACTCAATTTGTACATTTAAGTTCATGTTCAAGTACTGTATATGTGTTTGATAATTTTTAAAATTTTCTTGGCCTCAGGTTATGCCAAAGATAAATATGGTTTATAGGGGAAAAAGTTATAACAAGAATAATTTGAATCTTTTGCAGTGTTTGCTATAATGAAGTTTGATTGATGTATCTCTTTCTATAGTATCCACTCGTTCAGAATTGGAAAACAGTTAATCCTTTCCCATTACCAAATCTAGGATTTTTAAAAAATGATGCTTGTCATTAATTCTCCTTTGTAATCACCTTTTCTTCAAAGTTCTCTCTCTCTCTGGTCTTTGTTTTATATAACTTTTCACTCATATTCAGATTGCAAGTTTTAGAGTAATCTAGATGTTGATAGAATATAGTATTCATATATGTTGAACCAGAGTAATAACAAAAATTCTTAATCTTTACATTTCTATTAATCTTTTCATCATAACTGAAGATTTCTTGGTAGTATAAAAAGTAAATATAATTGGACTGGAGTTGTAGCTCAGAGGTAGAGTGCTTACCTGGCATGCATGAGACACTGAGTTCAATCCTCAGCACCACGTAAAAATGAATAAATAAAATAAAGGTATTATGTCCATTTACAACTAAAATTTTTTTTAAAAAAGTAAATATAATCAATCCATAGATTTTTGCTTAATTTCACATTTAGTTGATTGTGTGTTTCTTTGCTTCATTGTCTCATGCTAAAAGATAAATAAAATACTTCGTAGTACTAAATTGACTTAAGTTGATAATACTGCATGACTCTGACAGTTACTTAAAGGGAAGGCACAATCTTCATTTGCAAGCTCTCAGCAGAAAAAAATAAAAAGTAAAAATGAAAGGCATAATTATAAAACCATCACCACAAGCTAAAAAGGGAAATTTGTAGGCAAAATAGTACATACATATATTCAATAATTAAACATAAATGCATAAACTTTTAATATTGCCTTTTATGAAATTAACGTATTTTCTTTTCACAAACTTATTGCTATTCAATGGTTTAGGCCTCTAAAAATTTCTATTATTTCTCTATTATTGTCTCACCTGTCTTAACATATTTCACAAATGAAGTATTTTCACTTCCCTAAAACTCTCAACCTTCTCAAAAATCATCATCATTTTCCATCCTCAAAATTTGAAGTGTTATATTTTCAGGCTCTTTCGGTAGAACTTCAGGGTTATTTGATCCTTTAATCTCTTCACCTGGTGACAAATGTGCTTCTCTGAAGTTGTTCTTCACTTACTTCTATATGTATTGAATACCTCCTGCCATGTGACAAAGGCTTCCAGGGACCCAGAGACAGCACACTGGAAGTCAGGAACAGCCTTGGACATAAGGAACTCCTGGTAGACCCTGGGAACAATGACAACACTGACATGAAACTGTAGTGGCTGGTGGCTTTCCCAGTTAAGACATTCTGTCTCCTCCATTTAACTTCTTCCCTACTCATTTCATGTCAAACACCTCTACTTTTACTACTAGGATCACTAGTAACAATGGTTACTAGTATTAAGCAATAGCAATAATAGCAATATCAACTGACCTTTACGTGATGTTTGCTGCACATCTGGTACTACACTCATTTAAGCAACTCAAGAATTCCTGAAACATCTGATGAACACCTCCATTTTACAGATGAAGCCAACAAGGAATCTGTAGAGAAATTGAAAGAAATAAACTGGGAAAACGTAGGATAAGATTTGAACAGTCAGGAGCAAGAGGGTGGAAACTGAGGCAAGAAGCCGTGACCACAAGGTAATCACAGAGGAAGTTGTATAGTGGCTACATTTTTTTCTGTTTTGAAAAATAATTGTATTATGTATGTTTGCTTCTTGTTTTTGTTTTTAACTATTTCTTCTTGCCCAGTATATTTCTCATGTTATTAATCCATCATGATTAGCCATTAACCATCACCAAAAATTGGGAAGATAGGAGAAAGAGAGACAGAAACATAGAAACAAAAAGAGATAATACAAGACAATAGAAATTCAAAGAGAAACAAATACACAAATGCAAAGAAAAGAAGTAGCTGAAGGGCATATTAAGATCAAGAGTCAAACCATATTCATGTGGATAAAAATTTTGGAGGATATTTGTTTGGGATGGATATTGAAAATCTAGGTGCAGTTGCTTACTTGTGCAAACATAAGTTTGCCCTGGTGTGGTGGTTGAAAAGTTATGTTAATGATTAGAATAGGCCCCAGGGCTCAAGTCTCCCTTCTTTGTATTCCAAAATTTTAAGTGGATTTGCTTTCTTTTTTTTGATGTGATTGAATTTAATACTTGATTTGATGTCATGGAAACCCCATGGTCTATGCCTTTTCCAATCTTCTGGTCGCAAATACATCCCACTGACAAAGGGAATCATATATAGACATAAAGTATTTTTTCTGTCTTTATAAAGGAAGTTCAACATTACTCAATTATTAAGGTGATTTATTACCTACCTTATTCTCTACGTTATGCAAAATGAAATATCAAGACTCTTTTGTGTGATGCTGTACAGTGTTCTTTGCCTATGAAGAGAAACCCTGTTTTCTTTCTGGCAAAGTCTACTCTTTTCATAGGGCACATGCTCCAAAAGAATGAGCTGTGCCTTTTAAAAACCAACCTGGGACAAAGCCAGAATGCAATATGTTTAGATTTGTGTAAACTTCTTTGCTCCTGTTTCTTCATTGAGGAGTGAGAGTCTCAGCTGGAATGAGCTGATCTTAATTCCCAAGCCTTCAAACTAACCACCAGAAGATAACCACTCACAACAGATATTGACTTTCCATGCATAAGGATTCATTTTATGTGCAAAACATTTCATAGCGTTCCAGTCACAGCTCACTAGCTGTTATTCCAGAAAGCATCTGTCTGAACCACTAACCGGGCTTTCTTAAACAAACTGCAGTAGGCGTCCCTTACTTGATTTTCACAAATTTCTTAGTGAGAGGATGCAAGATTTGAAATGCCTGTGTGTCATCATCAACGATAATATCAGATGCATAAGGTATGATAAGGCCAATGGTAGGAGACTCTTTTCTTAGGAGAATGATAAATTCATGGAGGAAGGTAAGTTTTTGAAAATGTGTTCATTTGAATACCTACTAAAAAATCTCTAGTTAAATATGTATCGAACAATAGCATGTACTACACGAATATCTCTTTAAGAATTTTACAAGACAAGTTAACAAATTGAAGTTTCTGTTGAATCCTGTAATAAAGAGATCTACTTTATTACATGCAAGACAGAATTTTCTCAGTTAATTTGAATTCAGGTTTTTAACAACTCCCCCTTACAACACTAACAAGGGGAATTACTGCCCCATACAACCACACAACTCCGCTACATGAGGGCATATTGGGAACAGGTATGATTGGGAGTTGAGAGATCTACTCTTCCTCTGCAACAAGCTATGACCCTGGACATAATTTCACCCCTCAGATTTGATTTTCTTATTTGCCAAATTCAGGCAGAAATAGCTACCATGTTATGGATGATACAGAATGTATATGCAAATCAATTATTAAATATCCAGGAGAGCAAATTAAAATTAAGGAGAAATTCTAAAGATACAACTGAGGATATTTTTCTAGTGTTTGTAACCCTTATCTTCAGAGAAAAACATTTGTAAAACAATAATCTTTAGTCTGCTAGATTCTATAAACAGCATCCAGGTAAGTTAGCTGGGATTGGTTCTGTTTTTGCAAAATTTCAACAATTATTAATGCAAGTAAATCCAGAAGTACAAAATGAATATTCATTTAATTATGCATTATGAAATTTATGTATTTATGATGCTGATCTTGGTGAAAAAAACTTACTCCTTTTAATTATGTAACTCTCTTCTATCCGCCTTTTATAGCATACATCCTCAATAGTTGCAAGATGTAAACAAGTTTTTGGCTAATCAAGATTCATGACAACAGGCAGTTATATTTTATCAATTGATACATGGGTCTGTAAAAGAAAAATTATTGGCACATTCTCTTGTTTTCCTAAGGTTTTTCCTTAAACATGTGTAATGATTGATGTTACTTCCTAGATTGAGGTTGTAAGGCCTGAATTCAAATTACTAAACCCATTTTCAGATACCTTGTCAACAGGTTCACACAAGTACCTGATTACAGTCCCAATACCTTGGATTCCCACTATTCAATCAATTTAGAAAATAATAGCATTTCTAGTTTGTTCACCTTTCCTTGGATCAAAATAAATAAATCAAAATCTAGCTTTAGTTACAAAGCATAAACATTTACTAGACAATGTATTAACACAATAGACAAACATTGTGTGTTTTCTGCCTTCTTACTATTTGTGACTAACTTTCCAATTTTGCATAATTTCACTGATTTACTCTAAAAGTTTAATTATCTCCCTCTAAACTTGAAAATTTTCTGTGGTTTTCTTACTTTCTGATTTTATGATGTCCAGGCTTTGGAGAGAACAAGTTTGTTTCCTTTTTCAGATACAGAACATATTATCTTAGCCAGCAATATTCTTTAGGGAACTTTCTACTTTCTGTGTCTCTTTAAAACAAGGTTGCTTGAAAACTCCTTCCGTCCTGAACATGCTTTGTTTGGAGGTCTCACTACTCATCCTACCAAACACACACAACAAACACCTTATGTATGAATTAAGATACAGATGATAGGCTGAAGTTATACTGTTTCATAGATATTATAAAAATATTTATGACTTTTAAAATTTGTCATTTGAATTTTGGACCTATATCTCTTGTTTTAGATCCCAAGCATCTTTTTGAAGGCTTTTAGAAAACTCACGGGTTTTAAACACTGACTATACAACATAATGGAAAAATATAATCACTTTTCTATACTACCAAAAAATTTTCCTTTTTTGCCTTTCACTCCCACCCTCAGGCAATACATCTAGCAAAATCATTATTTTTAGGCCAAATCAAGTCCCATTCTTAAGATATTGTCAGTGATTTCTTCCATCTCCTGATTTCAAATTTGAGACTTGCTAAATTTTTAATATTTAAGTATATCCAAGGCCACCCTTTTCCACTGTTGTTATCTGGTGACACCCTGTATTCTCTAAAAATTTTAGTCACCTTTTTAATTTCTGTGACCAACAGAACTGACCAGAACAATTTCAGAGGAGGAAAATTTATTTGGCACTCATGATTTCAGAGGTCTCAGTCCATAGACTGATGCTATTCCTTTAGACCCAAGGTGAGTCAGGACATCATGGCAGAAAGGTGTGGAGGAGAAAAGCAACTCTGGACATGACATCCAGGAAGTAGACAGAGCTCTACACAGTAGGGACAAGATTTACACCCCCAAGCCATGCCTGCAGTTTCCCACCTCCTTCATTCACACCTTACCTGTCTATAGTTATCACCTAGTTAATCCATTCAGGTGGGTTAATACACTAATTTAGTTTAAATCTCCCAATGATTTCACTTCTAATCTTTCTTGCATAGTCTCCCACATTAGTTTTTGGGAGACACCTTGTATCTAAATCATAACAATTAGCCCATAAATTGTTAAGAAGAATTGCATTATCTCCCCATCTTTGCAGAGAGGGATACAAACCCCAGAGTGTGATGAATAGAACTTCAAGCTATAGTTTTAGACTAAAATTCTTCCCTGATCCAGTGTAATCAGTATAGTGGATATGCAAAGAATGTGTGGTGACTGCTCCTAGGGTACCTTGCTTGAATAAGGGGACAAACAAGCAGAGGAATACAGTCTAAGACTTCATGTGTTGTTTAGTTTTCCATGGTTTGTTCTTCTCTAGTCTGGGGATGGGGTGCAGGAACCAGGACACAGTGACTACCAGTTGTTCCAAGATTGCATAAAGGGAGATTATAGAAATCCTGAGCAATTTACTTGCTTCCCATCTGATTATCCTCACAACACCTGTATTTTTGTGCACTTGGTTTCCCCATTCCAGCTAGTAGTGGCTGGGTTGGCCTGGAGAGGTATTGTGGGGGTTTAACCCTGAAGTGTGCTCTTGTCAATGGTGTATACTCTGCATCTAGAATCTGTCCATCACCAGGTGGCCTTCAGGAGGACTAGTGCTAGTAACAAACAGAGACTGGGCATCAGGGAGCTCTCTTCTGAGTGTCCTTAGAAATACCAAACCAACCATGTTAAATAATTTTGTTCCTTTGAGTCTCCGTGTTTGTGACCAACTGATTTCCATTTCGACTTTGGTCACTTTCATCTCCCCTTGTTCATTCAGCCTGGACTCCAAAACTCTGTTCACATTAGACCTGGTTTCACTCTTTCCAGAGTGTTCTGTTTTTGTTTTTGTTTTTGTTTTTTTCCTGCACAATATTAGAAAGCAAAAAGCTTATGTTTATTTTGAAGCTTGCAATTTTCATGGGTTAAGCAGTGTGCCATCTCAGGATTTCCCTGGGGAACTGGGATGAATTTGGATGATGTGTTCAGACAATGATTCTTGACTTTCAGCCTGAACACGTCTCCCAGAACCACAAGCAGCAGAGTCTCACACCCTGCTTCCAAGAACACCACACAGTCACTCTATACCTGCACCACAAGCATACATGCACATACAGGATGCCATATACTCATGGCATACACACCACACATTCCAGCACACACTACACATGCATCACATATACATGCACAGGAAGAGAGTTTGTTTGAGTACCATATGTGGTACACCAGGATGTTTCTGTGAGGGCTGCTTGTATTTGAGAGTAAGCATTATGAAGGGATTTAATCTGAATGCTGGATATACAAATTGCAGTTCCAAATCCCACTGAGTTCTGTGGGCTCATCATTTTAGATCTTTTGAAGTCATGTACACTACTTCATACAAAGCTTGAAAACTATCCTGGATCATCCCCAACTGATAGAAAGGAAAAGAAAATTCTACCATGGTTAGTAACTTGTTCCAAAACAAAAGGAAAGAACTGAAAATTAAAAATTCCAAACCAAGTTCCCTGCTCCTATTTTAGTGCTATTTCCAGTTCTCCTCATTTTGCCTCTGGCAATACTGAGCAGTTGGCAAATGTGGAGCTTGGGGCCCTACCCAGCGTTTATTGTGCTGTCCTTCCCTACTTTCCATGGAGACTTCTTTCTTCAGTGACCCTGGCTCTAAAGAGCTCTCACTGTGAATGCCAGGGCAAGATTGCTTAAGTTCATCACATGGAAGGGTTAAAAGAAATGGTGAAGTATAGTATACTTCTATTCCCAAAGCTCCAGCCATGAAGGTTCACTTGCTGTTTCCTTAGTATGCTGAAAGGCTCCAGAAATTTACAAATGCCTTTTCTTCACCCAGATCACTTTCTTCCTATTCTTCTCCAGTTTTTCTACTACTCTGCCTTTGGGACCCAGCTCAAGTCACATTTACTCAAATGGGCTTTCCTTCACCCCACAATTACACTTAGATGTCCTAGTTACTCCCTGTGCAGCACCCTAGTAATTTTCTTCTTTGTTTCTAAGACATTTGATCATTGTGTGTGTTCGTTTTCTGAATGTCTAGTCTCACTGGTATCTATGCTCCTGGAGAGTAAGGACAACACCTGACTTTTGTTGTTGCTATTTTTTCAGCAACTCCCACCATGATTCCAGGTAAACTGAAGACTTTCAATGAAGATTTTTTTAATAAATAAATTAGTTTAATCAGGAAGTTGTCAGAGACTTAGATTTTCTTTTTGGTTCCTTTTTTATCTATCAGATATAATCTAATATGTCCTTAAAGGTATAGTAGCTGCTTCAAGAAGAGAACTGTCCAGTTAGCAATTATAGATATTCTATAAGAGCATGATTGATTTATTATTTTTAATGTTATAATATATACGGAGTATTCTTCTTTAGGTTACCTAATATAGGAACATTTTGCATAAAGAAAAATTCCCAAAGTACAATGGACAAAAATCCCAGTGACCATTTCCCAAAAGGAGTAGAGTTGTATCTTATGACCTCCAATGTCTACAGAATTGTGGCATAGAGTGGAGGTCCCTAGACTACAAACCAAGCCTGGTTCCATGTTTTCTGTCATCATATAATCTAAGAGACAGGAAAGCCAATACCCCAGCCATATATATGTAATACATATATATATATATATATATTTATATTTTGTATTGAGGATTGAGCGCAGGGGCGCTTTATGACTGAGCTATATCTATATTCCCAGCCATTTTTATTTATTTATTTATTTTTAAATTGCTTAGGGACTCACTAAGTTGCTGAGGCTGTCCTCAAACTTGTGATCCTCCCGTATTAGACTACCTGGTCACTGGAATTACAGTCGTGTGCCACCACACCCAGCTTCTTTTTATGTCTTTTACAGTTTATTGTCTTCTTCGAATGAAAAGAAAGGTCCAAGCCCTTTAAAATATCTGTGTCTAGTGTTTCAAACTCAGGCTGTACAACTTAGGAGGACAACAGCAGTAGTCAAATTAATTGACCTGTGCTTGACCAAGAACTGTTTTAGAAGATTATGTCAACTATTCTGAGTTTTACCCTTCGCTGATTTTGATGCCTCAAATCATGTGCTGAAAAAAAAAAAAATTGCTAGGTACCTTAAAAGAACATAAATGCAGTAGGTGAATATATCACTTACTATTTCTCATGCCTAATTATCCGGAAATCTACAGTAGTGTCGTGCGTATTTGCTTCAGAAGCTATTTGCTCTTTCAGACTTCCCAATTCAAAAGCTGACTGTGCATTAGCATTCCCTTGTTCTCTGCCACTTCTTTTTCTCAGGTTGTTTTCTTCTTAGATTTCATTCCCTTTTTTTAATGTATTATGCCTTTTTTACCACTTGGTCTTCATCTTTCCCCAAATACGTGTGCGCGCACATGCGCGTGCATTTTGGATCCTGCAATAACTAAGCAATTTAAGTTTAATAGAATTTCAAACTTGCCTTTGGAGATAGGAGCTGTTTTCCTGGGCAAAGAGGAAGAAATATAGTCTAATGAAGCAGGGAGATAGTGCCAGTGAGGAATAATATGCCTCAATTTACAAGTTTTCTAATATACATGTCCAAAAATCTGTCCCCAAAAATGGTCTTCATAAATGATGTATAACCACATCATTGACAAAACCAAAGTAAACCAGCACAAAATTCCCTCAAATAGCAAAGCGACTGGAAGATTTCTGAGGTTGCAGTTTCATTTTACTCATATGAAGAATTAATATGGATCTTCCACAGAGGGAAATGGGCTGATGTTAATCCCTTTATACCTCATCTTAATAGGGTTTAAAACAAATCTTCAGCTGTTGAAAGAAATCTATGTTTTCATGAGATAACAAAGATGAGATTGTTGTGAAGGTGAGAAAGAGGAGAAATCAAAGATCCATGAGAAACGATGAAGGCTTTTGTAAAACTGCAGTCCTTAGGAAGGTGTTGACCTGTGCACTCAGCACCCAGCACACAGGAGACATGTCAGTAAAGGTGTGTTGGAAAGAAGACTAAGAGGGAGGACAGTGGGAAGGAGGAAGAGAGTGAGAAGGAGTGAGTCTGGATATGCTTTTCAGTTCCTGTGACCTGTTTCAACATGTAAAGTGAAAAGGTGCGTTCCTTCCAGTAAAAAAGTCCTCAGTAGTAACTGACAACTCCAGGCGCCTATGGTCCTCCAAGGCTCTCTGCCTTGTCCTGAACACTTCATCATCTGATCGACTAATTGGAAAAATCGGACACCAGGTTGGAAATGGAGTTAATAATCAAAGATGGGGAGCATTTATGTGTCAGAAGGATCCTGGATAAGATCTGTCCACATATTTCTTTCCCATTGGTAGACCCAAAGGTCCTATGGTCTAAGAGTGCACAGAAAGAACACTGACTTTGGAGTTCACTGAGTTTGAATCCAAATTCTGTCAGAGATATCTTCTACTTCCCTTGACTTGAATGTTCATGGGGAGTCTGTGAAAGTAACTCCCTTGGTCTCTTCCCACCTGTATTATTCAATGTTCCCCAAGGAATGGGTCACTTATTTGGTGAAAATGAGACACATCTGAGTACACTCACCTTTCAGACTTATCTCCTGCACTCAGAGGGTGTGCTCTGCTTTGCTCTTGAACATGAGATGCAGGGTGGGCAGATTGTGCATTTCCACCTGTGCCAGCAACTAGATGGGACAAAGCAGTCTCATTAGAAGAAGTTGTTAGTACTTGCAAATCCAATCTGTTCTCCAGTCTCACTTTTATTGTCTTCATTGTAATTTACAACTACGACCTTGCATAAATCATTCATTTGCTATGGGAAAAAAAATATTTTCAAATATAAAAATAGTATTGTAAGAAAAAAAGAAAACAATGGTTACGAGATGATTAAATCATTGCCTAGTGCATCCTATGTCCTTTGTGCTCAGCAGCTGGACTTTCTTTGTTGTTCTAACCATGACTCTCCTGTAGTAAGTATTCAATAAATATGTGTTAATTCATTGCTGTCAAGTATGGTGCCCAAGATTAAATCAGGTAGAAAAGCAAGATTTTTAGAAGTGTCCTTCTAATCTTAATTACTTTTTTATATAACTTACTCCTCACTAACCCCACAAACCTGAAGCAATATAGGAAAAGCAAAGTGTTAATTTAGGCAGTTTTTGGTGACGTTGATTAATGCAGAAAGATATTACTCACTAATTACAGCCAGAACCCCCTCATTTGAACTCAATAACGGTTTTAATTAAAATTCTTAGTCTCCCAAAGCATGGTTCCCTTAACCTGGTTTAATTATTTTGTGGGTCTTGCCTATGACCTTGCGTTAATTTGCATGGTGCTAAACATGTTTCTCTATTTGTCTGGCTATGTGCTATAATGGGGAAATTTCACATTTTAGCTAAAATCAACATTAACTAAAGATGCCAGCAGATTAATTGGGCTTAGAGATGTGTCACACATGCTCTTAAAATAAATGCTGGACTTTAATAATGAATATTTAATAGTAATGCAGGAGATTTCAGTATGTTCATATAATTTTTATTTAATATGAACTTGTTAACCATACCACTTAGTGAAATATCAGAAGACAGTCTTAAAAATTCTGTAATCTATGGTGTTTCAAAATGATGTACAAATCAAGTACAGGGTCTGTATCAAAATTTAAAATGAATACACTCATCGCTAAATTTAAAATGAGTTGCAAACTTATATAAGAAACTCTAGGAACTTCTACTGCAGCCACATAAATATAATGCTCAGAATTTTTCCTTACAGAATTATTTGTAACATAGAAAAATTTCTATCAATCATACATTTCTGGACAACAAGGCAAACATGTAAGTACATTCATGACACCAGGTTCATGGTACCCTGTGCGATATTGCAGATGGGTTGTAGAAATGAAAAAAGAGTCCATGCCTGCAATAAGCATGCAATTTATCTATCCAAAGGTACAGAACTTAAGAAAAGTGAGGTGATTTCATGGAGAAAAAGCAGGTTTAGCCTGCTTTAGCGCAGTTTACCCTCACTCTGGACTCCCTACAAGGAAAGCCTCTGCCAAAGATGTTCTCCAACCAGAAAAAAACCCTTCTGTTACTGATCTATAAGTTGAATTCCTGCTTTGCCACTTACTTTATATTCCAGTTTCTATTACATTCTAATAGAACTTATATTCATAATCTATGCCTTCTCTTTATGGTAATATTTATGACATTGGATCTTACTGACTGGACTCAGCACCAACATGAGCAGTTGCCAACACAGGGGAGAAGATGGAATTAATCCTCTCAATTCTATACAGCACTTCTGCATCTAGCCCTTGAGTTCCCAGAAAGGCTGCCCTCCTAAAATTATTTTGATAAAAAGAACAAGGAAGAAGAAGAGGAGAAAGGAGAATGAAAGAAAGAAAGAACGAACAAACAATGGGAAGAAGGAAAGGAGGGGGAGTGGAGAGGAAAAAGGATAATGACAGCAAGCATAATGTAAACTCATTAGTCTTATATTCACTGCGAAAAGAATAGATGGAAAAAAAGCATTAGTGTTGGGTTGCAGGTTCATACTGTTTTATTTTCTTTATTTTTCCCCAATATATACCAACAGGTTTAGTCAGCTTTTCCACTGGTGTGACCAAAAGACCTGACAAGAACAATTTTTAAGTTGGAAAATTTTATTTGGGGGGCTCACAGTTTCAGAAGTCTTAGTCCATAGATAGCTGGCTCCATTCCTCAAGGTTCATGCTGAGGCTGAACATCATAGCAGAAGAGTGGGTTAGGGACCATCTCCTCAAGCCATACCCTACCTGCTTAATCCCCATTAGGGGTTGAGGTGCTGATTAGATTAACACCCTCATAACTCAATGCTTCCACCTCTACAATCATTTCATTGTCTCACACAGGAGCTTTGTGGGGGAAACCTAATATCTAAACCATAACACCAATTATATTTTTAAGTATGCAAGCATACTTTATTAATGGAATTCAGAATCAAGTAAATTTAACACACTTGATCATCTAATACTCCCTGAGTGTTCATAGAATCAGAAATATTAAAGCTTCTGCCCCTGATTTTAAAAAGACTACACAAGGAAACTTTAATGTTACTTACCTGGGTAATATAATAGCTATATAATTGTTTTAAAGATAGACCCAGTCGATAGTAAGTGAAAAACCTAAATACTATCCATTCCTCTCTTTCAACCTCACTTGCTCTTCTACACATACCTACATACATCTACATATGCCCATAGTAAAGAAAGAAGAATATATATAAAACAAATTTATGGTAAATTTTTAATAAAATTAATATCACATAGGTTGTGTAATGTTAGCTTTTTTCCTTACTGTGGAATCACATCTGTACATTTCAGACTTCTATTTTACATTTTTAAGACAAAAATCAAGTCAAAATAGAGAGTTGTAATTCATGAGAATGCATATTGCTAATAAGACTTTCTCAAAAACAGTGTCATGGAAGTTTTCAAGGATCAACCCTCCTAACAGACTCCAAGGTTCCTAACATACCTGCACCCCTTGTTGCCCAGGTGTCACAAATATTCTAAATATTCTGGAATTCAAATGTGAACTGTATTAGAAGACAAAAGATGTCCATAAGCCTTGCTTTAAATTTTTTAGTTTAACTGAACAATTTAGGAATTATAAATTATAAATTAATAAAATTATAAAATTTTAAGATAAACATATCTATTTTGAGACAGAAAATAAGGATGGCACTTTCTTAAAATATATTAAAATCACTTAAAATATAAATATTTAATTTTTTGTCACCTTAAAATTAAAAAATAATAAAACATTATGGATCTGCTTTTTGTCACCATGCTCTTCCATGACTTATTTTAACTCAGTCTTCTCTTAGCATGGCATAAGAACTGTCATGAATACCTTACTGAAGAATGTACAATATCCTTCCTAATCAGAGGTTTTATCTTTGGCCATCTCAGTTATCCATAGTTAGCCAAGTTTAAAAATATTGAATAAAAATTACAGATGTGAATAATCCATAAGTTTTAAATTGCTTGCCATTCTTAGTAGTATGAAGAAATCCTGTTTTGTCCTGCCCTTGATGTGAATCATGCCTTCATTTAGCACATGCATGCTGTATATATGCCCTGCCCATTAGTTACTTAGTGGCCACCTAGATTATCAGATTGACTATTACATTATGGTTGTGATAGAGCAGTGCTTGTGTTCAACCAATGGCAATTTAACTTTTTAATGTCCAAAGCACAAGATTAGTGATGCTGCAATTCAAATACAATAAAGGGAGCCATATTATGCTCCCTTTAAGTGAAAGAAAAAAGGAATGAAAAAAATATTATATGCTGAGGTTGCTAGCATCTATAGTAAGAATGAATTGACTGTGACATTGTGAAGAAGAAAAACAAACTTTTGCTAGTTTTGCTGTTACACTTAAAGCCAAAAAAGTTATGGCCATAGTGCAAGATAAGTACATAATTCTAATAAGAAAGGCTAAGCCATAGAATTTGGTACTATTTATCCATGGTTTCAGGCTTCTGCTGGACTTCTTGGACTATACCCCACAGATGGGTGACACTACCTTAATATCCTCATAGAAAACCCTGGTGGTTCCTCAGAATCCTTACTTTCTTCTGAAGTCTTTCCTCACTATGTTATAAAACCCTTTCTTTCTTTTTAAATATATTCCAGATCCGTATTTTCAGAACTATAAGAGTAGAATAAGGATAAGAAATGCTAAGCTCTGAGAAACTTTTACTTATTGAAATACATTCCTATTTCTGCTTTTCAGTTACCTTATTAGTTCTGTTTTTATTCTAATATTTCTAATCTCAATTTTTGTTAACAACTTACAAATTCCTTTGCCTCTTTACTTTGTTATCTACCTGCTCTTGGAACTTTGAAATAATTTAAAACAATATTCCATTACTTCTTTCCAATATTTCTAAGGCTTGGATCTTAATCAAGGTTTTTAAGTGTAAAGTTTATTCTCCCAGTTGTCAATAGAGAAGCAAAGTAGAAGTGCATGGATTTTGCTTTCTCTGGGCAATAATCTCACAGTACCAGCTCATCTTAAGTTTTGATAAAAAACAATAATTTGTTTAAAATATCCAGCTCTTATTCCTGAGCTTCTTACTTAATATATCTGGCAAGGGATTCAGGAATCTCTATTATAGCAGCTACAATGTGTTCATAAACTTGTAACCAGAGTAAAACTAAAGAAAACTCAGACCTCTTAAGACCATATTGAAAGCCTGTATAGAATAGGTATGGTACTAACATCCTTTAGAGGACAATTCACTGAAGTGGGAGCCAACACAGTGCAAATTTCCAAATTTTCCATGCTGCAAACAAATCATATCACCTGGAAAGGTTGGAGTAGTTCATCCATAAAATTCTAGAAATGACTAAATCAATGTTACAGACACTATAATTTGCTAGATTCAATGCTATTCCCAGTTCCCTTCTTTGCTTTTCTTTATTAGAAAGAGTTTAACATTTGCTTTCCTGGCCTCCTCTTAATTTAGTAGTAAGTCCTTGACCTAGTGCTTCCCAATGGAACCTAAGTGAAATTCTGCTAGTGTGGTTTGGAAGGAATATTAAAAGGTAAACTGAGGCACAAATAACATTTTGAAGAGTGTATTTGAACAAACAACAATTCATGAATTGGACAACTTAAACCAGAAATGATTTGGGGGCTCCTCCACAGAGAAAGAATGGGAAGGGTTTTATAGGATGAACATGGAAGTGAAGCAAAGAAAATACCTAGTTACAGTTATACAGCTGCTTATTTGGACTGTCCTTCTGGAAAGTCCCTAGTTATATAATGATAGGTGGTTCTGATTGGTTAGCCTAAAGTTTCATTTTCCTTTAATGTAACAATTTGGAAGAAATATCCCAAACTAGGTTTCACTTATGCAGGCCAAGGAAGGTTAAGGTTACTTTTCTGAGGGATAAATGACATTTTCTACTCAGGGATTCCACAGTAATGGTCTGTATTATATTTTATTGAAACAGGAAATCTTCACTTCCCTGATGAAAGTGATCAGGCTCTTTTTCTCTTTTCCCTCTTCTCTCCTACCTTGAATGAGGACTCTGTATCTGGATTAGGATGGCCATTTTACAATAGCTTATGAGTTTGCTTAGTATGAGACAAATATCCATGAGTTGGGATGGTAGATTGTACACATTTCCTGAGCTAGGGTCCCTGAAGACATTTCTAAGCTATTGGCCCATTGTCAATGGTCAACTACTTCCAGATTCCCTGTATAAGGAAGATAAGTGTTTTTAGGAATGAACTCCTGTCAGTTAACTGTCCTGTTGCTTACCTCCAAATGTGTTTCTCAGTCTTTGTTTCTCAAATTGGACTGCTCATAGGAATCACAGTGTGATTGATTCAATTCCAGTTACTATGGTTGAGATAAGACTCAACATCTCTCTCTGTTTCTCTCTCTCTCTCTCTCTCTATATATATATATATATAAATTATTTTATTTGTTCTAATTAAATTGTACATGACAGTAGAGTGCATTTATATATTTTGATCTATCATACACAAATAGAGTGTAATCTCTCATTTTTCTGATTGCAGGATCACATTTAACAGGCATTCTGGGTGGTCCTTAGGTCAGTATTCTCCAAATTTATGTGATCAAATTGTATTCGCTAATCAAAATGTCAGTTGTCTAGACATTTGTCTCCATTCTCCACTTGGTGATTGTCAATGTGGGCTTAAAGTAAACCAGTGAAAACACAGAGCACAGAATGTTTCACAGGTGCTCTTTATTTCTCTCCTCTGATGCCTGGGTTCCTGGCACCTCAACATTCTCTCACCACCATCCATCACCTTTCTGAGATTTCCCCCTACCGTCTTTCTTCTCAGCCTGCTGGAATTCTTACTTTCCCTGGAACATTCACCTCTCATGTGTCACTTTCTCACTTTACAATTCCCCTTCAGTCCTTCTGTTCCTCTTTATTCTATGATTGACTCTCCCCGAGAAGCCATTTGTGATCCCTTATTATGAAGAATTCCCTATAAAAATAAATTATATTGTGCTGTGTTTGGGAGATAAACTTGATGGGGTAAACAGCTGTACACAGCAGCTTTGTGCAAACAAGTTTAAAGCAAAATCCAACCAGCTGCTCAGCATGAACCCTCTGAGAGCTGAGATCAGCTGTTGTACTACCCAACCATGCTCTACACAAAGCCAGGCTTGCTGGGAGAAAAATGAAAGAACAGTATTGCCAGGTGATCAAGGCAGGGGTAGTAAAATGTGCACTGTCCAAAATGGGATGCTGTAATGATAATCTTTCTTTCCTCACATGGGCATATATCATCAGGGAAAACCAAAATTATATCAGGAGCTGTTTGGTTTAGAGAAAGATGTAAAATCGACATCATCACCGAGGCATTTCTGTGTATACATATCCTGCTTTCTACAATTAAATAACAGAGATAAGTAGTAGAAATTTAAATCACCTGCCCTTGTGAGGATGAAGTATGGACACTTTCTTATAAAACATTCTCAAATTCAACTGGAAGATTTTAGAAGTTTTGTTATCTTCCATGTTGCTCTTTTCTTATTAAAAACAAGATAAAAATAATAACTCAAGAAAGTGTTTGCATGTGAGTGGTTTTCTGTTCAATTACATTTTAAGATTTGAGCCCTTTCCACCATGTACTTATGAACCTACAAAAAAAGAGCTTCTTTTTCCAAATTCAACTAATTTCACAGTACCCATGCATTTTCACTCATGCTGTGGTTATGTCCAGAAAAACCTATAGTGAACTGAAAATAGCATAAGACAAAATGGGCTTAATACACTGAATCAACTGAACATGATAGCTGAGCAATTGGATTAGAGTTTGGAGTGGTTCCCCTAGTGATCACCAGGTTGACTGAGAGCTGTGGCTTCCTGCTGTTGCCTAGCTTTGCAATGTAGTCAGTCTTAACCCAGAAAGGTCAAAGTTCAAAATCAGAAGTACAGCTTCTACTGACAGTGTATCACTTTTGTATCACTTTTGTACAACTTTTGTACCACTGTGAAGTTGAAAAATCATGAAGTCCATCCATCATAAGTTAGGGACTATCTGTGTATTTTTGAAAAGTTTACTTACAGAGAGCTAAAATCAGCTTTTTAAAAAAAATCTTCATCCCTTTAAATTTCTTGTGTTCAAAAAGAACAAGTGAACAATTGTCAGCTGTGTGAAGTGACCTAATCTATACCATAACACATGCAAAATCTTTCTTAGTCCAGGCCAAACTTTCTGATTCCTGTAACAAAATCTCTCAGGCTGTGGGTTCAGTTCCTTTCAGCAATATCATTTAAATGTCTCAATTCATTTCCTCCTACAATCAGGGACAAGAATTGTATGAAGATGCACATTGAATTCTGAGAAATAAAGAATGAAGTGGGATTTTTTAACATTAGGTTTGTGTTAATTTCAACATACGTTGATTTATGATTTTGGATATGTATCGTAATAATTTTAATGCACATGTAACATTTAAACTTTTTAAAAATACTTTATATCACAACATTACATATCACTCCATTAGATAGTCTGAACTATTCTTAGATTTGTATAGCTATATATTGGTTCAAACTTTTGAGCATTAACATTAGATCCATTAAATTTTCCCTTATTATATATATAGATTCCAATGGATCTTGATTTTTGTCATCCAATATACTTTCTACTCTTTTAGCCTCTAGCCATCACAAAATTGCACAATCATTGTTTTCTATTAATTTCTCCATTAAATTTCTAGCCCTTTATTAGGCTAGGTTATCATCATAAAGATACATGTCATAAATCACTTACTTTTTTTGTCCTATCCTCTGTGTTTCCTACAAAGATTTCCAAAGTAGCCTTCATGAAGATACAATTTAACCACATTTCTCTGGCTCTCATTGGTCAAGAGACATTACAGAGAGAAGACATATATTTTTGGTAAGATCTCTGTAAGACAAAGTTGCACAAAGTCTCCATATCAAGCTTGTTTTTGTTTTGTTTTTCAATTGCTGCCTGAGTTGTGAACAATGAAAAGGTGGGGAAACAAAAACCTTTCATTTTTATCATAAAATGAGAACTATTTATGACATAAAATTCCCACCCCCACCCCTTGTCTCTTTGCAGAAGAGCCTCAGAGTAAGTTTCCAGTAATTACCTAGAGATTTTATTTACATGAATATTTTGATAGTATTTTTATTTTTTTTTATGTCTCATTATTTTGCTTTTCCATTTTAAATTATTGTCTGTTTGTTAGATTTTAAACTGTATAAATTTGTCTGTAAAATGAATGTTTGCCTATTGGATAACTATTAAATGAAGGACACCAAATACAAACTTTCTTCTCTCTTTCTGTAATCATTCTGCAGGTTAATTTTAACCTCTAAGCATTCTGTAAATACCCACAACCAACTGGTTACTAATTCATGTATATTTATCATTATGTGTCTGTAAATCTCTCTGAACTAGCTTTTTCTTTTCTAATAACTTCACTGAGTTACACTTGTCAATACCCCAGAGGATCCCTACATAACTAAATCCAGTAGTTACTTCTCAGTTCACATCCTACCTAACTTCTCTTGGAACATACAAACCCTTTATTTTCTTAGATAATAGATAAATGGTTTAGATTTGTGATGTCTCCCAAAAGCTCATGTGTGAGACAGTGCAAAAAAGTTCAGAGGTGAAACAATTGGCTTTTGAAGCCTTAACCAAATCAGTACCTTAATCCACTAAAAAGGAATAACTGGGTGGTAATTTAGGCAAGTAGGAGGTTCCTTGAGGAGGTGGGTCACTGGGGATATGCCTTTCAAGTTGATATTTTGTCCCTGGTGAGTAGAGATCTCTCTGTGCTTCCTTTTTGTCCTGTCCTGTTCTGCTTTCCTCTGCCACACCCTTTTCCTTGATGGTCTATCTTATATTGGGCCCAGAGCAATGGAGTTGGCCATCTATAGACTGACACTCTATAGAACTGTGAGCACCAAATAAACTTTCCCCCTCTATGTTGTTCTCGACAGGTCTTTTGGTCACAGCAGCGAAAAAGCTGACTAAAACAGTAAGCAATGCTGGTTCCCTTTGTATGCCCTGGATTTCCTCATCAACTATACCTGTCTGGTCCTTCCTGTAATTTCATTCTCAGTTCATTAAGTCCTAACAATCCCATTAGTTTTTTTTTTTTTTTTAATTAAAAACTCACCAAAACTTGATCCATTTTTCTTAGTTACCGTTTATTTTTTCTTGATCCGACTTCTAAATTATACATTTCATGATACCTGAAATTTGCCTTCGTTGTTTACTTCTGTTTTCTCAGTACCCCAAGCAGCCCCTGGCAGACAGTGGGAGTTCGATAAATATATGCTGAATGAATTAATAAAGCTGAGTTTTGACTTTATCAAAAGAACTTCAAGGAGCCTTATACAAAATATGTAGCATTTACATATTGCTTGCTTTTTCAATAAAACACATGCACAAAAATGCAAGAATTTGCAATGAGCAGGTTGTGATGATGAATGTATAGCATCAAAAAACTCAGTTAAAAATTATGTTGGTGCTTTCAGCATTTCTATGTAATATGGTTAGTATATATGAATAACATTTTATAGCTTTCATAATGCTTTCCCATGTATCAATAATTTCAATCTAATATTATCATGGAAAAATATCCAGAGTGAAATGATCTTGATTTTTCAAATGGAAAACAATGACTGAGATCATTATATGCCAAAAGTATCCCAACGTCCAGAGCTCTCCTTTGTATTTTTGCACAATAATGTGAAGAAAATCCGGAGATACCAATCCTGCATGCAGTCGTAGTGTTAAACTGACTGTGTGATTAGATGAGTTCATACTGTTCACTGTGTTGCAATTGTATTGTTTATAAATTGGAACCAAAAGTTCATTCTAAACAGCTTTTTGAAGATTGTGAGTTCATTTGTCATTCAGAAAAATTAAGGTGAAATCCCTTTGACAATATTAAAAACCAGAGAATCATATAAATAGAGATGGAAGAAACTCTGGAGGTCAATATATGAAATCTTTTGTTTTTCATTAAAGGAAACTCCGATATGAAATGCTTAAATGAGTGGGTGAGTATATCACTGAGTACTCTGGTGAAGAGATGGCCCAATTCCTGGACTCTGGGAATGGGGTCTTCCCACCTCTCTGTCTCGTGCTTAAAACATGCATGTAACCTCACATTAACACTGTAGTCACATTCTTTATACTTCAAGAATAGATACTTCTCTCTGTTTTGTGTGATACTCTTCTGAAATAATAACTAAATAATGTTACATGAAAACAGATGATTCCACACTGATTATTGCAGTGCTCACAGTTGTAGTTCATATGTGTACTCTGACCCAGACTCGGTGTTCCCCACATTAACTTTTGATCATTTTGGCAAAGTTGGAGGGAATTTATACATGCCAAAAAGTCAATATTGAATAATATTAAACTGTTCCTGTGCCAAATAATTAAAAGCACAATAAGATACCATTTACACCTATAAGAGTAAGAAGAGAGAGTCACATTTAAAATTTGGTTTGAAATGTCACATATTGAGGGATATACATCTTGTAGCTGAGTTATGTTAAAACTCCTATAAGCTAATGGGCTAATTTAACAAGTTAGCTATGAACTATTCAGCTTTCCAGAATAGAAGGCTTTTCTTCATCAGGTATTAAACCCAACCCCTATAATATAAATTCCTTTGTTTCCGTCAAGCTTCCAGATCATGTGGGCTTAATTGCTCTTAAGGGTTTTAAAAAATAAAACAAACTTATAATCACTCACTTTAACTAATTTTAGAATGTATTATAAAACATTTAATTTTTATAACAGTCATGTACCAGCACAAGTGGGATGAGCTTGTAGTACCTTCAGAATGTTATTACCCTACTCTCACTATTCTTTCCTGCCATTTGCTGAGAGTCACCACAGTTTCCAGTGTCTGGTCTTTGGCATGCAGCAAAAAATGAAAATTCAGATTCTGCCTATCCAATGGTATGCAATCTCCTCAGCCACAAAAATTTGAGTCAACTCTATGGTTTTCCCAGAACTAGAAGTCTCTCACTCTGAGAGAGCCTTGACCACTTACTCAGTGTAAGTGGTCTGTATAAAATGTATGATAGAGGGGGTTTTCCAACAGCTGGAGAGCAAGGGACACAGGTGTTGCTGAGGTCAACTTTTACCTGGAGGAAGCCTTACCTCTGAGAGTATCCCCAGAAAGCCTGGGATGAAAGTACCCAAGGTAAGCAAAAAAAAATAAAGGGATCTGGTGAAGAATAAGATCCTACTCTATAACTCCAGACGTTTTCTTTGTGCCTCCTTAAATGCATTTCCTAATTTCAAAGGTAGAATAGATGTGCCATGTTAGGCATTTAGAAGAGTGAAATCTAAGCTGTTGTATATATATGAGTGTATTTTTTAAAATTCCATGTGAAAAATCCATCTCCATTGATTTTCCTGGTGCCCAAGAGTTACATCTGTGACTCTACACGGACATGATTTGAACAGTCTTGGAAGATAAGAGAGACTCATAGAAGTCACATATTCCTTGAAAAGTAGAAAAATAAAATAAAATAAAGGAAAATCTTGAATTTACAAATTAGGAAAGCCCAGTGGGTTAGCCTTGGCAACAGGTCTCTTGGAGTGGGACAGAGGTTCCCAGCGGAACTTTGAAGCTCACAGCTTCAAACCCCTTCCTCCTTCAGACACCACTCACTCAAATACTCTGGGAAAGAAAAAAACTGAATAGTAAAACTACAGAGTGACTTGGCAAAGGAGAAGTTGGTAACCAAGAAATAAGCGAGAAAGACGAGGTGTTTTCTCATCAGAGAAAAGGCTGTGAGTATCACATTTCCAAAATGGGTGTTTGTGGCATTTTAGGTAATGATAATGGAAAGAAATGATGCTCCCAAATATTGCAGGTACTAAGAGGAATTCAGCATTACTATGCGGAAAATTCAGGAGGAGTAAGTGACATGGAAAGACTGAACAGGGGTCAAAAAAAAGGCAAGGATAGCAGTAGCAGAGAAAACTGATGTGGTAGGTCATGGTGGAGGATTAGACCATTCCACAACTTGGGCACCAGTGTCAGAGAATCAATGGCTTATGCACTGCTAAAGTAGAGGCAAGGCAACTCTGAGAGAGAGCAACAGGAGGTAGGCCACAGGGGTAGCTGCCATGGTTCCCCAAGAAAGCTGTTGAGTTCTAGCACTTGCTGGCCAGGAATGCTGATCCAGTGATAAAAGGGTCAGTTATTATGATGGGCTTATTTATGATTCATATGCACACATTTCCCTAGATATACAAATTTGCTTTCTCATAGTTGGCCTGACTGCTATTTGCTCTATGTAGGGTATTCAATGATTCTTTGTCTTCGTGTTCTTTGGGGAGAAAACTAAAAAATAAATAAATGATGGTGATGTAATTTCAAATTTCAACAAAACAAAACAAACAAAAAAATCTTAGTCATATAACTTTGTTATCTGTTCTTCTTCCTAATGTGTTCAAACACTTTCTAAGAATGGCCATCTTCAAGTAGAGGTTCCAGTGGTTTCCAGGAACTGAATGCACTGAGGCACTATAGACATCAGATCATGTTTAATTTGAAGAGAAGTCAGCAGTTAATCCCTTTGGGAAAAGTGCCTGAAGGAAAACTCTAACATTTGTTTCCTCTTTCACTGGAGTAGAATGCTTAGAAATCTGAGTTAAAATAGCTCATGAACTCACATAGCCTTTGTCAGATGGGTAAAAATAGGTACTCCCTGTATGACTAGGCTTTGACTAGTGGACAGTGGGACAGGGGAATCTTTGAGAAAAATAACCACTTATTAGTTATGTTTACAAGTTAGTCAGAGAAAACCAATACCTCAGGATGATCGTGGAGACAGTCATAATGAAAGTGTGAACTACAAGCCATTTGTTTAGTGCCCTAGAAATGTTACTGTAAGAGTAACTAGTGTAAGTATATCCAAACATCATCAAGAGAAGTAAAGCTAAATATTAAAGAATACTGGACAAATGAAAGTACAATATTTGCTCCTCACAATTGTATACTTCCCAACTCTACTAAAGCTGTTATTGATGTAACTAATGCCACTTTTTTGTTATGGCTGCCACATTTATTTTGTCATGTGGACTAACTGTATACATATTTTGATTTAAAGGTCAAAGTTCTAATGGACATATAACAGACATATAAGGAAATACATAACTTGATTCCATGCATTTAAAAAAGATATCCCTATATCCCCAAGAAAGTGATATGAAGACCAGAGGTATGAGTAGAGGTTATAGTAAATATTTGAAAGAGGAATATTTCACATAGAGGCAATATCGTGTGCAGTGGTTCAGCAACAAGGAAGAATGTTGCTTGTTATAGGATGCTAAAGAAATACACTTGTCCGGGTCTTAAGCCCCCTTGCCCTTCTCGACCAGCGACAAGGGAAGGGGACACTCCCCAACAAGGTCAGACCCAGATAGGTAGGGCCGACTGACCGCCTGCTCCCAGCCCTCTGGGTGGAGGACAATCAGAGGCGTCCTCCTTTATTGAGGAAGTCACACAGCTTTTATGTAGGGTGGAGGCTAGGCAGGAACCAATCAGCTTAAAGGTCAGCAAGGTAGGAGGGTTCTCGCAGGCGAGAGTCCCATTGGACTATATGGCAAGCAGGAGCTGATCACATTCGTGGAACTGTTTTTAACCAATCCCTGACAGTGGTCCGATTTATCATCATTAACTATTGGAACAACCTCTGAGGCCTTGATCTTGCTCACTCTCCAGGGAGTAAGGAGTCAGCCTGAGTTAGTTAATGTGTCATTAGTCCCAACATACACTGTGGCTGGATTTTGGAGAATAAGTGAGGAAAGAAGAAAGATGGGCCTGGAAAGAAAAGTTGAGAAAAGGGTAATACAGATTATGAAAGTAGATGGGGGAGATTAAGAATCTTAAAACATTGTGCCCTCTATTTTACCTTATTTTTACAGTTCATCTGACCTTGAATAAGTTCTTAACTATTCTATTTCCTCAAATTTGAAATAGATCAAAGGATTCAAAGGACACACTTTGGCACCTTCAGGATTTGCTTTCAGGTTTTCTGCCATCAAACATACCAAGATTTTGACACTCCAACGTTTTGTAATTATGAACATAGCTTTTTTTCTCTATTTTGCTTGCATAAAACTTGTGGATCAACTTGTATTTTTACTTTTGCCCAACCAATGATGATTGTAATATTTCGTTTAGACAGGAAAGACTTATGGAAAATATAACTATTTCAAAATGTGAAATCCTGCCATTTTAATATACGGTGAGATTTTATTGTCAGAGGCATTTGTAGGATATAAATATTAAACTTACAAATAAGTATACTCAATATTACTAAAATTTTATATGATTTGTAATGTTCTCCCATGCAGTAAGCTACTTCAATGAAAATAAATTTCCATCACAGAGGTGTCCACCTAGAGGCTAGAAGACCATTTGGAAAATATGTAGGAGTAATATAGGAATTTGGAATAGGTGATCCTTATGGTAGAAAGATAATAGTTATTTCTTTGACTAAATATTTCTCAGAGAATTTGCATTCACTCATAATCTCAGCTAACTGGGCAAAACCTACTTAATTGCCTCCATTGCTAATTCTACTATCCAAAAACACACTTAGAGATCATAGTTATTAAAAAATGTGTGCAAATAGATATAATTTGCCTTTGACTTTAAGACAGTGAGCTAATACACTTTTTTTTTTTCTGTGCCTGGGATTGAATCCAGGGTCTCACACATGCAAGACAAGCAATCACTAAACTGCACACCAAAACCCTTAAAAACCTCTTATCATACGGTGATAGGTGTTCAAACAGAAAGTTCTCATGATAGTATAATCACAGATAGTGAAATTGCTACCAATTGGTACCAGAATTAGAGGAAAGTGACAGGGAGACATAGAAATCATGAATATACTTCAAATGGAAGAAGGAATAGCATAACCATGCAATGGAATGCCAAAGAGCCCTAAGAGAGAATGGAAAAGTCTGAGTTCCTGATATTTCG
Organism: Sciurus carolinensis; assembly: GCF_902686445.1. NCBI lineage: Eukaryota > Metazoa > Chordata > Mammalia > Rodentia > Sciuridae > Sciurus > Sciurus carolinensis. The sequence goes on along the minus strand of NC_062227.1, from coordinate 49,877,741 downwards.
GATGCTACCATATCCAATACATGTTTAGGTCATTGTTCAATATAGCTGAAAGTTCAATCTAAAAGTAAAGCAGTTGAAAACTGAAGAACCAAGTTTATAATACTCACATGTTTATTCTTTTTTACATTTTCTTTCTTTGTCCTTAAACCTAAAATAAAAAGAGCAGGTGGAAGAAGAAAAGAAAAAGAGAGATAATGAAAGACATATGAACATACTGCTTGGGTTGCAAAGAGCTAGATTCTGCTCTACCTGCTGTGTGAAGCATTCGAACCACAGGAAGGCAGGTAGAGGTAGATCGAAGAATTTCCAAGTAAGCCATCCATCCCTCTTGAACTGGCCTACCCACTGCTTTAATCATCTCCTTTGGGTCTAGTTTTGCCATGAAGCACTAATAATGGGACAATAGTCCTGTCATCTCAGTGCTTTTGAGACCTCCCTTCCTGCTCTGTTAGCATTTTGGTCTCCAATATTGACAGATGGTTCTTGTTTGTTTCTATAGATAGTTTCCTCTTGTGTTGAAGACACATACTACAATAAAATAATAAAAATAAAAGAGGATGTTCAAGCAAAATCTTTCCATGATTTGAGGAGGTGGGGAGGAAGAGAAAGTATTCAGCAAAAACCAAAATGAAAGTTATTTTTCTTGCTCAACTATTCCTATGCTTCATTTTTTCCTTGTTTTATTGTTTATGTGGCCCAGCTACATTTCTTCTCCTCTTTTTACATGTGTATGTGATTATCCTATGCCCTTTAAAAATACTTCCTTTAAAACTTGGCTTATGAGGGTTTCATTCCTTATCCCTTCTAATTAAAAATCTCAATATTCAATAATTTCAGTAACAGAATCTTTTGTCATTGGAAAGCTAATTTGAAGTTTATGAATGTCTGGACAATAAAAATAATACTTAACCTTCACGAGTTCTTTTAAATTTTGAAAATTCATATTCATCCCTCAAAAGAGTCATGGTCAAAATCCTTTAACAATGAACAGACTAAAAAAAGCATAACAAATTTATTTAACTTGTTTTACATGACATTTTAGAATGTAGACAAACATATAGAAAAAAATACACATTTTTATGTTTAGGTTTAATGAAAAATGGACATTGGTATGGAAATGTGATCAGCCAAAAAGGATATGATCTAATGTTATCCAGGTGGGAAAACCCACTGATGATGAGCCACTAAAAGTCCTGTTGTGGCTTAAGTCCTTAAAGCAATAGTGTTGAGAGGTGGCAGGGTTTTTAGAAGGCATCTGGGTTGTGAGGGATCTGCCCTTATGAATGTATTAATGCTTTTCTCTGGCAGTGAGCACATACTCTCTCTAGATTGGTTACTGAGGCATCTTCTCCAGGGCATTAACATGCTACTCCTGTGTGCTTTTGCTTCCCCTTTTTGCTTCCTCGTCAGGTTGTAACCAAGTTTATGGCCCTTCCCTGAAGCCAACTGGATGCCAGCACCTTGACCTTGGACCCCAGAGCTAAGAGTTAAATTAATCCCCTTTCTTTATAAAGTACTCAGCCTCTGTATTTTGTTATAGCAACAGAAAATGAACTAACACATCAAACAAGGTCTGTCTTTTCAGATTTTTCTTGACTTCCCTGTTGAGAATTTTTTTCTTCAGTATAGGACACAACTCCTTTGCATAAGGTTTGATAAGATAATTTCTTTATGGTCAGCTCCTAGACAGAAAGATGGGTAAATTTAGAGTAATAATTCTAATTCTGTGACTAGCTTTGGGAAAAAAATAATTCTAGATTCTTTTTTCTTTCTTTCTTTCTTTCTTTCTTTCTTTCTTTCTTTCTTTCTTTCTTTCTTTCCTTTCTTCTTTTTTTGTTTCTTTTTACTGGGTACTAAGGATTTGAACCAAGGGGTGCTTTACCACAGAGCAACATCCCCAGTCCTTTTTATTTCTTATATTGAGACTGGAGACTGGATCTTGTTAAGTTTCCCAGGGTGGCCTTGAATTTGTGATCCTCCTGCCTCAGCTTCCCAAATTTTTGTAATTACAGGTCTGCACCAGTTATACTTGGCCCAAGGTTTATAGTTTCTATAACGTGTTAATCATCTTTTCATTGTTAAGACCAAAAATGCCTGATAGGAACAACTAAGAAGAACAAAGGTTTAATTTGACCCATGGTTTCAGAGGTTCTGGACATGGTCAGCAGGCTCCAAGACAAAACATCATGGCGGAAGGACATGTTAGAGCAAATTTGCTCAGGTCATGGCATCCAGGAAGGAGAGAGAGAGAGAGAGAGAAAGAGAGAGAGAGAGAGAGAGAGAGAGAGAGAGAGGGAGGGAGAGAGAGAGAGGGAGAGAGAGAGAGAGAGAGAGAGAGAGAGAGAGAGAGAGAGAGAGAGAGAGAGAGAGAGAGAGAGAGAGATCTCAGAGCAAGCCAGGGACAAGACAAAATCCCTGAGGATACAGCAATGACCTACTCCTCTAGTCATACCTCCTCTGCCTATATTTACCACCCAGTAGTCCATTCAAATTATTAATCCAACAAATAGATTAATGTACTGATGAGGCAACAGCCCTCAGAATCCAATCATTCCTTAAAAGCCCCACCTTAAACCTTGCTTCATCAGGGACCATGATTTTAATACACAAATTTTGAAGGACATTTCAAATCCAAACCATAACAATGCAGTTTCTGTGACTTATTTGGGGTACGAATGAAAGACAAGAGGCAGGAGGGCAGGAGAAGTTCAGAAAAACTGGCTCCACAACTGCTCCTTTTTTAGTTCAAAGTATTCAGCATGCCAATGAGCCATATGATGGGGCATTGTTTTCTGAGCTTCAACATAGTTCCAGGGGAGGACAAAAACTTAAGAGGGAGATAAATAAGCTGAGGTACAATCACCAAAGTATTTCTGAGCATTGTGAAAAATCTAAAAGCAAGTCAATAGAAGGACTGTGGAGGGAAACAGAAATACAAAATAAGTCAAAAAGAAAGAACACTGGTTTTTGCATTCATATAATTTCATCAATAGATCTCAGCATCTTTGATGGGTTGGCCATCAGGAAGATTTTATTGATTGTGCTTCTTTTGTATCCTTGTGTTTGAGTGTAAGTCTAGTATTTTCCCAACAGTTCTATGGTAAACATTACATTTATAAGAGTTCATAGGGTTACCAAAAAACTGCCCAAAATGAGAAAAGCAAACACTGTATAAAGCACAACACTTGTTTGGAAGGTAAATGTGCTTTGACTTCCTGCAGTGCTCTCTAAATTAAACCACAAGGACATATTTTAGAGTACCATATTTATAGCTTATTTTTCTATTTTAAAAACTCTATTTCAATTTGTTCCTCAAAGGCAACAAAAATCCTAGAATTATTTAAATTTTCCTTTATATTTTTTCTCCAATTTAGATGACTGCTAATTAGGTCTTTTTCTCTTCAGTGCCCCAGAACCTGGCTGGCTAAATTATATGTGGAAATATACGTGAATGCATAAGAGCTGAGAGCTTCTGTTAAATATTCATAGACTTTTATATGGGAATTTCAGTTTTGATGTTTGGGTAAGTACTTCAGTTTAGAAAATTCATTTTTATAATAGCTGATTAAGATGTTTTTGTTGTTGTTTTTGGTTATAGATAATTTGAAGTTTATAGAAGAGGAAAAAAATTTTTTTAATTCCTCCCAGATTCTCAACTGGGGTCCTTGTAACCAAAGACAGATTAATAAGAGAAAAGTGAACAGAAGTTTATTAACATGTGTATCTAATGTATATTGGCTAAGCCCAGAGAAGCATAAGCCCAAAAATGTGGCTTAGAATTGACTTAAATAATATCTTTAATTCAAAACAAAGAAAGTTGAGGGAGAATCCATTTAAGAGAAGATATCCAGGAAAAAGCATGGTAAATATTAGTAAACTTTGTTATGCATACTTAAGTTGTTGCTTTCTCAACTTATAAGAATTTTTGTGATTTATAAGTCATCCTTCGGTTCTTTGTATGAAGAAGGAGATACTCTTACAAATGGAGATTTACTTTGTAAAGGCAAATTTCCCTTACAAAAGGGTTGCTTATTCAAAGTTTCTACTGTTTCTCTCAAAAATATGAGCTCAATATAATCCGTAAGCAAAAAGTGGCATATCTGGGGTTTCATTTTCTGGTCTCTCACAATCACATTTTGGAATATTTGTATTCCTAGTCTTCTATAAGTTCCAGGAAAGAAAGTATTGTCAAAATTTAAGTTGGGGAAATAGAAAGAAGAGATTATCTTTTATCTCCTTGTCTCAGGTAAATGCATGAGCTTTTCTACCCTGGTCAGTTTCAGTGGCTGAGATAAACTGGAATCCCTTCCCAGGGTGACAGAGCCATGCAAGGGAAGGGCACTAGCAATATTTGTTAAAAGATATCCACCGAGTTAGAGGAGGCAAGGAGTTCTCTCTGACGTGTTCCCTTCTGTTCAAATATGTCTGATTTTGGAAGAGGAGACCAACTGAAACTAAATTCTTCCTGTGATCCATTTCCATATTTTCAGCTCATGTTAGCCAGGAAGAAGAAGGGGAGAGAGAGAGAGAGAGAGAGAGAGAGAGAGAGCAGGAACAATACAGAGTCACCAAGGGCATGCCCCCAGTGACCCACTTCCTCAAACTGTGCACTACCTGCCTGCAGTTTCCAACTCCTCTCAGTAGTCCATTAAAACTATTAATCCATCAAACAAATTAATCCACTGATGAAGTGAGAATTCTCATGATACAATCATTTCCAAAGAAACCCACTACTGGACACTGTTGCATTGTGGACCAAGTTTTCAGTACATGATTTTGGGGGGAGCAATTGAGATCCAAACCGTAATTCTTCCTGTCTTTCCTATGAAGAAGGCATACAAACTTCTAGATCTTACTGAGTTTCTGCTTATTCATTTTTCTTTAATGTGATGACTCCAAGCATAAAACAAACTTGTATGCTTTCTCTCCTGTAGTTCTGTTTTCTGTCAATTATTTCATACACTCAATTATTAAACTCTTAAAGGGTAGAGAGAAAGCTCCTCTGCCCACCCCATCACACACACACACACACACACACACACACACACACACATAAGGAAGGAAAAACTTCATCCTTAACCCTCCTAAGTTGAGTGGGACTGAAGAAAAGATAGATTAATGATTGAACAAGTTTCTGTTTTCTTTTTTTTTTAACACATGCATCACATATACATGTTGGAGAAACTCAGTGATGATAACTCAAAGGGATGGTTAGAACTTTGACTTACAACAGAATATCTTAAAAGAATGTAGCTTTGTAGAAAAACGACAAGACAAATGAAATACCATAGTATTTTAGGTGTAGCAAACAGGAGGGAGAATATACGAAGGATACTAATGGAAGATGAGGGTCATTTTAATAAGGATTGTGTAAGTCTATCTCAGTGCCGTCTCATCTCCATTGATAAGGGTGTTGTCCCTTTCCTGATATAGGTGTCCCTGATGTCAGAGAGTCCTAATATAATTTCCCCAAAAGAAAATTGAAAAACAAAGTAATGTTGAATAAGGAAAGTAATTTTATATTTTTTTATAGCCATACTGGTGTCCTCCAACCTATTTCAGGGTAACTGCCCTGACATTCAAATTTTAAAAGGTGATGGAACAAAAATGGATCAAGAAGTATGCATAGTGAAGAATTCTTGGTCAAACCTGGGTTTGGTCCATCATTATCTCAGGATCAGTCAGGTGGAGCCTTATGAATGATAAGTCACTGCTGCTGGTCGAGGGTGGAGGTTTTGTTTTAACTGTTCTCACAAGATCCTTATCCATCAGACTTGTTCCTTGAATAAAGGTGATTTAGGAAAGAATGACTTAAAGAAAGGACAAGTTAGAAAGGCAAGATGGCATTAGTTCCTTCAGATTTAGGGCAATGACTAGAGACTTTTAGGCATTGCTCCAATGGTCTGTAAAAGGGTGTTGTAAAAGCTGGCAGTTCACAATCTGTTAATTATGATGCCCAGAAAATCTGGAAAATATCTTGGTTACTCTCATCTTGGTACCTTCGGTCTTGAAAGGAGAGGATTACTAGCTTTTCCCAAGGCAAAGGAGGTAGGAAAGGAGACAGATACAAAATCAAGGTCAAGATTCCAAGCTTTTAACCTGCTTTTAGTTACCCATTGAACATCTTTCAGCCCAAGTAAATAGTCAGTGATTTCAGTTAATGTAGTTCCCAGAAACTTGTTATAGGGACACATCTTCATGATGGGAATTCTGGTGGGGGTTCAGGCTGGTGATGGTTGGCAGAGAAGTCATTGTATCTGCTTTTTCTAAATAGTCCTGAACTCATGGTAATCCTTGTGCAAGAGTGGCATATTTTAGGGTAGTATACTTTTGACCTTCATATACATAAACTGATTAGAATGGTGTTTGGCTTATTGTATGCAATTGGTAAATATTGGCTATAGAAATTGTTATTATTATTACTTTTTAGTAAATGCCATGGCTGAATAGCAGGTCTGAATGTGACCTCTAATAATCTTTAATATAAAGAGAAGGAATTCTAGAAATAGAGTATAAAGTTGTTTTAGTCAGTTATTTTGCCACTGTGTCTAAAAGACCCACTTAGAACAATTGTAGAGGAGGAAAAATTCATTTGAGGGCTCACGGTTTCAGAGGTCTTAGTCCATAGAAGGCTGACCCTATTCCTTGAGGCTTGAGGTGAAGCAGAATATCATGGAAGAAGAGTGTGGCAAAGGGAAGCAGCTCATAGGATGATCAAGAAGCAGAGGGAGAAAGACACTCCACTTGCCAGATACAAAATACATACCCCAAAGTCGTACCCACAAAGTCCCACTACTGCAGGCATACCCTATCAGCCTTCAGTTACTAATTAGTTAATCCCTATCAGGGGATTAATTCACTGATTGGGTTAAGGCTTTCACAACCCAATCATTTCTTCTCTGAACCTTCTAGCATTTTCTCACACTGGAACTTTTGGGGGACACTTCACATCCATGACAAAAGCAAAAATCTGTTTTTTTTTTTTTTTTTAATTTAAACAGGACTGGATCTACTCCTTGTGGGTCAGGATGTGTGATAGTATGAAGATACAAAGTATTTCTGAATCTGCAATCTGAGCACTTCCAGCTGTTTGTTTTTCTTTTCCTTCCATCTTGGCTTATTCTGCCCAATTTTCTATCCAAGGACAGTTTTGACCTAATTCCTAGAGTGGTATAAAGAGTCATGTAAGCTGGAAATTGATATTGACAATCTGCCCAAATGATTACTGTAAATCCAAAAGAGCAACTAATTTTCAATTTCTCAAACTCCAAATACTAGGCAGCTGAACCTCTTCAAATAAATAATTAAATAAGTAAATAAATAAAAAAAGAAAAAAAGAGAAAGAACAGTAGAAAGGAAAGAGAGAAAAGAAAGAAAGAAAAGAAAAATAGGAAAGTTTTGATTAGTTAATAGCCCAACAGAGATCTTTGGCAGCCTAAAAATATGTTTTACATCATGGAAATATGTTTTTTCTTAAAGTCATTGAATGCACTTAAAAAGAGGAAACTACACAATACTGAAATATGACACATAAAGGATGACCATAGGGAATGTAAGTGAATATTTACCACATTTGGTACATAAACTACAAACAATGTGACCCATATAAACTTAGTCATACCGAGATACTTTCTCTAAAGTTGTGAATTTATTGGATAAGCTGGAAAGATCTATTTAAATTTTCATTATGGAAGTAATCTCTGAGATTACCTAAGAAAACCTCTTTATTTTACACAGAAGAAAATAAGGACTTCTTATAGAATGCTATGGCTAATATGGGGAGAATCTAGGTCTCCAAAATCTAGCCCACTTTTCAGATTCCCTTCCTGTTAGGTAAGCAAATTATACGCATTTCCTTTCCTGTTAGAGTTTTGCAATTGGGCACTCCTTAACTCTTTGTCAGCTCTATTAAGCTGGGCTAACTTCCTAAGGCTAAACATACAACCATTTTTCATTTCTTGGCAATCTCTTCTATTAAATTTGCATATTCAAATATGCAGCATTTATGTCTGATCTCTAAAAGAAAACTCACTAAATTCCTAGTAGGATTATTCTCTCTTTCTCTTTGGCTAGGGATAGAGATTTGAATAACAACTGAGAGAGAAAGCAGAAGTTAGGCAGTGCTTTCATAAATGAAATTAGCAAGTTTCTACAATTTAAAGGTTCTATTTGTAATTCTAAAAACCTTTTCCCTTTCTCCTTGCTTAGCTTCGGGCATGAATAAAGTGTTGGGGAGGGGAGGAATGTTTGCTTTTCTTCCTCTTAATGGGTAAGAGATAACTAAATGCTGAATTTACAAAATACTTTGCTGTTTCTGGATTGTATGCATAAGCACAAGATGAATATCATGGCTTGGATCTTAACTGAATAATATCTGCAAAGTCACTTTGCTGTATATATGAAAAATCTACATTGTTTAACTTGACAATCTTCTCAAACGATATCCACAAGTATTTAGCATTAAAAAGCTCAGTTTAGAATTTGAATTGCTAATGCTATGTTTCCAATTCAAGGTTCTACAATCCAAAACAGGCTTGAAAAGGAAAAACAAAAAAAGGACAAGCATAAATTGAAGGGAAACAGGAGCATTGGCTCCCAGTTGGTTAAGTCCTTTGCAGGGAACCAGGACTCTCACAGGCTTTATGACTTCCAGTTGTCTTATATTCCACCATACTCTGGGGCAGAACATCCTAAAGAAAATATTGATGTTACTGTAATCCAAACTGAAACAAAACACACACACACTTTCACATACTAACCTTAGAAAATTTTCAACAAAATTTTGAACTAAGAGAAACCATTAGTTTCTCAAACATATTCACTGTTACCATTAGCTTCAATTCTCTTCCTTTCTTATTTTCTTCTACACCTCATGTTAGGGATAAAACTCCTGGGTTTGTGCAGATTTGGGTGTAAATTCTTCGGTGTCTACATTTTCCTCCTTCTAAGCTGACTTTCTCTTCATATGGATAGTCTTCTGTTCTGGAAATTTGTCTTGAGGAAAGGATCTAGCTCTAGGTTTATTTTTCATTTCTGTATGGATAATCATGAAGGTCCATAGTTATCATCACCAGATTTCTTATTGAAAATCACCCAGGAAACTGTAGCTAGATGCAACGGGAACTAAAAGTATTTAGCAGTGATTAGTTATACTTGAAAATGACAGCAAGAAGATTCATCCTTTATTATACACTAGATACATTATTATACAATACAGAAAGATTCCATAGGAACCTTATTGTGTAATCTTTTGTTCCTGTGGTAAAGAACAATTATCCAAAAAAAAAAAAAAAAAGATAGAGAGAAAGAAATCACTTCACTCATAGAAATATGAGCAATTGGCATAGAAATATGAGCAAGTGTACCAAAGACTTTATTTAATTCATTTATTAATGACTATACCAGTATTGCTATCAAAACCACACTAAAGAAATATCTGAAGAAAGACCATATATATATGTATAGATAGATAGATAACCCAGAATGCTGAAAGACTTTCCTTATACTTTAAAGGTTATTTAATGCTCTTTTATGGGACATATTCTTCCCTTGATTCTTTTCAAAAATTATCTTAATTAAAATTTAATCATTTTCCCCTAATTTTTCTTCTCAAGTAGGGCCTATATCACTCAGTCTTAACAAGAATTCTAGCAATTTAGAAAGAACCCTCCAGACTTTTGTCTGAGCACCCTGGTCAGCCTTCAGCAGGAATTCTGTGAAGTCAATTTAACCAGATTATTCCCTTACCTCTGACATTTCCTCTTAATAATTTTCAATGCATTAAACCTCACCATGTTCCTTGGGTTTTGTTGAGGCTCAGAAAGTATATTAATCAGTTGTCTGTTACTGAAACCATACACCTGAGATACTCAACTTATAAAGAGGAAAGGGTTATTTGTGCTCACAATTATTGAGGTTTCAGTCCATGGTTGGGTTGCGCCATTGCTTTTGGTTCTGTGGCGAGGGAACACAGCATGATGGGAGCAGGTGGTGGAGCAAAGTCAGTCACTTAATGGCCAGGACATTCAAAAACGCTCTCCCAGTGACTTTAAATATCTCACTAACTTCAAACTTTAAAAGTTTCCACTCCCTTACAATAGTGTCAAGTTGAGGACCAAGGCTTTCGGGGATATTTCAGATCTGAACTATAGCAGAAAGCAATGCCCCAAAGTATGGTACTTTGGTGTGCTGACACTTTAATCTAAAGAAGAGGTCTCTGAACCAAAGTCTCTCTGACCTCCTACCTATCTGTGTCTTAACTTTATTTCGCTCCTGAAATATATGAAGTGGCTTTGTCTGAATTTCTCTTATCTGACTAAAAGCAGTTCTTACAGTGTTATGCAATTGTCATGAATTCCCTTCCTAGAATCCTAAGAACCAGAGAAGATTGATATCAGAGGAAAGAAGACTAAGGGTCAGCACATGTCTCAGTCGGAGAGAGAGTGGCACAACCTATCACCTATTCTTCTGAGGGCTACTACCTGAGAGACTCTCTGCATAAAAAGGCAGCTATTTTTTTTTTTTTTTTTTTGCTATGCAGACCCTCCCTTCACCCTCTCAGAACCAATTGTATCTTGTCACCACCTCCCCTGACAATTACCAAGCCCTTATTCCTTTCTGTAGCTTAGGACACTAGGTAAATATCAACCATCTGGAGTCTAATATTTTGTGAGACTCTATTTCCATGGCACATAATTAGTCTACATGCAGCTTCTTCTGTTAATCTGTCTACAGTTTATTCCAGAGACTGAAAATTATAGCAACTTTAGAGAGCAGAGGGCAAATTTAAACTACCCTACTCTATAAATCCATATCTCTTCATGCAAAATTAGGAATTGATTCTAATTCTATACTGAGATCTCTTTCATCATTAGGTTAGTTTTTGAATAAATCATTTTGTACCACTTAGAATAGTCCAGTTCTGGTTTGTTTTGACAGAAGTGAAAATCAATTGTATTTCCAATTGACAAAAATCATTTGCACCATTAACGGCTTTCTACAATTTGCAAAATTATAAGATTAGTGAAAGATGATGAAAGAAGCTAACTCTGATAGATTCATATAACCCTGAAAGGTATACAAGTTTACATTCTTTGTTCCATTAATAAGTTACCCAGTAATCTACATCTATTTCAGAATCTTTCCCATGTCTTTCATCTATCAAACACTGGAACATATGCCATAGTGAAAACTTGCTAGTCACCCCTTCTCTTTAATATGTAGTAGATTTTTTTAATGGCCACATTTTCTCTTTCATTTTATATGTTACTCATTTCAAATCTTTCTGAAAGACTATACACTGAATAGACTACTGTATAGACCCTACACTGAAACAATGTTGAACCGAGTGACTTACACATGTCTCATGAAGCAGTAGCACATTTTGTTAAAATTTAATATACACTTTTCCTAGAATAGTTTCAGATTCCTATATTTCATATTGCTTCTAATAAAAAAAGAAACACAGAAAGTTTCAATTCATGAAAAATAATTACTATCTGTAGTAGGAAGAAACTATTCCATAAAGATGTCTATACCTCAACCTTTAATATCTGTAAATGTGTTACCTTCAGGTGGATCAAGGTACATATGGAATTAAAGTTGCTAAAGAGTTGATCTTAAGATAATAAAGCCATACCAGATTATCATGGTAGGTCCAATGCAATCCCAAGGATCCTTAAAAGTGGAAGAGAGAAACAGAATAGATGAGTAATGGTTAAATGTGAGTAGGAAGAATGGTCAGAGAGATGCAATATTACTAATTTCGAAGATGAAGGAAGGGGCCAAAAGCCAGAGAATGTGGATGATTTCTAGCAACTGTAAAAGGCAAATATTTGAATCTAGAATATCCCTCAAAAGCTCATGTGCGGAAGGCTTGGTCCTCAGTTCAGGGGGTTTCAGAGGTGAAACTTTTAATAAATGACTGGATCATGAGGGCTCTAACATCATCAATAGATTAATCTATCGAGGGAATAATAGCTAAGTGAACTATTGGGAGGTGGTAGAAACTCTAGGAATTGGGACCTATGAAGGAGTCAATCACTGGGTACATGCCCTGGAGGACCATATCTTGTCTTTGCCCCTACTCATTTCCCAATTGCTGAGAGATGAGAGATGTTTCACCCCACGCCCAGAAAAAATGGAGCCAGCTGGCAAGGGCGTAAAACCTCTTAAATCATGAACCAAAGTAAATAATTCCTCCTTGAAATTCCTTAAAAATTGTTTTTCTCAGGTATTTGTCATAGTCACAGAAATATGACTAATGTAGCATGGAAATTATCCTATTAAACTTCTAGAACAGAATAAACCCTTGATGACAACATGATTATTTTCTAGAAAGATTCATGCACAACTTTTATGAGGGTCAGGAAATGATATTCCAAACTATAGCCCTTTGACTTACTGAACACTTTGAATTAAAGGATATTGTAAGGTCACAGAGGCAATATTTGCCTCTGAACTTCTGCTCTCCTGTCCCCTACTTTTCTTCTGAAATGAATCACAGAAATCAGAATTTCCCTTCCCCAAGGTGATCATAGAAACCAGACAACTCTTTCCCAAAGTAAATAAAACCTGGAAAAATCATTCTGTACCTTTTCTCTTCTTCCTTGAATATCCTCATTCCAGAAGGATCCTACCCTTTGTAAAAAAGGAAGAAACGTTACACAGAAAGGCCAAGGAGAATATGAATGGCCCCTGCTGTGTTCCTACCTGGTCATCTACATGAGGTTCTCTCTTTGGTCCAAGTATATTTTTAAATGGCTGTTCATTCTTCATTGAATGTGAGCATAAATATAGATCCTCCCAGGTATTTGGGTCTTCATTTCTAAACCTTCTGTGTCACATAAATCTTTAAATTAGATAAATTTACTCTGCTTTTCTCTTGTTAATCTATCTTTTGTTATGGGTGTGACGCTTCTAATGTACGAAGAAATGTATCTCATCTTTAACTCCTGCAACTTCTAAACAACACATCTGTAAAATAATGTATTTTGTTTCAGCTGCTAATTTGGTGGAAATTTTTAATATCAGTAGTAGGAAACTAATATGCTATCCCTAGGAAGATGACCAGACAATGGTAATTTAGAATGAAAATCCCATAGAATACTAAATCTGGTCCTGGAAAAATAGAGAAAGACTTGAGAAAATCAATTACGATCTGTATTCCCCAAGGTACATATAAATGTAAAATATAAGGGAAAATCCAATATGTAGTTGGGATGATAGTGAAATTAAAATACTTGAAAAGATAAAATCATGTCTCTCAGGCAAATATAAAATGAGCATGTAAGAAAGATGCTATTTGGATTATTAATTAATGGAGAACAAGGAAAATATTAGAAACTTCTAAAACATCTGATAAGCTCAGAAAAAAAACCCAAATAAATGTCAAAATAATATTAAATTATATATAATCCTTTGTGCACCCAATGATCCAAAAAGTACTGGAACCATATCTTACCTAAAATTAAAATTATTGTTTATCAAAAAAGTGTATAAGGTAGCAATAATTTTATAAAATTATGAATGTTCAGTAATAATATGTATAATAATAATATGTATATCACCTCCATACTTCACAATCCTTGAGAACCTATGCATATGGGTGAAAAAACATGATACTTAAATATTTGCTTAACTTCTAAGTTTCAGAAAACTTTTTTCCTGAGAGGGAAAAAAAGCCATTTTTTCAGTTAGAGAACTTAGAAATATCAGGTAGCTGTATTAAAATCTGGAATTGGAAAATTAAAAAAATAAATAGTTTTGTAGTAAAAATGAAGGACAATATTGATTCTAAAAATAGTAGAAAAATAATTGTGAAATTATTTTTATTCAAAAAAAGAATATTTCATGACTTTTTAGTTTTGCATTTTTAAAGAAATGAAAGACAACTAGACTTTTTGTACAATGGTACAATGAACAGAGAATCTAGGAATATAATAAAGATATATTGGATTCATTCTTCAATTTTAGTCCATAGAAATATTGAAGAAATATTTTAAACAGATATAAAACGTACACAGTAAAACTTGAAAACAGAAATATAAACTGTGGTAGCCCCACAGCAATAGGAATCCCAAGTATTGAGTATAAATTGAAGATAAACTTTGCATATGAGAACCAGGCACAAATGGCAGATTAACAAGTATAAGATTCATATGTCCCTATCTGGATGATAGTCAATGACACAGAAGCATTACATGGGGAGAATCTTTTGAAAGGAACACAGAAGCTGAAAGACACTTCTTCATAACCAGGAAGGTAACAATCTCTGCTTATTAGCCTAGAATGATGTCAACATGAAGATCTAATACCATGCTATGATTCAAACTATATCTACAACTAAAGAGTCATCTTCCAAGTCAGAGTTATATTTTTCTTGCAGACGGGATAACTGGTTTGAATGAAACATAAACCAGAAACCTTAATACATTGTTATGAGGCGCAACTTAAGAACAGACCAATCACCACTGAGAAGTCCAAATTTGAGAGTCTTTATTAAGCCAGCCAGCTGACTGTCTCACACAATGCCCCAAAAAATGACTTTTGGGAGAATAGCCCTGAACATAGGGTTGTAGGGGTTCTTATACCAAAAATCACATCAATCATAAGTGTCTGTTGTTATGATTCAAAATTACAAACTAACATCATGAGATCATCAACAGAGGGGGAAGTGGGTCACAATGACCCTTACCTAGGTACAAACTAAAGAATGGTTACTAACATCCACACCATCACTGTTCACATGGTACATTGTTTAGGAGCAATAGGAATCAAAAGACAGCAATTCTTTACTAGATAGGAGTTGCCATTGTATATTATTAAACATGTCACACCAAGTAACTGATGATGGGCACAGAGGCGGGGTATTCCCATGGGAGAAGTTTATTTCCTACATAACATGGAGTCTCAGAGCAAAATGGAGTCTGTTTAGTCATTTCCCTTAGAGTCTGGCCTATAACAAACTTATGGAGCCAGTTCTGTCAGCCCATCAAACATTAATAGAAAACCCAAGTTGAAACTGGCAAAACAAAGAGATATAACCATGAAGTGAACCTATCGGAGTCTAGAAATACCTCCCCAATTATGCAATTCTGAGTCAGCGACCAATGAGAATCTCTGATGGAGATAACATTGCACCCTGCCACATAGGAAATTTTTTAGTGAATTTAATGACTATGGAAGCATCATTAAAATAGTTAACTAAATAGATAGATTCCTGAACACTAGGAATAAGTCAATCTAAAAAGGATTTTAATATAATTTTATTTAAAACATTCAAACAAGTAAATTCAGGAAGTTATCCATAAAAAATTGAACAGAGGTATAAAATAATTACATAGAAATCTTGGAGTATTATCATTGAAACAAAAAACTTGTCACATAGGGAGAACTGGGAGGGTGTTAAACAGCAAATTTGGCCTAGCAAAAGAGGTAATTGGTGAATTAGGAAATGGAAGTCAAAAACTCTGCCAAAAGACAGCACAAGGAGATTAAAGCTTGGCAAAGACAATACATACATAAATATTTATGTAAAAGACATGAGAGACTAATTGATAAATTCCAATATAATTCTAATAAGAGATCCAGAAAGAAAATCCAGGCAGGACAGGAAAGAGACAATATCTGAAGAGATGTTGGTGACAATGCTTTAGAAACAAGGAAAGATGACTCCCCCAACACACACACAAAAGTTAGAAGATTAGTAGGATTTTAAAAAGTAAAATCTATACATAGAAATATAGCAGTGAAAATAAGGACTAACAACAATAAAGGGAAAATCTTCAATGTTACCAAGGTAAAAGAGACACATTGCCTACAGAGACATAAGGACACTGATCTCAGATTTCTTATCAGCAAGGGCATATAGCAGAAGAGATAAGAGAAAAATGGGAGAAAATGAGAAATTGAAGTACTTTAATTATTTTGGTGAATTTAACCATAATCTGGAAATAAGGTAACAGACAAAACTATCATGAGATTTGGTGTTGTGATGGGAAAAAAGTTAAGTTTGTTATTTTGTTTAGGGGCAGAATAAAGGCACAGATTAAACATATTTCTTGGGGCAGGAGTGGTAGCTCAGTGGTAGAGTGCTTGCCTAGCATGTGTGAAGTTCTGGATTTAATCCTCAGCACCCCATAAAAATAAGTGAATAAAATAAAGGCATTGTGTCCATCTACAACTAAATATATTTTTTTTTAAATTATATTTCTTACATGTATGTGTTTACATGTGTATTATAATGCGTACACTTATTCAAAGAATATATACTGAAATGTTAAATGTAACGGGTAAAACAAATGTGTAGAATTGGTAGCTTCCAACCTGTGGTGCTTTTTTGAAAACTATGTTTCATTAACTGAAGAAATTTTTATTTATTTATTTATTTTGGTGGTGCTGGGGATTGAAACCAGGGCCTTGTGCATACTAGGCAAGCACTCTACCAATTGAGCTATATCCCTAGCTCATTAACTGAAGAGAAAGCAAGAAAAAGAAAAAATCTAGGAAGCAAATTGAAGAACATGGAAAATCAAATTAAGAAAATGATCCAAATAACCACAAATTAATACACAGGTTTATACTTATTATTAATAGATTAGAAAAGAAGCAACAAACAAAAATATATCTCTCTCTTCTCATAAAGAGACATGTAAAGTAAAATAACACTGTATGTTTGGAAATAATCAAATAATGCTTGGGTGAAATGACAATAGAAGATATATATATATATATATATATATATATATATATATATATAAAAGGGTATATATAGAGAGAGTGTATATATATATATATATATATATATATATATATATATATATATATATAACTAAAGGGCCCAGAGGAATATTTCATATTAACAAAATGCCACAAAGTGTGTATAATAGTCATAATCTAAAATGTACCTAAATACATAACCTTAAATCTACAGGACAAAACACTAAAAAATATAAGAATATAATAACAAATTCTTACTCATATGGGGAGAATTTAAGCAGAAACTAGTAGTTCAATAAGACACAAAATGAGCAAAAATAGAAGGTCTGAGTATTATTTACAATTTAAATTTATTTTAATATAATTCTAGGGATGCACATTTCACATAAGCATGCAAGAGTGTTTACCAAGAAAAGACTATATGCCACAGGAAAATAGGAGTCAACTTGACATAAACCTTACTTTCTAACCACAATATAATATGCTCAGAGATGGTCAATGAAAACATACCTTTAAAATTCTTTATATATTTGAAAATCAGATACATATATACTATATCAAGGAAAAATAATGAGTTCAAGAGAAAAATCATGAAGTACTTAAAAGTTAAATCATCAGAATATCAAAAACTGTGAAATAAAACTAGGCCAATATTCAGAGAAAAAATTATTAGCTTAAATATATTGTTTAGAAAAGATAAATGATTGAAAATAAATGGACTGATACTAAATCAAGTTTATGAGAGTACTTTTGTCAAGCTTTGTAAAAATCAGGTCCTTTAGATGTGTAATAAATTGGTGGATCATTTGATGAGTTAGCATCTGTGCAATAGTCTAGACTCTGGAAATCTTATAACTCTAAAAATACTGTGAACACAGCATGGAGTCCACTTTTATGGCAGATACCTAGAGGGCCCAAGTCAAATCAAGTGAATAGATGCCATCTCCTTTATAAAGAACCCATAGAAGAAGCTAGAAGGTAATGGTCATTAATTTACCTAATTATATTATTTTGTTTTCCAGATGTTGTGGTAAAATTAAAATTCCTGAGAGTCTCTAGGAATATAAATATAATATTCACAAGAATTTATGAACATGGTTGTGGACATTTTATCCAGTATCTTCCATACTTTCAGATAAATATATATATAAGGAAAGTAGCTTTGATATAAGTTGGTGATAATTTATATGTCACTCTTTATATATGCACTTTGTGTGTGTGTGTGTTTGTGTGTATGTATGTGTGTGTGTATGCACGTGTATAACTTTGATAGCCCCTATTCTGGTCCCCATATCTATGATTATGCTATTTCACAAATGTTATACACATCGAATCATGCATTCATAATGTATTCTTATGAGAATTTTTTTTTTCTGAGCATAATTCCCCTTAGGTTCATAGTAGTTTTATGTAAAATTAATTCCTTCCTTTTTATTGCAGAGTAGCATTCCACTGTAAGAATATACTACATTGTACCTAGAAAACCATCTCTTTTTTCTTTGTTTACTTAATTACTTATTTCATTGGTAAATATTAATGATTCAGAACAGTAAGTTCCATTATGGCATATTTACATATCCATACAACATAATTTGATCAGTTTCACTCTCCAATAACTTCCTGCCTCTCTCTGCTTGATCTCTTTCCTCTACCCTATTGGTCTCCCTTCTACTTCTATAATGTCCTTTTCTTCCCTGCTCCAACTTATAAATATAAGAGAAAATATACTTGCCTTTCTGAGTCTGGCTTACTTTGTTTAATAGGATATTCTCTAGTTCCATTCATTTTCCTGCAAATGACATAATTTCATTTTTTTGTCTACTGCCGAATAAAACACAATTGTGTATATTTAACACATATTTTTATCCATTAATCTCCTGATGGACCCCGAGGCTGATTTCATAACTTGGCTATTGTGAATTGTGTTTTATGGTTGTATATGTATCCTAAATTATGCTGACTTTAATTCCTGCAGATAGATACTGAAGAGTTATCTACCTAGTTCATATGGTAATTATATTTTTAGTTTTTTGAGGAACAACCATACTTATTTCTTTAGTGGATCTACCAATTTACCTTTCCACCAACAGTGTTTCAGAGTTCCATTTGCCCTTCATCGTCACCAGTATTTATTATTTGTATTCTTAATGATTGTAATTCTGACTGAGGTTAGAAGAAACCTCTGTACTTTGGATTTATATTTCCCAGAGAGCTAAAAATGTTGATTTTTTTCCCTATAATGGTTAGCCATTTATTCTTTTGAGGAGTGTCTGTTTAATTTATCTTTCCATTTAGTGAATGGATTATTTATATGTTTTGGTGTCTTTTGAGTTTCTTATAAAATCTGAATAATCATCCCAGATGATCACTCATTCTGTAGCTCTCTCTTCAGTGTTATTTCCTTTGCTATGCAGAAGCTTTCTAATCTATGCCATCCCATGTATTGATTCATGGGATACTTATTGATATCGGTATGCTGAACCACCCTTGTATCCCTGGAATAAAATCAATGCTGTCATTGTGTTTGATCTTTTTAATGTATTGTTGAATTCCGTTTGTAAGTACTTTATTAAGGACTCTTTTTCCTATGTTCATCAAGGATATTGATCTACAATTTTCTTTCCTCAATGTGTTTTTGTCTGGCTTTATAATCAGTTGATACTAACTTCTAGAAATTCAGAACCATTCCTTCCCTTTATATTTCATGGAGTAATTTGAGGAGCATGGATGTAAGTTTTTCTTTAAAGATGTTGTAAACAGTCAGCCATGAATCTCTCTGGTTTTGATCTTTTCTTTGTTGGCACGTGGTTTTCTTCTTCTTCTTCTTTTTTTTTTTTTTTTTTTTGTTTTTTTAGTACTGGGATTGAACCACTGAGCCACATCTCAGCCCTTTAGTATTTTATTTAGAGACAGGTTCTTACCAAGTTGTTTAGGGCCTCAATAAGTTGCTGAGCCTGGTTTTGAACTCACAATCCTCCTGAATCAGCCTCCTGCTTCAGCCTCCCCATCCACTGGAATTGCATACATGAGCCACCATACCTAGCTTTTTAAGGATTTCTTTAGCCATTTAATTTTGGTAGGTTGGATGGGTCTAGAAATTTACCCATTTTGTTGAGATTTCATAATTTATTGAAATGTAAGTTTTTTAAATAGTCCTTTATGATCGTTCCTGTGGTATTTGTTGTGATATCTACCTCTCTCTCTCTCTCTCTCTGGAGTGTGTGTGGTGCTAGGGATTGAACTCAGGGCCATGCACATGCCAGGCAAGTGCTGTACATCTGAGTCGCAGCCCTAGCCCTACTAATGTTCTTTCTCTCTTTCTTTCTTTTGAATAGTTCAGCTAAGGTTTTATCAATCATGTTTATTTTTCAAAGATTCAGTGTTTGATTAATTGATTTTATATTGTTCTTTTATTCTTCATTTCATTAAATCCATCTCCGATCCTTATTATTTTTTCCTTACTGGTTTTGTGATTGGTTTGTTCTATTTTTCTAAGATCACGATATGCAACCCTCATTTGCTATTTATTTGAGATCTTTCTGATTTTTTACATATAGGCACCCATAGTTATAAACTTCTCTCTTATAGCTGCCTTCATCATTTCCCATTGTTTCTAGAGTTTCTGGTATGTTGTGTTTCTATTCTTTATTTTTAAATATTTTTTAATATAGAAGGATGTAATGCCTTTATTTATTTTGATGTGGGGCTGAGGATCATACCCAGTGCCTCACATGTGGTAGGCAGGTGATTACCACTGAGCTACCATCCCAGCCCCTCTATTCTTTTTTGATTTCAAGTATTATAAAATGTTCCCCCTTGATGTCTTCAATGACTTTCTCACCATTCAAAAGTGTATAATAGGATTGGGGCTGTAGCTCAGTGGCAGCGCTCTTGCCTACCAAGTGTGGGGCACTGGATTTGATCCTTAGCACCACGTTAAAAATAGATGAATAAAATAAAGGCATTCTGTACAGCTACAACTGCAAAAAAAAAAAAAAAAAAAAGTGTATTGTATTGTTTCTGTAGTTTTTCTTAGTATTGATTTTTAATTTAAAAGTTCACTGATACAAAGTGTTGCTTAACTCTGTGGTATTTTTATTAATTTTTTTGCACAAATGATCTATCTATTAGTGAAAGTGATAAATTGAAGTTACTATTATATTGGGACCTATGTGTCTCTTTAGGTCAAATAGCGTTTATGAAGTTGCATGCACCAATGTTCAGGGCATCCGTACTTATAAATATTATACCGACTTTTTGAATTGATCCTTTTGTATTCAGCTTTACTGAATAAAGTAACGTAGGTTAGCAGTTATTTTCTCTTGTGGTTTAAAATAAATTATTCTATGCCCTTCTGGTCTTTGGAGTTTCTTCTGAGAAATCTATTATTCTGCTGGGTTTGCTTTTATAAAAGTGACTTGTCATTTTTTTCTCTTACAACATTTAAATCCTTTCTTCATTCTGAATTTTTGACATTTTCATAACTGTCATGGAGAATTTCTTTCCTGCTCTATTTGTCTAAATACCTCAGGGCCTCCAATACTTGCACATTCACTTCATTGTCACAATTAGAGGAATTTTCTATTATTTCACCAAATAAAATTTCTATGCACCTACCCTGCATATACACTATTTCCTATGAGTCTTTAATTTTGTTTTTCAATGTTATCCCAAAGCTTTCATATATGCTCATAACTTCTTATTTGTTTTCTTTGCTACTACCTAAAAATTCTGGTTTATCTACCTAATCTTCAAGCACTGATACTTTTTCTTCTGCTTGATCTGCTCTATTGGTGAGATACTCCACTGAATTTTTTATTTGACTTGTTGAGTATTTGATTCACAAGATTTATTTTTTTTCGTTCTTTTTCATTTTTTTATCTCTTAATTGAAAGCTTATTTCATGTCCTGTATTATCTCCCTTAGTTTATTCCTTAGATTTTCTTTTCATTTATTCATCTTTTTGACAATCAACTTGTTAAAATCTTAAATGCTCAGCATTCCCTTCATTTTTATATCTATGGAGTCAGTTATTGGGGAGTTATAAAACTTGGAGGGGTCTTATTACCTTATCTTCTCATGTTTACTGTGTGTCTACTTTGAGATTTGTACATCTGTTGAAATGTATATCTCTTTCACCTATTTGAGAATTAGTGTTAGTGAACTGCTTTCTTTTATGATGCTTCCTGGGAAGGTGGTAGATCTCAGCTTCAAAGTACCCACTCGATGTGCACAAGGTGCTATGATTAATTTTAAGAACCACTTTGAGAGGAGAGAATAATCCTTATCAATAGCAACAACTTGCAAACAAAATTCATACAAACATATAATAAAAACTTATTAAAAATATTCTTTTACCTAGTGGTAAAGAAGGGAAGAAAGAAGTATAATAATATAGATTAGGGTGAAAAACTAGGCAATAAGTAGTGTAAAATTAATACTAAAGCTATTTTAAACATAAAAAGCAAAGTGAAAGCCAAAGCGAGGAAAAAGAAAAAAATGAAGGAGGAGGGAATAGAGAAAGAAGAAGAAACTATAATGAGAAGAGAAAAAATAAAATGGAAGATGATAAAAATGAGAAAAATGGTTGTGAGTATAAATCCAACTAATGAGAAAAATTGAAAAGTGAATAAAACATTTAAAATTACACAGAAGTATGAAATGACAAATCATAAGAGGAACTGAAAAAAACCCAACCCAGAAGAGAATACAAGTAAAAGTAAAAAAAAAAAAAAAAAAAAAAAAAAAAATCAGTCTTAAATATACTAAAATTCCTCTTTCTTGAGGCTTTGAAGGCGGAGGTACTTTTTAAAAGAATTTCCAAAGTTTGAATGTGCTATGCTTGTTGGGTGTGTGAAAAATGTCAAGTTTGGAAGCATGTCCTCTGAATATCACTGGGTGTACAGAAAATAAGAGTTTAAAGCAGCATTATACTTGTATGGAGTGTTCTACATTTACTTTTTCTCTTGTCTAGATCAGCATCTTCTCCAGACCCTACCTTCATTATCTTTTTCCCACCCAATTTCAATGAGTATCTCTGCAACTTTTTCAGCATTATGTCAGCCTGAGGAGCTGGTATGTCCTCTATTGGCAACAGGACTCATGTCCCCCTATGTATCTGTGGGTCAGTGTTGAACTTGGTTATTTTCTTGCCTAGATAACTCCACCTGTTTTAATGACAAATCCTAACTTAGTTTAATAAGTGATGAGTTCAAGTCGATTTGTCAGGGGTCAATTTGATCAAGAAAGTAAACAGACTTGGGCACAAATCAAGTTACCCACTCTTTTATACACATAAGGATTATAGGATGATGTTGTGATTTGGATATGAAATATCCTCCAAAAATTCCTGTGTTAATCAGAGATATTCAAAGATGTAATGATTAGATTATGAAATTGTAATCTAGTCAGTCCATCATAGTTTGAATGAACAGATTGGATGGTAACTGTAGGCAGGTGGGGCATAGCTGGAGGAGGGGGGTCACTAGTGACCCTGGAAGGGTTTATCTTTCCTGTGACCCCTTCCTCTACCTCCATTTCCTGCCCATAATGGGTGGAGCATTGTTCCTCTGCCATGCCTTGGGACCAGAGCAATGGAATCAGCTAACCATGGACTATACCTTTGAAACCATGAGCTAAAATAAAAATTTACCTCCTCTAGGTTGTTCAGGTCAGGTATTGTGCCACAGCAATGAAAGGCTAACTTGCGTGGACCACAAAATGGGCCATTCAATTAGATTCACTTTACCAAGCAGGGACCAACAATCATTTCTAAATGACCCGATACTCTTTTCAACTTTGCAAATCATATGGCTTCTGTCACAAATATTCAACTCAGTCATTGTAGCGGGAAAGCAGCCATAAATAATATATAAACAGATGTTCATGACCATATTTCTCCCATAGGCAATAGCTTATTGATCTTTATGTTTGACAATTGCAATATGTACTCTTAGCTACCATGGAAACTAAAAAAAATTTATCAACGTGCTACCCATACATTCTGACCTCCAAGCTACTATGATAAATGCAAAAATGTGTATGGAGTGAATAGGCATTGACCTGGTGTCAATGTCACTATAACATTCTATTGTCATGAATAACGAATTAAGACAAGAAAAAGAACTAAAAGATCTAAAAAAAGAACTGAAACTTTATGATTATATCAACAGGTTCCAGAAGTCTCCTAATAAAACTGAGCAGTTAAAAAAAAAAATATATATATATATATATAACTGAGATAATCAATTTATAAAAAGAAAAGGTTTATTTTGGCACACAGTTTTGGAGATTTCAGTCCATGATCAATTGACCTCATTGTTTTGTGCCTGTGGTAGCATGTCATTAGAGGAAGAACATAGTGGAGAAAAACCATTCCCCTGTGGCCCCAAAGCAAAAAAAGAGAAAGAGGAAGGGACTGGGGTCCCACTAGCTCTTTTCAGAGTGCACCAAATGACCTTAAGACCTCCCATTAGACCTCACCTCACCTCTTAAAGGTTTTGCCACATTCCAGTAATACCATGGAATGGGGACCAAGACTTTAACTTGTGGATTTTGATGGACATTACACATTCAAACTATAGAGATTCTATATAGAGAAACTATTTGATTTGAGATTTTATAAAATGTCGTAACTTTTCACCATATTTAAATTTTATGTTTTCCTTTCATGAACTCATTGTTTAATTATGATGAGAAAAGATGACTCAATTTAAAAATACCAAAAGAGAAAAGGAATGATGTTAATAGTAATGAGTTTCATAAATATACAAGGCACAAGGAGTTCGGTTGCAGTGACTGTATCGAGAAAAGTTGAAATGAGAACTATAATTTTAAACTGGGTCATGAAGAATTGATAGCCCCTGGACTGGAAGAAAATAGTAGGCATTCTAGAGGGAGTCTAGGATTAGCTGAGTATGTCCTGAATAAGGTAAGTGAATAAAATTGTATTCTTTTGTTGCTGGTATTAGGACAAATGAAATGATCTCACAAGAGTGGAATTCAGTGCAAATAGAGTTGAACATATCTCAGGGTCGATGCAATGGTTTTTTCTAAAATGAAAACATAAATTAAGTTCTCATTTATAGTTCCAAAACAGTGTCTATATGTTCATGGCTCAAATAGGGCACCAATTTGCTATGTAATTCATAGCATTCTCTTTAGTAACAAGATCCAAAGGAGAAATCTGTGTAACCTTCTCTCACCTAGCACTCAAGCCTCATTATTAGTTATTTCTTGAATTTATTCTCAGAGTACCATCAAAATATCAGACTATAAAAACGGCTTTCTTTCAATTGACCTACTCATATTGTATGCTTTATATTAGTATCAACTTATAGTCCCAACTGGTATTTATTGACTTTTTGCTCACCTTGCTAACTTTTTTCCAGCAAAAACAAATCAGCTTTCTGCCTATGAGAAGCATGGACTAGAGACACAGGGAATTAATGCCATAACAGATGGACTTTTTTCCTTTTGGTTTATTGCCCTTGGTTCCTGTTGCTTTTTTAGAAGCTTGAAGAAAATAGATCTTTCCTCATGTGCCAAGTATTCAGAACCAATGCCTTAGTCACTGAATTCAGAATGGTACCTGGGATGAGAGAGCAGTGGGAAAGATGGAATTCTTCTGTGTCTGTTGCATACTGGACATAGACGGGAACAACGTGTTGTTCATAATTCTTCTTAACGTATGGTGGTATTATTCTTCCCTCTTCCTCCCCCTCTCCTTCTCCAGTTTCTCCTCCTTTATAATACCACCAACACCACATCCAGTCACTGATTGCTGCAGTGTCAGGAACTGAGGGGTGAGAGATGTTGTAAGAGAGTATTTTCCTCCCCTTATGACAGAAGAGAAGGTGTACACTAACAATCTATTGTGAAACAAGGTGACTAAACTATGTTAAATGAGTGTTACAATCAGTGTATCCAAAGACAAATGATTCACTGAATGTATGCAACTGTTGGGATGATTTTATTCTGTAACTTTCTTTCTCACCTGCCCCTACCCCTGCACCATCCCTTGGCTTAAAATATCATTTTATTCTCTTACTATCAGTTTGCTCTTCCTATAGGAAGCCCTTCCTTGCTTCTGTCTCCTTTCTGCAGACATATCAGGTCCTCCTCCTAAGGCCTTTTTTAGCACAATGGGAAGTATCTCATCAAAATGTGTGTGTTTGTCTTTTCAAGTAAATGATAAACTTCTTGAAGACAGAAATTGCAATTTATGCCTCATTCTATCCTCTGCACAGTGCCTCAGACTGGAAGCTATTCAATAAAGGGTGATTGAGGAAATGGATGCTTTGCATGGAGAGATTTCCTCAAATCTTGACTTCATAAAGAAAGATAACATGGATAGTGATTTAGAATTTTTACTCTGAAATCACTTAGACTTGGGTTCAAATTGCAGCTGACAATAACTTGATATGAGAAGTTCCTTCATAGATTATTCAAATCTGTACGTCCATATTTCACAATCTCTACGTTGTAATTAATAATTATATAAACCTCACATAGTTTGGTGAGGAATAAATTGAACACATGCTTTTTTATTTCTTGTAGTGCTGGGGATTGAATACAGGGCTTCATGCATTCAAAAATGTTTTATAGTGTTTAGTAAAACAGAGGGAAAAAATCATAGCCTCTATTAATAACAACTTATCCTAAATCGCATAGCTAGTATATTATCATTATAAAAGCACCTACATGTATTCCTATCCTTTATATTATCCTTCCATCTTAAAATGCTAAAAGATCTTTAAGCCTATTTCAGAAATTACAACTGATTCTTACCATTTCTGAAATATCTAGACCACCAAACCAAGAAGCTTCATTTTCAGTAGAGATTTCTGGAGCACACATGCCAGAGTTGGAGCTCCAAGTGGCAAGAGAACAACAGCATTCCCCTTTACAGTGATTAGGAGACAAAGCATGAATATCTTATATCTAAGTTTCTGCCAGTTTCAAAGAGCAAAGCCAAATGATGAGAGACTTGGCGGGTGACTGGCCTAAGCAAGAAGGATGAAGAGAAAGTTGCCAAAATGCAATGCAGATCGTGCCCATTGGTTCCCTCACTGTTGGGAAGGGCATGGTGTTGGGTGCCAGGGCACATGGGATATTGTTCATTCCCTTCATGTGAAAAATGGGAGCTTTAAGCCTCCAAACACCTGTGCTCTCCCATCTTGCAATCAAAACCAGTGCTGGATGAAAATTCATTTGTGCAGTGGGTCTGAGGGAAAGGTGAGCTCAGTGAGCCAAAATCTCAGGCCTCCATGTGCAGTAAATGGATGTGCCACCTTTCATTTTTGAAAAGAGTACTGAAATATGAATTGAATATTTCCCAAATGCAGCTGTCCACCTTCAAAATAATTTAAAATATAAAAATAACTATCACTGGAACTTAGGAGGCAGAGAATTTAGAGAACGAATTGACTCCCAGATTTGTATAAAGGGAGCAAGGGAGCAGGAACAAAGCTGTATGATTTCCTGAGAAGCAGCCTGCTCTCAGTCAAACCACATAGCAGTATCCTGCTCTGCCTTGGCACAAGGATCCGCAGTGGCACATGAGTCCTGTTCAGTGCACACCGAGCAATGCCTTGCTAATGTATGTTTCACAATGTTGCAGAAGCAGACCAGGGGAAGACCAATACTGAGCAGCATTCATGGAATAAGACTGACAGATGGTGAAGGTGGAGGAGGGAAGAACTCTACAAGCACAGGAGAAAACAGACATGGAAACAAATATATGATTTGTACTTAGGGTTGACTAAAAGCTAAGGAGAGCCACCAGAAGACTTAGGAATTCAGCCTGGTGTCCTTGGATACTCCCCTGGTACCTCTGTTCCTCTATTTCTTTGTTCCTTGAAATGGCAAGATTGCAACAATTCTTTTCCATTTTTTTTTTTTTTCAGCAGCACTGGGAATGGAACTCATGGACACTCTATCATTGAATTACATCTCCAGGCTTTTTATTTAAAGACAGTCTGGCTAAGTTTCCCGGGTTGAATTCTAACCTGTGATCCTCATGCCTCAATCTCTACTTCTTTATAGTAACCAAGAATTCTTTTTGAAAATCACAATTCCCCTCCACCTCAGTTTGTGCTTTCAAATTTCATTCTTTCACCTTTATTTTCTTTTTTAGTCAGTGGGGTGTAGCGAGAAATCTGGAACACTGAACCTGAAACCTCTGGTTTAACTTCAAACTACTACTTGTGTGATGACTTCTTTGAACTTCATTTACGTCTATTGTAGTATTAAGACTAGAGTAATACATCAAAATTTACATGTACTAGATCAAACTCTCTTACTTAAGACAAAGGAAATTAAGCATGATTAATTTTCTGCATATTTAAATTTCCTTTACTATAATTGGAAAATGATATTGCTCAGCTTATCTCCAAAATTGGTCAAGATGATTTAAGTGAGAAGCTACAAATAACATTGCTTTTAAAACCATAATACTGTAATCATTTATTCATACACCCAACACCTTATTGGCTTTGGGTCACTCAATCTTTAATGATGTTTGCTCTTTCCTTAAAAGATTGGCTATGCTCATTACCTGTCACACTGTTAGTCTCGTGTCAAGTCTCAGCTAAGTATGGGCTTCTTCCTTGAAACCTTCCTGAGTAACTGAAAGTCAAACAGTGTCTCACAGATGTACTCTTCTGTAAAGAGCAATCTCTTTATGGGAATTCTTGAGTGTCCATACATCACTAGCATGCACTAAAACCAGGAAATCATCCAATTCTTTCAGAAGACGTTGAAATTTAGTATCAATGACTAAAAACAACTCCTCTTGTTCAGAACATACAAGCCACTTTAAATAAATTTACGACTTATTGTCAACTGGTTTTATGAACATGAGATGGGAGAGCAAAACTGTGCATGCAAATGTAGCAAGATATTAACAATTAGTTGTGCCAGGTGATGAATTTATAAGTATTCATTACGTTGGTCCTTTAACATGTTTACAAAAGTAAAATTCTGGGCAATAAGAAAGAACTGCAGATGTGAGCAGTTGCTTTACGATGAAAATGGCTAACTCTGGTCACTAGGGAGAGCTTCATTTGAGTAGTTGATAAATGAGACACTTCACCTCTGTATCATGCACAGGGATGTGAGTATGGTAAATATTTATATGGACTGGTAGTAAGGTCCATATCTCTTGCCTCTTATTGATCACTTGCTGATTATTGAATGATGTATGTATTCTGAAATGAAAATAAAATTTATTTTTAATGAACATTTTTTGGCAAATACAACAATATATGTAACCAGTTCTATTAACATAGCAACATATGAATGTGTTTGTGAGTGTGTGTATATATATAATTTATATGCATATAATTTTTATTCTTAACTTCCCTAATATAAAAACATTTTTTTTTCTTAGCGAACATTACAACACAAAGATAACACAACTAAACTAGAGGTGTGTGGAGTGATCTCATAATACTGTGGTTGTTATCTTTACAATGAAAAAAACAAGTGAACTATTTTTATTCAACCCAAAGAATTTCAATAGGTATTGAAGAGTTGAATATGAGAAACTGAGGAGATAGGTTTGTATATAAATTAAAATGTGGCAACACTGTGAAAGGAATAATGTTAGCAATATTCCAAAATAATTGTTCATAGCAGATTTGATAGTAATGAACGTATAATTTATGTACAATTTATAGTTAGCATTTTATGAAGTGTTCCATGAAGTAATTATCAGTCTAACCATACCCTCCTAATAACATTTAATAACAATAATGTTTATGTTTTTGCCAAAGATCACAATGAATTATCAAACAATTCATCATCTGTCAACATCCTGACTGCATAGAAATATCTCCATGACTTGATTTTTGCAAATGGACAAACTGAGACCCAGAGGTGTAATGCAGATCATAATCAATTCATTAAAATCCCAAGGACAAATGACCAATATCTCATGACAGGTGTACCTTCTTTGCAGTATGTATAAAATTAAGAGTAAGATAAATTGGAGATAGCTACCCATTATAATCTTTATAGTAATATTTTTCAACCCAAATGTTTTAATATGTTGGAAAAGATTGTTGAGTTGCATCCCATATTTAATGCAATTTTGAAGGTTTCCACAGGTACAATGCAGTTCTTTTGTGACAGTCTCAATTACTGCAACACACATGACCATTGCTATTTGGAGAACTTCACTGCATGTTAGGTTTTATAGTTATCTGGAGTTATTCCATTTTAAATTAGGTGAGAGAAAGAAAAAGACAGAAAAACTTTAATAAATTATACTGCAAAAAACATGGAATATGCATAATTTCTCTCTGTATGTATTTCTCTGTTATTTTCTTTGGTTCTTATGATTTTCCTATCCTTGAAGCATATAAAGCATATATTTTTCCCATGGTGATCTTCTGAATGAAGTATTTACCTATCTCTCTTGTCAGTTTTTTTAAAAAGTTATATGCTACTGTAATTGATATACAAAAATTACATGTATTTAAATTATAAAAGTTGAACCAGACATGGTGGTTGGCACTGTGTACACCCAGCTGCTCTGGAGGGTGACGCAGAAAGATGGCAAGATCCAAGCCAGCTCAGTAACTCAGTAAGGCCCTAAACAACTTAGCGAGACCCTGTCTGAAAATAAAAATAAAAGGACTATGGATGTGGTTCAATGGCTAAGTGCCCCTGGGTTCAATCCCTGGTACTCACTCCCACTAAAAAATTATGTAAGTTGGTACATTCTAAATATCTACATCTATAAAGCCATCAACACAATTAAGATAAATATATGATAACTGCTCAAATTTCCTGTGACAGTTCGTAACCCCTGGTTCACACCCAAAGGTAAAAATTGTGACTGTAGATTAATTTTCATTCTCTATAATTGATAGAAATAAATGGAATCATGCAGTGTGGCTTTTTAGTTTGTTTTGAGTTCTTTCACTTACCACCAGTATTTTGAGATTCACCAATGCCTATAAATGTGTTAAGATGTCTTTCCTTTAATTTCTCAAAGGTATTTCAGTATAGAGATACACCACAATAAGATACATACCTATTCACCTGTAGATAGACATTAGGATTGTTTAGTTTAGGTCTATTTATTACAAAGAAAGCCACTGTGAATATTTATGTACAGGTCTTTTTATTTACATATACCTTCATTTCTTTTCCATAAATATTTAGGAGTGGAATGACTGAGCTGTTTAGTAGATATGTTCTTACCTTTTCAAGAAATTTTAGAACTGTTTTCCAAAGTGGTTATAATAGTCTGTAGATTTATCAGTAGCTTATGATAGTTCCAGTTGATTCCAATCTTTGCAACATTTGACATGGGCAGTCTTCTCAATTTTAGACCTTCTAACAAATAAGGCAGTAGATAATTGTGATTATGATTTACATTCCCTAATGAATAATGATGTTGAACTTTTTTATATGCCTATTTTCCATCTTGTTTATTTTTAGTTTTTTTGGTAAGTATCTGTTAAAATCTGTTGCTGATGTTTTCAGTGCTATTTTTCTCATTAACAAATTTTGAAAATTCTTTATATCTACTGAATACAATTCCTTTATTAAATAGGGGATATATAAATATTTCTTACAGTCTTGAATTTTTCTTAACATTGTCTTTCAAAGAACAGAAGATCATAACAAATTTGTCACTTTTCTTTTAATGAGTCATATTTTGGTGTTGTATGTAAGAACTCTGATTAATTCAGAGTGACCAAGATTTTTCTCTTATGTGTTCATCTAAAATTTGTGTAGTTTTTATCTTACATTTAGTTCTATTGGTCAATAGGGTTTTTTGTTTGTTTGTTTGCTTGTTTGTTTTGGTGTGAAGAGAGGTGTTGATAAAGTGCATATTTTTATGTATGGACAGTCAATTGCTCTATCACATAATTTCTCCACTGAATTGCTTTTCTATCTTTTTTTTGAAAATCAATTTCACCTTAATAAGTTGACATATTTTTAGACTCCAAACTTTTTTTTTTGTGGACTTCTTTTTTTTTTTTTTTTGTCCTCCCAATAACTCACTGTCAGATACTTTACCTTTATAGCATTAAGTCTGAAAGTATAGATCCTCTAATTTTGTTCTTCGATTTCAAAGTTGTTTTTGTTATTCTAAATTCTTTGCATCTCCATACGAATTTTAGAATCAATTTTTCAATTTCTAAAAATAAATCCTTCTGGGATTTTGGTTGGGGTCCTATTGAATCTATACATTAATTTAGGGGGAATTAATATATGACTATTGAATCTTTCATTCCATGAAAATGGTCTATTTATTTAGATTTAAATTATTTCAGCAATATAGTTATTAGGTTATTAATTTTTCACTCTTTTGTCAGATTTTCTTCAATTTTTACATATTTTGGTTACTATTATAAATATATATTTTAATTCTATTTTTTAGTAGTTCATTCTCATTGTATATCATGTAAATAAATATAATTGATTTTTTTTATTACTATTCTTATATCCTTTAACATTGACCAAATCATATATTAATCCCATCTGGTTGGAGGTTTTTTATTTTATATTCTGTGTATTTTTTATGTAAACAATCATGTTAAAAACAAGTAATGACAATTTTCCCATTTTTCCCCAATATGAACATATTATACTTCTTTTTTCTGTTTATTTTGTCAATACTTATGAAATACTTCAGAAAAATTTTAAGTGAAAAGTGATAACAAGTATCTGGGTCTTGTTTTTCCTCTTACTGAGAAATAATTACATTATCTTAATCTGCTTCTATTGTTGGAAAAGAATACAACTCTTTGAATAATTCATAAAGAAAATTAAGTTTATTTAGCTCATGGTTTTGGTGGTTGGTAATTCAAAAGAAAGATGCCTGCATCTGGTGAGGGACATGGTGCTCTATCATGTTATGGTACAAGATGAAAAAGCAAGTGAACATGGATGGTAAAGAAAGTGCAAAGTGAGAGCCTGATTTTTATAAAAACCCACTCTTCTGCTAACAAATCTAATTGCAAAATAATGACATTATTATAATCACCTGTTATTTGTCCCCTCTCTGTCACCATTGCTTTAGGGATTAAGTTTCTAATACATAAATTTAGAGTATACATTCAAGTCATAGAATCAGCCTCATCCCAATTAATAGAACGTTAACTATGAGTTTTCCAAAAGTCATTTTTAAAACTTGAGGAAATTGTTTTCTTCCTAATCTGTTTAAAGTTGTCATCATAACTGGGTATTGGTTTTGTCATATTTTTTCTATGTGTCTATGATCATAGAGTTTTCTTTTATTCTATTAACAAGGCCCACTAAACAAATTGATTTCAGATGTTAAAGTAACCGTGCATTCCAAGATTAATCCAACTGGGTCATGACTTACAATCCTGTTCATAGAGTGCTAAAATTTATGAGAGTACTTCCTATATAAATTGGTCTGCCATTTTATTTTCTTTTGGTTTTTTATATGGCTTGCATTTCATGGTAATCCTAGTATCATAGAATGAACTTTCTCTTTTTTCTTAGTTTGATTATTGGGTCTGGTAGATTTTTGTTGTTGTTGTAATTGATAGAAGGAAGTTAATATCTGAAATTATAGTGGTGGATTAATCTATTTTTCCCTTACTCTCCTTCACTTTTGAAGAATCATTTCACAGGATACCTATTTATTTGATTTTGAAAAGTTTGAATTTGATATTCCTAGATGTGTTTTTTTTTTTCTTTTTGCATTTAAATTGCTTGTTTCTGTGGGGTTTTTTTGGATCTGACATTAATTTTAGGAGATTCTTAGTCTTTGTTGCTTCAGACATTATTTCTATTTCTATTTCTTTCTTCTTTTTGTGTTCCTATTATGTACATTTACATTTTTTGTAGCTTTCTCATAGATCATGGTCATTCTGTTTTCTTTTTCTTTCTAGTTTTTTTTTTTTTTAACTTGGGGTTCGTGAAGTTTCTGTTGGTATTATCATCAAACTTTTTACTTTTTAGAAAAGAGTGGTAAGTATTGAAAGTATTCAGAATAAAAATGGAAGTCTTATATCTTTTATGATATTATTTCTGGACACTTTTCATTTGCATATTCCATCATTCAAGAGAACCATGTGGATTACCAACTTCTTCATAAGCATCTATCATCCACCCCAACAGGAACTGTTTAGCTATGACATAAAAGAAAGTAGTGGACCATTTTGTGCTTACCTGACTAAACATACAATGCTGTGAGATTGGAATAAATTAAGCTATCATTAAATTAATCATGATTTTTTTAATCTTCAATTCTGTGATTTTTCTGATCTTAGATAATTAATTAATTCATTTAATGTGAATTTTTATTATCTAAACAATATAAGAGTTTGTGATAGATCTTTTGATGTCTTTTCTAATCACACCCTACTTTTAGAACAATATCTGTCATTAAGTATATTCAAAATTTAATCTGATTAAATCATTGAAACAAGAAGAAAGAACATTGAGTTTGGGTATAAGGTCGTATAATCATGTACTTTAAAATAATAGTTTACATTATGTCTTGGAATATAAATATTTTGCTTTTATTGCTTATTTTATTTCTTATTAAGACTTATGCAATCACTAATATGACTAATATAAACATACTATTAAATAACATTATATAGCTTAGTCAAAATAAATTTTGGAAAACTTTAATGAAAGGATATTTTTAAATCAATTTGATTAGATGGTCTAATATATACCAATTGTGAACAACTTCCAGCTTTAAATCACCATTTGAAACTTTTATCTGCAGTTTGATTTTCTTACTCCAGATGACTACTGGGCATGTTGACTTTTCCCAATTCAATCTGACTGAAAGCAAGAAGGTTTCTTTCATTCTCAACCCCCTTTTTCTTCTGTTTTGCTATTAATGGTATTAAAATGCCTTAATCATTCAGCTTAAAAACCTCAGGTTCATTATGGATTGAAACACTGAAGATCTGGATTTATAGATTCTAATACTCTATTACTTAGATCTTAGTCTCTAAGTGACAGAATATCATTTTAACATGTAATCAGTATATAATTATTAGTCTGTTATTTTAAGTTATTATCTTCAGACTAAGGTTATAGAAGGTGGTATTTTATATTTGCAGAATATTTTTTTCCACTAATTGTATATTAAATGCTCAATGGTCACTTCTGACAGGTGGCAACTATGTAGAAAATTCCAGACCTAGAGAGTATCTCACCCTCTAGAACTGCAGTAGCAAGTTCTAGCAAGAGGTTTACAAGAGCAGAGTCTCTCAGCAGGATACCAGAGACATGAGGTTCATACATCAAACTAGAGCAACAGAAGATGCTGAATCCATGTTTACAGAGTAGGTAAGAACTGAACCATAGCTATCAAACCCAAATGTCAAATCTAAACTTGTTTTCTTTAGAAAGTCCTCCCAGTTCTTCCCGAACATTTCATCATATTCATCACTCTGGACTCTAGAACCCTTTAATTACCTTCATGTTTGTGTGTGTGAGATGAATATATATGTAAATGTATGATCATAGTAGTGGGAAAGAAAAAAAAAACAACATAGATCTCATCTGCTTACTTTTCTTTCTCTAACTTGCTTATATCATTTAGTCATGTATCTTATACATCTTTCCAAGTTACATGAAAATCTCAATCTTTTTAAAGATAGCATTACAAGATATATCTTATCTGACAGTTTAACCAATATCTTCTCAAAAGGTATGTAAATTTTTTTGAGGTTCCAACAACTAAATGGATTGGAGACATATATATTCTAGTACATTGCAAATACCTTATGCAGAGTAGATCCTTAAAATAGGAGCTACTGATGCATTGACTAGGCATTTTAGGTTTTGTTACACACTAACAAATTGCCTTCCAAAATAGTTTATCAAGTTTATACCCCTTATCACATGTTTCCCTATACCATGCAGAACGTTATGTGGTTATCAACTTTTTTATATTTATGTTAGAAATTAACATTTTTACCAAAATTTATGCAACTTTGTAGTGGATTCTTTTATAAATTACTTTGAAGATCTTTTATGAATATCAATACTTTATGTGTCATAAATATTGCAAAAATCTTGTACCAGATTGTTACTTGTCTTTTGCTTATTTTTCTGTTTTGACATTTTGTACATTAAAATGCATAAATTTTTTAGTTGACTTAGAATTTAAAATCTTGATTAGGAAGGCCTTTCTTACCCTGAAGTTCAGAGTAATTATTTTCTAATATTATCTCCAAAATTTTATTATTTAGGTCTATAACCAACTGAGAATTTACTTTTTAAATATGATGTAGGAGTCTTTTGTTATTTTTTCTAATGTATATCCAATATTCTTGACAACATTTTAGTTGTTTTGTGTTGTTCTTTTAATAATGTATTATATAATCTTAGGCATTCAATATTTTGATTCCTCAGTGAGTTTATAAATATCCAGCATGCAACATTTTTTCTATGGTCTCCATAGCTCACACTTAAATTGTATTTGTCTCATAGAAAATAATAAATATTTGCTCACTGACAGAATAACCAGGTTGATTAAATTTTGAATATTAATAATAACAATGCCTCACATTTACATAGCCCTTTGTCATACACAAAACATTTATAGACATATATTTAATTCTTGTAAGAACCCTGTGAGTTAAATGGGGCAAGTATTTTATTCTCCACTTTACAAGTGAGGAAACCAAGGTTCAGGAAATGAAATGATTTGTTCAAGGTCAATCTGCCTCTGTGGGATGAGTAATGATTATGCAGAAACTTCCAGTGCTTTTATTCCTTTCTCCATCAAACCTGCTCAAAGGTAAGCACATTCAATCTTTTGTTTCTTCAATAATTATTAATTGAGGATAGGAACTGACTTAGTTACCTATTCAACACCCATCTTTTTCCTCATGTTTAAAAGAATCCTACCCTCATTATGTTCAGGTGCATACTTTTGTTATAACAAAGCTCAGAGAAAGGGTGGATCCTGATAAGACCATCCATATAGTAATTGCTTTATTCTTCTGGGTGACTGGTTAGGAATATCACATGATTTTTGGACAATGAGTTGTATGAGAAGGCCTGTTCTAGTCAAGGGACTTCTGAGTCACTCCTCTGCTCCCGAGAAAGTGACAATCTTTTTATCGCTCCATCACATACCATTATAGGATTAGCAGCTATAGCTTCTAGGGTCCTCCTACCACTTGGTGGAAGAGGACATCACCATCACTGTGGAAGAGAGCAGAAAAAGAGACCATAGGAGATGTACTAGAGTCTGTTCCACCTCTGAACTTCTCAAGATGCAAAGTAAATGTCCCAGTGGTTCATACGAGTCTGAATCAGGCTGTTTTATGAATTGCCTGTGAAAGTGTCCTAGTATTAAGGCCCACTGAGTACACACAACAGGCTAGAGAATCAGGGGTCAATAATACAATATGTTTTTAGAGTCCACTTTTCATTCTGAGCTGCTGAAAGCCCTTACTATAGCTTCCCCTGCTGCCACCCAACATGGGCCTCTGTAATTTGAAGATATATAAATTTTTTTCTACCTTCCATGGGGTTTGTTCATAATTCAAATTTGAAAAAGCATTATCACATGATATGTGTTTTCTTGGGGAAACTTACATCGAACACACATGAAAGCCTTTATCTTTAAGGACAAAGACGCATTGTCTGCTAGTAGTCAAAACAGGGCTTGCAAATTTTGAGACCCAATTAGCTGCAGAAAATGGAAGAGTTCGAGGGTCAGAGAGACTCAAGTTAAAGAGAGACTCTCACTTATCTGCTGTGTGAATTTGAGCCAGTTTCATTATGTCTCTTAACCTCAATTTTCTCAACTCTGACTAAAATACAATAATGTTAACCTGCAAGTGTTACTGTAAGATTGAATATGATATCATATGTAAAGTTTTTGACAGAGCCTGACCCATGAAAAGCATTCAGGAAATAGAATTTCTCTCTAAGAAAATTGGACCTTGTAAGCAGTGGTCAACTGCATTTGGTTCAATGGATTGATGCTTGCATACTGTTCCCCATGTCCCAAGCATATGTCAAAATCTTAATTCCTAATGTCATGGCAAGAGGCCATGGGACCTTTGGGATTAGTGCCTTTATGTAAGGGACCTCAGAAATCTCTTTTATCTTATTTAGGTGTGAGGATACTAGAAGAAGATTGCAATGTACAACCTAGAAGAGATCCCTCACCAGAATTTGACTGTGCTGACATGTTGATCCTGGATTTCCAATCACCAGAACTGTTAAGCAATAAAATGTCCATTGTTTATAAGTCATGCAACCTATTGTCATTGATTACAGCAGTATGAATGAAGATCTTTGTTCTCCCCATCCTCTTATCATTGACACAAAGCACACATTTCTGAAGTGCCTCAGGAAAGGATCACTGCATATTGTGCAAATATTTCCTCTTCCCAGGTCTCCAGAGGTGGGGACTTGTAATAGGCACCCAGACCTTAGAGAGACACACATTCTGGGGGTCATGCCTCTCAGGTGCCACTGGTCCTACTGACTGCTTGAGGCTGCTCTGGGGTGATGAGATTCCTTGCTCAATGCTTTTTCCCAGGTAAGGTGTGCCTAGTTTTCTCACTGCTGTTACATGTCACCTGCCTGATGTCCTTTCACCTCAAAGAACTGCCTCCTATTATTACCCTCCTGCTACCCTTTCCCCTGATAATTGTCGGCAGATGCCCTCCAACTGCCCTCTCCCCCTGCCTAATTGCCTTCTGTTTCTTCCTCCCCACTGGTCACATGCCTGGCTCTGCCCTCCTGTCACCCTCCTTACCTGTTCACCTCTGCTTGATTTGCTGCCTGGACGTAAGCAGCCTGGGCCTCTCTTGCCCTTCATACTGCCTGCTGCCTGCTGATTTCCTGTGCTGCTCAATCCACCTGCTGCGCGCCCGGGGTCACCTTCCTGCTGCCTGCTCCACCTGTCCCTGGGCTGTTTGATTTCGCCCCCTGAAATGCACAGATGGGATCTCTCCAGCTTCTCTGTGATTTTCTAATGGAGAAGTGGGATGCAAATGACTGTGCAGAATAAATGGAAAGGAAGCGAAAACAAAGCAAAAGCTAAAAAGCAAACATCCATACAGTTATTCAGAATCTAGAATCATGTCAATAAATAAAGTTATGTCTGTCTCAGAATTCAGGCCATGGATACAAGGCAGAAAGAGGGCAAACATACCTGTTAATTGGTTAAAATAGGTTCCCTGCTGCATGAGAAGCAGCCACATTCACAGGTAAGTGCCAGAGGGTAAAGGTTTCTCTTCCATGTCTAACTGAGCAAGTGAGCATCAAGCTTTGGTGGTGCCCAGGCCTGCTCGTAGGTGGTGATTGCGTTTCTCTGCATGGCGTAAGTTAACGGAACGCCAGGGGCCCCTTAAAACTGCTGTGAATACATGAAACTTATATCTGGCATTTAGCCCTTCATATCTATTTTAGACGCTTTATTGGCACTGTGAATAGGAATCCCCTTTTGGGTGGTGTTTTCTCTAATTGTTCATTTAAAATGGCACTAAGCACTCACAAATTGGGCACAGTTGCAAGTTTGCAAGTTAATAGACTCTTTTATTGAGAACTTCAGTCTCAAACTCAAAGTTTCATTTAGAAGAGAGAAATTGCTCTTGGGCCAAAAATTGTCACCCAGAATACAGAGTTTTTTGTTTGTTTGTTTGTTTGTTTGTTTGTTTTTTTGAGTGGAAGGATGCCACATGATCAAATGTTAGGTCTCAAATTTGGTTAAGAAAGCAAAGAGCTTCTGAGAAGGATTAGATATGAACACTGATTTTGGACATTTTATGCAAGATGTGTTTTTATTCTCCCTCTTACTGGCTAATGGGCAGTTCTTCATTTATAGCCTCCCCAAGCAGAAAGGACAAAGTTTATAATATTAGTTTCTCACAATTTGTCCAAAAAGTTCTACTTAAAAATAAAATGTATTTACTTCTACCAACTAGTCTTGCTATCTTTCTCCTCAAACTGGCAATGAGATGAATCAGGTGATTATTCCATTATTTAGTTTTTTTTTTTTTTTTCTTCTTAAATGCCAATCCTTTGTATGTTAGAAATTTTAGTAATGATTACTGGCCCTAGGTTGCCTACTCCCGATATCAGTTTCCTCATTTGTAAAATGCAGCAAAGTTTAGGAAAAATGGATGACCTCGTAAAAATCTAGTGACCTGAAGATATTGGAATGTTTTCATATTCTAAAACTCATGATACTGAAAATTTCCCAG
This sequence comes from Sciurus carolinensis, assembly GCF_902686445.1. NCBI lineage: Eukaryota > Metazoa > Chordata > Mammalia > Rodentia > Sciuridae > Sciurus > Sciurus carolinensis. The sequence continues at coordinate 49,837,830 of NC_062227.1, read as the reverse complement.
TTAGTCCTGAAATATGCTGATGGTTCTCTTTAGTAATGTTTGGCTATCAGACCTACTTTTGAGCAGAATCCCAAATCCTTATATTCCTATAAAGTGAGGAAATAAGGCTATAGCACATCCAGTATTTTCTTTGGAAGATAAATATGCATAAAATTTATCAGCTCATGGTACAGGGAGAGAAGTAAAGATCTATCGGTACAAATTATACAAAGGCTGGAGTGAAAGAAAACTTAGTGACATCTATTCCTGTGTCTTCATTGTGAAGATATATCCCCAAGGTCTCAAGGAGACAAGTGACTTGTTTAACACTAGCACCAGTACAGGATTAGAGCCTTTGTGTCTCCTTTTGCCCATATCTCATCAAAAAATTTTACATAGGCTTTTTAGATCACTCATTTTTTACTCGACCCTTGTATATGGACTAGTGATAGCAATAATTACTGCAATAAATCAAATAAGTGTTGCTGATTTGGCAGATGTGAAAAGAAAAAAAATGGGATTTTACTTGGCTTAATTGAATAAATGTGAGATCAGGTCACAGTCCATATCATGTGAGAAATATGAGTGCTGATGTCTTTAAATTGACACAAGAATCATTTACTGCCTATCCCCCATCTCACAGTAATTAAGCACATGGCCTCCATTGCGCAGCACTATTTCAATTTTCCACCACAGGTATTTTTAATTGTCTCAATTCTTAAGCCAAAGGAGAGGATGGGGGGTGGAGAAAAGAGCTAAGAATTTGTCCTAGTGAATGTTCAGAGGAAGTGGGGGAAGCACTTGTATGCTGTTTTTCCCAGTTCAAATTAGATTTAAAGAAATTTCAAGATGCTATTAGAAGTTTGTAATCTTGTGTGGTGCAGAAAAAACTTTCTGTGGCCTCCTCTAAAATGGTATTTTCAACTTACACTTATGCATGAGTCTCATTCTTTCCTTCCGTAGTTTTAAGTATTTTAAACTTTCTCCCCATTTTAAGCAGCAGGTGTTCATCAAAATTGTCTGATCAAAACTCACATCTCAGACATTATTACCCTATATATATGTATGAAAAGAATTTTTTAAATAAAAATATTTAACACTGTCAAAAAAGTTAATGAAGATAAATAAATAAATTAAAAAAAAAAAAAAAAACCTCACATCTATGTCTCGGTGTTTGTTCACTGTTCTACCTTCTGGAGTAAATGTGTGGGAACATGTGCTTTGGGAAATCCGCTAGACATTTTAAGATGGAAGAAATGTATATCATATCATCTAACACGGAAAAATACAGAGAAGGGTAATTTCTTTTTTTTTATCCCAAACACATATGACAGCCCAATTAGTCCAGATTAGTACCCTGAGGCACTGTAGGTGTACTTCTGTGGAAAACTTGCTATAAATGGCTGCCAGGTCTTAGTTATGGTCTTTTAATTAAGGTGCATCACTGGCTAAATTGGTGTTTGTTGACTAGTGTAAGGACTGAACCACTACTAACAATGAAAGATACTATATTATTTTTTGAACAAATGTGTTCTGAATTCTAAATATATGAGTCACCTGGGGATAGGACTCAACCTTAGGAAGGGACTGCCTAGACTCCAGGAGGACTCAATCTCTGTAAGATAAGCACAATTGCTATTTTGGGGATCTAAGCATTGTATATACATTTTTCACTATAATCTATGGATTCATCTAACTGTGTTGTAGTGATCAACTAAACATTCAGAATTATTCTTTGCATTGCTTGTTTTTAGGTCGAGTTTTTCTTCCAAGACAGAGTTACAAATCATTTGTTGGTCACAATTAACATTACTAACAATACTCATCAGATATTTCCAAAATTGATTTTTATTCTAATAAAGCTAAAGTCACCTCCCTGAGGCTCCTCAAAAGACTAGGCATGAAACCACCATATGACCCAGCTATACTGTTTATCAGTATTTACCCTGAAATATTAAAGACATCTTACTACAGTGAAACATGCATACTCATGTTTACAGCAGCACAATTCACAATAGCCAAACTATGGAACCAGCCTATGTGTCCATCAACAGATGAATGGATAGAGAAAATGTGATATATATATATATATATACATACATATATATATATATACATACATATATATATATATATACATATATAAACATATACACACAATGGAGGTTTGTTCATAAAGAAAAATGAAATTATGGCATTTGCAGGAAAAAGGATGGAACTGGGGATCATCATATTAAATGAAATAAGTCAAAATCAGAAGGTTAAGGGTCATATGTTTTTTCTCATATTTGGAAGCTAGAGAGGTAAGAGGAAAACAAAGGTGGTGCCTCCCTAAAAATCAAAGGGAGACCAGTAGAAGAAAGGGATCTAGGTGTGGGAGGCAGATAGTAAAGGGGTAAATGTTGGGTAGTGATATTGATCAAATTATATTGTTATATTTTGTGCATACACAAATATGTAAAAACAAATCCCATTAATAACTACATAAAAATCTGGAAAAAATAAATAGATTTGCTTCTTTGAATTTGCCAAAATAATTCTAGAAACAACAACAACAGAAAAAAAAAAAAAAAACAGTACAGACTCCTTACTGGACTTCACTCTCCCTTAGTGTTACAGTTTAGTATGAGGTGTTTCCAAAAAGTTCATGTGACAGACCAGGCAAGAAAGTCTAGAGATGACATGATTGAGTTAAGAGAACCTTAACCGAAACCATGCATTAATCCACTTGAATCAATTAACTGGGTGATAACCATAGGCAGGTGGGGTATAACTGGAGAAGGTGGGTCACTGAGGCATACTTTTGAGGTATATATTTTGCCAAATAAACTTTTCCTCTTCTAAAATTGTTCTTGTCAGATCTTTTGGTCACAGCAGGAAAAAAGCTGGCTAAAACACATATGTTTGTGTTGTGAAGTTACTGATAATTAGAATTCAAACAAGAAACTAAAAAATTTGGGAAACAAAATGAAATTCCAACACACAAAGCACCAAAACTAGACAGTATTTTCTATTAAGCAATATAATATTGTCTAAGTCATACAGTGAATCCATTCATTTAATCACAAGTACACATCAAAAGTTTATTGAGTGCTTAGTAGGCACTGAACAGTATTTATGGGTGCTGGTTATACAGTGGAGAATTAAGCAGAAGTCTTGCCTAAGTGAGGCTGATAGGAAAGAAAGTTACTTAGTAAGGAAGTTTGAACTGCAATATAGTGCAGATTGAATTGCAGAGCATTCTAAAAGGAACCACATAGACAACACTCAGAGGTGTGAAAGTCAAAGGCATGCTCAGGATTCCCAGAGAAAGACAACAGAGGCATAACTGGTTTAATGTAACAGAACCAAATTGGAGATTGACTATATCCAGGCAGCAAATAAGATCAGTATTTAATATAGTAAATACTTCTTAAAATTCTCTTTTCAAACCCAATTTGCCATGGTTTAAACAAAGAATATAGACATAAAATGTACAAAAAATTGTTAATCTCATGTGTCTGAGATTGCTTTTTAGAAGGGCTTGCTGACAGGACTGGACCTCCTCTACCAATTAGGAACTTGACTCAGAATTCTTCCTCTATCACTTACTGACATCTGTCTGGTACGCATGGGGTGCCAAACCCTATGACACAACTATTCTAGATTTTTATGTGAACACTATGATTTATAGTGAACAACTGATTTCCTTCTGGGAGTATAAATTTTGGAACTCTGACTGGACATGCAGATAGAGAAAACTGATGTGATCAGCCCTCCGTAAAAACCCCTGCATGCTGCAGAATTTTGGGAGGAGCAGCTGCACAGGTGTTGCTGTTTTTCATTGTTGGATGAAGAACATTGTTATGGTTTGGAGGTGAGGTGTCCCCCAAAAACTCACGTGTGAGATAATGCAAGAAGGTTCAGAGGAGAAATGATGGGATTGTAAGAGTCTTAACCCAATCAGAGACTTAATCCCTGACAGGGATTAACTGAGTGGTAACTGAAGTGGTAGGGTATGAATGGAGGAGATTGGAATTGAGGTGTGGCTTTGGGGTATATATTTTGTATCTGGAGAGTGGAGACTCTCTCTCTCTCTCTTTTTCTCTGCTTCTTGAGGATGCCAACTGCTTCCCTCTGCCACACTCTTCTGCCATGCTATTCTGCCTCACCTCAAGCCCTGAGAAATGGAGCCAGCCTTCTACGGACTAAGACCTCTGAAACCATGAACCCTCAAATAAACCTTTCCTCCTCTATAATTGTGCTGGTCAGATCATTTAGTCACTGCAGTGAAAGAGCTGGCTGAAACAAGCATATTCCATATGTTCACCCATCCCATTCCTGTGAGAGAGAAGTTTGATAGCCTGACCTGTGTTCCTCCAGACCACTCAATGAGTCTTTTTATTTTTTTAATCTCCTGATCCTTCTGTGTACCTTTTTGTTATAATAAACCCTGGTGATAAGTAGACTGGTTCACAGCCTAATTTTCCAGGAGTCAGTACATTTGATCTTCATTATTCACAGATTTGGTATATGTGTATTTCTCAACTCACTAAAATTTATTTGGAGCCCCAAATTGATGCTTGTGGCATTTTCTGGGTCATTCATGGATACGTACAGAGTGGTGAAGAATTTGATTTACTCAAGTATATATTCCCAGATTAGGTTGGGCAAGGAGACACTCTGTTTTCTTGTTTCAGCTCTCATATTTTAAATGTGTCCTTGTTGTAGCCTCTTTAATGTCACTTCTTTTGCATTTATTGTTCTTTTTGTTAGTTATTTCACAGATTAAAATGGCCCTAAGCATAGTGCTAAAGTGCTGTCTATTTTTCCTAAGCACAACGAGACTGTGATGTGCCTTATAGAGAAGATGTGTGTTAGATAAGCTTTGTTCAGGCATGAGTTATGGTGCTGCTGGCTATGTGAGCCCATTGTTAATGAGTGTGTGGGGGGAGGTGCATGTGTGTACATTCTTGCAGAAACCTCATCCTGTAATTCTTCTAGGAACAATGTTTCAGTATTAATTAATTCAACTTTTGCAGTAACTTTATAGAACATTAGTGAAAATAACGAAAATCAACTTAACTTTTTGGTAAGATATTTTTTTCTTTCTTTTTAAGGTATAACAAAGGAATAGTAAATGATGTTGTATTCAGATATCAACGACTTTTTAACCGTGTCATGAGACATTAATTCCATTAGTCTGTGAGGAGCTTATTTATGGTGTGGGTTGGAACAGCCTTATGTTTTGTTATCTTTCGTAGTGAGAAACCCTATTTTGGACTCCGGGGAAGGGGCTTCCAACTGAGTGGGTCTCAGAATGTGTGTCCCATTGTCCCTCAATGAATATATTTTGTGAATAACAGTGAATTGAACACAACCTGAGATGCACTTTTTTATACTTTACTGTATAGGTGATTGTTTCAGCAGTGGCTTCAGAGCAGACTCTTGAGATGAGGAAACAAGTGGCCAGGTAACTACTAACAGCCCATGTGCGTTCTCCAAATCAGAGCTTTACCATTATTTTGAAATAATTTCTCTGTCAAAAGGTCAATTGTATTTGAAATCCACTTACATTAGCAAGAGAAAATTCAATATTACATTTGTGAATGAGAAAAATAACTTTTACAATATTTATCTTCTGAAATTGTTTCCATATTTGTAAAAAGTATAATTTAACAACATTTTTATCACTAATTTTTGCAAAGTTTCTTATCAAAGATGACTGAATAATTTGAAGAGACCATCATTAAAAAGCAGTGGTGTGTCGGGTGCTATGGCACATGTCTGTAATCCCAGCAGCTCAGGAGGCTGAGGTAGGATAGGGAGTTCAAAGCCAGCCTCAGCAACTGTGGGGTGCTAAGCAACTCAGTGAGACTCTGTCTCTAAATAAAATGCAAAATTGGGTTGGGGATGTGACTCAGTGGTCAAGTGCCCCTAAGTTCAATCCCCAGCACCAAAAAAACAAAAACAAAAAACAATGCAGGTAAAAATTACAAGTACATAACCTAATTTAAAAAAAATAATAGAGGAACTTTAGATTACCTAGAGGGAAATGAGGGGAGTTGTCATAAATGGTAGAATGAGACAGACAGACATCATTACCCTATGTACATGTATGATTACATGAATGGTATGAATCTACATCATGCACAACCATAGAAATGAAAATATGTACCCCATTTCTGTACAGTGAATCAAAATGCAGTCAATAAAAATTTTAAAAAATAAAAAAATTATATCCAAAGAAGATTACTCAAGTTTCTCATTAAAAATATGAAAACATTTTATATGAAAGTTTTACACAAATTCAATATTTAATATCTTTTCTGATACTTTATATTCAATTTTTCTTATTTTGGTGGTTGCATTCTTTCTCCTTTTGGATTCTTCCCCCAACCCCTAGTAAGACCACTAGTTCATTCCTGTCAAATGTCCCTTTCTGTCAGGTGTGTTACCCACTGATGGCTCTCAGCTAAGTCCCTTTAAAAAAAAAAAAATTGCCTCTCAAAGTAAGCTCCTTCTGACAAAGTTATATCCTCTTTCTGGAGATTAGTGTGTATACAGTAACTAGTTGTTGTGTGTGTAGGAAGGCTGGGTCTTCATATCCCAGTGCAGGCAAACTCTGACAGGCCACTTCCGCTGCCAAGTTCTCTCTCAGTAGTATTGTTCCAGTTGGCTCTTACACCATACCATAGTTCCTTAGTCCAATTCTGCTTCCCTAAATCCCCTATAATGAGTAAGCCCAAGAACACATCCCAAAAATCCTGCATGCAAATCTTCACTTCAAAATCTGTTTCCAGGGAAACCACTCTATGATTGCAAACATAATTATATAATATAAATCAAAAAGAGTAAACTTAGTTTTATTAAGTCCCTTGTAATCCCAGTTCATCCAAGTAAACCAGAATATATTTTCAGATTATATCATTTCCTCTAGGTGTCATTTCATACATAAATCAAGGAATTGTCATTCTAAGAGAAAATTATCTAAAAGAATGTTGTTTATTCTTATAATATTTAATACTATCTATATGTTGATAAGTTCTGAATGCATATACCTAGTCCAATTTTCTTCTAAAATATCCATTGTAGGTTTGCATGTCCAATAGCCTCTGTTACTTCTCCCTGTGCATTTTTCATGTACTTCTTGGACTTAGCGTGTTTACACTAGAACTGTTGATTCTTTCCCCAGGAAATGCACTTCACCAGCTTCCCTGCTCACAGATCTTTTTCACAAGATAAAAGGAGCCACTATCAAACATTTTCTACAGCCACAAACTAGGAACCCATCTCTAATCTCCCTCTTTCTCCTCCCTCCCTCTTTCTCAATAACTCCTCAGCAAAATCTGTCCAAAAAAAATTGAAGATTTCTATCTTTTTTTCCCACTGGGTTGCAACTCTAGCAGGACTTGCAAAGCAGCTTCTTCAGTGGTCTCCATGCTTCTACCCAGGCTTGTCTAACTGTCTGCCACACAGTAGACGTCATTGTGATGCTGAAATGTTAATTAGATCAGGCAAATCCTATGCTGAATATTTTAAAGAACTTCCTTTTGCTTTAGGATGAAAATCAATACTCTCACAATGAACTAATATGATTAACTTTTCATAATTACTGAGGTTTCCTTCAACACAAATGTCATTATTTCCCTATATGAAACTCCTCAATCATTATCTCTGAAAGCATGATTTACTCATGTTTCTTTTTCTTTTAGCCCACTTTATTTTTTTTCTTTGTGTGCATCATCAGGTTTTGAAATGCTTTCTTTTGTTCATTTACTTATTATCTCTTTGCTCTATTACAATGTTGGTTCCATAAGGGAGGAATTTGTCTGTTCATTTACTACCATATCCCTAGTGTACAGCATAAACCTGGGCACAGAGTTGGCATTCGATAAATATATTTTGAGGTAAAGAAAGATTTATGAAGTGAATAATGCCACTCCTGCTTAGATCAGATACTTAATTCACAGAAATGAACTTCAATGGCCTCACTTGTAAACTAATCAGTACAAGAATCTCTTAAACATTGAAAATGATATTTCTCATACAAAACTGTTCTAATTTGATGCCTTCTTTTAGCAATAGGCACAGGACAGTTTGAGAAAAATGTGTTCCAAAATATAGAATTTAATATCACTTCTGAGGAATCAACTGAGCGTGATGTTTTCTCATCATTTAAACTTTGGTTGGGATTTGAATTTCAGATAAAAGATTCAGTAAATAGTCAACATCAACCAAGCGAGAAAAATATAACAGAATATTAAGTCAAAAATGGACTGATGAAGTGCAACGAATAATTTCCAAGTCAACTGTGTCTTTGACTATGAGCAGCAAATCAACTATTTAAGTGTGGTCATTAGTTGATCTACATTATCTATGAATCACTCTTATGCAAGTTATTGAGTAAGTTACTGGAAATATCAACATTTAATACAAAGGGCCACACCCTCCATGAACCTAAGCTTTAGTAGATGGTATAATCAGTTAACTTATCAAGGAAATTTAGAAAATTATATATCTCCCTCAATAAAATGTGTTCAGCCACATATCAAGTCAGAATTAAGGCTTATGATGTTCGAAGGACTATATCCAAGGTATATTTTGCTCACTTGGATGTGATTTAGATGACAAGGTGCTGGATTTTACTTAGATGCTATACTGAGATGATATTCTTGGGGGTCTCCTGGAAGATCACACTGTATGTTGCACATGGAAGGCATAAATCACTGTAGGGGCAGAGTGTGTCTTGTGCCAGATATTCTCTTAAGGACCCTCATGATTTCCACCTTCTGTTGGACATGACTTTACTTTGCCCAGTTAACTTTGACTCCAGTATTAGTCATGGAAGCCTCCAGTATTAGTCATGGCAGCCTTGTGAAGTTTGGTTACTCACAGACTATACCCATACTTATGTCTACCAATTCCCTCTAATCAATCAATCCAGTTTCTTTCTATTTAGTATCTATCATCTTTCTGTGTCTCTATCAAGCCTCCTGGTTCTATTTGTCTGGTTGAACCCCCAACTGATACAGTATGTGGCATGTACTGGATTGTGTTTTGAAGATATAAACATGGAAGAAACATGGTTACTCCTCTTGAAGGACAGTCCAGCAGGGAAGAGAAGCATATAAAAGGAAAAAAGAAAGGAAGAAAAAGAAAGGAAAGAAATAGAAAATAGTATAGTAAGTTGAAGTGAAATGTAACATAGTATTTTCTGTAATTATTATGAAGACATGACTTCTGTGCCTTGGAAACCCAGAGAACAGTGCTCCTGATTTCTACTGAAGCACACACAAAGAAGGTCGGCTGAGGAGATATTTGATCAATAGGGCAGGAAAAGAATGGAGATAATGTTGTAGGGAAGAAAAGGGTAGAGTAGAAAAACAGTACTGAAGTGATGGTAGAAGGAAAGAAACAGCAGAAAGAAAGAAAGAAAGAAAGAAAGAAAGAAAGAAAGAAAGAAAGAAAGAAAGAAAGAAAGAAAGAAAGAAAGGAGATCTTATGTTCAATGATAATTTCTGTGTGCTATGGTTATAGAAAAACCACTTGGGATTACATAAGACTTTGTATGCTAATGTAAGGAGCTGTTTTATTTTCCCACTGGTCACTATTGTAAATGATTCAGGCAGGTAGCTTTCTCAGCAATTTAGCAAAGCAACTGGAGAGACAATGAAAGGTGGTAATCCAATCGCATCAGAACAACCCAGGAGAGAAGGCTGTAGGGTCAACTAAGAAAGGCACATGGATGTAGAGAGAAGCAGAAGGAGATATTTCTGAGATAGACTCTTAGGATTTAATGACTGAAGTCATGGCTATGGGAATGATGGAGATCTTGATGATTATTATGAAAGCACAAGAATGTGATTCATGTAACTAAATCTGATAAGCACCTCTTCAGCCTTCAGTGAGAAAGTCTGGGAGCGAGGTCAGGATTCCTTTTACCCTTCTCTTCTCTGTAGCATATTTATAGGACAAAAAGAATGCAGGATAATTGTAAAAGAACCTGAAAATAAAGCAAAGGTAGGCATATTGGCACTATTAGAAAGTAAGATGATAAGAGATAAAATCCCAGGTACAGATTGAGGAATAAATTTTCTTTTGAAAAATATATATGGATAATGCTTCCCAAAAATTTTATGTAAAGAGTTTGACAGACTGTGGGGATATAAAATAAATCATGCCCTGTGAATGGGGAAGCATTAATTGAGCAAAAATTTGAAAAATACTTGACATTTCCTCAAAATGCTAAAAATAGTCTACCCATGTGATCCAGAAGTTCTACCTCTAGCTACATGCACAAGAAAATAAAAATTGATACCCATCTAATAACTCAGTTTTTTTCATTGCCATTTTACTTATAATAATCCCCAAATAAGAACAATCCAAATGTGCATCAACTGATGAAAAAATAAAGAAGGAGTTATGTACATACAATGGAATAGTATTCGGTCATAGAAACAAAGAGCTGGTTCATGCTACTATGTGGATAAACCTTAAAAACATTATGCTAAATGAAAAAGTCATACACGAAAGATGCTTTTATTTAGTTGCCTTTTATGAAATGTCCATAATAGCAAATGCACAGAGACAAAAAAATAGATTAATGGATGTCAGGGACTGGAGATTAACTAGTATGGAGAGTGACTGATAAAGTGCTCAGGATTTCATTTTGAGTTTGGTGAAAATATTCTAAGTTACATAGTGGTGATGTTTGTCGGACTCTGTATAGAAATCACTGAATCCGAGTGAACGTTATGGTACATGAATTATGTCTGAATAAAGCTATTACATATTTTTAAGAAAAGCAGATATTTTCACAGGTTGCCATTTGATACCTTTCATTCATCTGAAGAATCTGCAATGGTAAAATTTCTAAGAATTTTCAGGGGTGGAATACCACATTAGAAAGAGGGATAAAAATATCAGGACAATCTTCAGGAGTGCTGAGGGATCTAGTTCAGGTGGGTTTCCATTTAAGCCTCACAGTTTTCCTCATTAATGCTTTTTGTATCTATAAACTAGAATTATTTGTTTTCAACTCTGCCTGTGTCTTTAGAGAGGTCTACACTTAGAAATATTATACTAATGCATGTTTGAGATTGATTTGAGCCTAAATCAGTCTGAAAACAAAAAAACTGTTCATTTGTCTCCAGAAAAGAATCCTACTATTTCATCTGGGTTATTCCCGTCTGCTTAATCTGTAAACTGGAAGTCAGAAGAGGCTTCAAATTCAGTAAGGAGTCTCTGACTTTTCCAGTTTGGACATCAGTATATTGTGAACAAATCAATCAACAAATAAATATGAATTAGCAATATGAAGACTAAAAACCCCAATTTGTATCAGGGCTCTCAGATTTGATCTCACATATCTAACAGGATCACTTTGGTTCATTCCTACTGTGCTTTAGATTCATTATCAGAATTATGACATAAGATGGAATAGTGGTTAGGCTAGTGAAAAGGTAAAATACTGTCTTAATCAAGAGAGAGAGAAACAAAAAATAACCCAACATTTTTAAACACCAAGTGAGAATTTAAGCAAATAATTTATCTTCTCCAGATTCTCTATTCAGTATTCTACCCTTGTGCTATTTTAATATGGTCATTAAAACAAGAGTGCCCCTTGTTTAGTCACCCAGAGAACAACCTTCACATGGCATCCACTGGGTACAGAGCAGTGTCATAATGAATCTCTTCCTCCCCATTAGTGTCTTTTACTAAATGTATAAAACATTTTACTTCTCATTAATGCCTTTCATTAAATTTAAATACTAGAATGTGTATATTTTTATTAAAACCAGTGGGATCCTAAATTCATTGAGAGACTTTTGCCAAAATGCATGATGCATGTTTTCATCCGTGTACTCAAATCATAACAAGACAAAAATGTTTCACTTGACAATATGGAGACACATTATACAAAAGGAAGAAAAATATGTGAGGAAGCGGGTCTAAAAAACTCAAATTCCTTCATGTACATCTTCTACTAAGCAGAGGCCTGATGCAAAGACACCACTAGTAGGGAGTTTTCTAATCTCCCCTTTACTAATTTAAGTACCTGAGGCTGCTTCATTCTGTCACCCTTCATGTGTCCGTCAGAATTCATTGTACTTTCTACCTCCTCTTGGCACAGCTCACATGGCAACTGACCCCTATGCTTTTCAAATGTGAGTAGATAGCCTGACAATCACCTTTATAGCCTAGTATTTCCACCTGCCCTAGATGTTGGTGTCCTCTATTTCTCTAAGATTGAAATTATTGTAATTCATTCATTATGCGTGCATAATACTTACATTTTTAATGATTGTGCAAGCTCCAAGAAGACAAGGTCAAGGCTGGTTTGCTCAGCACAGCACCTGACACTCTGAGATTCTGAATATGTACATGATGACTGAATAACACAGTAGAAGAGCAAACTGGGAAAATAGTGCACTTATGTAATATCTCCAAATTTATGACAGGTGTGCATTTCAGAATGGCCTAATACCACCACAACAGGAGGGGTAATGTGTCAGATCACCCAGTCGAAGACTAACCACAAATGGTGCCAAATACTCATGGAGGCACAGAATCCTAACTTGTAAGAAGTTTATAGTGTGTTCCCTCATAGGTGCCTTTGTATTTTTATATATACTTTTCTATTATTGCACATTATTTACACAAAATGGTAGGTTTCATTGTGAACTATTCCTATTGACATACAAACTTAATCTGATGGATTTCACTCTGATCCCCTTTCTCTACCCTAATGGTTTCCCTACTACTTTCGTGGCATCCCTTTTCTTCCTGTTGTATTTATTTATTTTTTCCCTCTAACTTTGACGTATGCTAGAAAACATAAAATGCTTTCTCCTGGATTTTGACTTATTTTGCTCAAAATTATGGTCAGTCCATTTTCCCTTTGTATCTTTGGTACTTTTTTTTTTTAAATGATTTTATATCTGGACTAATTCAGCATTTGTTCTCAAGAATTCGCAAAGAGGCAGCAAAGGTGAATTTGACATCTCCAATGTTGTATCCAGCTTCTGAATATAACCATGACCCAAATCTTGATTTTGCTTAAATAAACAAGATTCTAGTAAAGAATTGCTGTTCTCCAGGAACTTGACTTCATTTCTATTCTCCTATAGATAGGTTCTATCGATCCCAGGTTGAGTGCACAAACAATAGGACAATGGGTCATTTTTTAGACCTATTTTCTGTTTTTAATGGGTATTAGGAATTAGTAGAATCATAACTTTCAGAGTAGTTTTCTTCCTCTCTTTCTAGAAATTCTATGCTTAGAAGTGAAAATCCTGTTGTATGTCATACCTTCTTACAACTGCATTGATTAGTCTTCTAGGAAGCACATCTATGGCAATAACCCCTCTCTGCATCTTTGTAAATGGGAGGGAAAGGCAGGAGGTAAGAGTTGCCACAGGGACTCTATATTTAATCTACAACTGGTTTATCCAAGAGTTTATTGTTTCCTGGGGATCGCACCACAAGCAAGCATTATTATAAGAAAAAAAAAAAAGATAGAAAGGGAAGGAAGAAAAGTCCACTGAAGACTGGTCTTCAACTAATTAATTCAATTTAGAATTGGTACAGAAGTTTATGCTTTGCTAGTAACTCAGAGTTTGAGGAAACTAGATGTTCCCTATACCAGCACCACTCAGCCTTCTGACTCTCTGCTGTGATTGCTATTGGGGGATGGCTGAGCTTTCCCCTGACAAGAAGGATCAACGATGCTGGGAAGCATCTGTAAATGGTACGTCTAGTAGTGCCATCAAGGAACCCCACTAGTCTACACTGCAGATTTTTATGGGAATTCACACAGTGGAATAACATAGGTATCTGAGACAATCATAAATTCAATTATGAGATGAGTAACTACATAAATAATTAAAACATAAAACAAAGTAAATCAACTTTCTCAAAGGGAGAAACGGAGGACAGTTTCTCTTCTTTAAACACAACATATTTTGTCATTTCATTGCTTATATTATTATGGTAATTAGCTATCTAATTTGTTATTAAACACAAAACAGGATTGACTTGGGAAGTCTTCTGTCATTGGACCACAAGCTAAAAGGAAAGGTCAATTTCATGCTACTGTCATGAAATTAAGCATCATTTGTACCCACTCAGAATCTTTGTACTGTTACCTTTTCTTAAAATGTTCTCCTGCCATTTGTCTATCCCATTTTATTAAGAATACATCAAAATACATTTATTCCCTATAATGTACATTGCTTATTACTCCCATCTCTGAATAAGTTTGGCATATATTACTGTTATTATCTTTATAGCACAGAGTTAGAATGCAAGGAGTGAGGAGGCTGGGGACCAGGTAGGAATAGACTGAGGTCAGTAAGGACTGTGCAATTAATATGCTCAGGTTAATTCACCAGATGCTCTCTGCATTGCTTATGAACAACTAAGGACCAAACCAGGAGTTCTTAGTTCTGTTTGTTTTATGGCTGTTACCAACAATTACAAACTGTCTGTTTTTAGGCTTTAGTTATCCCTTATGCCCCTAAAAGCATAGTTACAACATATTGAGAATCACTGAATAAAGTTCCTTATAGGAAATAAACTTTACCACCATCATATGCAGCCTTTGGAGAGATGACAGATGAAGAGGGAACAGAGATAATAGTCATTTCCTTTGAAGATAGGGGAATCTTGAAAAAAAAAAAAAAAGATCAGCTGACACCTGAAAGGGTAGAATTCACAAAACACAGGAGGAAACCAAGGTAATGAGTCTTGTCATTGAAGTCATAAGAACTTATGTATTGATTATTTTGTAGGGATTTTCCATGTATTTTTATGTATTTTCTATGCATACTAGAAAAGAGAGGGACAAGTACTCTGGATGAAATGAATCACAAAAGAGTTCTTAAAAAAATAAAAATAAAAAAACTCCTGAAAACAGGGATAAGAGGTCGGAATGCTTTCCCTCTTGGTGAAATATGAAAGATTCACAAGGTCAGGCCAGGAGTTCAATACACATCTCTCAGTACAGCTTTGGGGAATTATTTAAATTGTTCACTGTTCAGGAACATGAGCCAAGAATTCTGTCTTCAGAAGACCACTCATTCAAACAGCAGTGAAACTGATTCCTGCTTTCCGTCCTTTCCTTTCGTTTCCTATTTTCAGGTACTTGAGATTGTATTGCTAGCTTTCAGCACCACTAAATTGAAAGTGCCAATATGTTGTTTGGTCCAAACTAATCAAGCAGTGATTTGGAAGTTAAACCTAGATGTTCTGTACCAATTTCAATATAAACAGATTTCGATAGTTTTCAGAAGCAAATTTTTTTTTTTTTTTTTTTTTTTTTTTTTTTTTTTTGCGGTGCTGGGGATTGAAGCCAGGGCCTTGTGCTTGCAAGACAAGAACTCTACGAACTGAGCTATATCTCCAGCCCCAGAAGCAAATATGTTAATAGCATTTTCTCCAGTTTCCATTTTTGTCTCACAAATATTAGTTTAAGTATTTGATGTCTGATATTTTCTTAATACTGATGAACAAATACATACCAAGCAAACACTGGAAATATCTGATACTTAGACTCATGTACTTTGATGAACAAGTGCTCTTTTTTTTATATAAATGCAATACAATCAGATTCTTATAGAAGTTTATGAAGTTGGAATGGTATCACCAAAAGGAGATCCCTGGACTTTGTCACATAACCTAATTTAAAAATTAATGCCCTGGATTTTTATCAAGTATGTATAACTTAGATGTTGCCATTAGCTATGTATTATTTATAAGCAGAGACCAAAATAGTTTGTGCATTGCTCTGTAAATACAATCTGAACAATCAGCCTTTTTTCCCTAACTGCTATACCACACTGAAAGTTCATTAACTTCATACTCACTTTAGCAACAAAAACAAAAAGTTGTTTCAATACATATTGCATCTATGATTTAAAACAGCTAGTCTTGCTCTTTGATATTCTCAAACTTCTATTCCATTTTCTTTTAGTCTGTCTTATGTGAATAGAATTTTCTTGTCTTCTTTTATTCCCTCACCTATAGAAAATTATTTTTGTTTTTCAATAATTACTAGTATATTACAAAACCCAACCAAAGAGGTTTTTTTTTTTTTCAATTTTCCCTAAATCCTGCATTTTGGGGTAAAAGTGTAGATAATCAAACAAAAAGAATGAGAATAGACTTGCATGTGATCTCTCTGCATATAGTTTACCCCTTCCTGACTAAATTGCTTGTCATTTGGTTTCATGGATTTATTTGTTCACTATCTCTGGCTATGTTTCCTGGCTCATGCTGTGATTTCTGCCCCCCTCTCTTATATAAATAGTCTATTTTGGAATTTCTTTCTTTTTTCTCCTATGCCTTCTCTTTTCCTCATACACCCTTTAGATTATCAGATTCATTTTCATAACTCAGATTATCACTTGCTATATTCACATTCATTTAACTATGAATCCTACTGTGAACTTGACCTTTAAACTTATCTTGTCTCATCATCTAACAACATGTACTATAATCAGTACTCTCTGAACATGGGACTGGATTAGGATCTGTCTGTTATGCAATCATAGGTATTCTCTTCCTTTGTCAAAATCAACACATTCATGAATATTAGGTTTTTAAAAAATGTTAGTAAAGTGCTAAAAAACACTAGTAAAATAGCTAACTAATGTGTAGTTATTGACAACTTTCTTATCTGTTTTCACACACCAAAGCAGATTCCAGTTTTGCTTGCCTATAAGTTTCTAAACTTGTATTCTGCTGATTGTAGAATTTGGTGAAGTGGAGAATTGGGAAGTAGGTGAAGCAAACTTGATTTATATTGTAGAGGGCAGACTTACTCTTGGGAAAGGATGTGAAATTTATTGTCACTGAGAGCAAAGGAAGCATATTTCAAGGCAGACTTTTCCTTAAGGGATATAGTTTTGGTGTAATTTGGAATGGGATGAAAGAGACTTTGGAGAATTTGTCATATATGGGAACTACTGAGAATGAGATCGAGTGAATCAGCTTTCTTTGAGTCCTATTTTTCTTACCTGGTTAATGCCTTTTACAATTAGTGATGAAGTTCCATGAATGGATTCATAGTGCTTCTCTTCCTCAATGCTTTATTAGCAGCACCAATCATCTTGAAGTATTGGAAGTGCTTGATGGACACTGCTTGATTGGCAGTTAACCATCTGTATGTTGTTTCCAATTTATTTAATAAGCTAAAACCATGAGCTGCAGTGTACACTATAGGAATGCAGGTGAATGAGGGAAAGAATTCAGACACCTTTAGGTTAGGTTATGCACATATAACCTAACTAAGTTTCAAAAATGATTTAGATTAAACTGTACATTTTCAAAATTTTGAGAAGGAAGTGAATTTGTGCTTCTATAATCAAGAAGGGTCCTCCAAAAAGATAAGAAATGAATAGAGAAAGACCAAAAGAACTGAAGTGGAAGAACAATTTTTAAACATTCTCTATGGAGGAGAAATTTAACTTATTATTTCAATAGTTTGCCCTTTATTGAGTTCAATAACTTTATAGTGTTGTAGGTTGGATTGAAGTCTAAAGATAATGTATTTTCCTTAAATAATTAAGTACTGGTATCAATAAAAGGTCATTTGGTATATGGGAAAGTTGTGTTTAATATGAGTTTCTTCAAATTAAATAATCTCTGTAGGTCTCAATTTCCTTTTGTGGAAAACTTTCTCTATAAAGAGCCAGAACATAATAGTTTATACACTTTTTAGTAAAATGTGTTTAAAGAACACACAGTCTGTTTTGGAACTCTTCAACTCTGCCACTGTAATATGAATGGAGACAATATGTAAACAACAAGGTGTGACTCTGTTCCAATAAAACTTTAATGATAAATGCAAATTTGGTCTCTGCTCTGTCATTTTCTGACTCATAGTGTATAATAAAAATATTTTTGGGAGATTATTGAATTAAATGAATAGGATAATGAATTCAAAATGCTCAGCACAATGCCTGGCACATAGTATTAACCTTTGTTGTTTATATGCATTTTTATTCATTTAATTTAATTGTTCATCAGTATTTTCTTAGTTCCTACTATATGACAGGTATTGTATAATTAGATATAGGTGTGAAACAATTATAAAAAACAAAGTTATAAATATTAAACAAATCACAAGGATAAAGACAATGCAATGTAAAATGTATTTTCGTCATGAAAAAAGAAATGGTATCATATTTGTCTTCTTAAAGCAATTAGAGAAGTGGATGAAATATGTGAAGCAACAGTTTTGAAATACAACTTTCTGTGTGTGTGTGTGTGGTTCGTAGTACTGAAAATTGAATCCACGGCCTACAAAATGCCAGACAAGGACACTTCCACTGATCTTCCTGAGTAACTGGGATTACAGTCATGCACCACATACCCTCCAAGACTGAAGTTATTTTTTTTTTAAGAAACAAAACAAACAAGGAGGGCCATGTAGTTACCATGGCAATTACTGTGGCTTTCTGCTTGGATTCATTTTCAAGAATCTGATACAAAAAAGGAATCTCAATTGTTATGGTTTAGAAAAAGGAATCTCAATTGTTATGGTTTAGATGATAGGTGTCCCCCAAAAACTTATGCATGAGACAATGCAATAGGATTTAGAGGTGAAATAATTGGGTTATGAGAGCCTTAACACAATTTGCTCATAGGGATAACTGGGTGGTAACTCTAGGTAAATAGGGTGTGACTGGAAGAGGCAGGTGACTGTGGGCATGACTTTGGGCATTCCTTGTGAAGAGAGTAGTCTCTCTCTGATTCCTGCTGGCTGTATCCTAAGACACCTTCTTCCACTACACTTTTTTGCCATGATGTTCTGCCTCACCTGATAGGTCATTTATGGATAGTGACCTTTGAAACCATGAGAGTCAAGTAAACTGTTTTCCTCTGTTTTTTATTTATTCATTTTTATTTATTTATTTATTTATTTATTTTTTGGTCACAGCAGTGAAAAACTAACTGAAACAGAAATTGGTACCAAGAAGTGGGGCCCTTGCTATAGCAAACCTGACCATGTAGTTCAGAAGTTTTTGGGACTTTTTGAAATTTGTGAGAGTAATTTTGAAAGTTTAGATGAAAGCTGGAAAAGCTTTAGATTACTGTAAGTGGAGCTTAATGGTGCAATTCTGATTCAGAAGACCAGAATGCTAATAGGACTGTGGACAGTAAAGATGAGGCTCATGCCCTTTCAGAGGAAAAGGAGGATCTATTGGAAATTGTCTAGAGGCTATTAATGTTACATTATGGCTAAGAAGTTGTCTAAATTATGTGCATGTCATGAGACTTTCTGTGACACTCAATTTAAAGGTGAGAGACTCATTATTCTTGTACAGGAATTTTAAGGCATCACAGGGGGGTGGCATGGTTATTATTAGCAGCTTTTAGCCAACATAATCAGGAGCAGACTGCAGAGCTGAGAGATTTGAAAAACTTAGATTTAAAAAGTGGGAGTAAAGCTAGAACTAAGGATGTTACAGTTGTTAAAGACATTATAGCCATAAAGAGATGCTGCTAAATGCTTTACCCAGAAACAATAGGAAAGGTGGCTTGAAAGCATCTCAGGAATTGGCAAGACCACACTCATCTCTGGCTCAAGGGTGCAAAAGTAAAGATTCCTTTAAGAAGAGATCAGTGGGACACGATGTTTGCACAGGGAGGCGTAAGAAATGGTTTTGCTATGCTTATCCACATAGGCACCCAGAGATTCCTGCAGCCAGAGTCTAAGGAAGTTGGGTTACTGCTTGAGATAGTGACAGATCTCAGTGTCAATCACATGGTGTTGATTTTGCACAATTGTAGGATGCTGGGGTTAGGAATCATGGAGGTTTTCCTGGAAATTTCAAAGAAGTGGCTGGAAGGCCAGGCAAAGTGCTGCAGGTTGGAGTTCTGAGGGGCTGTCCTTAAGAGAGTGATACATGAAGAAGTGATAAGGCAGCTGAAGCTACAGTGAGGGTTTTTTGTTTGTTTGTTTGTTTTTTGTACTGGGTACTAGGGATTGAACCATAGGGTGCTTTACCACTGAGCAACGTTCCAGTCCTTTTTTCTTTTTTATGTGGATCTTGTTAAGTTACTTGGCACCTTGCTAAGTTGTTGAGGCTGGATTTGAACTTCAATCTTCCTGCCTCAACCTCACAAACCATTGGGATTACAGGTGCAATGGAAACTTCAGAGATTAAGAAATGCCAGTGCCATGGATCTTCTGCTGAGGAAAGCTGCAGGAATCAAGCAGAGAAAAATTGGACTTTGATCTCTGAAATCATGAGTGCCAAATAAACTTTCCCCTTCCAATTGCTCTTGTCAGGTCTTTGCTTACAGCAGCAAAAAAACTGAGTAAAACAACAAGGAAACAATGACAATCTTATTGAGTTGAGCATACAATAGTTAAAGGTTACAAAAGTAGAGTTGGTTTGAATTTATGGGACAGAATATTTTAAATATTGGAGTTATGCAGAGAAAAAATAAAATATCTCTGAATAAACATTTCTTTGAACCATTGAATTACACAAAACAGAAAAAAAAAAAAACTTAAATTTAGTGAAGATCTGAAAGCTGAATAATTCCCAAAGCTCAATGAGAACTGGGATGTATTTGAGTTTGATTACCCAGATTAGAAAGACCTTACTGAAAAATTATGATAGAAATTTTAGTGCAAATCTTCTCCCCAAGTTATATTTCTTAAGATTAGGGTTTCTTTAATCCTATAAAATAATTCACTATATTTTTCTCCTAACAAATCTTTAAAACAAGAACCAAAAAGAACACATTGATATTCAAGTAACTTTACCTTTCGAAACATATATAAATACCATCTAGAGGTATACGGCAAAATTGAAGCATTCTAACATATATTTGCAGTATATAATATTCAATGAAAAATACCTAGATAGGGCAAAGAAGAACAAAAAGCAATCAATAGTCAGAACAAACAAACACTCAAACCCCAAATTAGAGAAATTATAGACTTATCAAAGAAAAGTCTATAAAAGGGTTGCTATAAAAATGCTGAGGGTTTTGAAGAATATCATGAACATATGAGATAAAAAAGGTAAACAATAAATAATTAATTATATACAATACCATTCTTCACATAATTATGGACTTCTAATCAAAAACTGGAAATCAAAAGATGATAAATACATATTTTTAAAATAATGAATTATAAAAATAATGATACAACTATCTATTCAAAATTCTTTATTGAGTAATAATATTCTCCAAGAATGAAGATTTTCAATAAGAATATTAAATAAAAGAAAAGCAAGTGAATTTGTTGTCAGGATGATGATAACATTATCAACAAAATCAACAAACATTTAGCTATATGGAAAAAAATAAATCAGAAACATAAAATCAGAAACAAATTTGAGAACTGATTCTACAGAAATTTAAAAAAAAAGGATTGTAAGAAAATAGTGAAAAATCACAGGACAGTGAAGTGAATAACCTAGATGAACTGAATAAATCTATAGAAACAGTAAATCACTAAGACTAAACTGTGAAGATATAGAAAATCTGAATAGACTTATAACTAGCAAAAGATTGAATCAGTAATTGAACATCATTTGACAACATGCTGAGAGTGTAGCTCATTGGTAGAGTGCTTGCCTAGCATGTACAAGGTCTGGGTTCAATCACTGAAACTGGAAAAAAGATATTTTGACAAAAAGAGAACAACCTAGACCTGATACTTCAACTGGTGACTCCTACCAAGCATCTAATAAAAAAGAAAATCAATCAACCCTAAACTTTTCCTAAAATTTTAAAAGGAGGAAATAACCCTAATTAATTCTTTCAGGCAATCATTACGCTGATGTACCATAGAGTATACATACGAGTAGAAGAGTTCCTCAGAAAAATTAAAAATACAATTGTCATATAATTCAGCAACTCTGGATATATATCCAAGAGAATTGAAAGGAGTGTCTTGAGGAGATATTTGTGCTCCTATAAATAGCTGTATTATTTACAATACCTAAAACATGAAAGTAACCCAAGTGTCCATTGACTAATGAAGGACAAGCAAAAAGTGATATATATGCAGAATGGAATTCTTACAAAGGAAACTCTGATACGTGCTAAAAAAATAAACCTTGAACACATGACAGTAAGTGAAAAAAAAGGTAGTCATAAAAAAATAAATGCAACCTGTGTGTTAGTTTTTTCTCATTGTGACAAAATTACCTGACAAGACTAACTTAGAGGAAGGAAAAATGTGTCTGGGCTCACAGTTCTAGAGGTCCCAGTCCACAGTTGGCTGATTCGATTGCTCTGAACTGAAAGTGAGGCAGAACATCATGGAACAAGAGTGTGGTGGGGGAAAGCTGTTCTGATCATGGCTTCAAGGAGACGGGGAGAGAGAAGAGGCCACAGAAAGATATAGTTCAAGAACACGCTCCAGTGATCTACTTTCTCCAGTCATGCTCTATCTGCTTTTTTTTTTTTTTTATTGTTACTTGTTCACCAAAATTTACTATTTATTTATTTATTTATTTATTTTTTATTGTAAACAAATGGGATACATGTTGTTTCTCTATTTGTACATGGTGTCAAGGCATACCATTTGTGTAATCATAAATTTATATAGGGTAATGTTGTTTGATTCATTCTGTTATTTTTCCCTTCCCCCACCCCTCCCACCCCTCTTTTCCCTCTATACAGTCCTTCCTTCCTCCATTCTTACCACCCTCCTTAACCCTAACCCTAAACCTAACCCTAATCCTAACTCTAACCCTCCCAACCCCCATTATATGTCCTCATCCGCTTATAAGCGAGATCATTCGTCCTTTAGTCCTTTAGCTTTTTGAGATTGGCTTATCTCACTTAGCATGATATTCTCCAATTTCATCCATTTGCCTGCAAATGCCATAATTTTATCATTCTTTATGGCAGAGTAATATTCCATTGTATATATATGCCACAGTTTCTTTATCCATTCATCAATTGAAGGACATCTAGGTTGGTTTCACAATCTGGCTATGGTGAATTGAGCAGCTATGAACACTGATGTGGCTGTATCTCTGTAGTATGCTGATTTTAAGTCCTTTGGGTATAGGCCAAGGAGTGGGATAGCTGGGTCAAATGGTGGTTCCATTCCAAGCTTTCTGAGGAATCTCCATACTGCTTTCCAGAGTGGTTGCACTAATTTGCAACCCTACCAGCAATGTATGAGTGTTCCTTTTTCCCCACATCCTCGCCAACACCTATTGTTGCTTGTGTTCTTGATAATTGCCATTCTAATTGGGGTGAGATGGAATCTTAGGGTAGTTTTGATTTGCATTTCTCTTATTACTAGAGATGTTGAACATTTTTTCATATATCTGTTGATTGCTTGTAGATCTTCTTCTGTGAAGTGTCTGTTCATTTCCTTAGCCCATTTGTTCATTGGATTATTTGTATTCTTGGTGTAGAGTTTTTGAGTTCTTTATTAGTGTTGTATCTGAAGTATGAGTGGCAAAGATTTTCTCCCACTCTGTAGGCTCTCTCTTCACATTACTGATAGTTTCCTTTGCTGAAAGAAAGTTTTTTAGTTTGAATCTGTCCCAGTTGTTGTTTCTTGCTTTTATTTCTTGTGCTATGGGAGTCCTGTTAAGGAAGTCTGATCCTAAGCCAACCAGTTGAAGATTTGGACCTACTTTTCCTTTTATAAGATGCAGGTGCTATACAGATTCAATGCAATTCCAATTAAAATCCCAATGATGTACCTTACAGAAATAGAGCAAGCAATTATGAAATTCATCTGGAAGAATAAAAAAACCCAGAATAGCTAAAGCAATCCTCAGTAGAAAGAGCGAAGTAGGGGGTATTGCAATACCAGATCTTCAACTCTATTACAAAGCAATAGTAACAAAAACGGCATGGTATTGGTACCAAAATAGACAGGTAGATCAATAGTATAGAATAGAGGACATGGACACAAACCCAAATAAATACAATTTGCTCATGCTAGACAAAGGGGCCAAAAATATGCAATGGAGAAAAATAACCTCCTCAACAAATGGTGCTGGGAAAACTGGAAAACCATATGCAACAGAATGAAATTAAACCCCTATCTCTCACCCTGCACAAAACTCAACTCAAAATGGATCAAGGACCTTAGAATCTATCTGCTTTTAAGGACCACCCAGTAGTGCCTTCAAATTATTAATCCATCAAATGAATGAATCAAATGATGAGGTTATAGTTCTCATCATCCAATCTCTATACCTCTGAACAGTGCTACCAGGCTTACCCTATAAATTTTTTGGAAACAGGGTTCATTCTTAGATTCAAGCAGATTGCAGCCATAATAAGAAAATTCCACTCATACAAGGAATTGAGAACGATCAGAATCACAGAGACAGAAAATAGTGTGGTAGTAGCCAGGGGAGGAGAAAACAGAGTTATCCTTAAATGGGTATAAAGTTTCACTTTTAAAACATTAAAAGAGAAAGACATATGGTGGTGATGGTTTTACAACATTGAGAAAGTACTTAATACCATTCATCTGTACATTTAAAGTGGTTGTGATGGTAAATTTTATAAGTATTTTCCCACAGTTAAAAAAATGGTAGAAAAATCATCAGGATCAGATATTTTATTGATAAATAGCATACCTTATTGGCAAATTAATGAAGGAATAAAAGTATTCTTTCATAATTTTTTATGAAAAAATAAAGGGAATACTTTTTACCTTATTTTATGAAATTACCATAATGCTATTGTCAAATGCTTTCTACCATAACCTGACTTTTTCCTCTTTCTGTCTTCTTAAATGTTTAGATCTGAAAAACTAAATTGCTATATCCCACCCTAGATTCTTTTGTGGAAGCTGTCATTCTAGTGTTTGCCCACAGCAGGAAACATGCCTCTGATTCTAATGGAGCACATAGTGTCAGGACATGGCAGAGTTATGACAGTGTGCTGATCACTCATAGGGACAGAAGCACTAACTTGACCATTGCTGGAATTATTATGTTAACAGTAACAAAGGAGCTTAAATTTAAATAGTACATCTTAATGTGTGCTCATGTAATTAGTTTAATTAATCCTCATGGATTTAACAGAGCCCAAACTAACATGTTTGTTTTTCTGACTCCTTCCTGTCCATTATGCTATAGTGCTCAAACATTCTCAAGGAGTAGGCTTTCAGAAAGTTTATTTGAATGATTCTTTTAAGAATTATGCTATGAATTATGATGTGTGTGCCTAAGTTATTACAGGCAAAATTATCCATATTTATATCTTTCTTTCAAAATTAAATCTTATTTTATAAATTTCTCTCTTATATTTTAATTTGGCAGTTTTAAAAAATCCTCCTACAACATTCATTTTTATTGTTAAGTTTTCTTCTCGAGATTTTTCCCCACAAATTTTTCCTTTGCTCTTTATTCCGTCTTACATCTTCTCTCAAAGGTTACCAAAATCATTTCTGAAATATACCCTTTATTCTTTATGTTTTCCCTTAATAAAGTTCTGTTAGTGACCAACTCCTTGTGTTTGTATGAAAATACATATGATTTATTCTGATATTTGAATGCTAATTTCAATGGGTATATAATCCTAGGATGGAATATTTTTCAGCACACACAGTGAAGATGTATTATTCAGTTGTAGTCTTGTTTTCATAATCATAGAGAATTCAGCTATCATTATAACTCTCATTTCTTTATGGTAATCTATCTTTATTCTTTTCCTTGACTATTCTAAAGATCTTTTGCCATTTTTATTCTATAACTTCACTGCGATGGGTACAGGTGCAACTTTGTTTTTAATTTATCATACTTGGAACTTGTAGAATTTCTTAAATCTATAGATTTATCTTTGACCAGTTCTGGAAAATTCTTAGTCACTATCTTTTCAAATATTGCATTTGTTTTATTTCTCTCTGCTTCTTGAATATTAGGTAAATGTTCGACTTTTACCATCTATCTGCCATGTATATTAAACTTTATTTCATATCTTATGTCTTGGCTTCTCAATATTGTATTCTGGATACTTTTCTTTCTCTGGCCAATTTTGCCCACATTTATGTCTAATATCAGTTAAGTTGGTCACAGAGTTTTTCATTTTAGTTATATTTTTATTTCTTAAGCCCTATTTTCCTTTCAAATTTGGTTCATTTTCAGAGTTTTCTGTTACTTATAGATATTTTCCATCTCATTCTTTTCATGAAAATATAAATTAGTGAGTAGTTGTTTAAAATCTCTGAAAATTCTCATCTGAACCTTTCCTAGGACTTGTCCCTTCTGGTTCTCTTTCGTGGCATCTTGTTTCCTTAAGAGTGCTAAGCTCATGCCCCTTAGACAACCATGTAATCATTTGAAGCCTAGACTGAAGATATGCTCCTTAGGAAAGCACTATCACTTGTGTTGGGCAGGGATGTGTTGTGGCTATGAGCCTGACATCACTAAAACTAACTTTGTGGGTGGAAACTAGAACCACTGGGAGACCGGCATTTGTGCTCCAAGATCGGCACTGCACATTCTGGCTATATGAATTTTTAGGAGTTTAATTTGTCTTTTGATCTTTTCAGATGCAAGCCACATTCTTTTGCAGACCCCTGGGTGTATGTGCTGAGTGGAGGGTGAGAAACATTTACTTCTGGCTCACCCTTAATTTGAGGGTGAGGCCTTTGGGATGAAAGATTATTTTGAAGAAATATGCCCACTTTCAGCACACCTTAAGCATTGTCCACAGTTCCCCGGGCCTCTCATAACAATGCTAGGGTTGTGTTATCTTCAGATCTCAGTTCTGCTAATTTCCAACTTTGTTTCCTGGGGTAGGATATTTTACCTTTCTGTGTTTCAGTTCCCTGGACTGTAAGATTGGGGAAATAATGTGTCCATCTTAACACAGTTGATGTACAAGTCGATATAGCAAAAATAAAGCTTATAGAAAAGTC
This sequence comes from Sciurus carolinensis, assembly GCF_902686445.1. NCBI lineage: Eukaryota > Metazoa > Chordata > Mammalia > Rodentia > Sciuridae > Sciurus > Sciurus carolinensis. Next base: position 49,810,991 of record NC_062227.1, on the reverse strand, counting down.
TGGACTTATAAATACTCAATTAATGTTAGATGGATACACCATTTGACCCAAAATGATTTATGGTCTATTAAAAGAATTGCAGATATCTATAAGTAGTTCTAATATAACAATGTGATATTTTTCATGAGTGACGATGACGCTGTTGTAAGAGTTTGAAAGAAGGAAAGAATATTCCACCTAAAATCTATAAATGCTCATGGAAAATATCAATGCAGAAAATAGCTCTATTTTTCTGGATTCAAGAATTATAGGAAAAGGTTCTTTAATCACCTATCATTTCTCCAACCCTTCTAAGAAGCCAAGTAGACAAATGGGCACAACACAGGTCCACAGGAAACAGACCCTCCCTCACCTATGTGCTGTAATCGGTTGCTGCAGGTATCTTCTTCTTGTGACCTGGAATGTGTTTATTTTGCGCTTTTCATATCTATAAAATATATATATTTTATGAAGAAGAGTTCTTATGTGTTTCCCCAAATGTAGAAAAAATTTGAAACTTAAGCCTTCAGAAGTCATAAACATCTACCCTTCAATATGAGGACAAAGGCAGATTTTGTTTTATTTTATTATGATGATTATTATTACTTTTGGTCACAGCCTTGAAATCGCCAAGGGATAGTTCTAACACAGCTCTGGCCACAATGCCCTGGATGCCCTCCTCCGGCATCTGCCTTTAATCACAGACAATATGGTTTGTGTTTAGAATCGAATGACTGTCATCATCTAGCACTAATGTTCTCTGTCACATGGACTTAACAACCCATTTGGGGAACACTTTCAGAGACTTTCAAATTCAATATTCTCTCCAAACTCCTGGCTTTTCATTAACTGTGCCATGTGGGTTTCCAAGGCGTGATGCCCAATGGTATTATTTTTCCAAAGAGGTCATGGGAGAGAAGTCTTTTTTTTTTTTTCAAGTGCATATTTTACCACATCTAAACATGCAAACCCACTATAGTTCTTATGTAGAGCTATGCATTCACATATAGCCAACATTCAGGACTCAGCCTAATTTTACAATAGCAAGTTCACTTGCTTTTGGATTGCATAACATGCAATTACCCGGCGCATGATTGAACTGAATTACAAACTGTTGTTGATTTTGTGCATGGAGCTTAGTTGGCTCTTTGATATATATTTTCTCATTAGTTTTCCCCTGATTTATTTATGATATAGTTATGCATATAAAGGGCAGATTGCTGAAGTTCACATTGCAATGACCGAATTAGCAGTTGAAAAATTCACAGTTGTGATATGCAAATGATTCTCTAAGTGTTCTAAAGGTGTGTTCTATCCCATGCCCCATATAATTGTGAAGCCATTACTTCTGTCTTTACAACAATTCTCACATCTAACCTCTCTTGGCCTTTTTCACAACCATCATTTCAGAAACTCGTAAACTCTTGCCTTGAAAAATCATATTTTTCTAATAATTTTCCACATATACAGGGAGGTACCATGAAATTTTTGCTTCTTAGGGCTGGAAGATTTATTATCTTGAATGACTATCCTGGTTGTATTACTCCCAAGCTCAAGAGGAAGTAAAGAGAAAGTGGAGAAAAAGAGATGAGGAGACATGAGAAGAGAAGAAATAAAGAGAAAAGTGAAAAGGAGGGCAAGGACATTTCCACAGCAAAAAAACAGAGGATGGAAATGAGAAAGTAGAAGTATATGGAAGATTATTACGTGTAATAGTGGTAAGGAGCAAAATTCAGTTGCATTCATTTATTTCTGATATCCTCCTTCTTTAATAGACTTCATTTTTATGCAGTTGCAATGTAGGCAGATGATGGTTTCTGCAGTTGTGGACTTCAGAGGCACATTTGTATTTAATCTGCCTAAGAGGTATTTTTCTACCTGTGTGTATCTCTGCTCGTCTAAATGGAAGGTTATTGTCATTGCATCCAAGCCAGGACAGTATAATTAGGCCAATTTCAAATATTTATGTGAAAAAAAGTCATCCTTCTCTTGTCCCTCTCAGCAGGTGCCATTATTGATTGGATGGTGATGAATTAGAGAGATGTCCTGTGAGTATGGGCAGGGAGTGTGAGCACATATGTTGTTAGAGCTGATTATGCCACATGCATTTAAAATCTAAGGCACATGATGAGAGAAAAATGTTAGCAGGCTTAGTTTTTACAGTGCAAGAAATCAACTGATTTAGGATAGGGGAAAAACTAGAGGGGTCACCACACATTGGGAGTGGAAGTGATTTTTCTTTCTTCTTTTTTGTGATTCTAAAGATCAATATACAAAGAGTCATATGAGAAGCTTTACAATTTGAATAGAATGACAAAGATTTAGTGTAACAAAAAATCAAAGTGGTTAGAAATCTTAATAACTACTTTTTAAAAATGAAGAGAAGTATGAACTACAAAAAAAAGGATTCAATAACAGTCATAGCTACAAAAAGTTCAAAATGAGTTTCTTTTTTAAGAAAAGCGGTGAATGGGTAAGTTTAGTTTTGTGGTTTTGCAAATAAATTCCATTGAATTATGTTTTAAACATCATAAATTCAAACTAAGAATAAGTGTATATAAGAGAGAGGTATTGTTTTCATTCTAATGCCACAAGTCCTGAACATGAGGACTGAAAATATACTTACTTTCATACCAATATGCAGAGCTCAAATGAAAATGTAGACATTTTTCATCATTATTGTTTGGATGAGTAAATCAATTATATTTGTGAAATGCATTGTGTCCTTGTCATTGCTAAAAAGAGATAAAAATATGGGATCAAACATTTCTGTTATATATGTTAATGTTATGTTACAATGCTTGTTAAAATGTTTTTTTTGTATTCAAAATATATGTGAAAGTTAAAGGTAAAGTTATGACTCTTATAGGGAGTTTTTACAAAACAAAATGGTGTGGTATTTGTGCTGGAAAATAGTAAATCTTAAATCATAAATAATCTATTGATTGCAAATTAAGATTAAAATCAAAGCTAGAGAAACCTACATGTGAATAAATAACTGTGGTATATTCATACAACAGGGTGTCAAATGAGCTATAAAGAGATGTAAAGACATGGAGGAAAACTTACATCTAAGTGAGCCACACCAGTGTGAAAATGCTATGTACTGATGATTCCAAATACTCGCCATTCTGGAAAAGGCAAAATGAAGTGATAGTAAAAAGAGAAGTGGATCTTAGGGGATGGGACTTAGAGGGAAGAATGAATAAGTGGGTATGGGGGGAATTTTAGGACAGCAAATCTAGTCTGTACAAATCTATTCTGTACAGTAATGGTGGAAGCATGTTGTACATTTATCAAAACCTATAGAATTTTACAACAACTTTATGTAAACTATGGACTTTAGTTAATAATAAAGTATCAAAAATGGTTCATTGGTTATAACAAATGCACCCCACTAAGGCAAGATGTGAGATAGGGAAAATTGAGGGTACAAGAGAAAGGGGGTTATTGGAGAACTCTTTATACATTTTTGCTCATTTTTTCTGTAAACCCAAACTATTTTAAACAATGAAACCTATTATTTTTAAAAGTGATTCTACAAAATAGTTGTGACAGAATAATAGCTATGACTTCTTTATTTATTTATTTTTTATTATTGTAAACAAATGGGATACATGTTGTTTCTCTGTACATGGCGTAAAGGCATACCGTTTGTGTAATCATAAATTTACATAGGGTAATGTTGTTTGATTCATTCTGTTATTTTTTCCCTTCCCCCCACCCCTCCCACCCCTCTTTTCCATCTATACAGTCCTTCCTTCCTCCATTCTTACCCCCCTCCCTAACCCTAACTCTAACCCTAACACTAATCCCTCCCACCCCCCATTATGTGTCATCATCCACTTATTAATAGCTATGACTTCTTTTGAGTGAGTCTCCCTCTGTAAATGAGATTTAGGAACAAGGAAACTAAAGAATTCTAATAAAAAAATACATGGAAACAAAAGAGGAATGTCCACATAGCATCTGGGATTGAACCTTAAGAGAAGTTTCTAAGTGAATTTTAAAGAGACTGCTGTTATCAGTAGGATACAGTACTCTAAGTAGAAGGTGATAACATATAAAATGGAAATTAGGATACTGCATTATCAGCATATAGCATTTGGACATTTATTCATTTAGATAGTCATGAAATATTTTCTAATCACTCACTGTGAGGGGTGGGCACCTGGGTCATAGAAGTGAATAAAGCTGACACTGTCACCCAGTGGCATGGAGCTGCTGTTCAGTTAGTCACTTATCTGTCTTCCCATGTTCCAGGGGCTGCCTCTGAAAGTTCCAGGTGCAATTCTGTTCTGGACGAACAGAAAACTTGTAGCGCATTTCTAACTGACAGAAGCACTGAGACTGTTTTTCCTACAAAGTGCCCTGTCCCTGGTGCTTCCTGTCTCCTCAACCTCCATTGTCAGTGTCTCCCAAATCTGTTCTAATCACTAGGCACATTTTAAAATATATTAATTTATAGGGACAAAATATTTAAGAATTTCCACATGTAAGAACATCACAAAGATTTTTACATCTTGTCCCAGGTTTCTTTTTTCTTTTTATTTCTGTAACAAACTACCAGAGGCTGAGTGCCTTATTCAAATCATATTTTTCAAAGTGTAATTTATCACAGTGCTAGAAACAGAGAAACCCAAGAGGAAGGTGTTGGCAGAGATGGTGTGACATGAGGGCCCACTTCATGGTTTTCAGATGGACCACTTCTAATTGTATCCATTCATGGAAAAAAGCACAGTGTAAGAGAGTGCTTTCTCATCACTTATAAGAACACTATTCTTGTAAGCTCTGCCTGCTCTCCTTATTACCTTCCAAGGTTCCCACCTCTTAATACCATCATATTGGAGGTTAGGATTTCAACATATGATTCTGGTAGAGACACAAGCACTATTAATTAGGGGTTAAATATGAGGTGTCCCCCCCAAATTCATATGTGAGACAATGCAAGAAAGTTTAGAGGTAAAATGAGTGGGTTATGAGAGCCTTAACTTAAGCAGTGGATTAATCCACTGATGAATTAACTGGGTGGTAACTGTCAGCAAATAGGATGTAGCTGGAGAAGGTAGGTCACTTTATATTTTGTCCCTGGAGAGAGAAGCTCTATCCTTCCTTGTTGCCATGTCCTGAGCTGCTTTCCTCTGCCAGGTCCCTTTAGAGTTATGGAGTTGGCCATCTATGGACTGAGACCTCTGAAATTATGAGTGCCAAATAAAATTTTCTTCCTCTAAAATTGTTCTTGTCAGACCTTTTAGTCATGGTGATAAAAAGGCTGACTAAAACATTCATATATATGACTATATATATGTTATAATTTTTTCATGATTGCCCCATTAGGTGGATAATGTTTTATAGACAAGGAAACAGAGTTTCTATGGTATCACTCAAAGTTTCACAACTGACAAGTGGAAGAGTACAAATTTGAAACTAGAACTCTCTGCCTTCAGGACCCTAAATCTTCCCAGGTAGGGGCTCTGCCTCCTTTTGCTATAGTCAGGTCTCTATAATCTTACATTCCTTTAAGCAACATCTAATCTGCTGCTGCCTAAGGCTTCAGAAGAACACACAGCATGATTAGAGATTTCTGGAGATTTTTCCTCAAATCAAATTTTAGTAATAAAATTCTAGATATAGAATATTCCCACATGTACTATAAAAATGACATAACCAATTCTGGAATGATCACTTTCATTTAATAACTAAGAAATATGTTCTAACTGGTGGCCATATCATGACATATGCCAATACTGTTCACCACTAACAGGCACCAGAACTCTTTAATCCTGGATGAATATTATATGTATTAATCCAGTCCACTGAATTTTTGGTGGTCTTAATTATACCCATTGTTTCAAATGAGTTCAAACTTTTATAAAGGGCTGTCCAATTAATTACTGAAAAGTCACCATGTGAGAGTAGAAAGAAATCTAGTCCCCTTATACATCTTCAATCCATTTTAAAGAAACTAGAACTGGCAATTGTCAACAATGAATAATGGACAAGGTGCATATAATGATAAAATTCTAGCCAGAACATTCAAAATTCAGGAAAGACTTTGACTTTGTACCGAAAAATTGGCAAATGAATGCAAGTTCATTTGAAGTTAAAATATACAAGGAATACAAGTAGTCTTTTCCATGGTGCCTAGAAGATATACATTTTTTTTTTCCTATTTGTTGACCAAGTACATGTTCTCAGATGTATTGAATAGAACTTGTATATGATGATATCTTAATGTTCATTTTATAGAAAATAGAAAATAAAATTGCTATACTGTGTGTTAGGTGTGGGGAGAACATTTCTCAATTTTCTGTCTTATTTTTCCTGAGAAAAATGAAAACATAAAGATTATGTTCCATAACAAAAGATATCACTGCTTACTCAGTGATAGACTCTAAAAGTGGAGTCTAGTCAGTAACGGAAACTGGCATTCTTCACATTTGCTTTCAATAGTAGACAATAAAAGTCCAGGAAATATTTGGAGCCTTGTTGAGGACAGCAGTGGGAGGGGCCAGAGGATCATGGAGCAGATACAGAATGCTGAACCTTTGGCACCCACTTTAATCATACAACTCTATTTTACTTGTTTGTATTTTAGATGTAAGCATATAATTTTCTTCAAATAAATGCTTTCTTGCAAAGAAAAATAATTAGAAAACTGTTGGTCTAGAGATTATGCTTTGAAAATTTAACCAAATATAATAATGGCATATGTCAAAAAAATCAAATCTAGGAACAACCATGTAGAAAAAATGAAAAGAACAGTGTGAGATAATGCTAATAAAAGGAGTATAAAGGTGAAAAATGCTAAATAGATTTTACAAATGTTTGCTGAGGAAAAAATATTGCAGAAAAATATGTCTTCTAACAAATGAGAGCAGTCATTGAAAAGCTATAATTTAAAAATTTTGAGATATTAGACTCACTAAAATCAATTTAGTAATATCATGAGGGAAAGTTAAATTTGACCCATTGGAAGCAATGCAAAATATCTTTTAAAGTCTGATTATAAACTGGTGGAAATTCACATCGGTATCACTTCCTGTGTCATTACTTTAGTTAAATAGTGTAATTGGTTGCATTTTTAATGGATTGATTAAACTTTAATGTACAGATATTCAGGAAATTGAAAGAAACCCAAGGATACACTCTGTTAAAAAAAAGAAGAAAGTAGATTTGAAATATGTTGAAAGTGGCATTATTCTAATAGGCAATTATTCTAATAGGCAAGTAATATAAGACATATTCCAAAACTTTAAATTTAAAGGCATTCTCATTTATAATGGAACAATAGTGAATATATTCCCCTATTGCTTTTTGGATTAAGATTAAAAATTTTTAGACTCACACTGGTTCTTTTAATTAATTTGTATGACATTCATTGTTTGCTTTTATTGGGAAATGGTTACTAAATATTATATTCTTTGCAAAGCACAGGGCAATAGAATGACATGCATGTTATATTTAAGCATCTATTTATATAATTTTTTTATAGAGAAGGAAATTTTTGTTGTTCCTAACTATACCTATTCTTATACTCCCTTCTTTTGTCAATTCAAATTATATTCTCTAAAATCTGTCTCAGGTCTGTGCCATGGAGCTGTCTTGGAAAACTCCAGACCCAAAGATATTCCCTTTTCTGAATTTTTAAAACAATTGATGTGAATCTGAAAACACATGCTCAATTACATTATTTTGTATTCTCCAGCAAGTTAATTTATTGCCTTATCTCCAACTAAGGTTTAAGTATTTGGTGAACGCTTAATGAATAAATATTTGTTGATTAATGAGTGAATTATAATTCCTTGAGATTAAAGTCTTTGTCTCCTCCCTGCTATTTCTTCTCGAAACTGCCACATAACTTGGCAGTTGTATGATATCAAATAAATATATGTGTTGATTTTTAATTCAATAGTTAGTAGAATGAAGTGGCTTCTTCAAGTTAAACATAATCCCTTGCCTGTTTTTCCAAGCATGGTCCCAACTTTAACTTCTGATGATTTAATCTCTAAAGAAAGATGTTCGCTCCAGCAAAATATAATTTGATTATCTTCATTTTTGAGGCTATTCTTTACACTGGAGGATTATTATTATTATTTTTTTTCTGCAAAAAGGAGTGCTGCCTATAGTGACTGCCAGTGAAACTCTACATGTTGAGTAATTACTGTAAGGGTATAATGGTGGATACTCCCATAGCTAAACTCTCTGTTTTTGAGAAGTGCTTTTTAATTATGCCAGTAAAACTTGTTTCACAATATTTTTATGATTGTCACTGTTTTTCATCATATTTATTTAAAATTTTATACTTTTAAACCCACTTTTATATTTGTAATTTTTTAATGTGTTATTGTAAGAAATCTATCTGGAATACAAGCCAGAGAGTATTGATCTGTTTGGTGTATAGCAAAAATGATGTCAAAGGATCTCCACTCATCACTGTCAAGCAATGCCTAGCCAGAATATACAGGACCCGACTTCCAACACCATGATTTTTAAGATTATGAATGAAAACCACTAATGTTTAAACTCTGGGAAACATTAATTTTTCTTAAAAATATACTAAATATTTTTCTTTTAGTTTTCTGATTTTCCTAAAAATGTTCACTTTTTTCTTTGTTTTCAAGATAATATTCAAAGTCAGAAAAATTAATCCAAGAATATGAGTAGACTAACAGGTTTAACAAAATTTCCTGACTGTTCACCATTAACCATAACTTCCCTTTTAAAATTCAGTGTTACTTTAATGCCCTGTAATTCTTTAGATTTCAGTGTAGTACTATGTGTATGCTTTTGCTTCTCTTTTTGGGTAGTTAGTCTTCTTCATGACTGGAACTAAGTCATAGTTACTCCAACATCCCTCACTGAGTCTAGCCTAGAACCTTCAACAGGACAGATTTGGAATATATATTTGCTAAAATTGAAAAGTGTGTGTGTGTGTGTGTGTGCCTTCGTGTGTGTGTGTGTGTGTGTGTGTGTGTGTACAGAACAAGATGAATGGTCAATATGGATATAATCAAACACACTTTAAGCAGTCTTGCAATGGCATGATGGTATTCAATGGATGTGAAATTTTTGCCAATTTTCAGAATAAAGAAAATATATGAGAGAAACATTACGAGTAAAACTATAGGTGTATAATTGATGAAAACATTTTTACAACAGAGTAAACAACAATTGTCTGAATTATAAGATTCATCCTTCCTTGAAGAATCAGAATAGTGGGAAAATCACTTTCCCTCTTGAACACATATTGAGCTTATGTCTACCTCTCTCTGTCTACCTTGTTGTCTCCCATTTCTCTCTCTGTTTCTGTCTCTCTCTGTCTCTGTCTCTCTGTCTCTCTGTTTCTCTCTCTCCCCCTCCCACCACTCTCTCCCCTTTTCTTCTTTATTAGAGGTTAAGACTCTCCTCTTCCTCTCCATTATTGCTCTTGACCCCATCCATTTGCTCTTCCTTTGAAAGTTATTCTAAAAGTGACTCTCTTCTATATCAAGTACCTCTTCCTATTGACTTTTTTTTCCTCTTGATTAGCAGTTTAAACCTTTCTCTTCTTAAAAGAGAGCAAAACAAATAAAAATACAGAAAATATGGATATAATCCCTTCCTTCTTTATTCTTCTTTATCTGCTTCATGTTTTGCTTATATGTGTAAACTGACTTACCTAGGTTTTCTATTCCCAATGCATCCCATCCCCAAAGGAATAAAAAATTCAGTGCAATCTAGTTTATGCTTCCTGTACTCCAATGAAGCTCTAGGAGTAACTAGTACTAATGACTTCTTGTAAAAGAATGCAGTGGAAATTCCTCAAAACTATCATCTTTTTCTGTGTCTTTTACCATAACTATAATAATATTTAAAATCATTCTTCTATCTTTGAAACACTCTATCTCTTGACTAAGTGATCCACTTCACTATCTAATGCTGCTGTTTTAGACTAGAACTTAGTTGTAAGCACTGTTCAAGCTGGCGGGAATATTAAGATGTAAAAGAAAGAGAAGATAATTTTCCACAGGGACTTAAATTCTAAAGAATGAAGAAGACGCAGCATAAATAAAGAGACATGTTGGTGCCTAACTCATTTGCGGTACATTCTATGAAAGAGAAAAGGAATTGAGGGAAGGATTAAGAAGAGCAGACTGGCTTGGATTTGACAGTGGTGAAAGCTGTCTCTAAAAAGCGAAGGGTGATATGTAACCAAAGCTACTCTTACTGATGCCACCCTATGAAGAGCAGAGCTGAGCTCACCTGGCAGGCTCTCGCAGAGATAAAGCCACTGTGGATGCAGAACCGAAAGAGGATCCAGTGGCGAACTGTGGAATGAGGCAAGAACTGGCATAAAATGAGGCTGGATAAATAAATAGAGTTTAGAAGGACTTCATGTTCCTGTGACCATGTTTTATTGCAAAAGTTCTGAAAAACCTTAAACTGCATTAGGCAGAGGAATAACCTGATCACATACCTGTTATTTAAAGATTACTCTGGCTGTGGTGAGAAATACTGATAGGGAAGAGAAAAGAGTGGCTGTCTCCTGGCCTCCTCGCTGGTCTCTGATAACATCTCTGGCTATTTTGTTGATTCCTTTCACACAGCTCTTACATATAGGTTTATCTGTGCTTTGTTTTCAAGCCACTGTAGTTTTTCTCTGTCCATGCATTTCCTCTGAAAATCCCACCTAGTGTCCTGGTTTAACACACACTGATAGCATAATGATTTCTAAATCTAAATCTCCTACGCAGACATCTCCTTGGCTTCTGTCATATGCATCTGCTTTCCAGCTGAACATATTCATTTGAATACCCATGAATGGCTAAAATACAAATGTTCAGAATAGAATCAATTCTTTCATCTTTCATAGACTGACTCTTCCTAATTTGTTTTCTATCACCATTTCAGGAAACTGAAATAGGAATTGTCAGTCCAAACTCAAAACACGACTCTCATTTGGATTTCACTCCCCCAGCATATCTAGCAAGTCATGATTCCCAAAGTGCCTCCTAAATTCTTTCTGAATCCTGTTTTTCCTCAGTTGTGCCTTTAATAGTTCTAATTCAGGCACCTGTCCTCCCACCTTGGTCTCAGTGGCATTGAGGCTTCATGCTTGTCCTTTGGATCTAGACATGTCCTTCTCAATCATATCTTTCTCAAATTGTGAGGTTTTAAGACTCAACTTTATGGCCACAATTCATGGAAAGATTCAACAAAGCAGCAGAGATGTTATATGAGGCAGAGGGGAGGGATCAGAAGAAGCAAAGTATCAGAGGATCTTCTAAAAGCCTCCTATGTGTGCTTTCTCCCTGCCATGCTGCCTTTGGGCAGGCGTAGGTCTCCTCTCTGTAGGACTCTTGCTAGAGTCACCCACAACACCTCCTGGATCCATTGCTCTCATTTCCAGTTCTTTGATACATAAATTAGATGACATCAATTCACATTGTACAATCCTCTCTAATACTTCTTTATTCATGTATGGGTTCAGGTCCAAACACCATTCCTGCTCTGTAAGAAAAGCTTTAGCTAATAGTGCTAACATTATATTCTGACTCTCCTGTCTTACATTTTCCTCTTCATTGAAATCACACTAGAATTTCGGGATTGCAAGCTGAACCCTCTGTTTTTTTCATTTGTTTCCAAATTAGATACATGTCCTCATTCTATAACTGGAAAACTCACTCATATTTTAACATTGAGTTAAATGTGGCTTTTACTGTGCACTTTTCCCTTTACTCAACAGCACACAGGACTGCCATCAAGGCATAGAGCAAGGAGCGCCCTGTACTGAATTTTGGAATCACAACTAAACCATGGACCATGTTGTGTCTTATTTGTACTTTCATAGTGCATAGTGTAGTGTTTTATCATTTTAAGAGAGTGTAACACATGTTTGTGGAATGAATGAATAAATAATGAAGACTGAATGAATAGAAATGACTGTAATCATAAGATTATGAATAAATTTAAATATTACTTGGTTAAAACGAGTAGAGAAAATGAGACCAGTAAAAATGAGATTCATTATGTGAGAAAGTGCCTATCAGTGGTGAAAATCAGGACCAAGATAAAAGCAAATAGGCCAGAAAGAATTTAATGGTTTTACCAGGTGAGATAAAAGAGAGTGATAGGGTTGAAATATCAAGTGGATCACGCAAAAATGTTATAACATGTGGTGTGTAGGCAGAAAGTGCAAAGATATTGGAAACAGGAAATGAAACGAATGTGAAGAAATATGAAAAGTTAGAAGCATGATGAAACTGCAAAGAAACACATGGAGAAACAGAAATATACCACTACAAAGGCCACCTTGAATCCTTGTTCTGAGCTTTTTTGAAACTTGCACATGGAGTGAGGGAGACACATATCAGGATTAAGGGAAGACTTCAGCATTCTAGACATTCAAGTTTAAGAGTATTAAAAAGGAACATGAATCAATTTGGATTAGTATTTTTCAGAGGAGTTTGTTCTGTCTATTCTGAGATTCAGACCTGTTTTTTCCAAGCTTTGATTCTAGTCCTCTGCAGAGTGAAAATGGCTTAAGTCTTCCAAAAAGATTTGTTTCCAAAACATTAAAATTTACTGAAAAGTTTGAGTTGCAATACAAAAAGTAAAAATATGGCTTTTATTTTCCTAAAACTTTAAATAGTAAATTGACATACTCATGTGACATTCCTTCAAAATATTTTGATGTGTTCTATTTGGTATATACATCTTCTTTATCCACAACACATCTCAAATCAGGAACTAGTACTGATAGATTTCTGGATCTACTTCTCAGACCTATTTCAATTTTTCAAATTACCCCCATAATATCCTTTTGTCAAAAGAATCCATTCAGAATCATAAGTTTATATGTGGTCATATCTCTTCATGTTGCTTCAGCTTAGAGAAGTTCAATTTTTTGTTTGTCTCCATTTTTTAAGTTTTTTTGCTTTTAGGATTAGGATCCTGACATTTGGAGAAATATTTTTGAAATAAGTTTAAAAAATGACTGTCAATCTATGTCATATGATGTTTCCTTAGGATTGGATTCAGATGGTTTTTTTTTTTTTTATTTGTCAGTAATCTCCCAGTACTGTTGCCAAATTCTCATTGTACTCTATCAAATGGTACATGACTTTGATTTGTCCCACAACTAATGTTCATTTTTATTAATTGATTAAGGTGTTGTCAGACAGATTTCTCCAAGGTCTATGATCCTTTGGAAGTATATCATGTGATGATATTTTGTAAGACTATAAATATCCCATTCCTCATCAAAATATTCCATTTAAATTTTTTTAACCTGTCTGCATTCAGAGTTTGCTGTTTTATTTACTGAGACTGTCTTCAGCACCATCACCTGAGAACTTGTCAGAAATTCAAATTTAGAGGTCCCATTTAATCAGAAATTCTGCGGGTGTGGCCCAGGAACCAGTATTTTCATAATTACTTCAGGGTATTGCAGTGCATGCTGAAGTTTGAGGACCACTGGAATACTGGATCTTAATCCTGGCTCATCTTAGTCTTAAACATGACATGAAGAAACGTGTTTTAGTCAGTTTTTTCACCTCTGTGACAAGAACAATTAGAGAAGGAAAAGTTTATTTGGCTCTCATGGTTTCATAGATTTCAATCCATAAATGGCTGACTCCATTGCTTTCGGCCCAAAGTGAAGCAGACCATCACAGTGGAAAGGTGTGGAGGAGGAAAGCAGCTCAGAAAAAGTATCAGGAGAGAGAGAAAGGGAAAGAGAGAGAGAAAGAGAGAGAGAGCACTTTGCTCACCAGAGACAAAATACTTACCCCAAAGGCACATCCCCAATGACCCATCTCTTCCAGTCAGATTGCCCTGCTTGTCTACTGTTACCACCGGGTTAATCCATTTTAGTGGATTAATGCAATCCTTAGGTTAACCATAACAGAATGGAGCCCTGTAACCACTATTTTTTTTTTTTTTTTTCTGGAGCAGGGGAGCAGCAGTTCTCAGACTTGGCTCCAAACTGTAATCATCTAAGGATCTTTACAAAACACCTATGCCTCACCTCATTCATAGAAGTTCTGATTTCATTGATCTGAAATACAACATTAGCATTATAACCTTAAAATATTAGAAAAACCTGGGTAATTTTACAACATGCTGATGCTTGGTTTAGGCCACACCCCTTACTAATTAAGTCAAAAATTCTAGTAGTCAACTTCAACATCAATAGTTTAAAAAATTCTACAAGGATTGCAATGTACACAAGTTTGATAACCAGTGCTATGGACCCCCTACACCTCACAGTGTATTATTCCAATACAAGACAATGGTACCCCTTATACCAATAACAAAAATGATTCCTTTTTAAAGCTGTAATGTTGGTTAACATAGTCATAAGAACTTTGCTTTCAGAAATAGTTATCACAATATTTCCCTATATTTTATGATGTTTTCATATTATACAGGTGAGGAAATTGAGACTCAGCAAAAAAGTCACCTTGGCTCAAATCACACAACCAGTAACTGAAAGTGGCATACATTCTAACTTAACTTCTGTGACTTCAGAGAAGTTCCTTTTAGCAATTATACTCCATATTTTCTTGCTTCTTATTGGTGTTTACCTGATGTAAGCTTATTTACTTCATCTTAACAATTATGCATTATGTATAATAGAGATTACCCTAGGTTTCAGACATGAAGAAAATAGAAGAACAAAATAGGATGCATGTAAAATTCAGAGATCCAAAGAGTTTTTCAGATGGGAAGAGTCCTAGGTTGGGTAGCTCATTAAAGATCTAACTCAATGTTATGACTTAGCAGAGAATAATAGAATATGATAAATAGTTCAGGGTTTGAGGAAGACAAAAATTGACTGAATCCTGGCTTTGTCAATTGTTTTATAATTTCTTCACCTACAAAATGGGAAAATAATAACCATTGCCCAGAATCTGTGATTTCAATGATGAAAAAACAGCTACTGCAAAATGCCTGGCACATGAAAGATACTTATTAAATGAAATTAATGAGACTCTTTTATGAAATTGTTTTGGAAGGGCATGTGCAATACATTTAGATAAACTTAGGGATCATTTTCAGATTAGCAATATTGATGTCACCTAAGAAAATGTCAAAAATGCAAAATCTTGAATTCCATCCTTATTCTGTGTTTCAGGAGGAACTCTAGGTGACTTGTATGTGTAACAAAGTTTAAAAGCTGGTGTCAAAGTATATCCCTAATGGAATGAACCACTTTTTGACTAAATTCCAATGGGAGACATGAGAAGGTTGGTTTTTGGAGTGTGGAGTGAAGTTGTGAAGGGAATTTAGAAGGGTTTCAGAATATAAATAAAATCTTTAACTGCATATAATTCTTAAGCCCATCTGAAGCTACCAACTCTTTTTCACATAATCTAGCTACAAATTTAAATTCCTTTCATTATAGTTAGTAAGCTAATGAAGTTCCAGGGCAATTATGTCCCTAGTTATCCAAGAAATCATGTTGATTAGTTGCTGAGAGATTTCCTTTAAACTTTTAATTAAGTTGATGTTTATTTTTCTGGTTAAGATTTTGTTCTTTCCTCTCAATAAAATGAGGGGTTTGAGAAAGAAATGAGTTGCCCAGGTATTTGTGTATTCCTAAGGGGATTGTTCAGGGGCAATAGAGTATATACAATAGTAGCTGTTGTACAGCATCCTGGGGCCATGTCCTTGTAATAAAAAAACAAAATGTCACCCAGTCTCATAAGAACTTCATAAATAAGGGAAATGGATAAACAAAAACAGTACACTCATCTTCTCTTCATGTTTAGTGGACATTCTTGCTTAGGGTTGCTGTATGTCTATGGGTTATCCTGGACCTTTTTAAGGCATAATCTACAGCATTCATAATTATGAAATTCCTAGCTTTGCGCTTATAGCTATTTGAAATTTTGGTTGCTCTTATTTTGGTTGCTCTTATTCTGATTATATTCATTCAGTGTGTGTCCTTTTTTTTTTTTTTTTTCATTTCCCACCCCCAAAATGGCATTGAAGGTTGCTCTTTGTAGAATGTACAGAAGAATAAAAAGTTGTGGGAAAGAGTGAATGTCATCAGAAAAGCATTGCAAAATAACACCATGAAAGGGTAGCATATTGTAAGAGGTGCCGATATGGTAGATGGTCCTTATTCAATGAAGAGTGAATCTAGGCCTAACGACCAGATGGCAGAGCTGAACACAGAAATTCCATATGTGTGATGGCAGCGAGGGACGGCCATTGACATACTTGCTTTTCCAGCCAAATGCCTCGGCAGATGCAGAGTTTTACACTTTAACATTGCAATATGGCACTAAAACCCAGGAGAAGAGTTAGATGCAAGATTCAAAGCTGACTTAAAGTGGCAGAGTTTAAATCTGATCCTATCCTATTAGGGTGAAAGCTATGGACAGAAAGTGAGTGGAGATTGGCCCTTTCTAGTGTTGCATGTTGCACTGTTGTTCTTATCACATTATCTACAGAAGGGCCAAACATGGTCCTGTCATTTATGGTTTCTTTCTGTCCCCCAAGCCTTTCTAAAAAAATAAAAAATAAAAATCAAGTTTCAGTAATGGATTATTAAAGGAAAGCAGCATTAATGGGCTCTGCCTGGAGTGTAAAACTTCATAGGATGAGTTGTTTTTCACTTTGAATATATTGCAAGATAGACTTAAAAATTAGATTTTCGCTAAATTGTCGTTTTTTTGTTTTTGTTTTTTTTCTTTTTCTGTATGAGTCACTAGAGGCAGCCATCTTTGTGGAAAAGGATTCGTCTATTCTGCAACTGCCTAGGAAGGTCCAAGGGGGGGAAAAAAAGAGTTAACACAGATATTAGAGCTGTTTTAACTTTAATACTCACATATGAGAGAAAATGAGAGAGAGAGCAAGAAGGAGGAGAGGGGGAGTATTGTCACACAGCAAACTTTTTTAAATTATGAAAAACTGGAAAATCATTTATGGCCCTTTGTTTTTAAATCTCAGTTATTCTTCATAAATGATGACTGCCAAAGGACGTTGAACTCATTCCCCAAACATCTTAAGACAAGCAGAGAAAGAAATTCTTGAACGCTTTTGTGTTAATTTGGCCAGGCTATTGTTCTGTTGGTTGAGGTTCACTGATAGCTATCGTGTGAGTCAATGTTGGCTTAACTCAACTTGCTTCTGCAATGAGTCCTAATATCCCGTTGAGACTAGGAAATGTCTTCCATGACCACTGCATTTTCTTTTCAACTAATGTCCCTGCGTGTGTCTACAGGAGTCTCAAAGTTCAGAAAAACAAAACTACTATTTATTTACTAGGCATACTTGGTGTTTTCACATTACTACATAGTGTTCCAGCGAAGGTTGCCCTTCCTTTCTGTAAGTTATTGTTTTCTAAAGATTTATTTTATGAACATGAATCAATGTGTTCATGGTACCTTGGAGAAGGACGAATCATCATTTTAGTTCTTGGATCCCTATAGTACAAGGGTTACAAAGAAGTTGAATTAGTATTTGTTGAATTGAATTAATGATCATGAGACTTACAGGGTTGACCTTGCTCACTGAGTAAAACTGGGGGAGGGAGGAGAATGTCAAGAAAAAATTGCATTAATGACTCTGGAATAAAGGTCATGGGGTAGAGTGCAAGGGTACTGGTCATCTTGATGCCTACCATGTAGCTTTGCTCCCACCATGCTCATCACACTATGTTGAACTCAAGCTCTATCTTCTGAAAAAGTCATCTCTGATGACACCAATAAGTTCTATTTTCTCTGCTCTTTATAGATTCTTATAGGAAATAGTTTAAGATAGAAAACAACATCCTGGTGCAGCAATTAGGGAGGCTAAGGCAAGAGGATCAGCCTTGGCAACTTAGTGAGACTCTCAGCAACTAAGCAAGATCCTACCTCAAAAATTAAAAAATAAAAGGACTGAGGAAATAATTCAGTGCACCCCTGGGTTCAATGCCCCAAACCAAAAAAAACCAAAAACAAACAGACAAAAACGACAGCAGGTAGCAAGTTTGCTTATAATCACAAAAAAATAATTAGTTAATATTTAGGAGCATGTACCATGTGTCTGGCACTGCATTAGATACACATTATCTCATTTAATTTTCCCAACAATTCTATGAGGTAGGCATTATTATATTCTTTATCTTTAAAAGTAAAAAAACTTAGATTCATGGTTTACATTTAGAGAGATTATGTAGCCTCTCCAAGGTCACAGATCTGGTAAATAATAAAGCTGGGAGTTAAAGGCTGTTCTGTTTAATTATAGGATACAGATCTCAATTATTCTACTAATACTAAAATATGATCACTAGACTCTGAACTAAATTTATATTGGAATCATTTGGGGCTAACATTCCCAACCAGCCATAGTCTATTTAGGCCAACATTCAAGGCCTTCCAATGGCACACTTTCTCCTTGTTCTTTTGAGATGTTCACCCTTAGAACCCACTTGCCATTGCTATGAACTGACCCCACAGAAAGTTCAGATAGATAGGCCAGGCGTAGAGAAGTTTCAGCTTCAACCCAGTTGAGGTCCCTGTTAACAGTCAGCATTAACTGTCAGATATATAAGTAAGGAAACTGCCAAATGATTCTAGCCCCTAACTACTGAGTAGTTCACCAACATAATGAGGTGAAGATAAAGCTAGTTTCACTGAGCCCTGCCTGAATTTCTGTGTGTGTAATAAAATGATGGTGTTACATCATCATTTTTGGACAGATTTGTTATGTATGGATAGCGACAGTAAAACATCCTCATTTTAATGATAATCTCTGAATTCACTCCCCTCTTTGAAACAAGGTCAAAGTCATTAAAATTTCTAAGGACTATAACATAGCCTCAAAGGCTTTTCAGTAAGAAAAATCTAGGAGATTTCCTCTTCTGGAATTGTGTTCTCCTTTAATATTTCTCTCATCTTTTGTATCATCTGTGTAGTCTTTTCTACGTAGGTTCCATGTTAATATAGATGTAGGGTCTAGATCCTCTTTGGAAGTCCTAGAAAGTCCATGTTGAAGTCCAGGATAAAAAGACCTGGATTTGGCTTTTTTTTTTTTTTTAGTACAGGGAATTGAAGGCAGGGTCGCTTGATCACCTAGCCACATCCTCAGCCCTATTTTGTATTTTATTTAGAGACAGGGTCTCACTGAGTTGCTTAGAGCCTCACTATTGCTGAGGGTGACTTTGAACTCAAGATCTTCCTGCCTTGGCTTCTGAGCTGCTGAGATTATAAACATGCACCACTGTACCCAGTTGTATTTGGCATCTTAATGCAGTTTGGTTTCAGGGAGGATGGCTAATTCTTTTGGGGATTTTTATTTACCATGTCCTACTTTTACAAAACAAAAAGGAGTTATCTTTAAATTCAGTTATTTGGTAGTTAAATAAGCACACTTGATTAGGAGATTCCAATATAATGATCAATCAATACTTTGGGCAGAATTAGAGTGTTTATTGGTCTGGAATATTATTTTTCACCTAAACTCCTCTGAAATATAAAATTGAGAAGCATAGATGAACTTCACCTGGTCAAGAATTCAGATTCTCTGTGTTCTGACTCTCTTCTCGCAGCCATGGAAATCTTCCTTTTTCTTTGCTTGTGCAAACAACTACCACCCTGGTTTAAATCTTATTTATGCTTTCTACCTAAGACACTGGAAACAAACAAATAAATAGATGGGCTCAGTCTCTGTTCACCTCGTGCCATTCTGTTATAAGATGCAATACAAGATGCATGGAGATAAATAAACCTGAGGTAAAATCCTGGTTTTGACTCTTATAAGTTAGTTAACTTAGATCACATTTGTTAACCACATTAAACTTTAGCTTCAACATTTGTAATATGAAGGTAAAATAACTGCAAACTATAGGATCATTGGGAACATTAGCTAAACTAACACATGTAAATCATTTAGAATAATGTCTGACAGGCAGTAAAAGAGGACTAGATATACAGTAATACTCAGAATGTGTAGAGGTCAAGTGATTAAAAAGGGACTCATGTAGAAGATTAGTAATTAGGTTAATGTATAAGAGGCACTTCTTGTAATCCAGGAACTGTGCTAAAAATATGAAAATTAATTATAAGATTTATTCATCCATTAAAGTTTGGGAGTTTTAATCCTAAAGCACAAGGTCAGTTACAGAAATGCAGGAAAAGTTAGGCAGGTGATTTTAGTTTTGAAAACATTAATTGAGGAATAACTGTTTCTTCTGTACAGAACTCTGAGGAATTAAAAATCCCCCATCTCTAATTGTTTGCTGGCATGCCCTGCTTCCTTTTGCCACAACAGAAGAATTTACTTATTGCATCAATAGTTCATTAACTAAGATATTTATGTTTTTCTGTGTAGTTTCTTGTCTTTGTTTACAAATAGAAACTGTCTTGAAAAAGGATTTTACTTTATTTTTATTTTTAAAAAAATTTTGGTACTGAGGCTTGAACCCAGGGATGCTCTACCACTGAGCTAGATCTCTGGTTCTTTTTATTTTGAGAGAGAGTCTTGCAAAATGGTTGAAGTTAGCCTCAAATTTACAATTCTCCTGCCTCAGTTTCCCTCAGTGGGATTACAGGTGTGTACCACTGAACCTGGAGTAACTGTGCTTTTTTTTTGTTGCATATACCATAGAACTTTGTATTTTGTAAATATTTATGTAAAGAAAGTTAATAAAATTGACAAAATTATATTTTATATAGTATGTATGTATGAATATGTAACAATGACTCCCACTATTATGTATCATTATAATGCATCAATAAAAATAAAAATTAATTAACTTAAATCAAATTTTTAAAAAGAAAGGAACTTAACCAAAGCTAGGAAATAAAACAAAAGAGAAAATAATTTGTTCTTTCAAAGTCATACTGGGACATTATTTAATAGACTCAGACAAAAATTGCTCTCTAGGAAAAGGCACCAGCATTAAACTTTGCTTTATACCATTCAACTGAAGTCCAAACCTTTTGAAGTTATATATTTACTTGTAGGTTCTATATAAATAGAAAAGATAAGTTCAAATATTATTACCTGACAGGAAATTAACCAATTTTGTGTTTAACCTAGCAATTTGATTTCTAACATTTGTTTTTAAAAAATGTCTATTATATTCAGCTTCTCAAATGCCCTTGGAACCAGTTCTCAGCTTACTGGTTTCCTCATTAAAAACTTAATTTTTTTTGACATGTATTCATTCTATATTTGTTTTGGAATCATGCTTTTACATTGTAAATTGTATTTTGACACTTGTTGGCTACATGTGAAGAGAGTTAGAAAGCTATTGCAGATTACTGAATATAGTCATATTTTTATATCTATAAATTTCTCTAGGCACATTCTTCCCAATATTCCATATTTGACTTAAAGAATCTTATCATTCAGATGCAAATATATTATATCTCCATGTTTATTTATTTACTAGAATTTGGGATTAAGAAGCGCATTTCTTAATTTTGAAATATATAGATTCTATATTTTTTAGCATTGACCTTTAACTCCTTCGTGGTTAAAGAAAGAGCCCTGCATTCAATCATCTTGATTATTTTAAATTTGATGAGACAGGCTTTATGTGCCATTATATACTTTAATTTTAGAATTATCCATGTGTACATAGAATATAAATTTTGAAATTGTAGATCATAAGCTTAAATTCAAACTGTATTTTAATCTCAAAAATAATTCTTATTACTACTTTATGCATTAAATATTTAGTACAAGTTATCAGTTTTCTTGTTCTTACATTTTTAACCTCCCACTTGGTATGATTTTTCCTTCTACATAAAAAATGCCCCTTAATATTCCTTTTAGTTCAATTCTGATGGCTGTCTTTTGTTTTTGTTTTGTAGGACTTCATTCTTGTGTTTTAAGATCCTTCTATCAGGAAAAATTAAGTTTCCTTTGATATAGAACTCTAGGTTAAAAGTCATTTTTTAAATTGCTTTAATGGTATGTCATTATATTCTCCCATGTTTTAACTGTGTTGAATTCAGTTGACAATTAATGCGATGTGGCATGGAATCCTTTCTCTGTGTTAATTTTAATATTTTCCACTTGTTTCTATTTTTGGTGTTTAAAATCTGAAGTGCTTGGACACAGATTTATGTTCTGATTAGTATTTTTAGGGTATCTTCTATATGTGGCTTGCTATCTTTCATCAGTTTTGAAATCATTAGCTATAATAACTTCAAATAATACATTTGCTATATTCCCTATCTCATTTTCTTACTGTACTTCAAGTACATATAACTGAGACTTTTTTTTTGCTGTGTTCTCTGTCCATTTTTACAATATTTTTAATTTGGTTTCTCTGTATACTTCATTTTGCATATTATCTAGTTCACTGTAATTTTCTGCTCTGTGTAATCTTTACTAAATGTATTCCTTATTTCTGTCTTCAATTATTATGTGTCTTAGTTCTAGAGTTTTAATACTTTTGTTTCCCATTATAACAAAATTCTCCATCTTTATCATGGTAGGAACAGACCTTTTAAGAAGCTAATACCTGTAATTTCTAGAGACGTTGAAGGCAATTTATTATAGTTATTTTTCAATAAAAATTACATTTTATTTTTAAATCCTAAATGAGTCATCAATATTGTTTATTGTATGGCAGACATGGCAAGAGCTAAAATGTTTGAAGACATATCTGTGACCTGTAATGCTTTATTTTGTTTCAATTATGTGTTTCCTTTGCTCCAACTAGTCTCTGGAGGTCTAGGAAGCCCAGGCAACATTGTCCTTTTCGAGGAGGTGAGATATGCAAGCCTCAGCTCTGGAAGGGTCTTTCTACTTTCTGAGGTCACCTTTATTTATCTGATGCTGTTCTTTTGGAGAGTCTTAATCAAAAGGGGTCATCACACCCTTCCAGGAGTACCCTGGATATCAGTATTTCTATACTTAGCATCTATGTGATACCGAAAGTGCTCCACTACCTTCTGGGTTTCACCTCTGGGTTTCACAAACTTTCTCATAGGAGAAGCAGTCACAAATTCTAGAATAAATTCCAAAGCCATCTTTATCATCCCCCAGTACTAGGTTAGGAAATTCTTATGATTTTGTTAGCTGTTTGGTGATCTGCTGTTTTACTCTTTCTCAGTCTATCTTATTATATATACAGAATTAAAAAATCAAAAATTGTCATTCAGGGACTTTAAAGAAGTTACTTCAAAAATAGTCTTTCACATCCTGATATATAAGTATATATATAATATTTTATAAATAATATATAATATTTTATATATAATATACATAATATATATCATTCATTGTATAGGTAATATATGTGCTTATATATACATATATGTATCACACATGCATATGTCTATCTATAGTCAGTATATCATTTCTGGCTATTGTAGTCTAAATTGCCCAATCTACCATTACCAGAAAGAGAATTCTTCCCTCCTCATTATTCTACATGTCTCTTACCTGTTAAACTCTAAAAATCAGAAAATGAGTATCTGTAATTCTATAAGAATTCAAAGTAAATGTTAAAGAGCAAACATAGGTGCTTCCTTTTTTATAATAGATTAATCAAAGAACATGATTAAAGGACTATTTAATATGACACCATCTTTAACAAATCTGCAAGCTGATCATCTAGTCTGAAACATCACTGCAACATTGATAAGGGTGGGAATGAAAAGGAGAGTGACTTTTTTGGAAGTAAACATAGTAACTGCCTACAGCAAGAGCAAAAATTATCAAAAAGCTAGTCAGAATGAAAAATAAAAGGTAAATTTAAAATAATAGAGCATTGAAATGAGAAATGGTTCTTCCTACCTCAGTACCATCTAAAATCATTAATGTGCAGTAATAATATTTATAACAATATCTTCATGCCCTGCATAAAAATACTAAATTTTGCTTAGTGAGTTCTACCATATACGGTCATGAGGTTTATGGCAA
Organism: Sciurus carolinensis; assembly: GCF_902686445.1. Classification (NCBI taxonomy): domain Eukaryota; kingdom Metazoa; phylum Chordata; class Mammalia; order Rodentia; family Sciuridae; genus Sciurus; species Sciurus carolinensis. The sequence goes on along the minus strand of NC_062227.1, from coordinate 49,787,150 downwards.
ATATTAGTTTAACTTTCCTTATTAATTTCTTAGTTTGTATTCGTAAATTTCCACTGTATTAAACATGAGCTGCACCTTTTATGATTACCATTGAATTTTTCTTTCCTCTACCAATTATATTCTTACAGTGCCAAGAGTAGCTAATCCTTTTAAATCCACATTTCTTTATTGGTTGTAATAAACCAATTTATTTACTGTTTTCTATATATATATATATATCTTAAATCTTTAATCCTGAATTTGGAATACATTTTTCAAGGCCTTTTTTTTTTTTTTACTTTGTAGCAAATAGCACTGAGCTTTTTTTCAGTGCAGAAAGAGGAAAGGAAATATTGCTTGTACAGCAACTTTCTTTTTTTGCTGAGTCTTTATCCATTTTGGCCAGTGGTATATTGGAGTCTTTAAATTATGACTTTTCTGTTCACATAACCATGATGTATAACAAATTGGACATCACACTAAATGGATGTACTTACTTTATTTATTTATTTTGATCACTAAACTAAACCAATCTAGTAACTTATTTGACCTCAACTAAACTGCAAGAGAACTGGATGTATTTCTAAGGAGATGGGAATTTGGCCAAGAAAAGTTCTTTGGTCTGCTCTACCAAGCAAATTATATACATTTATAGATGGAAATGTGAAAAGAAGAAATAAGTCAGGACTAATACTTGCAAGCCCAGAATATTTTGCTAACACAGACCACTAGTCATCCATGCTTCAAGAAGTTGGCCTTGGCAGTGGTGCTTCACCTTTTCTTCTGATTAAGAAAGGTCATTATATATTTGGGATTGTCTAGAAAGTGTTGCTGGAAATTATAGTGTATAATACAAATGCAGATATCTTGAAAAAGACCCTTGAGATTATATTTTCTTTTTAAAATTTTTTTATTTGTTTAAATTAATTATACATGACATTAGAATACATTTTTGCATTTTGATAAATCATACATAAATGCAGTATAATTTCTCATTTTTCTGATTATACATATTGTAGGATCACATCAGTCATGCAGTCACATATGTACATGAGGTAATAATGTCTGTTTCACTCTGCTATCCTTTCTAACCCCCTACTCCTTCCCCTCCCTTCACTTCTCACTACTGTTGTATTGAGTATAGAAACATTAGTATTTGAGAAACTTAAGTGAGCATACTCTCCTAGTTAAAAATCTAAACACCTTAATAAGTCTATTAAATGTCCCTTATCTCCACTCCCAACCCATGAATACCACATTATCTTAAAAGTACATTTCAAACTACAAAGGTAGACAATTTCAAAACATCTACTACTAGCTGAGAGAATGTTTCCTTGGGTTGAGTTCCCAGGAGCTGAGGATGCTAGTCACCCTATAATGGGCATGACAGTCACTTATAAGAAAAAAAAAAATTATACCCAGAGATACTACTGGGGTATGGGATAAGGTTTTTGAAAAAAGTATTTCAGAAAGAAGTAAATTAAAAGAAATTAGAGAGTATGGAATTTATGGAATACAAGTATGACCATTAAAACATCATGGACACTTAAAAGAATGATAATGGTAAATTTCTGCCTACATATAATGAAAAGTTTTCTCTCATTGTTTACTTCCTAATTCTATTGTCCCAGAGATAGGGTATATTTGTTCTGGGACATTGGGTGTGGTTTCTGAAACCCTGGGCACCATAATTGCATGAATTCTAAGGACTTAAAAAATGCCTGTAAAATATAGAAAGGATATGTGCATTGTTCCTCTCTTTGGAACAGAACATAAAACTCTCCAAATGGAAAACATAATTGGGGAGATATGGTGTCATCATCAGCTCTAGAAAGAATACATCATGAAATCATGGTATTTCCAATGTGCAATTCCTTTCAGTCATTGTTAAAATGACTGAAAATTTTGGAACCTAGAAATAATGTGTCCCCTTCAGAATTCAAAGAAAACATTGAAAAGCATATTTTGTGGGCAGCATATTTAGATTTGGAACATGTCACCAAGAAAAATGTCACACAATCTCTGAAGGTTTGTAGTTCTTTGGGAGAGATATAGATAGTAATTTGACAATTGTATATGATTCCTTAGCACCTTTAAAATAAAGTGAAATTGAAATCATTCATGGTTCCTTATCACTTCTGTGATCTTTCTTCTGCTGCTCCCTGTAACATGAACTTTAGCCTGTCAACCAATATTGAGTCTCTCCAAGTCATTCTAATGAGACATTCTCTCTCAGGTCACATGGTTTTGCATCTTCTGTTTCTATTGTGCAGAACTTTTCGCCTTGTGCTTACTCTATTCTCAACCCCTTTCCTCAACTCACTCAATATATCAATATATCAATATAGCTGTAAAAATATATAATATAGTAAATAGAGTAGGGAACATGTATTATAGTTTCCTGTGCTTGGATCATAGTGGATCAGAGAGTATTAAGAGCTATGTAGAATGATAGGAAGTATCTTCATAAAGGAGAGCTTTTTAAGTTGTTTTTACAAATATAAGGTCTGTGTACTAAGTAAGCAGGGCATTCACATGCCAGCCAATTGTCCCCCATTCTCCTGTTACAGTATCATGATCAAGTTCATATTTTTCAAAATTCCAGTAAGAATATTATGTGGTTTGGAATCCAAAATCTATTTAAATTAAACTCAATTACACATTCTTATTGCTAATCTCTCTTTCTGTGTTTTAATCTCTTATTTCTATCTGCTTGAGGGCAATTCCCACTTAAATATTTTTGACATCAAAATAGACCCATGTAAACTTATTAACAATATCCTTGAATGACCCCATTTCAGCTAAAAGTGATTTTCTATTTCTACTATTCCAGGATTGAATTTCTTTGTTGTCATTAAGATATAGAAATTATGAACTGAAAAGTAGAAAACCTACTTGAATTGCTGTGTTACTACCCAGGCAAATTGCTTAGACTTTCTGAACCTCACTATTATCATGGACATTGTAAGAAACTGAAATACAAGTCTTATACCATGGCTACTTTCAATGTTAATTTTTTAATTCTCTAATAACTATTTTCTTATTACCTTCATTCCATTCTCTCAGTTGTTTTTCAGAAATGTTTATCTAATTTACTCTTCCTTTTCCAGTCTCATTGCTACACTTGAGGGCCTTCCAACCTGACTTCTCATGATCCCACCCTATTAAAATTGAAGCTGTCATTATTCCATCTTCTGGCAACAATCCTAGCATCCACACTGAATTATCTGTTTCTTCTTAATATCTGCCTCTTTCAAACCAGCTTCTGTAACTTATGTCATGACTTGTGTCAAGAGATTTCCATTGCTTATAAGATAAAATCTACAAATTGAAAATCAAAACTTCTTAAGGTGTGCTCTTTCTCTCCTTGTTTTGCCCAGTGCTTCTTATACAAATCTCTGCTCCAACCCCAAAGAATTTCAGATATTCTTACTTTCTAAGAAAATATTTTCAATCCCTTCTTTCTACAAATTGAAGAGTTTGCTATTGCTTAGAGAGGAATACATAAATCCCCAGGGAATTCCAATCTGGAGAGGAACTGCATACAGGAAAGCTCTTTCAGTCCCTTGAATTTCATGACAGTGATGCCCTCTTCCTTTAGCACTGTTGTGTTAACTTACAGGTCAAAATTGATGTCCAGCATCACCTCTAGACACACATTGCTGATAGTAGTTTCAAGAGTTAACAGAAAGCAAAACAAGCAGTCAACATAAACTTTATGTCATAACTGCTCTCACGTAGGTTTCATTTAACAACGTGGAAATTTACCTCATGGAAAGTGGTAATTAGCCCATTGTTACATTTACCAATATGAAAATATACCTGTAAGCACTTTTTTCATTTCAAACATAATACTGTTGTCTAAATGGGAAAACTGCATTATAATCAAGTCATATTAGTCTATTTTTTATCTGGAAAATAAAGAATTTGGTTACATTAAAAAAAAGAAAAGCTTATATGATTTGCCCAAGTATTCGCGGATTTAAAGCAGAACCAACACTTGAATGCAGATCTTTTGACAGAGATTAGAGCTTTAATTTTACATAGTCGATATAGTAGTATCATAGAACTTGTTATTTTGTATGGAAACTGTATTTGAGCTCAGGGATCATGACTTCTTAATTATATTCTGGACCTTATCAATTTTTTTTTCTGTACTAGGAATTGAACTCAGGGGCAACTTGACTGTTGAGTCACATCCCCAAGCCCTATTTTGTATTTTATTTAGAGACAGGGTCTTACTGAGTTGCTTAGCACCTCATTTTGGTTGAGGCTGGCTTTGAACTCTGAAACCTTCTGCCTCAGCCTCCCAAGTTGCTGGGATTACAAGTGTGTGCCACTGCACCCAGCCAGACCTTATCAATTTTTAATAAACATTTCCAGTTATTCTTGGTTACTGTGGTATCCCTTCTTCCTGAACTCTGGTGCCTTTCCTCAAATGACCAGAATCGAGAAGTTAAACCCAGGATGTCAATTGTCCCAAACATGTCATTACTTTCTCCCTCGCAGTCATACAGTTCACCTGTGGACTTCCTATTTGAGTAAGTGGATGTTAGCTAGTTATGCTGGAAAGCAACTGAACTTCTGTCACATAGCATATTACCTACTGATGAGACTTACAGTGTTTCACTTTTCAGAGAAATTTCCAATTTAACTAGAGACAATTCTGTAACCTAAGGGAACACTTTCTAATGGAATAATGCCAGATTATTTGGTAAAGAGAGGGGAGATGTCTATGGAGTGAGAATTCCTCTAAACCACAGTCATAGTGATGGCCTATTTGGCTTCAATCTAAAAAGTTAGATATGGTTTCAATATTAATTTTTTCTTCTCTGTTTCTAATAATTGTTTCTATATTGTACACAAAGATAAAGTTTTTAGAATTTTAAAAGCTTGCAGAAAGAGACAGGCTGGTTATGTTTGTATATGCATTAGGTCACTCTAGCATAATTTTACTCAGCAGAAACAGTACATCTCCACTCACCCAATGTTTCCAGAGTTAGAGGGGTATTTCCTCCTTGCTCAACATTCCCTGGAGTCAAACATGATTATTTTCACATCTTTAATGTCCTCTATTAAGATGTATGGCCATTTGGGGATGGTGGCATATATATTTGTGAATAGGTGTAGGGAGAGAGTGCCCACACTTTAAGTAATGCTTATCGCTTAATTACACCTCCATAAAAATGAGCTTATTAGATCTTTTCATTGTGAAAATTTTTGAGGAAACAATTACCAAGGCACCAGAAGGGACCAAAGAAAGTGATTTGATGAAATAAAAAATTTAGAAAGAAGAGAACATTGGAAATACTAGAAGAGAATCTTTTTTTTTAGTCTTGAGCATGGAAAATTTCACCACTGATAATACAAAATGGTGCCATGAAACCAAGAGGGTGACACAGACAAATATTTTTGTCTAATAGTATGTTTTTTTCTGTTCAATACATCATCATCTCTGGTTCTCTATTTTCTCTCAAATAAATTCTCTCAGAGAAAGCACACATTCTGGAAAATAAAATGTTCAAGCTACAAAATGACATCTCAATTACTTGCACATTCAATCATTCTTACAAGTAAAACAAAATTGATCAATAATGTTTGCTGTAGTGTGCCCCATTAAGCAGCTTTTCTTCCTACTATATCTCCATAAAGCTTTCTATTCCCAGAAGGACAAGGATTGAAATAATAACAACAAACATATATCATGGAGCAGGAGAGTGTATGGTCTTTATGCTAATCCTAATTTATCCCTCGAAAGCAAATACAGTGAAATGCTGAAAACATTCACTTCTCATTCATAAAGTTGCTTTCCACACTGGAAGTTGTCCTTCCTGAGTTGTATTTGGAGAACATAGATGGTGATTTGATATCTGAAATGTTCAATTTGCTCTTGGATTCTATGGCCTTGTTATATTAATCTTGACTGGTCATTTTGTCTCAATCTACATATTGTTCTTTTCTCTTTCCTTGTTCCTACCACTGTAACATATTTTGTTGTAGATTTAGCTCTGGTTTTGCATAAATATCAGGACATGAATTTATACTTGGTAGGTGGTCCAAAATTAATTTTATTTTTTTCTTTCCATTTTTCCCTCTCATCCAAACATATTCTTTAGTGCAATTATAAATAAACAACACTAAACAACATAATAGAAAAGAATGATTATTTGGTTGATTTGTGTGACTATAGTGATGAAAACAGAATAATATTATGTAATAACACCTTTATTTTCATTTCATGATTTATTTTTAGTTCTTTCTCTTCTCTCTTCATTCTCTTTCCAATTTCCCTTTCTTTGGAACTACAGTCTTTTAAATTCATTCATCCCATTACCAAAAATGTAATGAGAGCTAAGAAATGACTTTTGAACCATTATTACACTCCATCTTCCCCTTGCCATTGGTCCATTGATTTCTAACCTTACCAGCCTCTCTATACCCCTCATGAATTATATAAGCTCTGTGAGAATATTGTATTTAATGTGGTTCATATTAATTGGGCATCAATAAGGCATCACATATTGAGAATATTGTAATTAACAAAACAATCAATAATCTTGTTATTTTGATATTGCTATTCCAGTGAGGAACTAAAACAAATACACTCAATTTATAGGTTATACATGTAGTATGCAAGTTGGATATAAATATAAAGAGGAAAGGTGGGAAAAATAAGTAGAGAATATTGAAAGAGGTTGAAATTTAAGGTGGTCAGTGACTTCCTCAAGTAGGAAGGTGTGTGCTATGGTTTGAATGTGGTTTAATTATGTCCCCAAAGGCTCTATTATGATTGAGGGATTGGCACCAGGATAGTGCAATTAGGAGGTGGTAGGCCCTTTGGAAGGTAGAGTTTGGTGGGAGGTCCTTGGGTCATTGGGCATGTGGTCTTAGAAGGGATTATGGCACTCATGTCTCTATCTTTCTGTTGAGTAACATGGAATATTCCACACACATATTTCTGCCATGATATGACTGCAGCCAGGAGCCTGGGCCAATGCAGATGCTATGCCCTTGAGTCTGCAAAATCTTCAAATTAAATAAGTCTTTTACTTTTATAAAGTTAGCTGACTTAAGTATTTTATTATAATGATGCACTGCTGTCTAATACAGAAATTTTGGTGCCAAAGCGTGGAGTTAATTACTTTAACTATACCTTAATATGTGCAGGAGTTTTTGGAATTGATTTACAGGAAAAGGTTGGATGAGTTTGGAGGAGTGGGTAGAAAAAGTCCAGAATCCCATGATCAGAGTGCAATGGGCAATTCTGGTGAATACTCAGAAGACCAAAATGTTGATATAAATATGGATAGTAAGGGTCATGCTAAACAGGTTTCAGCCACTAATGAATATTCAACTGGATGAATGACCACTCTTACAATATCGTACCAAAGAACTTGTCAATGTAGTGTCCATAACCTAAGACTTTGTGAAAGAATAAACTTAAAGGCGGTGACCTAGTCCATTTAACACAGAAAATTTAATAACAGCAAAGTATTCAGGATACAACATAGGTGATAATGACTGCTGTCAGTCAAGTTTACAGAGACAAGGAAGCAAAGCAGAAAGATTTAGAAAATTTGAAGTATGACAAGGAAAGCCACAAAGGAAAAGAAATGTGAACAAGGTAGTTCACACGAGCTCTCTTGATTTCTCAAAAAGAGGATTGCTATAAAGAGACCTGGTCGGGTCCTGACTTCCCTTTTTCTCTTTACTCCTATTCATGGTATGACTGTTCTTACATATGTTCCCACTGTGATTTGTCATCATCTGCCAAGGCAATGGAATCACCCACTCTTGAACTTTAAACAAATAAAATTTTTAGCTGAAGTAACTTTTATCATGATTGCTTAGCTACCTCAGGTATTTTGATGTAGTAATGTACATCTGGCTAATACAGTGCCATTTGCAGAATGACCTGAATAAGATGAGTGAATAAACTGTTCCTATAATAAGAGACAACAGCAAACCTAAAAACTTTAAGCAAGAGTTTTCCTGGGCCATCTAAGAAAAACCAAAGAGTGTTATGTAACTAGGCTAGAGTAAATAAAGAAGAGTTCTGTCATTGAGATGTTCCTGCCATTTTGGTCCCCTCAGTAACAAAGCCTGTCTTAGTCAGCTCAGGATGCCATAAAAATATACCAAAGACCATCTTAAACTGCAGACATTTATTTTCTTGTCATTCAGGAGACAGGGAAGTCTAAAATCAACTGCAGATTTGGTGCCTGGTGAGCATTCTGTTTGTATTCTGCAGATGGCTGCTTTCTTGCTGTGTCTTCACATGGTAGAGAGAGGCTGAGAGAAAGCTTGTTAGTGCTCTTCTTCTAAGGCTACTGAGTCTACTGTATCATGATTCACTTCGTTTAACCTTAATAACTTTCTCATAGGCCCTACATCAAAATGCAGTTGCACTTTGGGTTAGGGCTTCAACATACGAATTTCACAGGTCACTATTTTGTTCATAGTGAAGCACAAAGGAAGAAAGACTTCTCTGAGAGACCCTAAAATTCTATTCCTCTGGACTTCTCTTCACCAGGTAAATAGCTACTGAATGGCTTTTGCAGTTCCCAAGGCCAGAAGGCTGGAGAACACCTCGTGTTTGCACTCAGTGATTAGTCAGGGGCTATTTATATGCCTATCTAGCCAATAATGAATCTGTTAGGCCCATATTTATTAAAATATCTGAAGTGCCCTATCCAGCATGCACTCCTACATAGTATTTCTTGTAGGTAGGTCTTGATTCTTCTTGCTAAAGTGCACATAGGTGAGAGAATGTAATAGCTTTCTTCACCCATCACAAGAGTCATGACTGATACACTTATAAAAAAAAATTAGCAAAAGAAAACACAAGTATTTTACCAAGGTTTTACATGACACAAGAGACTGCTCTTTCAAAGAACTAGAGGAAATTGCCCATTTTTATGCTCAGTTTTAATGAGGAATAAAAATATTTTTGAAGTGTTATTGTACAAAAATGGATAATCAAATGGTTATAACTTTGGGAAGGGTGGGGAGAAGAAGCACATAGAGTCTGCTTGCTTCTTGCTTACATTTTTCTTGTCCTCTACTTGTAGGCAGGGCCTGTGAAACATGGCCTACAGTCAAGTGAAGTAGGTCAGAGAATTATTGTACAGAAAGCTCTCACCCAGAAAGAGGTGGAACTGAGTGGGGTGGTGCACATCTGTAATCTCAGATAATGGGGAGACTGGGACAGGAGGATCACACAGCCCAAGAAACTTAGAGAGAACTATCTCAAAATTTAAAAAATAAACTAAAAGGACTGTGGACATAGCTCATTGGTAAAACACCCTTGGTTTTAATTCCCAGTATCAAAAAAATAAAAAATAAAAAAATAAAAAAAAGAAAGAAAGACAGGAGGTCAAACAACCTTTGTGCTTCTGTAGTTTTCTCAACTGCCAAGTTGCCATATATGACAATACCATGTTCTGAACCCCAAGATGAACAATTCTTAAGAGTAACGTTTTATTATTTTTCTTCACAAGCACAATTCCTAGGTCAGGGTAGAGTTTGTAGAGGAAAGTCTGTAATAACCTCAGTTACAAGGATATGTTACTTTTTCTTTCTTCATGAAGAAAGTCTTCATAACCAAGATACAGTGAAAGATTAAAAAAAATACAATTAGATCCCAACATGTGCTCTTAATCTCGTCTGTGCATATTTATGTGTGTATTGGTGTGTACATATAACACAGCAACAGCTATGACAGAAGCAAACATTTATATATAAGATGATTTTGCTGTCCAAGATATTACGGTGATCATTCCAAAATTGTGTTTTCTCAAGGATAAGTTTGGATAAATAAAAATGCTCCATGAATATTCAGCTGTGCTTTTGGATTGAGATCTCCACTGTTCTGAATAAATTCCAAGAGCATTTCCACATTTAAGGTTCCATCCCATCTTGAAAGGCTAACTCACTGTACAGAACAGTTTGATTTGTTGATTCTTTTAAGGCAGTCTTGTGAACTACGTCAAAGATATCAGCTGGAGAACTGGTGGTGTTGTAGGCATGCTTTATGCCTTTGAGCATTTTTACAGAGTTAAATCTTTTCACTTTTGAAATACGGGAGAATCATTCTTATCTTTTTTTTCCCCTAGCAATCAATCTGCTATGGCATGAGCCAATAAATCTATTTATAATTTATAAAGTGCACATCGTTAGTCAGATTTCTACATGTGAAACAGTTTCTGAAAACTCAATATCAGAGTGACCAAATTTTCTTTCCAAAAGAAAATTATAAAAAGAGATAGTTCATTAACATAGTCAAAAGTACCAGAAATATTTGACTTACAAAATGAAATAAATTTTTGTCCTCTCTCTATCATAATCCAATTGAGTGACTTTAGTCATTTTTGTTTCCTTAAAAGTTTTATCTGGAAAAAATAAATAATAATAATCTGATGATGTTGTTGGGGAGATTAAATAAATAATGTGTAAAATGACATAAATTGAAGAACAGTATTCAAATATAAGGTGTTTCTAAACAATATAAAGTAGAAATCTCACCTATGATAGCTTTGAAAAAGGTCAGCATCTTACTTTGGGGAAGAGAGATAATTCAAATGTATGATTTAAATATAGATCCTGAAAATATTCTGGTATGTTATTACCAGAATATTAGAGAATATTAGAGGTTCAATTCTGGAGAAGGAAGTCACTGTGCATAAAAAAAAAATGCTGTCAGAACTTTCTTATTTTAGTTTCTAAATTCCCTTGTGCACTAGAAGTGGAACTGGACAGACACCTGGAATCACCCATTAACATGACTCTGATTTGGCATCTCCCAGGATGGTTCATATTAACGTATCCCTGGATGGCAGAAGTCATCATGTGCCTTCATAGCATAACTTGCACATTTTGGAAGGCATTTCTGAGAACAGATTTTTTCCACAATGAGCATGCCAAAGACTTGACATGAAAAGTACTTATGCCTAATGTCTGTCATTCTCTCTCTGCCAGTTCATCTTTCCTGGGCTGGCCCTCTGCCACACTGGCACCTGAAACGCAGCAAACAATGTCGCTGGATGCTGAAGGTGTGACCGTAAGTTGCAGTTATCTTCCAAGCAATTACCATATGGTGTGCAATTCAACTATTCATTTCCTTGTTCGATGAGAGAATAATAACAATGACAATAATGCCATTTAATAATGTATTTTATCTTATGGCCTATTTTATTCCCATATTTCTGTGCCTTTGAATAAATTGATGCAGAGGGACCTTAGGCAAGCATTAAAGTTTAGTCACCTCTCCAGAGTGGGAGGCTATTATACATAAAACAATTCTAAAGCAGACTTGATGAAGGAATGAGGGAGATTAGCATATTGAAACAGGATTAGGGAGAAATTTAAGAAAAATAAATTACCAAATGAAGCATGCCTTTATACAAAATGGGTCCTATGTCCACTCTTCATTTTTTACTATCATTTCTGAGAAATATTCTGTACTATTTGTAGAACAAAATAGAAAAAGAAACACTTTCTGGAGGCAGGATGTTCTCATAAATATGCCTTGAGCTTTCTACTAATTCTCAGATTCAACTTCCACCACCATCAGTTTTATGAAACTGTAGCACATTTTCCCAAATTTGCAAATCAGATCCCCGAACAAAACTTCGTAAGTCGTTAAGTCTGAGATGTTATTCAAAGTGTATAAAATACACAAAAAAAATTTGCAGGACAACACTATGTTGCAAATTCAATGATTGCCTAGGTTCTTTAGTCCTGGCAAACAAGGACTTTGCATCATCATGATGGAGACTTAAAATTAAGTTGGATTGTGATCTAGCATGAAAGGGACCACAGTAAAGCAAACAGTATGTATGGGTATCTGTGAAATCTTCTTGGAGGAGATTATCGTTCTGGTTCATTTTATAAGGAATGAATCACGTAAGAAGAGAAAATAGTTTCTCTTGTCAGAAAACATAGTTATGGAGGCATGATCTCCTTTGCAAATTTAGGCAATTAATAAATTTTGGATAAAGAGTGTTTTAAATTTTTTTAAAAATTTTTAAAATAACTCTATCAAGTGGGAAATGCACACATTTTATGAAAGCACACATTGTGTGTCATGAAACCAAAGTCACCTGCCCAAGTTAAGCTATGATTAACAAGAAGGATCTCATCCTAGCAACATAGCCTTCAGATTTTTCATGTAGTGTTCTTTGTAATGTGCTACCTTGTAGTAATTCATGTTCTGAGAGAAAGATGAACTGATAAAAAGACAAAGGGTAACTAACACATAAAATGGAAGAAGTTTTGAGAAATACACAGAAAATAATGAAAATGATTTGTCCTTAATGAAATATGCCAAAACTTTCTTCCTTGCCTCACGGCCACTGTGCATTTGTATTTTCCTACTTGCAGTATAAAAATTAATCTCAGTGAAGTCTTTCATATTTTAAGCACTAGTAAGTAATTCTATACCTGTCTGTAATAGATAATGAAAACATTACATTCAATACAATTTCACAAAGTAGTATTTGCTACCTTTAATGTACAAAATATTTTGGCATTTCTAGAAAAAAATATATGAAAAAATATTTGGCATCCTTAGCAAATAGGGAAATGTAAATCAAAACTGCACTAAGATTTCATCTCACTGTACTTAGAATGGAAATCATCAAGAATATAAATAATAATACAGGCTGGCAAGATGTGGGGGGAAAACCACTTGTACACTGTTGATGGGATTGTAAATTAATACAAATAATAAAGAAATAAGAATGGGGGTTCCTCAAAAGAATAGGAATGGAGCCACCATATGACCCAGCTGTACTACTCCTCAATATTTATTCAAAACTTCTAAAGTAAGCATGCTATAGCAGTACATGTATACCCATGTTCATAGCAATGCAATTCACAATAGTTAACCTACAAAACAGCCTAGGTGCTATCAATGAATGAATTGATAAGGAAAATGTAGTATATAAATACATTGGAGTTTTAATGCAGCAATAAAGAAGAAAAAATACATCATTTGCAGGTAAATGGATGAAATTGGAAAGCATCATGTTAAGTGAAATAATCCAGACTCAGAAACAAGGACTTTGTCTCATTTGTGGATGCCAATGAGGAAAAAAGAAGGGAAAAGGGGCATTTTCATGAAATTAGAAGGAAGACTAATAGAGTAGATGACAGAGATGGGGGAGGGAGGAAAAGAGGGAAAAAGAGAGGTTCTGGGCAATGGAATTGACCAAATTATATTATGTGCATATACAAATAAATCACCATAAACCATGAGACAATGAATGAATGAATACATAAATAAATAAATAGATTTGACATTTCTAAATTAACAGTGTAAGAAGGTCACAAATATGGGCATGGAACTACCTTCATATATAAGTGACATTGTAGTAAGGATTATTGACTCCTAAGAACCATAAGTGAGGACAGATTAGGAACTCACAGAAGAAATGTCCTCAGAGAATTTGAAAGACAATTCTAAACCCATTGTGAAGCTACATGGCAGATTTCTTGGAAGAGAGAGAGATTGATTTGAAATCTAAGATAAAACCATTATTTTAATAGCTGTTCTAGAGTTCCAATGGATGCAGAGAAAAGGGAAAGCTAAGGAAAGATAAAGAACAAAGCAAGCCTAGGTCACAATTTTATGAAAATAAGAGTCATGAACTGAGACTGTGTATATACTGAAAGAGCCAACTAGAAAACTTAGAATGTAGCAAGTTTGTATTCCAGATAGTCATTAGGAATTGCAAACTGTAGCTGTATCAGAAATTGTTTATTTTCCTTCTGAAGATACAAATTTATTTGTGTGTATATAGTTAAATATGTGATACAATCATTTATACGTGTAGTCATATATGTCATTGGAAGAGTTTTAATTCCAATTTTATCTCTTATACGTGAGAAAACTGATGTCTGAAAAATTAAGTAATGCATATTCTTAGCAGCAGCAGAAACGGACTATCAACTCTTGTGAACTACCCAACCTCTGGAATGGCACTGGGTACAGGAAAAGGACTTTAAAATGGCATAGAAATTCTTCTGAACCTCATCTGATTCTTTATTTCTGGTCCCCTTTTCTTATTAACATACTCCCCCGCTCTTTTCACATTAGATTTTCATTATTTCTGAGCTCCCAGGTCTATTTTTCAAAATTTTGAGCCACTGAAAATACTGGTCCTCCTCTAGGAAGTTCTTCTTTTGCATGGATACTTACATACATCCACTGATCCTGTGGAGGAAAAGAGTTTGGATGTGAGGGAACCCTGACCCTAATTGCATAGGCAGGGATTGCACTAGGCAAACCTTGAACTGGGTGACATCTGGACAGGACTGTGAGATTTATTTATTTATGTAGTTATACATTATAGCCTGCTTACTTCCAGAAAAGGATTTGAGTCAGCTAGCTAGAAGTTAAAATACTTGGAAAAATCCTATTTTGAAGTTCTTTGATGTGAAAATTATACTGCACGAGTTGGCGCACCGAGAGTTTCTCGTCTTGATTTCTGCCTCCATGTCTGATCCATTTCAGCAGCGCAATTGCTTGATGATTTTTTTTTTTTTAAAGGAAATTTAACTGAAGAACTCACATTCTCAGAAATGCTTTGATTTTACTTTGGTTTGTGCTCAGGGCAAAGATTTTAGCTCTGGTTTTCCCTTCCACAATCACAAATTCACTTTAAATAAAACGCAAGAGGAAATCAATGTCCACTGTCTTGGCTGAAAATTAAATGAAAACAAACATTCAGGATGAACTAAGCATCCCAGTGTCTGTACCTAAACTCTATCAAAGGACCAAATGTGAGGAGCCCAGGGGAGTCTAGTTAGGAAATGACCACAGGCTAATAATTAGGGAGCTGAGATAGTCTTCCTCTCAATTGCTGCCACTAATGTGTTGTGCATGAGTCAGAGATCTTAAGCTTTGCTATCAGCACTTCTCTGCCTAGTGGTCATTTTCTGATCCCTTAAAGCTGTCTCTTCACATGCCTTTACCCCTCTGGTGCTCCTGATATAATATATTGTTTCAGGATAGGACTTACAATACCTTATACTGAAACAAACTAAAATACAAATCAATTGTACTAAATTCTGCAACGACTTAGTTCTTTAACTTAAAATGTACTTTTCATGGAGACTTAAGTAAGAAGCATGATTTTCAGGGGTATCTAAAGGAAGCAATAATTAGTAATCTGTGGATATTTTATTTAAAAAGAAAAACTTCGGTAGGAGAGTTCCAGAATAATTCTCTTCTAAAACGTTCACAAGGAAAAGAAAAACTGCCACCCATGATGGGAAAATTAAGGAAAAAGTTTAGGATTTTAGAGCTTATCAGAGGTAAAATGAGCATTCAACAAAATATCTGAGAAGAAGAGGTAAGATCAAGACTTGGAGAAGAGAAACAGGAAGACTGAGGAGCTATGGAAAAATCACTTGAACTTGGACATGAGTTAAAATAAATCCAGCTAATGAGTCTCGTGTTCTTTAGGTTTGCAATATGAACTTAATCTTCTGAGTTCCTGCCTAATTCACGCTTACATTCTGCCCTTCTCTGGGATAGGCGCTAGGTTTTAATTCATTTGCAAATGCCCAGGCCAAACTCCCCAAAATATCTTCAGTGAATAGAACTTGGGCTTTTAAACATTCATTCATTCCACGGTTTGTTCCATATAGAGCTGTGTGTTCACAGCTTTTCCTCTTCCAACTTTTAAGGAGAATTTTGGAAGAGCAGATGGAAAATGCTGAGAATTGCTATGATGGTTTAGATTAGCAAGAATAGGAAGGAAGAAAAGCCAATTTGGAGTGGAGTTTACAAGAAATAAGAAATAGAGAAGGAATCCATGAGGAGAAAGCATGTGGAATAAAGGAAAAATGGTCTTTGGGGCATTTGTCACGTGTCAAAGAACTTAAGTCTCCCTTTGATATGGAGATTTTCACAAAGATTTGCCTTGTATGTCAACATTTTTTCAAAGTCATATTTCATGCTTTATTACTGAATCACCACATGGGATTAATAACTGAGCAGAAGAAACGTTTTTGCAACTTTTGTGAAATTTGAAATACAAATATTAATGACCAATCCACCTCAATAATCACACAGTTGTATTAAAATCTTAGGCATATTATAGTCATTATCTCATTTAATATTGACTGATTTCTCTCCTTATCATCTAGATTTGTACTGACTTCAATGCATCGTCAATCTGTGGGAAATGTTAGCAGAACAGAGCTGGTGAGTATGGGTATTAACTTCCACTGGTTTTTGCATTGTTTCTCTCTGTGTTTTGTTTTTTTGACATGGAGTCTAGCTGTGTTACCCAGGACCTTGAACTCCTGGGCTTCAGTGATCTATCTGATCCAGACACCTTAGTAACTGGGATTACAGGCACCTGCCACCATGCCCAGCTTTGTCCTGTATCTCTTCTGTCCCCATGAGGAAAGAATTAAAAAACAGGCCATATTAATTTTAACTGATAAATTATCTTTCTTCCCAGACTTAAATGACCACATTAGTCTATGATATAATCATTTTGATTTGCCTACTGCAATTAAGTAAATTTTCCACAGCATTGGAAAACCAGTAATATAGAAAAATACCCATTCTTGTTCTCCTCGTTACAGCATAGACTTTACAAACTGTATTTTGCTGTCATGCTGATCCCTAATAATGCTGATGATAATAAGAATGACCAGGCTAAAGCACTTACTAAGTGCCAAGCTCTATTAAGAGTGTTTTAAATACATTACACTTTAAATCCTTCCAATAAAACTATGATTTAGGTGTTATTATCGACATTTTACAGATGAAGAAACTAGGTGAAATGGAGCCTTTTAACTTGCCTATCATCTTTCTGCTGATTGCAGACCCAGAATTCAAACCCAGGTTTTGCATCTTCTGACTGGTTTTTATGATCTAATTCACTCCCTTTATAATAAGTCTATTGAGTTTAGGACTATTATTGCTTCTATTCTAAGAGGACAGACAGTCAGTTGGTTGATATGCACTAATGTGTTTAAAGAGGGTTTTGGTTATGGCCAGTCCCATATTCCCAAATAGTTACTTCTACTCTCTTTGTATTTTAGCAATGGCCTCTTAGAGACCTTCTATGTTAGGTTCAGAGTTGGTAAGAGCACCTTCATGGAATTTCTTCAATTGAATCTTCCCATCATCCAGGCTACCATTAACCCTTTTCTCAGTAATGGGGTCTTATTGTCAGAAAGGTTGTCTAATACCTTGTGTTATAGACTGGCCTTTGCTTGGCCTGGAAGCAGGTCACATTTTATTATTATTATTATTATTATTATTATTATTATTATTATTAGACTATATCCTCATATCATATCAAATTATTTGTCATATTATTGAGGAAAAATTATTGAATAATTATCATTTATTATTTGAATATCATTCCAAACTTACAGTCTAGGAAATATACTAATTAAAAGCCCATCAGAAGGCTAAATAATGACTAAGCTTGAGGAAAATGTTGTAGAGAAAATATAATCATTTTTTACTTAATACAGCCACAGATACTTATTTATAAGATGAGAATCAGTTTCAAATCATGGCTATTTTTTTTTTTTTCATGAAGAAAGTTTGATACAATTATGAATTGGTATATGAATTATGTCAACTGATTAACTGAATTGGATTCTCAAGTCATATGTTAATCATGATGAATTGAAGAAATAGAAAAATTTCCCTAAAACACCAAAAGAAAATCTTTTAGTTGCCTGACTAAAATATAGATAAGAAAATTTCCAGGAATGCCCAATAGGCAAGCAACAGAAAAATTTTATACATACATTTTCAAGCTGACAAGACAAACTAGCATTGTATGATAGAAACTTCTGTCCCTGACACATGTTCCACAAGACATTTTGGGTTTTTTTTGGGGAGTGGAGCTACCATATATTGAATACAGGGGTACTTGACCATATCCCCAGCCCAATTTTGTATTTTATTTAGAGACAGGATCTCATTGAATTGCCTCATGCCTGTTTTAGCTAAAGCTGGCTTTGAACTCTCAATCCTCCTGCCTCAGCCTCCCGAACCACTGGGAGTATAGGCATGTGCCATTGTGCCTGGCAAACAAGACATTGTTTAAATGAGGAAATAACCTTGATTCTAAAGAAAATTATATGAAACTTTCAACCCTTCATTATTTGGTTATTTTTTTCAAATAAATGTTTTAATCTGCCTAGCAATTTAAAGAAGTAGAGATCGTAATAAATTCTACCACATTGGCAACCTTCCTCCTTTGCATTTTGTTTCTAGAACTCCAGAAATTGAACTTGTCCCTTTATCATCCAAATTGAAGAATTTATCAGAATGTGAGGTATGAAAGATATCTTACCTCTTATGCTCTTATCTATCTAAAGCAAATTTGAAATTAAATTGATTCCCATTGTTTGAAGGATGTTTGTATGCATAGCTACAGAGATAACCAGGTAGCCATATTTGTGGTTTAGCATTTTCAAAGGATTTTATTTGGTAGAGAGTAGTACATATGAAAATAATTAAGGTAAATCAAGGTAAAAAGAAAACCACAGTAAACTGAGTCAAGAAAATCTATTTAAGCAATTATAGCAAAAGTTAAAATTAAATAAATTATTTGTAAGGAATATATCTATAAACTCACAGGGATCATAGTTCTCTTATGAATTATTACTAACTGATTTAAAGTAAATAAAGGTTGTGACCCATTGTTGTGAGCAAGGGAGAAATACACACAGATTCAAGTGGTTATTTTAGAATGTTTGGAAAAAAAATTTAGTCATGGGTCAGAGTGGTATATTTTGTTGCTGAAGCACAGAATGGTTCAGAGATAGGGTGAACATAATAAACCTTAAAATAGAAAGAAAGAAAGAAGGAAAGAAAGAGACAGAAGGCAGAGAAATGGAGAAATCTGATCTGCACAGTAGAAGCTGCTGAATAATTTGACTTTAAAAATCAGGTGCCATATCACTGATACCTAGGGACACCAAGTAACTGACACATCTCTACTTCATCTCATACTGAGTGAGACTGGCTTCAAAGGCAGTTTTACTTTTGTTAAATGCAGCCTGTTACAGGAAAATAACAGTAGACAAAGCTGCTATTTGGAATTTGAACTGTAAAGGAGCTCAGAAAATTTTATAATCTGATTTTCTCCGTTTTATCTCATGCTGAACAAAAGTCATGCTTACTTGCTCTTCTGTATGGCTATCTTGTGGTTATGTGGGCTCTGGTACCTAGCTCTAAGATTAATTGCATTTGAATTTCATTCTGAGATCTTGCTTTTCAACTACTCACATACTTTATTCTGTTTAGACTGGAAAATTTAGTGCAAGAGGGGTGTGAGCAGGTGTGTGTGCATGTGTGTGTGTCCCAGAAGAATTAGTGAATTGATGAAAGGAGTGGAAAGAGAAGCATGCCAAAGTCGAAAAGAAAATCAGGAAGAGAGAGTTGAGTAGATAGATTCTGTTGCTCAGAGAAGCAGTGCCCTTCTGGTCTGAGGAAGAATTACAAGCCACCCTGTAGCAGGGAGAGAGGTAGAATTTCAGCTGCTGGAAAAGGCAGAGGGAGACAATTGTGGTACCACCAAAGGTAACCTCAGCAGGCCCCCACCTTTGTGCTGAGCTACTGCAGCAACCAATGACCTCACCAACTCTGACAGAAGGAAAGATTGCTAGATTAGCCATTTTGATTACATTGATCAGTAAAACCAATGTCTGACTTTTAACACCTCCCCCACCCTTTTCATTGGCCAGTATTTTAGCTCTAGTGACTGGTTATGTCCATTAAACATGCTGAACCAACACAGATCATCAAAGTTTTCCAAATGATTTGAAAGAGTTTTGGGATAATTTAGTTTGCCAAAGTTGTGCTATACCTAAGCCATGTTAAAGAGATGAGAATGTATTTACATAATTCCATTCATAAGAATATATTCAATTAATTTTTTAGTGATTGAGACCTCCTATAAAAAGTTAAGATCAGAGTACAGGAAAAACTGCCATGTTTGTCAGTCCATCATGCTAGATCAAGTTGCATTCCCAGAAATATCGTCTGATTAGTTAGGGAAGTGAAGTTGTAGGATAAATTGTCAAACCTGAAATGGGAACTTACTTGTACTGTCAATCATTTAAATATAATGATCGAATTTAAAGTTCAAAATTACTATTCAGGAGTCCATGATATGAACTCCAGAAGGTACTTTCATTTATTCAAATATAGGAGAAAGTCTGGTTTGGTAAGTTCACATAGGATCCATTAATCAGAAGGGCCTACACTAACGACCTACACTTATTTTAATGTTTTACTCTTGACCATATTGAAATTCTTAATTTATGAGCAAATTCTTAATTCATATTGCATTCAGCCCTGAAAATTTCAAACTCAGGTTTGCAGGGACTGGGGTGCTGGAGAAAAGGGCATAGAGAAAAGAGACCTCACTATTGAGACCATGTTTGATTTCAAATTACAATTTCTAAACAAGGAAATGAATTTGAAAATATAGACCAACAACTTGTGGCCCTACCAACTTACGTATGCTTTTACAGTAAATAATTTCTTGGGTTTACTTTGCTATAGTCTTCTGATCCTCATGAAAACAGAAAAACAAAATGAGAAACTTCAGTTAATAATTCCATTGAAATCTTTCCCCTAAACATTATACAGTGGCAGTTATATAGTACTGGTTTATTTGGAAGAATAACAGAACCAAAGTTATATAACCTGGAGAGTTCACACTCACTCTCCTGGCATGAAGCAGAGAAATTGGTTATTGTATTTTCCAGAAGATTGAATTGTTATAATTACATTACACATTATAATAATATTCAAATAGCTTCAGTGTTTGGCAGGCATTTGTGTTTTATTCTCAAGGGTTTGTTGATTTTTTTTTTTTTTTTCTCTTAGGGCCCGTTAAGTAGCCAGATGAGGGAATATTGGAAACACCTTGAGAAGGATAGTTCTCTGACCTATTAGACACATCAGGACACCATTCATTTAGCAAGTGGAATGATTGCCCTTAGCATGACTCTAAGAAAATTATTTTGTTATTTATCTAGACTATATTTTTATCAAATTTAAAGAGATTGCTATTAGCATTTTTCTTTGTGGTTGAAGGTAAAAACTAGAGCATGAGTATTTTTAAATAAGGGAGTTAGAATTTACTATTTCTTCATCTGATGATCCACAGAACTTTTTTTTTCCTCATCCCCACATTTAGAAAGAAAAACAAAAAACAAAAAGATAATGCTTTATTACTGAAGCATTTCTTTTATTGTAATTGCTCTTATTTTAGTATAAGCCTTCTTCATGTCTAATGTAGGCTTCGGTCTAAACTAGTAACCTTATTTCTTTCAGTTTCACTTTTTTCCCAGTTATCTTTTACATTCAAGCTGCTGTGATCCTTCTATGCCACAAATCTATCAAGCAACTTCCTACCTTGCAAGAATTCCAATGGCTCCCTACCCTTCCTGTAATAAATAAAATATCTTCTTTCTTCATTACTATTAAACTATATTTTTCAATCATATGGAAACTTTCTTAGAACTTTTGGAGACACTGATTTTACAGCTTATTTTAAAGTTCTTATTTTAAAGAATTTATATCTAAGTGATTAAGAGATTAATAGTAACATAATTAACGTAACAGATACATAGTTGCTAGTGATGTGACAAAAACTAAAGGAACTAAAATGGAAGGTATTGACATCAGAACAATGGTGGAATAGGTCATTCCTGGCAGAACTGGAAGAGATTGCTGTTCCTTCAAATGCATAGACACCAATTCAAAGCTATAAAGATTGTGAAGAATTTGGCAAATATGATATCACCAAAATAAAAGAATAAAGCTCTTATAATCAACTCTAAAGAAATGAGTAACCATGAACTGCCTTAAAAAATTAACAAAGAATTCAAAATAATTACCTTAAAAATTTAGTGAGCCTCTAGACAGACAACAACACTGTATCGAGAACACACTACATGGATCTGGGAATAGAGTTCAGTGGTAGGACTCTTACTGAGCACACACAAGATACTGAGTGTAATTTCTAGCACTATAAAAAAAGAAAAAAAAAACACAATATGTAAATAAAATTGGAAGTTCAATAAAGGAATAAAAACCATGTAAAAAGAACCAACAAGAAATTTTGAAGCCGAAGAGTACCACAAATGACCAAACAAATTAAATTGCTTCAACAGCTATCTTCATGAAAGTAGGAAAGTAAACTTAAAGACAAGTCATTTGAAATTATTTAGTCAAAGAAACAAAGAGAAAAAAAAAATCCTTCTGGGATTTATGGGATACCCAGAAATGAGTCAAAAAACGCATTCTGAAAGTAGAAGAAGGAGAAAAGAGAGAACAGGAACAAAAAACATACTTAAAACATGTACAGAAACTTCCCAGATCTACAGAGAAATGGACATCCAGAGTCACAAAGTCTACAAGTCTCCAGATAGGTTAAATTACTAAATGACTATGCTAAAGAACACTATAATTAAATTGTAAAAAGTCAAAAACAAGCAAGCAGCCAAGAGAAAAGTGACTTGTTACATACAAAATATTCCTTCTTGGACCATCAGAAAAAATTTCAGCAAATATCTTTCTGGCCAGGAAATAATGAAATAACACATTTAAAGCACTAAAAGAAAAATGAAATGAACAAAACAAAGTTGTCAACTATAATAAATTACATCTAAGAGAAATTGACCGAGTACTCCTTCCACCCAACAGTCACAGAATACTTGTTTTTCTCAAGTTCACACAGAATATTCACTCAGGTAGATAACAAATTAGGTCACACAACAAATGTCAACAGATTTAAGAGGGCTGACATCATTCCAATGGAATGAAATGAAGATAGAAATTAATGGAATGAAGGTAAAATAGAAAGAAGATACAATGGAATGAAGATACAATGGAATGAAGATAGAAATCAATAATAGAAAGATGTTAGGGATCCAAAAATGCATGAAAATTAAATAGCACACTCTTAGACAACAATTAAACCAAAGAAGAAATCAGAAGAGAAATTAGAAAATACCTTTATACAAATGAAAAAATAATAAATTCACCAAAAGTTATGAAATATAGAAAAAGCAGTCTGACTTTATTATCTCTGGCATGCTTGATATATCACAAGAAGTTGCCTGTAAATCTTCTTCCTCTAATATATGTCACTTTCTTCTCTGTTTTTTCAAGATATCATGTTGTCTTTTTGATGATTTGATTAAAATATATGCAGGTGTTTCTTGGAGGTGTGTATGGTACTTATCTTGGATGGTAATCTCTGAGTCTCTATAATCTGTACTTTGGTGTTAATTATTCATGTTGAAAAATTCTCAGTTATTATATCTTTAATATTTTTTTAACATTTTAAATCTCTTTTATCTTGTAATCTAATGGCATGTATATTAGCATACCAATAATGTCCCACAACTTTTGTATCATTTTTTTTTTCTTTTCAAAAATTTTGCTCTCTTTTCTCCTAACATTTCAATTTGGATAATATCTATAGACTGATCTTCAAGCTTTTTGATTCTTTCCTCAGTTTTCCTTGTTGAGTCTACTGATGATTCCATAGAAGACATGAATCATTTCTGATATTGTGTCTTGAAACTCTAGCACTTCCATTTATTTTCTCTTGCATTTTATCTTTTCCACTGAAATTATTCCTATGACTTAAATGTTGTCCCTAATTTTCATTGGATCCCTTAACATGTTATTCGTAGTATTTTTCAAATTCCCTGCTAAGTCGTTCCAAAATCTTTGTAATACCTAAGTTTAGTTTTCATAATTGAGTATCTTTTCCTCTTGGTTTCATTTTCATTTTAATGCATTTTTTAAAAACTGAAAATGTTAGGTTAATCACTAGAAACTGAGGTAAAATGTGTTTTATGTTTGGAAATGGGTACAAACTCTGCTATTCTTTTGATGTAGGCCTTGAGTTTGTGTAACTAGCAAATGGCCTGGGTTTGAGATTTTTTGATGCCATGCTTCTCATTTCTAACATGACAGTTGCTATAGTGCATGAAGTGTTCTAACATATAGTAAGCCAAAGTCATGACCCATCCAATAAGTTCAGTGTCCCTATTCTAGAAGGGTGATTCTTCCTTGGATTATTTTAGTCCTAGGAAGAGAGACTACCGTTTAGAATTTTTATTCCTGATTTCCTTCAAATTCTCTTTTTTGATGCCATGCCCACTGTATAATACCATGGTTTCCATTTGCATACCTTAATTTGCTTCAGTTTGAGTATTTATTGGATTATCAGAACAAAGTCTATTTAGTTTTAAATTTTAGAACTTCCTTTCCTACTGTGCCTTGAAGTGGGTGTCTTTGTTCATTCCCGTCCAGCAGAATGCCACTGGTACTTATATCTGAAGCTTGTTACCTTGGTGGTAGAGGCAGTGAGGAAGTGTCTTCTCTGTTGTTCTGATTTAGCCCCCACGAGAGAATAATTCTTTCTCAGGATCTTAGGGGTGTGGCTTTCTCAGTTTCCCTCCTCTCCTCTCTGTTGTGGGTCCAGTTCACAATCCTCCTCTTCTCTTTTATCTTCTTTGTCTTTTTCTCCCAGACACAAAGGTTTTTCAGTAGTCTCCTAAAAGGAGCTGCAACTTACTTTCCTTTCCATCACAGTCTAAGGCTTTTGTTCCAGAGTGGAGGAAAGGGAGAAGAATCCAGGCAGAAATCCTTACCCCCTCTGCATGGCTGTAGTTACTTCCCCTACCTCTGCAACACAAAAGATATAATTTAATATCTTTGCAAGTTTTTTTTTTTTTTTTTTTTTTTCCTTTGGGTGCTGGGAATTAAACCCAAGGCCTTGTGCTTACAAGGCAAGCACTTTACCAACTGAGCTGCCTCCCCAGTCCCTCTTTACAAGTTTTGCTTCTGCCTGTGGACTCTCTGTTGAAAGTATATTAGAAAATGTGGACTCCCAAATTTTTGGTTCTCAGGACGATTTCATGCTGTCCAGTCAATTCACACTTGTCCTTCTCCAGATTGTCACCTCTTGTTCCTGATATTTTTTACCAGGGTCTATTGCTTCTACTCAGCATGAGAACAGACTGGCATCACTATTGTCCCTGCAGATATCGTTCCTTTTAGATTTTGGAACAGTTGTTTGCTCTCCAACTTTGTCTCTCCAAATGATTTTCAAAAAAAAAAAAGATGAAGAAGAAATTCAAAGTTAGTCTGGTTCTTTTTCCTTAAAGATTATAATGACGTTTCTTCACTGTAATACAACATGGTCCAAAACTCCACAATTCCATATGGCATATTTTAAAATAAACACTAATTGTATACATATCAACATGAATAGATAGATCTCTAAATATTAAGTAAAAATTCAATTTTCTAAATCGCATGGAATATGATAGAAATTATACCATTTAAGACATACACAGCAATATAACTTAGTGTTTATATGTATATTCATATTTTGAAAATATAAAAACAGATTGGAAGGGTATACAGAGAATTTATGATAGTGATTACTTCTGGGTAAAAGGTAATAAAGTAATTTCAACTTTATCTGCAATGTTCTATTTCTTTTATAAAAAAATTACTTTAATGTCCAACCAGCACATCAAATGAAGTATCCCCAAGGCCAAAAGCATCATTTATTCCTTATGATGTGCCACTATGAGCTTAATTAGTCACTCAGCTATGACACCATTCTGTAGGCAGACGGTAGACATTTCTTTAATACTCCATACTGTTGAAGCTAGTCCAAATTTACACATTATACACCATATGTGAATATCACGTTTTGCTTCACAGATTTTTTTTCCCCACAAGTGCTTAAATTTCATGTGCTTGCTCTGGAGTGAATTTCCCCACTTTTAAGCCCAGCGGAGTTCTCAGGGGCTGTAGACCCTAGGCCTCCCAAGAAGACTCAACATGCATGCTCACGCCTTTTCTGTAGCTATCTCTTTCTTCTAAGTCTCTTACAGTTTCTCTCTTTGTAGCTATTTCAATCCCCTGACCATGTTCCTTCTTCTCTAGTCATTTGGAGATGCTCTCACATTGTCAGTTCCTGTGGATTTTTGGAACTTCATGTTCTCTGTCCCTGGGAAAATGGGTAGGCTGAGCTTCAGCCCCTGGTTGAGTTAGGATAAATGACAGAAAGGTCCTTCATCATTTGTTTTATCCAGACAAGTTAGAAAGGCCTTTCATGTGAGGTCAATGTTAAATGTCAGATATATTTCAAAGAAATAGGATTAATTTCCTGTTGAAAACACACATTGTGCTTTTGTAAGAAATTACTAGTTCTACTCTTCATTTTGACTTCATATAACAATATTAAGTTTCTCCACCTTTCAACATGGGTTTCACTGCATAAACTTATTTTATTATTATAATAAGGGAAAGCATCATGCCCAATATATATTTACAGAAGGGAAAGAGCTTGCATATTAAATTCTTACACAACTCTAGAAGATAGAGTTGTAAGCATGTTAGTAAGAATGCATTCATCATTAAGCAATAAAAGTGTTACCATAACAAGTTCCACATATGATTCCAGGGGTGCATGTGAACAAGCAAAGCTCTTAGCAGGACATCAAAATCTTAAATGAAGTGCTAAAGTGACAGAAAGCATTTTGGGATAGACAAAATTATGAGACTTTATTGGCCCTCATTATTTTAATTACTCTTTTTCAGCAGTATACAAGATAATTAAGAAGAAGTTGATGATTAGGAAAGAGTAGACAATTATTAATAGGAAATTTTTAAAATTCCATAAAAATCATTGGATTATTTATCTAAAGTTGGAATAATATAACCAGTATAGAAGAACCCAAAGTGCTGAAATTTAATAAAATAATCATTTGTTTTATCTATACAATTTAGACAATTTTATTTTTGATTTATAGTTAAAACTCAACCTTTGAAGTCATGGAAAAAGCAATGCATAATTTTAGATAAAATAAATTGAACAAATTAGTGTGTTTCAAAGTACTTCAAATATTTTTTCAACAAGTTATTAATTTCAGCAACTGTGATAATAACTGTGCCATTTTGTATGATAAGAAATAGATAATTCCTAAAGTAGACAAGGGATACTTTAGAAATTGAGAGAAAAGACCAGCTCAACTGAGAAAAGACAAACAAACCTGGATTAGCTCTAGAATAAAATAAATAAATAAATAAAACCAAAGAGTAAAGAGGATCACTAATATCAACAAAGACTTTTCCATCATCTCTTCTATTGTTCTTTCTCATGCATGATTATATGGGATCATATGAGGATTTACATGTCTACCTTCAAACTCTCTATCAGTTTTACCTAGAATTTAATCTTTTTATCACTACCATCCTCTTCCTAATAAAACTAGTAGAAATTAAAAGAACAAAAAGGAAATAACATGGAAAGTCCTGCTAAAGTCCACTGACTTTGCCTTGCCAGGCCACTGCTTGGGACATCCATATCTAAGCCCCCAGAATTCCTCTTCTTCCATGTTGGTAATCTACTATGGCCCTGTGCTGATGAGCAGCACATTACATACTGAAAATGGATGATGTCTCACTTCTCAGATGGGTAGCAGGTGGTCACTAATAGGAAACACAGGCATTACAAAACAAACACATTTGATCTCACCTCTTCCCCAGGAGCCTGCTCTGCCCTTTGCCTCAAGAAATACACTCCCACATTTTGCGGGAACTTTCTATCTTATATAGGCCAGAGCCGAAAGTGACAAGTCTCTGTGCACAGCCCTGCTACAAGGGCTGACTACTTATCTACAGTCAAGTCATGAACATGTGTCATAGATTTTATTTTTCTGGAAAGCAGAGAATAAAATGCAATATGAGAATCATTTTCTAGTCGTCCTAAAACCCACACTATAATCCATGGAGGAAATACACAGACAGAAGAGGAACAAATAGAGGAAGAAGCAACAAGACAAACTATTGTTCCTTAGGTGTGAGGAATTAACAACAAAGAACCCAATGTGTTCAGCCAATTCATTTAATTGTCTATAATGTAATGAGAAGATTCCCAACTGGCCTCAAATAGAATGGATCTGCATTCTCTAGCTAACATAGAAGTCAAAGGTAAAAATATTCATGATCAACATAAGGCTCTTATTGTTGAAGGGTAAAAACAGAAGAAAATTTAAGGTCAATTAATATCTTTATCTCAGCCAGGTATGAGTATTGAGATATCATCCTCATTTACATTATGATTATGTTTGTAGGAGATATGGTAGAGATAACAGCTTTTGTGACTCCTATAGCACCTGTCACTTGGATTTGTTACCTTAGTACTTGAAATGTTTTTGTATCAAAATCCAACTCAGAACTTTTACTTCAAATTTTGATGGAGTAACAGCAACTCCCACATAAAATTAAACAAAACAAAGCAAAACAAAAGCTGAAAGGAAGGCTAGGATGTGGTTCAGAGTTAGAACACGGGCCTGGCATGTGTAAGGTCCTGGGTTCAATTCCCAATACTGAAAAAACAAAAAACAAACAAACAAAAAAAACTCAATATATGTGATATCAGGCAATGAAAAAAACATATGTTGAGGGGACACACTTGGGGATTCAGAAAAGTCAGCATACCTAGAATTTGAAGGGCATATTACCTGAGAGGAAGAGTTGCACTGAGGAACAACTTTGAAAATCTGAAGAGAATTCTGCTAGAGTATTCAACAAAGTATTGGTCTAAGAATATGTGTAAGGAAGTTACATGAGTCCAGATAAAGAATCACAGAGGAGATGAGAGAGCAGAAAGCATCAACAGTGCAGACCCAGGTGGGCAAAGTCAATGTCCTCTTCAACCAGGGTGGTAAACTTCATAATTCACAGCATCTGTGACAGTACTAAGTTGAAAAATCAATATCTATGACATGTGCTCATCTTGCTTAAGAAATATAGCACAACTGATCAAACTTTTTTCAAGTAAGTGCATTATCAACACTCAAAATAATAATTATAAAAATACAAAACTATCCAAGACCCAACAGAGTAAAATTTATGATTTCTGACATTGAATAAAACATTTTTGACTTCTGAGAAAGTAGAAAAACATAATCCATCACAACTAAGTTAGGAATTCAGTAAGTGATAGAATTGGTAGCTAAGAATATTAGTTATTTATGATGGCATTCCATCTGCTCAAAAAGATGGAGAAAAGATCAAACGTTAAATACATATGAAAAAAGGGAAAAGTTTAATACCTAGAGATGAAAATTACAATGTTTGAGATTAGTACAAATATATAATGGGTGGAATAATCCAGCACATTAGACAAGGCAAAAGAAAGAAATGGCAAGTTTGAAGATTCAGCACTAGAAACTATCCAAAATAAAATAAATAAATAAAAATAATTAAAAATCATATACAGAGTAGTGAACTGTGGAAGAACTTGAAGTGGTCAGAAAATTAGTAAAGATAAAGAAAACTTGAACAATACTGTCAATCAACTTGATCTAATTGATATTTCTAGAACATTTCTTCCCAAAATAGCAAAAGTCTTTTTTTCTTTTTATTCTTTAAAAAATTATTATTTGTTATAATTAGTTATACATGACAGTAGAATGCATTTATGCATTTTGATAAATCATACATAAGAGTAAAATTTCTTATTTTTCTGATTACACATATTGTCAGCATACTACAGTGATGTAGCTTAAATATTTTTAAGTGTACACAAAACATCTACTGAGTCATTGTTTTCAGTAAAATAACTCTCAATCA
This sequence comes from Sciurus carolinensis, assembly GCF_902686445.1. NCBI lineage: Eukaryota > Metazoa > Chordata > Mammalia > Rodentia > Sciuridae > Sciurus > Sciurus carolinensis. The sequence continues at coordinate 49,757,494 of NC_062227.1, read as the reverse complement.
AGTTAAATCATATGAAGTATACAACAATGTAGGTAAATTAGATATGAACAGTAAAAAGACAAGAAAATACCAAACATTTGAAAATTAAACATTATTTAATGATACTTGAGTTATTTATAAATAACTTTCCTTTATAAAGGAATTCCAAATGAACATTAGAGTACTGATAAGAGGCAAATATCAGATATCAAAATTTGTGATATGTAATTAAAGAAATAATTTTAGGTAAATATATAGCAATAATTGGCATATTAGTAAAAAATATTTCAAATGAATTGCTTCAACTTCTATTTTATGAAAGAGAAAAACAACAAAATCACAAATAATAGAAAAAAGGGAGTAATAAGATTACAATGGAAATTAATAAGAAAGAAAAGAAAAACAATTGAGAAAATCAGTAGAACTAATTGTTCTTTGAGATTATTAATAAATTGATAAATCATTATCCAGACTCTGAGAAAGTAGAAAAAACAAAAATTATAATATCAGATATGGGAGAATATTACTATAGATGATACAAACATTTTAAAAATGAGATAATTTTGTGAATAACTTTACATTGATAGTTTTAGTATTTTGCAAGAAATGAATAAATTCTTTGATCAGTGCAAACTGTCAACACACATCTAAGAAGAAAAATATTGTATCTCTTAAATAATGAACCTATGATTAAAAACTTAACTTTCTCACAAAGAAAATACCAGGTCCAGGTAGTTTACCTCAAGATTGTATGAAATATAAGAACCAAAATAAATACCTCATACAGTGCCTTTCTGAAAATTCAAGAGGAGAAAATATTACCAAAGTCATTGTAAGGAAGCAGCTTAACCTGATACAAAACCAAAACATTATAAGAAAAAATTATAAACCAATATATCTCAGGTAATTGATGTAATTATTCTTATAAAAATATTTGCAAATCTAATACAACAGAAATTAATAGGATAATACATCACAAAGAATTGGGATTTATACAGAATTGTAAGACTGGTTTATCATCTGAACATAAACCAATGTGATTTACTATTATTTACTATGAGTACATTAAAAAAGAAAAATGTGTGTTAATTTCTATGGATGCATACAAATTTTTTATAAATTTAACTATTTATGATAAATATTATCAGCAAACTAACAATAGATGGAACTTCCTCAACTTGATAAATGGTTTTGCAAAAAAAGCATTCATCATCATATTTGATGGTTAAAGATCAAATACTATCTTTTTTAATATTTTAATTTGTTTTAATTAGTTACACATGGCAGTAGAGTACATTTATGTGTTTTGAAAAATCACACGCAAATACGATCTTCTGTAAAATCAGGAACAAGGCAAAAATATCTGCTCTTACCATTTTTACTCTGTATCATATTGGAGGTTCTTGCCAGTGGAATGAGATACATATGTCATGCATATGACAGGCATTTGGATTTTTTTGTAGATACAATAGGATTTTTAAATATAATTTACAAACAAAGGAGCTTAAAATATTCCTTTTGTGTTTTTTAAAAATACCATGTGCTGGGAAAACTGGAAATCCATATGCAACAGAATGAAATTAAACCTCTATCTCTCACCCTGCACAAAACTCAACTTAAAATGGATCAAGGACCTTGGAGTCAGACCTTTACCTTATGGAAGAAAAAGTAGGTCCAAATCTTCAACATGTCAGCTTAGGATCAGACTTCCTTAACAGGACTCCCATAGCACAAGAAATAAAAGCAAGAATCAAAAACTGGGACAGATTCAAACTAAAAAGCTTTCTCTCAGCAAAGAAAACTATCAGTAATGTGAAGAGAGAGCCTACAGAGAGGGAGAAAATCTTTGCCACTCATACTTCAGATAGAGCACTAATTTCCAGAATATATAAAGAACTCAAAAAACTCTACACCAAGAATACAAATAATCCAATCAACAAATGGGCTAAGGAAATGAACAGACACTTCACAGAAGAAGATCTACAAGCAATCAACAGATATATGAAAAAAATATGCTCAACATCTCTAGTAATAAGAGAAATGCAAATCAAAACTACCCTAGGATTCCATCTCACCCCAATTAAAATGGTGATTATCAAGAATACAAGCAACAATAGGTGTTGGCGAGGACGTGGAGAAAAAGGTAACTCATACATTGCTGGTGGGGTTGCAAATTAGTGCAGCCACTCTGGAAAGCAGTATGGAGATTCCTCAGAAAGCTTGGAATGGAACCACCATTTGACCTAGCTATCCCACTCCTTGGCCTATACCCAAAGGACTTAAAATCAGCATACAGAGATACAGCCACATCAATGTTCATAGCTGCTCAATTCACAATAGCCAGATTGTGGAACCAACCTTGATGTCCTTCAATTGATGAATGAATAAAGAAACTGTGGTATATATATACAATGGAATATTACTCTGCTATAAAGAATGATAAAATTATGGCATTTGCAGGCAAATGGATGAAATTGGAGATATCATTGAAAAACCTGAATGAATAAAAACTGTGTTATGTTTATACATTGGAATATTATTCAGTAATAAAATTGGATTAACAAGTGATATGTTCAATGTGACTTGTTATATACTTATTCTGAGTGGTAGATGCCAAGCCAAAAAAAAGAGAGTATATCCTTTATCATTTCATTTATATAAATATTAGAAAAATTAAACTAATTTATAGGAAAATAAATCAGAAAATAGTTGCTTAGAAAGAGGATGGCATCATCAAGATTTGGATTAGAAAGATGACAAAGGAAATTGTGTGTTTTTACATTTGAAAAACTGAAAAAAATGGATATATTCCTAGGATAACATAAAATGTTCAGATTAGTGAATGAAAAATGAGTGAACAAAGTTTTGAAAAATTAAAAATCTTAGTCTAAACTATCATTTAATCCTAAAATTCAGGTACAGTTGATTGCTAGTAAATTGTAAGTAATAAAAAATTTTCCTCTTGTTTGAATCAACTTTTTTATTTCTGTGACCCAAGGACCTGATAAGAACATTTTAGATAATGGAAAATTTTATTTTGGGGTTCGTTGTTTCAGAGATCTCAGTCCATAGACAGCAACTCCATTCCTTAAGGGCCTGAGGTGAGACAGAACATTGGGGTTGAAGTGTGTGGCAGAGGAGAGCAACCAAAAATATGGCACCAGGAAGAAGAGAGACAGGGAGAGGGAGGGGAAGGGGAAGGGGGAGGGGAGAAGGGGAGAGAGAAGGGAAGGGAAGGGAAGGGAAGGGAAGGAGAGAGGGAGGGAGGGAGGAAGGCAGGTGGAAAGGCAGCTCCACTCTCCAGGATCACAATATAACTGAAGGCACACACCCAGTGACTCACCTCCTCCAGCCACATCCTACCTGCCTACATTTACCACTCAGTTAATCCCTATCAGGGGATTAATTGACTGATTAAGTTAGACTCTCATAACACAATCATTTCAATCTAAATCTTCTTGCGGTCTCACACATGAGCTTTTGGAGGGCACTTTATATCTAAATCAAAACATCTTTCATAGATGTTGTTCTAAGAAATGAAGGCAAAAAGTTGTCCAGCTCCTTTGTGTAGCCAATATGATTATGAACCACGATAAGTAGATAAATTCAGTGCAAAAAAATAAAAACCCACACTCTACTTATGAAGGAAATGGAAATTATACTAAATCAAATAACTCAACAGGATTTTAAAAATTACATTCCATAATCAAACTTAGTCTACATAAAAAATATAAGGGAGATCACAGTAGATAAAATGTCACTACAATCTGTCTAAATAGTAATACTAAATATTTAAAATTCATAAGATCACCTCAATAAATATTATAAAAGTCTTTAATATAATTATATCTCAGTGATAATAAGCTTTTCCAGGAAGCAAATTTTGGTTTCAAAACATTCTATAAATAAAGGAATCAGGAATTCTTGGAGTGCTAAAGTTGGTAAAGGGAAAATAGTAGATGGGCTAGGAATAGCTCACAGAACCAGAAAGTAGGAATCACTAAACATATTAAGCAAGAAAAGGGATGACACATCCAAGAGACACATAAGCCAGCCCAAAAGAACTCCAAAGGCTAAAGCTTAAACAGTATGAAGTAACAACTAATATAAAAATTTTTTGTGTTTTGTTATAACCCAAACTGTAAAATAAGTATTTAGTGGCCCATGTTGGTATAATTAAATGGTTGAATAAATAAATGAATAAGAGACAAGTTTCTCTTATAATAAAATTTTGAGTGGTGTATGTACATATTTTCTTCTCCAGATGAGGCATTCATTCCTCCCTACACCTCTTGAGGGTGGGAAGGGCTTAGTATCTTCCTTCTAGAGAGAAGAGCATAACATGGAATGGAGGAGAAGGGAAGAATTTACCTTCCAGTGGAGAAACCCGGACACAGAACTCACATCAAATGATGGAAGTCAACATCACTAGTGATGACATGTGGTTAGTACCTGTTTCCTGATGTGATGTGATCAAATGAGAAATGTCACTCTGCTATATTCCTTCCCCAAATCCATAATCCCAGTCTACAATGAGAAAATAAATCAGACAGACCCAGACTAAGAAAAACCGCCAAGATATGAAAAACAAGGAATGACTGAAAAACTTTCTACAACCAAAGGAGACTTGGGAAGCCTGGTAGCCAAATGCACACTAATATCCTAGGCTGGATCTCAACAGAGAAGAGATATTAATGGAAAAATGAATAAAAGCTAGAATTTAGTTAATAGCAATAAGATAGTTTTGACAAACATACTACAACTATTAAGATGATAAACTTAAAGGGGTATGTGGAAATTCTGTCCTGTCTTTGCAGTTTTTCTGTACACCTAAAATCATCCCAAATGAGCATTTTTTTTAAAAAAAAAGTAAAAAATAATATCCTTGAGCTGTACTCTTGTGATTTGTGCATTTTTCTAAATTTGTTATATTTCAACTAAATGTTTACTTAAAAAATCCAACATTTATGTTTGATTTAAAAGCAATTTTCTGCAAACTAGGAATATAAATGAATGTCTTAATTTAGCAAGAATTCCATATCATAAATTAATTTAAAAATATTGAAAGAAAAAATGTTAGGTAAACTCTACTAACGTTAGAAACAATATGCCGATGATGCTATTACCAGTATTGTTTAACACAATAAAATATGGGATATACCAGTCTCTGCTATGGACTAGCCAGAAATAATTGTAAAAGTGAATGTATTTTTCATGCTAGCAACATGATCTATCAAATATTTATAATTTATCCTAATAAAAATATATATTAATTCCTATGAAAAAATTTAATTTCCCAGTAAAAAACAGAGATGAAAAAACTTAATTTTATGCTTTTTGGAGGAGATGCTAGTGTTGACTTATTGTCTCTATATTCTAAGTGAGATAAGCCAATCTCAAAAAACCAAAGGACGAATGATATCGCTAATAAGTGGATGATGACACATAATGGGGGGTGGGAGGGGTTAGTATTAGGGTTAGAGTTAGGGTTAGGGAGGGGGGCAAGAATGGAGGAAGGAAGGACTGTATAGAGGGAAAAGAGGGGTGGGGGGAAGGGAAAAATAACAGAATGAATCAAACAACATTACTCTATGTAAATTTATAATTACACAAATGGTATGCCTTTACGCCATGTACAGAGAAACAACATGTATCCCATTTGTTTACAATAAAAAAATAAAAATAAATAAATAAATAAATTGGCAATATAATAGAAAATTATCTCAAATGTAAAGCAATTCAGCAAAGCTAGCATGTATTGACTCTAAATACGTAGAGATCACATGAACAATTTAGTCTCTCAAATTCCATTTTTAATGTATTCTGCTAACTTCTTTATTCATTTATCTGATTTTAGGCTTGTAAATAACCATCTCAACACTGCTGAGGGCCAATGAAAAATAACTTAATAAGAGGACTCCAGGATTTTTTTTAGTGAATAAATATAGGTAGAAAAGATCATATTAATAATGTTTAAGTCTCATTCATTATCAATATTTGCATAATCAGTATGGTAAATGCTTTTAATTGCTCAAAAGAAGTTATCACATTTCAATACTGTACAACCCTTAAAATATAAAGAAAAAGTAACTCCCACTTTGTTTTCTTACTTCTTTTTTAAACTGGAGTAATAAGGACAGTATGTAGTTCATAGTCTCAAAATTCTGAAACTATAATCCTTTTAATTTTCTGAGTATTCAGTATAAGAAGACTCAGAATTATGTTAATTGGAAAATACTAAGATAAAATTTTTGAACTTTAAATTAGAGGAATATATACCCTGGTATATAAAATGTAATTGTTATATGTAACATATATGCTAACCTGTATATATTACTGCTGCCTTTGTTGTATACAATTAACTTCAAGTCATAAGTATAAAAGTATAAAATAAAAAAAAAGCAAATTGAAACAAAAGTTCAATTGTATTCTGTAGGATGGAGCTTGATAAACCATTCCAAAATTTATATGGGAGAATAAAGTTGCCCTTGAAACAAAGTACAAATTGAGATGGGGAGAATACCTTTCAGAAAGGATGGCTAACCACAGTGACATAGCAGTACAATATAGCATGGTATTCACAAGAAACATAAATAGACCAATTGGGAACTGCAATAGAGTTTGGAAACAGACCACTTACATATAGTGACTTTGCAAACTTACTATATAATAAAATTTATACTTATCAGCGGAAAAAATAAAATATAGTTCTATGCCTCATTATATGGAGGTAAAAAAATTTAGACATCTAATGAAGACTATTTACAAATGAACTCCTGATAGATTAAATACCTAGAGATAAAAGGTAGAACTATTAAATTAATAGCAGCAAATATATATAAAAAAACATTTGCAATCTTGTAGAAAAAGATTAATATTTCTCAATCTTAAACTGTAAAATTAAAATATTGAATTTCTATTTATTTGAAAATATCACACATTTTGAAAACATAACAAATTGGGAGAAGATAATACTGATTTGTACAATAGATGAAGAGCTAATATCTTGAATATAAATAATTTCCTGAAAATAAACATGACAAAGACAATATCCACAGAAGAAAATATACAGAGGACAACTTCAGTGTGGAGAGAGGGACTCCCAAAACTCACAGTATGCAAATAAATACTCAAATTTTTTAGTAACTAGAGAGGTACAATTAAAATGTCAGTTGGCATCCAAGTAGAGATACTAGACTGAATACTGACAACTAGGACCATGGGTGAGATGATGATAGGGTGGGAATGTGAGCAGGTACAATCAATTCACCAATTAACTATGCATTCTCTGAGCAGGAAGTTTACCTCTAAGACAGGTATTCTAAGGAATCTCTACATATTTCAAAAGAGGGTGAGCTGGTATCCACTCACTACAATATTGTATGTAGCAGGAAGATGGACAGTATCCATGGCCTGGGGATGAAGAGGTCAGAAGTGGCCCATACACTCCATGGAGGACTGCACAGCCAGATGCAACAGAGGAGATGTTCACAAAGCAGCATGGATGCCTGGTGATATAAGTCATAGGATTGAAACCTCTAGCAGGGTATAATATGCACAAGTTTAAAACTTTTTTGTAAACATACTTATTTTGGAAAAAATATTTACTAACAAAAAGTATACTTTAGCCATTACAGTGATTGTCAATGCAGAAAAGAATGGGAGGAAAGAATGAAAATAACAGGGAAGAGAAAATTTTAAAATACAAGTCTGGAGGTAGGAAAAGATCAGCAAAAGAACAGCTTCCTTTAAGAGGTCAGAGATGATAGCAATCAATGGTTCCCAATTGCATTACGATAGCTAACAATGTTGGTGTTATTTTGACCCCCATGGAACTGTGTGATGGTTAATGAGATATCATGCGAGGCGTTTACTGACTTCATCCTTAAATCCTTGAAAACCCCCGACTCACTCCAGGAGTTGTGATGCAGCTCCTCATTAAGCAGTTTAAGAAAGAAAGAACTTTTAATTAGGTGGTTTGATAAAATTTCGAACTCATAATGGATTATGTAAGCTTCCTGCTCTGCAATAATTTCTACTACTAAGTGAATCCACTGAGATTAGCTCTCTCTGATAGCCTAATAAATAAATGCATGTATCAGAGAAGCTGTGTGGAAGCATTCTTCCTTTTATCCACTCTTCTAATTCATTTACCCAAATGTGACAACAATATGAACAGCTTTGCAAAAATTTGACAAGGACTGATTTATCTCCCTTTGAAACTGTTCTATGAACATAACAGGTATTTCCCCATCTTTCCATTTGTGAAACTCTAAAATTCCTAATTAGATTTGCTTTTTTGGTTGAAACCCCTAGAATTATCTTTCGTATAATATTCATTATATTTTTATGAAAGCGATGTATTCTTATTGTAGAGAATTGAGTTTATATGTGTAAAAAGGATAAATTCTACAGACATAAATGAGAGTAGGCAAAATGTTCCCTTTATTTTTCTATAATTTATCTGATTTTGTTCTCCACTAGGTAACACTAACCAACCCATTCCAGGGTTCTCATTCTGATTCAGAAATATTGTATTCAGCAAAACTCAAATATTATCCCAGCCACTGACAAACTCAAAACCTAGTCACTTTGGTATAAATACTCTTGCAGAATTTCTCTCCTCTGCTCCATTTCTTGTCCCAAATCTTGAATGTTCTCTTTTGCTCTACTTTTCACGGTGGTGTTAGCTTGCATCCAAAAAAAGTGATTTTCTTCCAGGGCAAATGTCCTAAAACATATCTTTCCTGTCCAAACTACTGTAACTCTGTGCCATGCCTTTGAATTGCTTTTACTGCAGCACATATAAGTGTGTGGAATCTATAATTGTATAATCTTTTAATAAATAATATTTAAATTTCTTCTCATTATTTCCTTTCCTAGCTATCCATACCCATTTATTTTCACAAGAACTTTATAATTACCTTATCAACTTCCAACTTCCAAAATAATATTTTTTTTAGATTTTGACTGAAATTGCATTACACTTTCAAATTTGTTAAGGAGAATTGACATCCTTGCAATATTATGCTTTAAATTAATTCAGGAAATATTTATATCACTCATTCCACTTTACTTTTTTTCAGATAACTTCTCTCTGATTTCTTGTTACTTTTTTTTTTTTCTTAGTTACAGTTTCAGAGCATGGATACAAATTTAATTTTCCTATATTTTCTGATGATTATTCCTAATTCATTTACATGCAATTACTTTTTTGTATTTTCTGTATATTCTGCCTTATTACACCAATTTAATAGTTTGATTTTAATAGATTGAGTTTTTATTGAAAGATAATATTCACCCAAAATATGTTAAATTTTCTTCTCATGTTCTTATTGTATCTGTTAGAATTTCAAAAACTAAAAGAAGTTCTAGTTGATAAATCGCTTGATCCTAAACCTTAATGTCATTGGTTCTAGAGATTTATAATTACATGTAATATTGACTGTTAAGTCTAAGTGGTGGTTATGCATCATATTGCAGAATCACCAGGGGTATCTGATTCAAATTGCCCCAAAGCCTTGGATGTCACTAGAAGGCTTAAGGTATGTTTGTTATGGAAAGAAAGTTCAGGAGATGAGAAACACATCTTGCTTTTGTTAGAGGAAAACTGATCAAATCTGTGCTTCTTCATTTTCTGGATTTTTAATTAACAACCAAGAGGGGATATTTGTGTTACTTACTAACTGCGTTTGTTAGATACACAAGACCCACTAAACCTATGCAAAATACTCACTGTTGGTGGAAATATAATCATAAATGTTTATTAAAAACTGAGTACAGATTAGACATTATGATAAACAACAGAATTATTTTCAAATATTTGAAAGGTGAGTATTGACGTGCTTTTTTCTTGTTAATCATGCTCCATGTGTCTGACTCTCCCATGGGTACATGCAAACACATGCACACATATGTAGGTGTGCGCGCACACACACACACACACACACACACACACTCCTAAGAGACAGATTCTGTTCTCTTTCAACAGAATACCAAGCTAAGAAGACATAAGATAACTAGTAGAAGTTTAGGTAACTATTAATACAGGCAACTGGACTAAACACTACTGTTTTTAGTGTAAAATAAGATCCCTGCCATTGTACAACATTTGATTTACGTGATAACAAAATCCAACCACTAACATGAATCTATCTAGGGGATGAAAAATTTCAGCTGCATTTCTTCTTTTTTAAATAGTATAACTGTAGAATCCCATTCACATGCATTTAGATAAAGAAAACAAGATTATATTTGAGCAGTCCAGGTGGCATTTGTAAAATTTGATAAACACATCCTGATGAGAACCATAGAGCTCTGTAACCTCATTGTCCTTTCCTTATAAATATCTAAAACACCTTTGGGCTGATTTTCAAATTGTGTTATGCTAAGTTGTGAGCTTTCTGTAATTGTTTTGTAAATTCAAGATATGAACTGCTTTAAATCTGAGTCTGGGAGGGTAAGTACATGAATTCCTCCATATACATGCATGTCTGTATATGTGTGTGCATGTGTGCATGTGTGTGTATGTTGGGGGGGCAGTGGGTATGTGTGGTGTATGATGAGCTCTATGTCGTCTCATTCACCATCAGTTTCTAATTATTTAGTATCCATTTTAGATCTAAATAAAATCCTCAAGATTCCCTAATTCCATATGCTGTGCAAATTGTTCTTGAGTGTGTGAGGATGAAATGAACACAGTGATAATAAAGATGTGTGCTAGAATTTATGTTGCATGGGTAGAATAAAACATGATATCTGGGCATGGACTTGCATTCTTTTGAGTTCCTTTGCTGGTCGTGGAAAATCTAGATTACTTCATGTTGGATAACAAAATTCAGAAGTAATATTGACAAATACTCATTCATGGAAAGGATTTAATGAGTTTGTTAGGTGACTATAAAATTTGCCATGTGAGTAGTTAAAGAAATTTGATATTTTATCTTAAATGACAAAAGACTAGGAGAATCAGAGAGGTGACAAAGCTATCCTCACACATCTGAAGAGTCCTCATGTAGCAGAGGAAAAACATGACTCCTCTGTTGGAGTCAGGCATATCATAGCCAAAGAACAGTGACTCTGGAGTGGAGAAGAGTTCAAGTTTATAACAATTTGAATTTTCTTTAGAAAGTATGTCAACCCCAGTAGTCACTGAGTTCCTTGTTATCAGAGGTATTCAAGCCCAGGGATAGCAACACCATTTGGGGACAGTTATACAGGATTCAGTCAGTTAGTGGAGGATGGGATTAGAGGATCTAAGGTCTCTTCTGACACCCATCTACAATTATACAAAATCGTACATGAATCGCTTTTTCTCTTTTCTTTGATAATAATTTCAATTATATTCAAAGCTTAAGGCTAGTGCAATAGGAACCAACACCCTTATCAAAATTCAAGGGTTTTCTCTACTCTTTTATCCCTTTGGCTAACATAACTTCCTGTTTTGAAGAAGAGGGGGAAAAAAACCCAAAGGTATCATACACATCAAAAAGCTCTTGAAATATAACATTTTGATGAGTTAAGAAGTAAAGCAGTAAGAAATAAGTATGGATTAAATGTCTCTTAAAAAAATGGGTGTTAAAAATTGATGGAACAGCACCTGGCAAACCACAGTGAGGATTTTGCCAAGCCCCCGGTATTTGAAATATCCTTTGTTACACTTGACAAAGTCAACCCCGCTGAGTGTCTCAAAAGATATTGCCACTATAGGTTGGCAACACAACCCATAAATACACAGTCCAAGTTTCCAAACAGTTTCTTCAGTTGAGAAACAAAATACAGTCCAATTCCATCCAAGTGAATGAGGGCTTCCTGGACATCTTCCAATTGGGTGAAATAAATTTGGAAAAACACAGCCATTGAAAATAGCATCCCTGATATAATTGTTGTCCTTTTAGTCAATGAAAGATGCATTGTTCAATTTTATATAGTTCATTGTGGAGTATCTTTAGGTTTTGTTTTTGTTATTTTCCCCAAGGAAAGATATTTTATTTTATATATATATATATATATATATATATATATATATATATATATATACACACACACACACACACACACACACATATTGCTCTTTCTAAAAATCACAGCATTACTTTCATCACCACTATCTTACTGCATTCTTTGCTAATTATCTCCTTTCCTCTCTCCTTTCTGGCACATTTTATGCTCTTCTCTCCCCTTCAGCTGACCCCTCTTCTCTAGTACACATTGCCTCAGCCAGGAGGTAAATCTATTTTCTTTTTAATCCTTTTTCTTTTCTGTTACCTAAACCACAGGCCAACAGCAGGATCCTCAGCAACCTTATCATACTAAGAAGTCATGGTAAGGACAGAAGCCAAGTACCAAGGATGGCAGAGAGTAGGTTCTACTCAATGACCATGTGGCCATCATATCAGTCCTGGGTTGAACCTGCTGAACTCTTCATCAGTGAGAAACAAGTACTTCTTTATTTAAGCTGCCATAAATTTGAGTATTTGGTTATATATGCTCCAATTTCCTTCTATTTGATTTATCAGTAGGTCAGAGAATAAGCCCTATTGACCATCAGGCTTAACCCACATGATGTCTGCTCTGGAAAACACTAATTGATCCCAGAAAATAGAGAGCTTTCTCCTTTCTGTTTTCTCATATTGCCTCTATGACAATATTAGTCATAGAGGCAATTTTGGAATTTTGGGATTATTTCTGTCTCTCTCTTACTTAACTGGTGTACCCAGGGAATGAATGAAATGCTAGAAGGCTTAAAATGCAAGAAAGTGGTCAGTATGTGCCTAAGGAATTGGGAGATCAAGAGATTCAAGACAGTAGACAAGCAAATGGTTCCTAACAGGAAAACAGGAAGCCAGGCACACAACTTGCAATTCTGGAAGGACTGTGCCAATGATTAGAATAAGGGTCTGTGAAGAAGAACCAGAATTCCAACAAGGCTATCAAGGCAGGGAAACAGAAAGACTGGACCTTTTAAGGTTCAAAAGACTCAAGTCACATGTGGCTACAGAACATGTGAAACGTGGCTAGTCTGAATCAAAATGTGCTGTAGGTACAAAATAGGCAACTGATTTTGAACACAGCACACAAAACAAGAATGTAACAATTTATTGATAATTCCTCATTGATTATATTTTGAAATGTTATTTCTGGATAAAATATATTGTTAAAATTAATTTCACCTTTTTAGGATTTTTAAAGTAATGTGATTACTAGGAAATTTAAATTTGCACATACTGCTAAAGTTCATTTTTTATTAGACAGTGCTATTTTCCATTAATAATCTGAATTTTTCACATTAACAATATAAGAAATAACAAATAATTTTCTTAGCATTTGGGTTTCTGACTGCTCCTATCTCACTCAATTTGAGACAATGATAAAATGATAACAGTGCACTTCTTCCTCGTACATTTCCTATAAGCCATTGGAAACCAATATTCTTTTTTATGCTTCTAAAATGTTGGGATACTTCAGAGGTCTACTCTAACTGCTTTTCATTTTCATTCTGTGTACATGCTCTGTATAATCGAATATATCCTATGACACTAATTGCCATCCAGAGTGGGACAGATGAATGCTACAAATGTGTTTCCATTCCCACTTCTCTCTGTGTGCACGACAAACTTCACTAATCAATTAACACTTATTTTTGTCCCCTACTATGAATGAATATTGCTTCAAAGTCCTTTTGCAACTCAGCACTCCAGGAAAGTGTTACAATATTCAAGAGTTGAAACACAAGATAAAATCTTTTTGCCATTTTTTTCAGGCATATATTGAAGGCTCCTAAGTTGTCATCTCTACCTTAGATCTCCTTCCTGGCTTCCTAGACACAGAACCGGCTACATGGGAACCCAATATTAAGATCTGAAATGGAATCCAATCTTTCTCCTTTTTTCCTATGGCCACCCATAGGTCACCTTAGGACTGATCCTGTTCTGCCCCCTTTCTTGAAAACTTGAAGTTTACAAGAATAATGAAACTTGAACTTGTAGAATTCAAGAATATTCTGAGAATGCAAGCTCCAAAGATAGTGAGGGGCTTCCAGAACAGCCCACACTTTTCTCCTTTTTCTCTAAATGCCCTTCAACACTTGAATCCTGTGATTCACATCACCCAGGGTATAAAGCCTAGGTGGTGGAATGCTTTTTGAGGACATTTAGCTGTAACCTAGTGTGCTATGTGCAGAAAAAATACCATCTGCCATGGACTACTCTCCTGACTCTGAGAACCCACTGCAATGTGTCCCAGACTTTGTTGTTTTTTGCTGCCTGTCTACAAGTAATACATCAGCTTTAGGCAACTTGTGTGCGTGGGTGTTGCCTCATAAGACCCTGATTAAGTTGATAACCAGTAAACAGTGCATCTGAACCAGACAGCCATCTTCCAGTTGTTAAAGAAGTATCTTAACATTAACCTTGGCTCATCTTTCTCCCTCACTTCCGCCTATAATCAATAAGAAGACTTTAAAAATTCTAACTTTTAAATACATAGTCACTTTATTATTCTTTCATTACTACTCTTTTGTTACTACCCTGATTTTTGTGATTGCCTGACGAGATTAAGAGAACTCCAGTTTTGTTCATTTCCAATTCATTCTCGATGTTGAAACCAGAGAAATCTTTCTACAAACCATTTGGTTTTACTCTTTGCACTGTAAAGTCATCCCACTGAGTAAATTCCAAATTCATAATACTGTTCCTAGGTCTCTTTATGATACTCTTCTCTCTATTCTTTGCCTACATTCTTCCGATCCTCTTTTCTTTGCTCCAAACACTTCCAATATTTTGTGTATACTATTCCTTCCACCTACTAACTCTTCTCATCTTTTTGATGCCTAGTTTATATTTCATAGAACTCTTTGGGAATCACTATGCTCTCCATTAATTTATTTAACAAAACATTCCGATCAGATATCATGTGTCTGCTCATCATGCTGGTGAACAAGAGTAAGAATAATATGCTTCCTGTGTGTATACAATTATTAATCTACTTCTACTGTAAAGAGGTACAGTAATCAGGAATTGCATGAGTAATGTTGTAAATATTATAGTAAGTACTAGATAAAATATAATTTCTAAACATAATATAGGTATCTGGGAGAAAGTGAGTCTAAGCGAACTATGAAGGACAGAGTGCAGATCTTTTCCTTCCTCAGGAGCCAGGCTCCATAAACTATAATTGGGCCGATCTGGAGCATCTCTCAATTTCTCCGTTGCTACCAAAGGCGAACAGGGCTCCTCCGTTGACACTGATGATCAGAGTACTAGCAGAGGGCAGCAGGAGACGTTTCTCCGCTGTCTCCTGAGACGAAGCATAGCATGCTTTCCTGGGTACAAGGAAGAAAATCCAGCTCATTAAAAAAAGAAAGTTTTCTCTGACATTTTGCTCCGGTTTTTGCACGTTCCCCCTCTTGTCTTCATTTCTCGGTCTGACCCTCTCATCTCACCTTCGCCCAGAGGGTCAACATAACTTCATGGTTGACACTGATTTTTCTAACAGCAGCAATTTTAACCCAGTAAAAAGTATCCCCAAAGCACAAAAGGTATCAAATTAAAGTGCCTCTCCAACAACTTGATACTGTGGCTAATTCACAAAGGCATAAAGTGAAGAATGTGTTGTTTTGTTCTTGGCTTTTTCGTACAAGTGGATGTTCGTGTGCCCTTGTCTCACCTTTTGGCTTTTATGAATAATCACTTTTAAAGTGAGATGTTTCTGAATCACGGATTTGTATCTGTGCATTTGCTCTGTAGTCTAATATGGGCCTTTATATTTTTGCTGCTATACTTATCTTCATACCTGGCTTAATATAAGTTCATATGCACTCAAGAATCCAGTTCTCTGCTCTAATTTACTTAATATTCCTAAGTATATTATGGAAAGTTTCAAACATGATCCAAAGTGCATAATGTTGTACAATGAATCTCTATGAACCCTTCACCTGTGCTAAACTTTCATCAACTCCATATCCTGTTCTCTTGCATCTATATTATTCTCCTTCCTTCTCCTCATGTTATTTTAAAGCAAATCTTAGATATTGCTTTTATCAGTAAATATTTCAATATGTGTATTTAGAAAGTAAGGAAGCTCAAAAAAAAAGATAAAATCATCATACTTCTATGCTGCCTGAAAACCTAAGTTCTTCTTATAATTATATATTTCAATTATCTTAGACATTTAAAAAAAATTCTACTTATGTCATCACAACTCAAGAAAGGTCTCTTCACTGTGACTATTGATGTTTTTAATTCTTTTCAACCTACAGTTGATTCCTTCACTTTATTCCACTATGGAAATTGTTTCTTTAAAAAAAATTCTTTGCTATTAGAGGGTCCTATAGTATGATTTTTTCTGATCACATTTTCATTGTATATTTCCTCTGCTTCCTTCATTTTCTAAACTTGACCATTTTATGATCAAGGGGTTCAATCACATCAGGTTTCATCTTTTTGACCATGATGCTTATTAAGTGATGTCATGTTCTGCCATTAGAAAGCACATTCCTTGCTATCTTTCTAATACTGTTTTCTTCCCCTAAATTGAGTTTGTCCAAGACCTACATTATTTGACATTTTATTAATTAACAGTAAATTTTCTTATCACAAACTTTAACTTCTCATTTTACACAGTGACTCAGGTTGCAACAGTTGTCTTTTCTAACCACCAAAGAGATAAAAATGATGAAGGAGAGAGAGGCAGAACTGATAAGAGAGGTAATGGATTAAGTGTCTTGAAGGAATTAATTGATATTTTGAATCCTAACTTTTAAAAGATAAATATGCACTGCAAAGGATATTAGCAACTCTGGGTTGACATAGGAAGTGTCTCTCTAGACCATCTCATTGATCTAATCATAATTTAGCTCATACTTTAATTGCATCCAGAGAAAAATGGATTTCTGGTCGTTTTGGAGGTGCAATTGCCCAGTAGTATGTAATTTTGAATACCTGGGAAAATAGGCACAAATGCATGTGCATAAGTGTAAGTTAATATGCACTTTCTAATGTAGCATACATTTATAGCGTACACAGAGACACACACACACTATATATATCCAGTAACCAAATCAAAACACAGAATGTCATCATAAACCCAACTGCTTCTTTATTCCCTCTTCTAGTAAGTCTTTTCCTTTCAAGGTAGCCATTATTCTAACTTTTAAAAACATAATTAGTCTTGCTTGTTTTGATATTTATATAAATGGAATCATGCACTATATTTTTTTTGTGTATATCTTATTCAATATTTTATTTGTAAAAAACATCTCTGATGTTACATGTAGTTCTCTATTGTAGCTATATCTATAGTTCTTTTGCAATTCACACTATATTCTGTTTTGTAATTCTACTATTGATGCATAATTGCATTTCTAGTTTTGATTGTCTTAAATAGTATTGTTGGAACCAAATTTTTTATTTATTATTTGTCTGCTACATATATAAATGGTTTTGGATACATAACCTGAACTGACTTTTATGAAATGTGAGATATGCATACCTTTAGGTTTACTGGATATGGCTGAAGAGTTTTCCATGCTACTTATACCAACTTAAATACCCATCAGCAACATGAGGGTTCTAAGTTGATTCGCATCTTTGCCTATATTTGGTGATCCAGTCTCATGTTGTAGGCATTCTTTCAGATCTTTACTGATATTCCATTTGGTTTGTTTTTTCTTTTCCTAGATGTCTAGTATAGTTAAGTTAGTTAAGTTGCCATTTGAATGTCCTTTTTTATGAATTACCTTTTTAGTTCTTTTATCTGCTTTGCTATTGGGTTGTCCTTTGTTTCTGTGAGTAAGCTAACACTTTCTATTGATGTTTGGCATTACTTACTATTAAACCTGAGGATAAAGACATCCAAAATAGTATAAGAAAGAGTAAGAGTTCACTTCTAACTTTCCTCAGAGTTTTCACTGTCAAGTTTATCTGGCAATTTGTTATTATTCTAAAACTGAAGCATTGCTTTTCAGTGAAAAAAAAAAGTTTTAGTGCATTCTATGCAACAATTAGAATTTATATTTTATGATCTTGTATCTTGGAGTTTAATGATTCTTCTTCTTTTCTAATCTTACACTCATAAATAGAAAATTGCTGTCAGAATCTGAGATTATTTTTTAGCCCTGTCACTGCTATTTTGCTTCTTTTATTCCCATTCCTTTTCTCTTTCTTTGTTTTCCTTTCTGCTATTTTTGTTCATTTGCATCTTCAGCTGGAGTCCAAACATCACAGAGATCCTAGTTAGTTCCAATGAATAGAATTAGTTATTGACTAAATCAGAACTATGAATCACACATAAATCACTAGAGTTCACCTTCTTATCTAAATTAACAAATTTATGGAACATTATGTTGTGGTATATAAAAATAAACCAGAGAAGAATCAAAAGAAAAGAAATTATAGCTACTGCAATCACAAAATAGTTGGGGGCCTAAACAATTCATTTCACTTCTCTGGCCCACAGCCTTAGTATGAGTAAAGAATAATAATTCTTTTCTTACATAGTTTCAGAATGAGATAATATAACATATAGAAAAATGTTTTAATGAAAGTGGCATTAAATTTTTAGGTGGCCTCATTAATCTGGCAAATAATTCATAGACTTACTAAACGCTGCAACTATAATGCACTTTAGCAGCAGTCTATTTTAAAGGTGAGGAAATTAAAGTTTAAATTAAATTAGTCATGCAAGGTCTTATGCTAGTTAGTTTCTGAATTGTAAATCTTTCTTCTTCCACTTATACCCACACATACTGAGTAGCAACTACATCCCTACAACCTAACATCTCTCATGAAACTATTTGCTACTACTTACTATAATTTGCATATAGAAGCCAGAAGGAGAACAAAAGTTGAAGATTGTTAAGTTGATGATATTCCCATTGTGTAGGGACTTGAGCCACTGAAATGTAAACCAAAAACTTTACAGATGAAGCATAGTTATTTTATGTATTATTTCAGATCCAAGGAAGAGAGAGAAGTTCTTTGGAAGGAAATGTTTTAAAAAGGAATTATTATTTTTTTTAATTGTTTGTCCAGAAGTTATTTACATCCCACAAGAGATTGAGTTGTATGAGATTTTAGAAGGTCTTCAATGTATGCCGTTTACTTAATGGGTGACAAAAGCAAAGTACTGAAAACTAAAGACATGTTTATGAGTCATATACTTAATGGAAGAGCCCACTAAGCACCCCACATCCTAGCCATTTATCTACTTTGTGGGAAAAGACCTTGAGTTGGAGGACTGGAAGGGGAGAACCCACTTGAGAGCATACAGTAGTAACACTAGTAGCTGTGAGGTAGCACTACAGTCACTATGGTAAATAGGCCCCATCTTCTTGTATGTCATAGACTGATGGCCATTTGCTCCAGCTGATTGACTCTTATAAAAGATGATATTACAACTACCAAAAGCATGTGACAATTAATCCAGACATTGAGGCAATAAATAAATAAAAAGAAAGCAAAAGTTTGTTCTGTTTTTGGAGGTGTTGCACAAAAAGAAGTGACAGAAATAACTGATACAAAAATTAGCAAAAGAGGGAAAATTTATTGATTTTGGATGGCATAGAACAATTGTTGAGTGAAAAATTTCAGTGAATTAATATAGGCAAAAACATAATACAAGAATCATGTTTCCTCCAAGTTCAGAATGAATATTCTCAGAAATGTGATGTATAGCATCAATATGTTACTGTAAAAAGTTAGACATGAGAAAATAAAGTAGTAGATACAGAGTAATGGCAATAATGTTAAGGAAAATTGAGGCAGAAAGAGTTTTATTTAGGGCTGGAGATATAGC
This sequence comes from Sciurus carolinensis, assembly GCF_902686445.1. NCBI lineage: Eukaryota > Metazoa > Chordata > Mammalia > Rodentia > Sciuridae > Sciurus > Sciurus carolinensis. Next base: position 49,737,721 of record NC_062227.1, on the reverse strand, counting down.
TCAGTTGGTAGAGTGCTTGCCTTGCAAGCATAAGGCCCTGGGTTCTATCCTCAGCACCGCAAAAAAAAAAAAAAAAAAAAAAAAAAAAAAGAAGAGTTTTATTTATTATAAAAAATTGTATAAATATTACGAGGTTCTGTACATTTTCTACCACCAGAATCATGTGGAAACCTAAAAACAACCCATGACTATCATAGAGGCTGAACAAGGAAAAGGAAATATGAACAGCAATAAAAATGTTTGTGTTAACACACTATGATCACCTAGCAAAGGAGAGGGATGATTACCTGGGAACTGATCCTGGGATTCAGATGATCTCACTAATTGCGTTGAAACGCTTCGCCATGATTTACATTGGGTCTGTTTACCTTTTTAGTAATTAATTGACACATTGCTTCTGGTCTGGGTTTCCTTGTTTGTGACTTTTTTTGGGCCAGCTCCTCGAGTTCAGGTTTCTGAATTAAAATGTCTCATTCAAATATTGATGAAGCTATCTGATATTGCTTTTTTATGTGTTTGCCAAGATACAATTACCTGAATGCTACTTTGAAAATGCATATCCAAAATGGTTAGCTGTCTTTAATATTGCAAACTAGTTACCCCTGCCCCCAGCCTTCCTCCATAAAACACAGCACTCAATGGGTGAGTCGAATCTTATATTAGTATATTACAATCATCTCTTAATGGGATATAAATCTTTTGGTTTTGAAATACCATTTTAAAGTTGTCATTAAAACATGATAGATTACCAGTTCTTAAGACATTTAATGACTCAGTGTGAAATTGACCCAGTTGTCGGGTTGATAAAGGAGCAACCTATTTATATCTCCTTAATGAACATTAAATGTCTTTCTGAAATGATGAAGTAAGGGATAGCAGTGCAAGAGGTCTGAAGATGGCAAAAGAAACTGGGCATTCCTATAAGGGTCACTTCCCCATCTGGGTCCTGACAGTATTGTGTGTGCCCTGGGAGGGGCCTAATACCCTGGCCATCTCTGCAGGAAAGGTTAGTGAATATCAGGGAACAAATAAAGTGTCTCAAATTCCAGTTAAGCTACATCAGCCTCCCATTCCCCGAATTTGGAACCTAAGAAATATTTTTGGACATGCCCCACATGCAGTGAAACATTAAGTGTTATCCATGCTACTGCCATGATATCACTCCTCTTTTTTCTTTAAATTATGTTACCAAAATGCAGACATTGAGCTCTGGTCTGTACTATTGCAATCGTCTTTCTAATCTATCTTGTTCATGTTTCTCGAACATTCCATAAAATTTTAATAAAGAAAACTCTTAGTTTTAATATGGGACACAGATCACATCAATTCTCCTGTAATAGCTTTATATTAACTCTTCATTGTCTTAAAAGTAAAATCCAATCTCCTGAAGTAACTAACTCTACCTCTAGACACTCATTTCTCTCCATCTTTACTCTAAGATCTGAATTACTGCTTCCAACATTTTGGTGTTTTTTATTCAAACTTATCCGAGGAATATGCAAATCCATCCATAATGTGATTTTTCAGGATCATCATGCACAACAGGAGAGACAGCCATATAGGACAAAGTCAAAATTTCAAGAGATGCGACCCTTCTTTCCATCTTGAAAGTTCCTTTTTGTCTTTCCTCCTATCCTTCTTTCTTACTTCCAACTTTCTTTATTCCAGTAGCCAACAATGACCTTCCCTTGATTTCTCTCAATCTAAATAATACTGTGTGCCACCAAATCTATGAAAACTCTCAGGTGTTTTCCATTTTGCACATTCTGTCTGTGCCCTTATCCTCTATCAAATAGAAGAGGAAGATGAAGATGACAATGTCAGAATACCAAAGGTGGGACGCTGTATTTAGTAAGGGTTTCCAGAGAAACAGTACCAGGAGGATGTGATTATCCACCTCTGTATATTCTACCACATGTATGTGTATGTGTGTGTGTGTGTGTGTGTGTGTGTGTGTGTGTGTGTGTTTGTTCATCTATATACTGCGCATATCTACATACACACACACACACATATTTAACAGATAGGACTAAAAATGGAAATAATGATAACATAGATAATAATGATATCATAGATTTAAGAATCTTGCTATTGTGGGGGCTGGTGTGTCCAAAATTTGTAGCAAAGTTTGGCAGACTGCAAACTTAGGCAGGAGAAGATGCTACAAGAATATCTTCTTTCTCAGATAAATCTAGTTTTGCCTTTAGGGTCTTTCCACCGACTGAATGAAGCCCACCCACACTATGGAGGATAATCTTCTCTACTCAGTCAACTGACTGAAGATGTTAAGCACATTTACAAAAGTAACTTCATAACAGCATTTAGATTAGTGTTTGATTGAGTGACTGGGTATTATTATAGTCAAGGCAAGCTGAGACATAAAACTAACTATCACATGTCTCTGACTGACTATATGGAAGTGGGCTTCCTTAGTAATCTGGGCACCCACGCAGAAATGTTATGCAAGCAGAAACTTAAAGTTTAATGTTTAAGCAATTGAAATTTTGAGATTTGTTACCTCAACCAATTCCATCTCAAATTGTATGCAAAATATCGTTAGATAAGGATCTTTCCAGGCCTGCTTCAAAGAATAGATAAAAGTAGCTTGTAATTAAGCATTAAATGTTGATATGCTAGTAAATTTTACTCTGAGGTTGAAGTTGGTTTATTATCTTTAGCAAGTTAAACACTTGCTAAAATGTGGAGGATGCTTTAATTTGCCCAAGATGAACACATTTTTTCATGGTACTCTTTAAAGGTGAACATCCACACAGCTTCATTTTGGATGATCATCTCTTTGAAATTAGTGGAGTGAATTTTACTGAGGTTTTAAAAATGTTGTGATTTTGGATTATATGTTTCTGGAAGGGACAGAGCTATTAGCTTGTCTCTAAACTCTTGATGTAGTTCTCGAGCAGTTAAAGGGGCAAAGATGCAGCAGTCACATAGTTTTAGGATGTAAACCTCAAAATTGCAAAGGCAATTGCTTGCTTGATTTGGTTGATATTCAGCCAAAATCTATGAGCTCATATTCATCCGTATTAACTATATTTACTATTACCAGAATGAAATTCAAATCATTCAGTGTGTAGCCCTAATAATAATCCTATATGACTAGGGGCTGCTTCTTCAACATTATTTCCACCTAATTTATAATCAAGATGTTCAATTAATAATTTCAGCACTTTACGCAGTGTTAAGTCAGCTGAAAAATATGTGATTTTTCCACTTTTCATTTTTCACAATGCTGAGGAATGCATAATAACCTGACAAAATAGGGATGCCAGGAAAGCAATGATTATTAACAGACTAATGGGAAAAGGAAAGGATTTTAAGAAAAAAGCTGAAAAGTTGATTGAGTTCTGTAAAAATGTCAAGGTACAGAACTATTGAAAAAGTAAAGTGGCCATGACTAGAACACTGTTCTAATTATTAGTGATTGCTTTATAAAAGAAAATTGATCCCCAAACTGTAAAAATGGTCACCTTTTTGCCTGCCTTTACCACAGAACCTGCCAGAGATGTACTGAAATCCCTATGTTGGCTTGGCTTTGCCCAGGATTATTTGGAATATTGTTATTTTATTCTCCATTCCCGCTCTCTGGTGTCATTTTCTCTATTTTAAGCTAATTGGCAAATGTTAGTCTAGGTTAATTCAGTTCCTTATCAATTTGACTAATGGTTTTATAAAAATGTTTTTCTTGATGTTAAGGAGATGAAAAGAAAAGACATAACAAGCAATGAAATAATAATTAGCATTTATTGAGTCACAATGTTAGATGTTTTCCATGCAGCATTTCATACAGGCTCATGTGAAGTAGATAAAAACACCGTTCTATGAAAATGAAGGTTCATAAAAGTTACATTTAAGCTGTGCATTTAACCTGAGTGGATGGGAGGCCAGACATTTTAAATAAAGATGACAGCTGTTCCTGGGAGCATTTACTACTTTAGTTTGACTAAAGTGTATAGACAATGGAGAAGGAGAAAGTTTTAAGAGACGAGTCCCTCAAAGCACTTAAGAGCTATATATCGCCTATGCAAGGAAATTTAAAAATGTACAAATAAGCATTTATCTAAAAAAAATACCGAACACATTGTTAATTAAAAAAATAAACTGAACACATTGTAGGTTTTTCATCTACTGAATGATTCAAACCAAAGTGATACACAGCTGACACTTGAGCATTTGAAGCAGAGTAATGCAATAGGACTTATTCTAACATTCGCTATTTGTATTATACTGGGAACACTTCCCTGCTAAGCTAGTATGATTAGTCAGGGCTCTTCAGAGAATGGAACACTGCTGCAGCCTCTGTAAGGAAGTCATTAATGTCCTGTGAGATCTGAGTGAAGTACATGTGTAGTAGCAGGGGATGGAGGGCACTGGAGTGGGATTGGGCACCTGGAGTAGCTTGTGGGGTGGGGCCCCAGGCACTGGGCACTTGGGGGAGGGGTTTTAGTAATGGGGAAAGGAGGCCACTTCCAAAAACAGACTAAATTAGGAACAGTATCCTTAATACTGCACAGCCATGCACTTGCCTGGGTGATTCAGAAATCATTTCGTTCTTCCTGATCTAGGCTTAGAGCAGTGTTAGATTAAACAAACTGCCTCCAGGGCTTAGCTACTACTTGAACAAGATTAACAAGCAATAAGAGAATTATACATGATCACCAGAGCTAAATGTCTTTTATTTATTTATTTTCATTTTACATGGAAAAAAAAAAAAAAAGACGTTAGAAATGTTGGAGTTCAGAAAAGTGACTTATCTAGAAGAAAGAAAGTTTTGGAGAGCATATAGCCAAACTATCCATTAATTTTCAAAATGAGGAAATTTTATATTTAAAATGCATCAACTTAGGTCTAGAAAATCTAAGGGATGAGCATAAGGTGACAGCAATTTAGTAGCAGTTATTTTCAAATAAATAGCCCACTCTGCCACACTCCCTCCAAAATGAATCAGAGAGAATTTCGTTTCTTTTACAGATATGATGGCAATATGAGGATTTCACATTAAAGCTTTCTGTTGAAGCTGCATCAACCTTGTTCATGATTGGCTCTTAGTGATGAAGCAGAAAATTCATGATGGAAATTAATTCCCTTGATATCTATGGAGCCAGAAACTCCTTGAAGGGTAAAACAAGAGATACCACTGACTCTGTTGAATGTATTCCAATGCCGACTGTTCTGAAATAAGTCCAAATCTTTGATGCAATAGGAAGCGTTATCGTTTTTCTTTTATTAGAAAATAAATAATAATAATTGCTTAATAGACATTTCTAGAGGTGGAAATTACTGTTTATGTAAATTCAACTGAGTTGTTTTCAATTAGTTATTGAAAGGTGGCCTCATTTGCAAAGTCAGGTTAGAATAAAATTTTATTTCTCAAATAATAATAATTTTTGTAACTGACTACTCAGAAAAACTTGCCTACATACAGGGTGTGCTTTGAGGGGTACCAGAAATTTGCACTGTTTCCAAATCTCTTCCGCATCAATGTCACAAACGCTTGAGATTAAATTCTTATACATTTCCACTTTGGATCTGTGTTTAGTCTTCCTGAGTTCCTTTTTGAAATGCAAATACCTTCTGTGAGCTAATACTTTAAGCCTTTATCAGCTAAAAATCCCCTGGAATTACTCAAGAGTGAGCTGGGAGCACACAGCCACCTAAGGGTAATAAAAGGAAAGAAGAGCAAAGGAGGAAAGAAGGAAAATACTGAAAACTGGGCACCGAGGCTATCAAAAGTGAATCTTCAGGGTAGCATGATTTTGCCTGGGGCTCATTCTGACCTCAGAGAGGACAATGGGGCTTAACAGGTATACCAGAGGTTACAATTTTTTCACAACTGTCCTGAGTGACATTAATCACAAGTGCCTTAAATTAACTTCTCCCCCTACACAAAATATTTAACAATTGCTTATGTAATGCATGATTTGACATATTGAAGGATTATTCAAAATCTTTTTGTATAAGATAATGATTTTCAAAGCACTTCCCATCTTCTGTCAGTCATATGCAAAAAGTTTGTTCATCACTGAGAGGTATTAAGTAAGGAATATGTAAAAAAATCACAGAAAGGTGGAGACATAAAATGAGGAAAATCATACTTTTTGAAAGTGAAGAACCCCAATCTCAGTCATTAAAGACTCCTGGGGCACATTCTGAATTTTAAGTGAAATAGTATGTTTTGCTTATTCTTTACTTTCTGCCAGTGTGTGTGTGTGTGTGTGTGTGTGTGTGTGTGTGTGTGTGTGTGAGAGAGTGAGTGAGAAGGGAAGGCCAGTGGAGATGATAAATATAAATAAAATATCATGGTTTTGAGGACACCAGAGTGGTAGATGCATGCTAATGCAAGTGAAATGACTGAGAAGCCGTGCACCCTACTGTGTGCTCCTTGGTACCCTGGCTTTCTCCCCGGACTCTCTACATATGCTGCTGTCACAAAGATCACTGATGACCTTCTGGTCGCCAAATACCTATTGTAAGGAATCCAGCCTCCCAACCACCTATCAATCTGCGTTACGCCTGCCTCTCCCGTTACAGGAATTTCCGGCTTACATTGCCATAATCTTCCTGTCTCCCACATTATGTTCTAATACGTCATTGGTCCATCAGTCAGTCTGTAATAATTCTCCGCAATTGGTTCCTCCCAGCCTGCCAAATTCCTATATCTGAGGAGAAACCATGCGCCATGTTCTCTTCTTCTTTTCCTTCTTCCCTTCCCCGAGCAAACGTGACTCGTCTGCATAAAATAAAAGTTCCTCGTGTGAGACCTGTGTCTGCGGAGCGTTTTTCTGGGAGTTATCGACGAACCATAACTGCCCCTAACACCTATGGCCAAGTCTGCTCCATCTTTCTCTCTGACCTTTGTATTCTCCAGTATCCATCATTCCTCTGAGCTCTCTTCTTGGCTCCAATGGCAGAGAAACTTTCTGATATATTTAAATGTCTGCTCCTTCCTACATCTTCCTTCTCTTTCTCTTGCTAATGACTTACCTCAAAATGTTCAGGTTCTGGGTCTTCTGCTCTTCTACAAATTCTAATTCCAAATGTTAAGTTAGGAAAGTATAATTTTGTAAATGCCACTGATTTCAAAGAGAAGTGATTGTTCTGAAGATAACAGGGAGGGAGTTTATTTGACCATGTACTATACAACCTTATAATTTTGACCATCATATTTACAATGACAAATAATTCCAAACCTTTCTCCTTTTTTAGAATCTCCTTTCCAACTACCTTCATAGAGTTCCCATTTGGATGTCCTAAAACAATCTTAAAATCAAGATATCCTGAAATTATGCTTTTGCCCTTAACCCTAATAGTCACAAAGTCTAACATACTAGAGCCATTGGAAATTCCTTATTTTTTTAAATTGATTTCTCACATGCAGTCACTGAATATTTTCAAAACTTGATTTGTGAGGCATCTGGCTATATTTTCTACATTGCCAGAATATGAGTTTCAACCCTTCTTTGTACCTACATCAGTTTTATGACAATTATTTATTGCACACCTAAATTCTACAATCACAATTGTGGTTGTTAGAACTATTGAAATTAACTGCTGTAAAGACATAGATCCTACCCTTTAAGGAGCCTGAACTCCAATAACCTGTTATGGGTGTCTGACTCTTCTTCCTCGCTGTCCTCCCGAAAGTCTTGCCTACCACTCCTTACTTATTCCGTCAATATAACATTAATGTTAACAAACATTAATATGCTTTGAACATTTTCATTGTTTACAGTTTTAGGAAAATCAACGATTACCTGGGTTTTGAAATCTTCTACAGCTTTAACCCAACCTACCTCTCTAATCTTATCACTTCTTTTCCTTTCCATAAAATCTACACTGTCATCAGTCTCTTCCATATCTTGTCCCTCTAACACGCCACATGTAATTTATTCTGAAAATTCTTATTACTTGCTCACTATTGCTGCCCTGAGTTTGAAACACTTGCCCCTTCCATGAAGTCCTTCTTCCCCACATTACATAACCTTAAAAATCTTCCCAGTGAGCCTTTGTCACCCACACCTCCATGCCAGTCCCAACACTGAGACTTATTTTTCATTATTTTTCTTAACAATGCATTATCATCATTCATCTTTTTATGGTGCATCTCTTTATTAGTGTGTGGACTCTAGAAGGACAGGGACTTGTTCATTTTTCTCACTGCTATTCATCAATGCCTGGAATAGTTTTTATCACAGGCTGGACAATCAAAAACTCTTGGGGAATGAATGAATGAATATATTAATAAATTCAATCACACAGAACCTTAATTTCCTAATCTGGAAAATTATGATAATGATTAAAAACATAAAATGGTTGTTGCAAAGGACTTAAATTCTATGAAATCTAAAGAGAATTGCCTGTGTGCCATCTTAACTCATTTGTTTATTCTACTTTTTACATATGTAACAAGGGATATCTTTACTCTGGAATTATTCACCTATTATTCAATTAAAATAAACTCTAATCCAAGATCTAGTGTCTTGTATGTGGAGTGTGGAGGAGAAGTGTTAGGTATAACATGAGTCTTGAGTTATCTTGAATTAGAGTGTAGAGAGTTCCCTTCAATTAGGGACTCTGGATCATTTTATCTTTTTTTTTTTTTTTTTTTTTTCTCCAGAGTTTACCCCCTAAGGAGGCTGTTTAGACTTAATTTTTCCTGTTTGAGTCTCACATGAAATTTTAAACTCCTTGGCTGTCCTACATGTCTGTGCCACTGAAGCCAGAATTGGGGACAGGCAGTTAGTGTAGAAATAGGGGATAGGGTCAGATCGAGGAAATGGAGGCCATAAAAGCCATCTGCCTCTAGAAGTTGGAGACCGCCCTGGGAGAATGGAATATCAAGGACCTGCAGAGCTCATTGATAACCACATTTACCTGTCCTCCTCAGAGACTACAGGCAGAAAGATGCTAATTAATGCCCCCTGGGCCCTTGCCTGTCTGAATCACTTTGGCCCTCCCCCTGCCCCATCCACTTCTCACTTTTTATATCTCACCTGCAAAACTGGGCCTTAATCCCATAGGCAGGAAGGAAAGAGGTAAGGGGGAGAGAATGGGAGAATAAAACCCATAAAAAGGACAAGATTTACTCATCCCATGGATTCCGCCTTTGGGTCCCCTTCTTCCACCTGGGAGAAGTCTGCTTTTACTTTTCTTTAATAAAGCTGCCTTTCCACTCTACATTTGCCTCCACGTGCTTCTCCGGCGTTATACTTCAACACCTGAGGAAGCAGGACTCCTCAACGGTAAAGAGCAGTGTCACCACTAAATATCCTAATGCCTAATATTGTTTTCTGTGTCTTTGTCTCTCCCCAAATATTGTTTGCCTTTTGGGGTTACCACTCCTTATGTTAAGAATACATGTCTCAAGTAGCACAACAAAGAGCTTTTGAAGGCCTTTATGATGTCCAGCAGTATTTAGCACAGACTAGAATGTGTGACTTTTTTATTTATGTGAACACCTTTAAGAAACAAGACATAGGTAATTTTTGAAATGGGACTTCAAAACCTAAATAACAAACCAAATAAAATCCTATTTGTTTTAACTTCTTTCTATCTTCTTCCTCCCCCTCCCCCAAGTACTAGGGATTAAATATTGGGGGAAACTTTACAATAGAGCTATGTCCCCAGTCTTTTTTAAATTTGAGACAGGGTCTCTCTATAAATTCCTAATGTTGGCTTTCAACTTGGGATCTTCCTGTTTCAGCCTCCTGAGTCACTGGGATTGTGGATGTGCACCAAGGCCCCCAGCTCTATCTGAACATTTTAAAATGAAACCAAACCATGCATCTCCTCTTTGAGTTACTGTAAGGAAATTTCCACAGAACCTCGCCAGATACGGGAAATCACATAAGGGAGTTTATTAAGCAAACAGAGTGTCTCCCTGCAGGGTAAGAGAGAAAATGAGAGGAAAATAGAAAGGAAAGAGAAAGAGCACGCGCTAGAGAGAGTGGAAAGCCAGGAGGATAGAGAAAAGTGAGTAGAACAGACAGAAGGAAGGGAAAAAGATGGCGAGGAAGCTACAGTAAAACAGTTGAATTGCACCGGGCTAACAGGGGACCAATATCAGAGAAGGATACTTGTAAACTGACTGATGAACCAATAGCTAGCTAGGACGTTCACAGATTGACAAGTTGTTGGGAGGCGGGGGAAATGGCTGCACCTGATGGGCAGGGGAGCAGCTTTATACATTACAGTTACCAGTGCCTCTCTGAAGTACTCAGAGTACCGCAGAAGCACTGAAATGTTTTGTTAAAACAGATTACTGGGTTCTATTCCAGGGTTCCTGATTCACTATACCTGAACTGGGGCCCCAAGAACTTGGCATTTCTCACAGATTCCCAAACAATGCCAAAGTAGTTTAGGTGATCCTGCTTAGAGAACCACTGCTCTATTTAATGGTTCATAAAAAAAAAAAAAAAAAAAAAGTTACTAAATATTATGCTTGGAATGTTCTGATATTACAATAACTAAGGCTTCTTCATGGTTTAATTGGATTACTAAAAGTCTGGCAAAATCTCTTCCTTGAAGCCATGCAAACATTCTGCTGGTGGATACACAGTGAATAGAGCAGATCAGAGGTCAGAATGGACTATGTTGCTTCTGAGCCTAGTGACCTGATGAATAAAAACTCTTTGGGTATAATTTCAGGGCAAGGAGATCTTCCTGGATATCTTCCATTTTTATTGCAAAAATAATAACAACTTCTTTTGTAGAAGTATTAACTACTATTTCCCTTTACTCCTGATATGAATTAGTTTATTCTCAAAGGTTTACAGTAGTGTACGTTGTAGACATGTAAGATTCCTTGGTTTCTTGTAAGCCAGGATTCTAACTACTTAGTGATCTGATTGGCATAATTGTAAACAGATGATTATAGAACAAAGTTGTTAGACCTTGAAAGAACCACAGAGGAACTAGATATGAATTGTAAGGTCAGAGATAGAGAAACACATAAAGTAAGTTGCACATTTTTTTTTTTTAATTTTGTAGTGTGTGTGTGTGTGTGTGTGTGTGTGTGTTTCTAGTTGAATTCTGTCAGTGCTGAATGGGATGATCTCTAAATTAAATTTGATTTCGTATGACTTTTATTGGTTATTTGGAGGATGAGTGCATGACATAAATATGGTTCTACTTTTTAGGGTAGTACCCCAAAGAGAGGTGAATTAGTCCAGAGGTTAAAGTAGAAATATTTTCCAAGTTCAAATACAACTCCAAAGGATACAAAAAAAAAAAAAGTTTAGTTCCAATTTGATACTTAAGGAGTGTGGTACAACTCAAGTCTATCTCAAACTGTGCCTTTGTGTCTAAAAAAGCCAGGCTACAAATTAGCACGGAAATGCCTTTATTGGGCCCCTGAGGTATTTAGCCCAGGCTAGAATGCAGTCTTTTACTTGCATGAACACCTTTAAAAAACAAGACAAAGTGAAAATTTCAAAATAGAGCTTCAAAGCCTGAATAACAAAGCAAACAGAAAACCCATTTTATTTGACCACTTCTCTATCTTAAGGATCATGCTATTGATCCATTGCACATAGATTAACTCTGATGCACTACTACTCATTGTCTGAGATAATCTTGTATTTGCCTGCTCCAGTCCACCTGATTTCTTGGATAACAATGCCCAGGAAATGAGGGAGGCTGTGGCAAAGCCCTGGATAAAGAGAGACACTGCTCTTTGTTTCTCACACCTCACTGTCTTCTCAGCTTTTCTTCAGTCCACCTTTCATTTCTGTGTTTGCCAAAGAAAAGAATTAATAGAGTCGAAGTTTTAGATCTGAGGCAGGTTTCATTGGCACGGGTATTTTTTCCCAGCCTATTCTCAGCTAAGTGGCAGGTCACTGGGAGACTGTCTATATGCTAAGTTGCTCTTTTGCTAAAGGCTTTTTGAAGGGGGATTATTATTTGCCAATGGCTGAAAAGGAGATATTTTTATGTATCCTCACTTTAGAAACCATTTAATGTTGTTTACTCCATCTTCGGATTGAATAACAATTTAAAACGACCAGGAAAATAAGTTGCATTCTGAATGTATACAGTCAATATTCTTCATTGTATGCCTTGATCTTCAGGTTATTCTCAGTGCCCTTTTTCTTGTGCCTATAAAATGGGCATCACTTCACAGAATGCTTAGGAAGAGGAGCCTTTATTATTTTAACATGCTTTATTAATCTCTGACATGTTATTATGCCACATGATTCTATTCGAAATGTAGTTGAGCATACTTATCAGTTACCCTTACTCTCCCCTTAATAGTCTATGGTCTACAGTTTTTGCAAATCTTCAATTTGTAGCTATTTATGCAGGCAAATAAATAAAAATATGCTCATGTCATATCATCCAAGGCAGATTTTCAGTGCTTGTAATCATACAACTACCAATAGTTCAACATACCTCTGATCTCCACACCTTTCTAACCTTGTACCCTAAAGCTCTTTGCACAATACTTCTCTGCAGATTGAAAATGTCTTCTGTACATATCGGAAAAAAAGCAATTTTTATCTCATTCAAAATTTATATACTTAAAAAAATTTTATGAGCGTTTTCTTTAATATTACTTTCATTTGGCTTATTAATATGCATTTATTTGTAATACAAAACTACTATAGTAATAAGTAGAGAAATTTCATGTAGAATATTACATTCATATCACCTAATACATATATGAATACAGATGATGTACATCCTTAGGTGCCATTTACATACACACACATGTAGACACACATGTATATGTAAAATACATGAGATATACCTATGTTTGCGCCTATTTTTTTATGATTATGAAATAATCAGAATATTGTGCTGATACTTTCAATTCTTAGAGGGACATTTCAATCTGATGTAAAGTCAGATTAATAGCAAGTAGAAGCTCATACTTTCAGTTTGAAATTTATAAGTATTTTCAACTTTGTGAAATTACCTCTAAGATCTGCTAAGATACTGTGATGATGATTTTTGGTCGTCAACGTGACTGGATTGAAGCATACCTAGAGAATCGGTATAGAATACTTATGAATCTGTCTGTGAGGGTGTGCCAGAGAAGATTGTGGATAGGTGAGCAGACTGAGAGGGGAAGGCCCACCCTGAATGTGGGCAGCACCATCCAGTAGATGGGGGCCCAGTGGTGGAAGGGAAGTTATGATTTCATGTTCTCGCTTTCTTTTCCCGACGTGGCTGTGATTGTCTGCTGCTATCACTGGTGAACACCAGACTTGAGGCTCTTTAGTCTTTGGACACAGACTTGCATTAGTTATTATCCAGGGGAATTTCAGACTTTTGGCCTTGGACTGGGGTTGCATTATTGGCCTCTTTCTTGTTCCAAGAATTCCAGCTTCTTCAACTGAGAAGTTTCCCTGACTCTCCAGCCTATGGGCAGCCATTGTGGGATTATCCAGCCTTTAATATTATGTAAACCAGTCACACGTGCACACATAAAATCCATTGGTTCTGTTTCTTTGGAGAACCATGACTAACATATATCCATAGGATCATAAATTAAGAATCATTGCTTTCTAGGGATAATAACAAATTAAACTCACATGGGAACATTATGCAGTTCTAATGAAGCCCTGAAGTAGAGACTGATCCTCCATCCTTCTCATCTTGCCTCCCCTCAGCCCTCTTCCACTTTCTTTCAGCACAGTCAAAACCTCCTGATTGCCACTACCCTCAGACTATAGTATGTCTGATGACTGCTACTTCTTCATTATCTTTGCTATGCTTAAACTGTATCAAACTCTATGTTCTCATTGTTTGAGGATAAAGAGATATGATGACTTTCACAAACTGAATTCACATTTTGTCATATAGTCTACCCCATTTTTTATAGAATCTACAAATGTGCTTCTCCTCAGGCTACACTGAAAAGCTTACTTTTCCCAGAGAATGATGGACAGGCATGTCTCCCTGTCTAGTCATTTCTGTTTAAAAGTTATCATTCTGGGCTGGTCCTATGACTCAGTAGTACAGCACTTGTCTAGCAAGTACATGGCCCTGGGTGCAAATTCTGCCACTTTTCCTCCTTTCCCAACCTAGATGCCACCTTCTTTGTGATTTCAAATTCTTAATACTTTACATTTTTGCAGCAATTTTGTCCATTCATTCATTCAGTTCATATACATTGAACTCTGTTCTTAATTTAGAGATCCAATAGTAGAAGAGAAGAGACAAATTCCATTCTGGTAGAGAACTTGCTTTTAGTTATAGAACATAAATTCGAATAATCATAAGGAATAAGGAAGGTATGTGGTAACTAGGATGGGGTTGGATACTTTAAGTCAGTTAATCAGAAAATTCCTTTATCAAGGGTAATTTTCAATCTGAAAGTAACTGAAATCAGAGTTACTAACAGAGAATGAATGGAACAAACATGCAAAGAATGGAGGGAAGAGCATTTTAGGTGGAGAAGGCACAGGTGAAGGTGACCCGAGGGCAGTAAATGAAAAGATTCTGAAATATTTGTTTTCAAAATCAAAAGAAACCGAACCAGAAAATAGAAACCAAGGATAGTGAATGATCAGGTCAGATAAGAGGGCATTTTCCAGATCACCTGGGGCTTTATGTGCTGTGTAGTCTATGGAAGAAAATTTTTATTTTGTTCTAATTGAAATAATAAGCTGTTAGAGGACTTTAAGTGTGTGTGTTCATGCACATGCCAATAGTGGTGGGTAGCAGGGGTCTGATAGATTCAGTTCCATGCCTCACATGCCTCAAAAGATTATCCTGAGTTTGTGTAAAACCAGTGCAGAATGCACTGTAGAAAGAAGCAAGAGGGACAAGGGAGAGACAATTTCAGCAGCCTAGATGGCAGGTGGTTGTAGTTTGCATAAGAGTTATAGTAATGCAGAGTAGGAAGTGAGCAGATTCTGGATATTGTACAGATATAGGATTAATAGGCCTTTGATGGACAAAGAAATGGTGCAAGTCTTCAGTTGGGAGCATTATCAACAGGTTGGATGACAGTGCCTCACACTGAGTTAGGGAAAACTGACCCTTCCCCCAATATAGATAGATAGGGACGTAAATTCACAAATTCTGATTTACAAATATTGATGGTGAAATGTCCACATATATCAAAAGAAGATATCACATTTGACACATGATTTTAAACCTCTAAAACAATTAAGCTGGAAATGTCTCCTTGAGGACTCAACATTATAGAAATAGTGTTTAAATTATGGGATTAGTGACCTCGCCTAGGATAAACTGACAATATAAAAGAAGGTCAAACGCTAAGTCTTTCCAAGATTTAGATATTGAGCAGAAGAGGAGACAGATATTGAAATAGACAAGAAATAGCTTCTAAGATAAAAAAGAAAAAATACTGCAGTATTTAAAAAAAAAACATGGAAAATGTGTTTTAGAAAGGAGGAACGGTCTTATAAGGTTTTAATAAGGGCAGGTGGTTACCCATGGATATGTCAAAAGAGGGATCATTTCTGACTTTGCAAACAGTTACTGGTAAAGTGGTGGAAATTTAAGTCAAATTATAGTGAGTTGAGAGGAAACAGAAAGTGAGAAAATGGAAAACATGCATGCAGAAAGTATTTTAGTTTCTGCTGTAGAGAATCAGGTGTGGAGTAGAGGATGAGAAGAGGGTGAATCAAAGAGATTTTATAATACTGATAGTATAAAGACAAGTTTTTAGTTAAGGAAAAATTTTTCTATTAAGGAAGCAATTAATAATATGAGGGAGGTTGGTGAGGGGAGGATTATAGAGTCATTGTTTGGCTTTGGTTAATAAGAAGGTGTCTATGGCCCATCTGGAGGTATTAGCTTTAGGTAGAGGGAGGAACGTTTGCTTCATTATTGAAAACAAAGGTAGAAAGAAAGAAAGAGAGAGAAAGAAAGAAAGGAAGGAAGGAAGGAAGGAAGATTAAGGAAGAAAGGGAGCAAAGTAAATAAAAGAAAAGTAAACTAATCTGGGCAGAGATATATGCCAGATGATGGACTACTCCTTGTACAGATGAGGCCAGTTTCCTCTTTGCCTATTTTCTTAATGAAAAATGAGATGATGTAATAAGGCATTAGTGACAGAACAATGTCATCTGG
This sequence comes from Sciurus carolinensis, assembly GCF_902686445.1. Classification (NCBI taxonomy): domain Eukaryota; kingdom Metazoa; phylum Chordata; class Mammalia; order Rodentia; family Sciuridae; genus Sciurus; species Sciurus carolinensis. The sequence goes on along the minus strand of NC_062227.1, from coordinate 49,721,659 downwards.
ATATTTGAGAAGAAAGTAGAATGTATAAAATATTAGTTTTCTCAGTGAGAAATTCGCTACTACATGTAATGAGATTAATTTATACATGAAAATGAATGCAAATGAAACAGATAGCTAAGTTGTGATTTTCTCTAGTCACATGCAGCTCCCTGAGCATATATATATATATATATATATATATATATATATATATATATATATATAGAGAGAGAGAGAGAGAGAGAGAGAGAGAGAGAGAGAAGAAAAAACAGTGAGACTTAACATTTTATAGAGGTTTGGTTGGGCAAGAGAAAGCAGTATGAAGAACTTTGCAAGTGTGTGCTTATACTGCTAAAGCACAAAATAGCAAGATAATATGTGAATGTAAAAGCAGAGATTGGAAAAATTTCACAGTTACCTGGTTAGAGGTAAAGGACCACAGTAAATGATCTGAGAGATGGTAGTCAGAAAGTGAGATGCTTGGATTCAATATTTCAGAAGTATTGGTGATGGCAGGGTCAAGACTGTAACCATGGAGTGAATGAATCCTCTGATATACAGGTAAAACTTGTTGCAAGTGAGGAGTTTAAGGAATTGAGAAGGTAGGATTTTACATACATCAGTGGATTTGAGAACTCCTTGAGATTAAAGGTGAACTGTATAAGTAGATGGCTCAAAATCAACATGTCCAAGTTGATGCACTTACTGATTTTGGCATGTTTTATTACCACTTCAATTCTACTCTTTTTCTTCTTACTTTTTATTTTCCTTTTGTTCTATATTTCTGAGCTATGAATTCTCAAAAATGTGAGCATATCCCTCTTCAAAGATTCAGTTCATTGAACATGCCAAGGAAAATACTTGGTCTTTTATGGAGTAAAATAAAAACAAATAAAAAATAAACAAGGAGACCTTAACTAATAATGAATGAATGAATGAATGAAAATCCTTAGTAGGAGTTACAACCATTCCAATGAACTTATCTTAAGTTTAAAATAACTGAAATTTTGAAGGTAAGTTACTGAAGATTATATGACCTTAGTGCATAAACAGACTACATCTGGGCACCATATCAATGAATATTCTAGGAGAATCTGAAATACATGGTCAACATGTAAATTTTAACACCATCAAATGTAAACAAAAGGGTAAGAATAGAGTATGAATTAAAATTTCAATTTTTTTATTGTTTATTCTATTTAGTTATACTTGACAGCAGAATGCATTTCGATTCACTGTACACAAATGTTGTAAACTTTTCATTTCTCTTGTTGTACACGATATCACACCATTCATGTAAATATACATGTACATAGGGTAATGATGTTTGTCTCATTCCACCATCTTTCTTTCCCCTGCCCCCTTCCACCATTTCCCTCTACACACCTCCAAAGTTCCCCCATTCTTCCCTTAGCCCCAACGCCCCCTCACCATTGTGTATCAGCATCCACTTATCAGAGAAAACATTCAGCCTTTGGTTTTTTGGGATTGGCTTATTTAACTTAGTATTATATTCTCCAGCTCCATTCATTTACCTGCAAATGCCATAATTCCATTGTGTATATATACCACAGTTTCTTTATCTATTCATCTGTTGAAGGGCATCTAGGTTGGTTCCACTACCTAGCTATTATAAATTGAGCTGCTATAAACATTGATGTGGCTGCATCACTGTAATATGCTAATTTTAAGTCCATTGGGTATAGTCAAAGGAGTGGGATAACTGGATCAAATGGTGGTTCCATTCCAAGTTTTCTGAGGAAATCTCCATACTGTTTTCCAGAATGGCTGCACCAATTTGCAATTCCACCAGCAATGTATGAGTGTACCTTTTTCCCCACATCCTCCCCAACACCTATTGTTGCTTTTATTCTTGATTATAGCCATTCTAATTGGGATGAGATGAAATCTTAGGGTAGTTTTGATTTGCATTTCTCTTATTACTAGAGATTTTGTAACTGTTTTCATATATCTGTTGATTTCTTGTAGATCTTCTTCTGTGAAGTGTGTGCTCAGTTCCTTAGCCCATTTGTTGATTGAGTTATTTATATTTTGAGGGTTAAGTTTTTTGAGTTCTTTATAGATTCTGGAGATTAGTGCTCTATCAGAAGTGCTTGTGTGCAAAGATTTAGGTGCAGGGTTTCTGGTCTAATTCCTAGCTCCTTGATTCATTTTGAGTTGAGTTTTGTGCAGGGTGAGACATAGGAGTTTAGTTTCATTTTGTTGCATATGAATTTCCAGTTTTCCCAGCAACATTTGTTGAACAAATGCTGTCAAGTATAACTATCTTTTCTCCATTGTTGCAACTCCAAGCTCATACTTTCGTTTCCAATGATTATGCCAAGGTCTTGGTTTTAGTTCACTTTTTAAATTTGAAGGCTATATAAATTATATTTCCTTCTTATCTTGTGCTTCTCAGCATGAGTTCTCACCTATTTACTATGGAATCTAAAAAGGCTAATGTTATCATCGGCAAACATTTTTTTACATGTTATGAATTTTCTCAAATTAGAAAGATAAAATAATTCAAAGAGAGGTTAGAGAACATATGAAATGACTTCTATTTCCCATGATCTTTTCCTTTTCCTGTGGTGTAAATTTTACTTTTATGTCTCTGGTGAGTGTGTGAATGTGTTGCATATGTGTGTGATTGTGTGTGTGTGTGTGTGTGTGTGTGTGTTGAAAAGGAGGAGGGCAGGAATATCAGATGTATAGTTAGCCATGTCACAGATTTAAGCTGGCAAAACAAAGAAGCCTACACAGGTTGTGAGGTGAAGGAATGTAATGTTTGCAACTAATTCAATACAGGTTGAGTGTTCCTTATCCAATATAAACATGAAATTCATTTATATTTCGTATAAATCTTACACATATAAGAGGAAAGTAATTTTATAAAATATGTTAAATAATTTTGCATGTGCAACAAAAGTTTCATGGTGTGGACTTTTCCATTTGTGGCATCATGTCAATACTCAGAAAGTGTAAAATTTTAGAGCATTGTGAATTTCAGATTTTTGGCTTAAGATGCTCAACCTATAATGTCTTTAGTAGAAAATATCTATCATGATTTTAGGTAAGACATTTAGAAGAAGTAAATTCTGGATCTACCCTCTCTTCTGTTCCCTTTAGTTTCCTTTTCTATATAGAGAAAATGTTTTATGTCTAGGATAGTAAATATTAAATAAGTGTTATTTCCTCTCTTCCATCCTCTGAACCCTAGAGACATCTTCTAATACCATCAAGTATTCTTGAATAACATTGGTCTATTCATGATTTATGGCACTGAAAAAATATAAAAGGTGTGTGATATTAAACTTGTCCCTAAAATGTTTAAAGTTTGACTGAAAATGTCAGACCTTCAAATAAATAATAATTATAATCATGATATATAACAAATGTTCTGAAAATCTAATTAGTGTTTAGAATTCTTCCTTTGAAACAGATTACTATGCACACAAAATCAGTGAAATTAAGGATTAAAATTATACTTAAAAATTTTTATAATCAGAGGGGTCATAGTGATTACTGAGTTTAACCATCCCATTTTAAAATAAGAAAGTCAAGACTCAGAAAATAATGGGATTTGTCCTGGGTGCCATTAGTATCATAGCAATTAAAGAAAGCAAGCACAGAATCAGAATTTATACAAGTAATGCCACCAAATTATACTCAGTAGAAGAGTATATGTTTCAGCTCCATTTAATTCATTCTTAATTGCTTTAGTGTACACATATATCCCTTTGGCCCAAGCAAAATTATCTTTCAGACTTATTCCATTTGATTGTGATATGAGCATTAAAACTATTTAAACAACACAAGATAGTTATGTTTGGGGTCTTATGTGAGAGGGAATGATTCATCTTTGCAGCTACCTAATGAGATATATTAGCTGCTATCTCTGCCTTGGGCCAATACATTCCATAGATACGGAAGTTCAAAGACACCATCAGTAGTTTCAAAAGGAGTTTCTAAATTGATGATTGCTTTAGACCAGGAGGAGCCCTGTGTTTGACATCAAAGTTTGGCATTGTGTGGCTTCTGTTAATCAAAACTCCTTTGGAAAAGGGATGAAAAGTTGAAACATTAGAAGATCTACGGAATGTGTGTCTTGGTAATCAATATAAATTAAAAGCCAACTCCTATATTATTAAACTTATCAAAAGCTAATTCTGTGTGCCATTGAAGAAGAAAGAACATAAGAATGGGCTCTCTCTAATAAGCACCTTTTGTCACCAGTGGGTATTATCATGTGAAACATAAAGAGTTCTCAGAAGAAATATTTCACATAAGTCACTTTCCCCATGATTTCTACATCAGTGAATTTTTCCTCTTCCTGTCCTCTAAGCCATATTCCCACACTCTGACAAAGTGAAGACCCCAGGATACATTTCAATAAAATATACACATTTAACATCAGTGGCATTCTTACTCAAAATGGTATAAAAATGTATAAATCATATCTTGTGAATTGAAATCTGCAGAAAATATTAACAGGTGCCAAAAGGTCTAGAAAAGTTAAAATTAATTTACTATGGTCAATGAAATCTAGGAAAGCTGCAACATCCTAGTCTTTAAAAAAAGTTATGTCATATACATACTTAGGGCTATTTTCTAGCACACAGTACTGGGGGGAATAAACTCTGACCATTACCTGTGGCAACACCTCTATGTTCCTGAAGCCCTCTCATGACACTTAAGAACAATTTAGTATTTAAATACATGTTATCATGTAATCATTTGTAATTGAACCCCTTGGGTTAATACTGACACTTTAACTGGATTTTAAGTTTCTTAATGATGAAGCTTGTACGTTTGCCTTCTTATTTTATGTCTATCACAGTGATTAAGTTGGGTCTTAGATTCAATAGTGGCATGAGGAGCACCTTATGCTCTGAATTGAATATGAATTAAATAGTTTTGCTCATGTGTCTTTAATCCAAAAGAAAGATTCAACTGATGTTTTAGAGAATGCAACACCCTTGAAACCTAATACAAACAAAAGCTGAAAGTTATTTAAAAAAAAAAAAAAAAACAACGATGTACCCTCTTTACGGATGGTGTGCAGTATGCTAGGGTGTTGAGTAGACAGAACTCTCCTTCCCTTTTTCTCCTGTATGATTCTCAACATTCTGAATTCTGTCAGTGTTCTTACATAGAACTGGTCATTGTCCTAATTAGAATAAGATGTACTTTCTGTTTCTATAAATACATCAAATTATATTCTACTGTCGTGTGTAACTAAAAAGAACAAATAAAAATAAATTGTATAAAAAAAGAAGTGGCCATTGTCATGGTCCACAATCTACTCATGCAGCAATACATATCATGATCATTTACTTTTATTTCTTCTAAAATAACACCAGGGCTGGGGATATAGCTCAGTTGGTAGAGTGCTTGCCTCCCATGTGTAAGGCCCTGGGTTCAATCCCTAGCACCACCAAAAAAATAAATAAATAAATAAAAATTTTTAAAAAAGTAGTAAAATAGCACCAAATTGCAGAAAAAGAGAGAGAGAGAGAGAGAGAGAGAGAGAGAGAGAGAGAGAGAGAGAGAGAAAATTCTACATTATTAATTTTAAATATATACCAAGTAGTTCATAAGAAAATATCCCCTGAGTTTTCTGACTGCACCCAGAAAAAATTGCCCAGTGCCTTCACTGAATAGAGGACCCTTAAACTCTTCAGATTTTAGAGCTAGGAAAATTTTTGCAGTACTTTAATCACAGAAGAGGAAAGAGTGGTCAAGAAATGGAAAATGAATTGATCAAACGCACATAATTAATCCTTCAAATTTTTATGACTGTATTAGCAATTCTGTAGTTCAGTCACTCTAGTGTTCTTCAACAGGTGGTAAGTTTTGTTATAATGAGATATTTGACAATGTCTTAGGGCGATTTTTTTTTTTCAGTTTGGGAGGTGGTTTCTATTGGAAGCTTGTGAGTTGGTAGAAGCCAGGGATACTCAGAAACATTACAATACACAGGAAAGGACCTCTGAAATTAATAATTCAAAGTTCCAAAACATCAACGGTGCCCAGGCCTACAAACCTATCCTTGAGAAAAAGAAAAAGAAAACACAAATAAGCACAGAATCTGTGTGATCTAGATATTTCTCTCATAACAAACTGCTATGATTTTTTTTATTCTGTACCTATGATTAGGTATATGTCCATCACTTCATAATACCCTAGAATTCACTCCTGTGCTTCTTAAATTGGGGTAGTAGGGAGGAGGAATGATATTTAGTGTCAGGAAGAACAAAGGAATAAGGTTGAACTTCATGAAAGTATTCAAATTCTATTATCTGAAAGTAGTTCATGGTAGCCCAAAATTCTGTTCTGAACTCCATTTTCCCTTAGAAACCATGGGTACATAGGCCAACTCATTCTAGAAAACCTTTGGGAATTTATTATTAGCAACCTAAAATGCTGATAATCACCAATAAGTATAGGGTTTGCATGTCAACGCCAACTCACCAATAAGGCTTCATTCTGACCTGCTCAATTTTCTAAGTCTTTATATATTCAGCTTCTATTGTATCTCTGTTTTTGACTATGTAGGTTGTCCTTAAGTGACAACTCTGGGTTCTGGACAAGAGTAACCTGACAAATACTGTCAAATCACTTTCCTAAAGACAATCAGGAATAGGAATGCAGAGTAAACCTCTATGCTGTTTTCTCTATATGATATTAGCATTACTAGTTCCTTTATCTGCATTTACATTTATATATGGAAGGAAAGATGCAAGAAAATAATCAATGATCCTTATGCTCTGGTTTAATTGTGAGATTGGTCCTCATTACTCCCCAAACTTTTTCTCTCTCTCTCCCCTTTGTTTTTCTGGATTGTTTTTTGTTTCTTTGGTTTTCCACCTCTTTTTCTATGTTCCTCTTAGATACAATCATGTTCTCAATTTTTTTTCTTATAATTAATCATTAATCTTGCCCTTAGGGAAGAATCACTCATGAGGTACAAATTAATACTAATTTGTCTGAATTTTTTTCCAGAAGATTATTTTTGTTTTGAGGTTGAATATGAAGCATCAGTAAGCAGATAGAGAAGGTGTTTGTTAGAGACACATGATTGCTCATTCTACCTATGGACTTATTTGACAAGCCCATCTGGGGTAGAAACTTAATTTTGGGAAAATAATGGAAAAGATTTAACAGATAGGGTGCAGATAGATTGTGAAAACTCACAGATTTTAGACAGGGTATTAATCTTTGAAGATAAATGGTAGAGGCATGACTAGGTTAGTATGTGTGAACTTGGGTGAAGTGTTAAACAAGTTCAATTGGGTGAGAAAGGCATCGCAAGCAGGAAAATCATATTAAGGTAATTTCTGACTATGCTCCTTGTTGTAGTCTACATTTTTCCCCAAAGTCCTTTCTCTCCCTTTCTTCCATTTTCAAAGGTCATCTCCCAAATGTAGGCTTCTAGACCTATGATGTTAAGTGGATGTTGGATGATGATTGTTGACTGCATAGTTAAGCCTGGTTCCATGTCTAGTTCAGCACTGGGCTTCAAGGAAACATATGCATGGCCACACAAGGAGACCCTAGGCAATTGTGACACATTGTGAAAGGAGTCTTTCTCCACATGTTTGCTGTTATCAGTAAGTCAACCAGAATCCAGATTCACATGTCAACCATTAGGACTGGTATAAGGAAGGAGTAGGTAAATTGGAAATGAGGAAAAATCTGAGTTTGACCTTCAATTTTATTCACATCATCCATCCGATAAGGTCTCACACTGCCCAATTTCCTTAATACTGTGATCTTTTTTCACTCAATTCTCAATTACATTGAGTAAAATTTTCTTTCTCTTAATGATATTCAACTTTCAATCCTTATTCCTGCAATGCTAGATATAGTGGCAGATTTATTTCCATTAGTTTATTTTTAAAGTCTTAATAATGAGGAGGCACTTTAACAGCAAGAGTTAGAAAATAATTTTAAAAAGGGGGAAGTATGATGGCTATTGTAAACAAAATGCTATTTCTTCTGATACATCTTTCTATTAATAGAATTGCAAAATTAAGTAATACTGCAAACAAGTAGAAAGAAAATTCAAATAATTTTTTTCTTCATGCCTCCAGTTCTTTATAGTACATTACATCAGTTAATGGCAATTTGTATAATTTGTGTAATGACATAAATTGCCACAATTGGAGTGCTCACTCATTGGAGTGCTGTCAGAATCATAAATCAGAAGTCAGAGAATGAACTTTGGGAAGCACAGTCTATTGGCCTTAGGGTGAAAGAGGAGTGGGTCAGGGTGGCAGTCATTCAGTGGGTAACTGTGCAAGGTTGGAAGGAATGTGATTTCAGTGGCATGAGCGCAGTTCAACTCAGCCAGACCTTGATGAGATAATGCTCCACACAAATGGAATAATGCTTCATGACTACATGTTGTTTTATTTAACTTCTAAAATTATTTTCCTTGACTTATGATTTTCTATCTTTGGGAGTCTAAGGAAAATGTAGAAAATAAATCTTTAATACTTTCAGGGACTTTTAAATACAGGCTACTTATTTTTTAAGTTATGTCCACACAACAACACAATGCAAACATATACATACACATACATTCACATTCCACATGTAAACATGTTTTCGTCCATCAAATGTTGAACTTCTCTGCTGAGGTGTCTTACCAACTGATGCCATTTTTGTGGTTCTAGTCAACCACACAATGTTGTCTTCAGGTACATACAGAGAAGTTGCTTGTGGACAGACAATACACCTACACTAAAAAAAATGACTGTAACACACATTTGATTCCATGTCTTGGAATTTCCTTCCACCCCTACCTATGGAAGCCTTCTCATTCTCTCAAACACACAATGGAAGTCTTCTTATTGGGTGTGGAGTTATAGAAATTTAACATTTTTATAGTGCTTCAATGAATATGCGTTCTGGAGTATGAAGTAAGGGAAATTTCCCTTTCTATAGATGAGTATTTCACTTAAACCATTACCAGCTTCCTCACTATTATATACATGTGCGTGTCTATATGTAAAGAAATGTCAAAGGTTTGATATTTTGCCCTGCTATCAATAATAATTGTGCCTGCCACAAATTCCTGGGTGCTAATAGAAGACATGAGACCTCTGGGTCAGAGACAATGGACTTTGTTACTGAAGGAAAAAGCAGTAGCCATATTTTCAGTATTTTCTTGCACCAGTTCCATAAACCTCAATTCCCACAGTATGAAAGAAGAGAAGGAGACATGATAAGGGCCAGATGAGTTATGTAAAAGAAAGGGAATCCTGAGGGAAAAAAAAAAAAATTCAGATTATTTTTGATAGAAACTAAACATGCTTGCTGGAAGGAGGTACTATTTTTGTCATTCAAGACTTCAAGCAAACTTCTCCTCAGCCCTGGAGGGTGATAGAATTTCTATCTTCCAAAGACTTTTGTATGTAAACATCCTTGAAAAGGTAATCCAAATCAAAGGCAGTCAGTACCTTTGCTTATATGACTTGAAGAAGTATAAGATGCTCTTGGAAAACTCTTTCCCAACACTTTGTAACTGTAGAAATGCTCTAATAAATCCAACAACTTTGACTCCCCTTGGGATGTGAATCTATACTCTCCTCTCCTAGAGAGATATTTCTTACCTCCCATTGCCCCCATTCTTGGAACTAATGAACTTGAGCTACCTAGACGGTGGAAAACGAAACAAAACATTAACTTTGGTCTTTTAGCATTGGCAGAGGGTCTAAAGCAATAATCCTTGACATTTATCCCTTTACCTTTTATTGTCTAAGCACTTTGTGAAATTATCTAGTTAGTTAATCTTCCTAATGCCTTTGTGAGTGAGGTTAAATGATGCAGTTTCTAAAATAGATATATACAAATTATAACTTGATAGGTCTAGTGATACGAGTTTGGACTATAATTGTTCTTGGTGTTTGATGGGATTATAGCCATTTTATGGGCCACTGGTTGTAGTTTCTTCTACACGTCATCTGTTTTTATGGTCTAGCATGTGAAGAAACTATTCAAAAGGATAGTGGCTCAGTGAAACCATTATCCTTTCCAAGTAAGTTTACCTTATATTTTAAATATTGTTGTTTGTTTCCTCCTATAGCCAGTCTCTGTTGGAATTCTCTTTATAATTCTGGAAATAATTATTTAAAAAAATATAAAATCTTAAAATTAGTTATTTGAAAGATCATGTAAGATTCTTATCTTCCAAGAGTAAATTCTTCAGAGTTGATCTTATTTTAAATAAATTACAGATGAAGTAGGGTCTTTTAGCAAAAAAGGTCATCATTTTGTTTAACATTTTATTAATGTAAACTGATATTCTCCAGACTCCAGACATCACAAGATTTTTAGTATAGACATGTCACAATATCTCAAAATTCCACAGGTTCATGTTCTCTTTTTTTTTTTTGTCTTTTTTTTTTATTGACAAATCTCTATTACCTAAAACAATGGCTCATATATTATACACTAGAATATCTGTTGAGTGAGTGACCTCTTAATACTTTTAACCCCTACAAAGTCTCTCAGCTGCCAGCCAAGTTCGTCTAGAAATTCACACACATGAAAGGAATCTGCCATTATGAATTTCACTGTCAAGCACTGTTTCTTTCTTTCTTTATCCACCTTCCTCAGCAATTTCTTTCAGAAATCCACAGACAACCCAGACTTCTCCTGTTACCAGGTTTCTACTAGGTTCTACACAGAATGAGGGATGCTTTTCTTCCCCACTCAATAACATATCTTGACACTTGCCAGCTCCAGGGGGGAAAAAAAAAAAAAATTTGGATGCATTGCACATAAATCTCTGTGAGATCCGTTTCTTCAGCTCCCAGTTTAAAATTACTCTTGAAGGGTTAAGGCCTAATTAACAAAATAAAGACAGGATTGTTTGCTGTCCTCTTCTAACAGGACTTTGCTCTTCTTGCTAGTTCCACATAAAGCTCACTCTGTGCAGTCCGTCTTTCTTACCCATGTAAAACTTAACTTTTGTTACAAAAACACTAGCTCCACAAATTCTGAATCTTAGTTTATGTGAATCTTGGCTTAGCTGTAATACCATCTTAAACATAATCTATATTCTAAAGAAATGCTTTCTTTTTTGAATAGTCATGGGGAAAAAAGTAGCTTTGGTTTTGAGCTGAGAAAAACATTTATTTCAACTATGCATTGGTCAAAATCTTTCTAGAGACATTTTCTGAATCTCCTAAAAAAATGACACTATTTGGTTCCCTGATGTGAATCTAAATTTGTGCAAGACCTATTTATTATCAGACCTGGTAAGGACTCTTGGTGATCACGGCACATAACACAATTGTTTTTGCTTTTACTCTTCTTTAAATATGACATCTTACCACTTCTTTTTTTTTTTAATCGTGTTATAAACTCATGTTTTCAAGTTAAATCTCAATGATTGAATCTTCACAACATCCGTTTTATTTTTCTTCATCTCAGTGATCACATTATCTGCTTTACTTGGATTTTTTAAAAATATCATTTCCATTTTTTTTACATTTATGGTCTCTTCCACTTTTCTAAACCTATGTAAATGATGATAAATGTGATCAGTCTCATCACATAAACACAGACAACTGTGAAAAAAAGCATGTGCCCTAAGAAATAAAAGTTCAGCCCGTTTTGACATAAGTGTCAAGATGAACCAAGAGTTGCCCTTGCGACAGATAATTAGGAAAACTGTCAAGCCTGCAGCTTAATCCTGTGTACATCTGCTCAAAGTCAGCTCTGAAAACTGTGGGATCTAGGAAGACAATCTTTTGTAATTAGCCAAGGCCACTATAATC